>NC_072006.2:13150000-13775000 GCF_028885655.2 Pongo abelii | reverse complement strand
TACTATGTTGAATAGAAGTGGTGAAAGTGGGCATCCTTGTCTTATTCTAGTTCTCAGGAGGAATGCTTTCAACTTTTCCCTCTTCAGTATAATGGTGGCTGTTGGGTTTGTCATAGATAGCTTTTATTACCTTAAAGTATGTCCCTCCAATGCCAATTTTGCTGAGGGTTTTAATCATAAAGGATGCTGTACTTTGTCACATGCTTTTTCAGCACCTATTGAGATGATTATGTGATTGTTGTTTTTAATTCTGTTTATGTAGCAGAATTTATTGACTTATATATGTTAAACCATCCTTGCATCCCTGGTATGAAACCCACTTGATCATAGTGGATTATCTTTTTTTATATGCTATTGGATTCAGTTTGCTAATATTTTTTGAGGATTTTTGCATCTATGTTCATCAGGGATATTGGTCTGTAGTTTTAAATTTTGTGTGTGTCTTTTCCTGATTTTGGTATCAGGGTAATAGTGGCTTCATAGAATAATTTAGGGAAGATTCCTTCTTTCTCTATCTTTTGGAATAATGTCAATAGGATTGGTACCAATTCTTCTTTGAATGTCTGGTAGAGTTCAGCTCTGAATATATCTGGTCCTGGACTTTTTTTTCTTGGCAATTTTTAAAACTACCATTTTAGTCTCACTGCTTCTTATTGGTCTGTTCAGAGATTCTACATCTTCCTGATTTAATCTAGATGGTTGCATATTTCCAGGCATTTATCTATCTCCTCTAGGTTTTCTAGTTCATGTGTATAAAGGTGTTCATAGTAGCCTTGAATAATCTTTTGTATTTCTGTGGGATCAGTTGTAATATCTCTTGTTTCATTCCTAATTGAGCTTATTTGGATCTTCTCTCTTCTTGGTTAATCTCAATTTCGGTCTATCAGGTTTTATTTTTTAATCTTTTCAAAGAACCAGCATTTTGCCCCACTTATCTTTTGTATTTTTCTGTTTCAATTTCATTTAGTTCTGCTCTGATCTTTGTGATTTCTTTTCTTCTTTTGGGTTTGGATTTGGGTTGTTCTTGTTTCTCCAGTTCCATGAGGTGTGACCTTAGATTGTGTATTTTTGTTCTTCCAGAAATTTTGATGTAGGCATATAATACTATGAACTATCCTCCTAGCACTGCTTTTGCCATATTCATGAGGTTTTGATAGATTGTGTCATTATTATAGTTCAGCTCAAAGAATTTTTAAATTTCCATCTTGATTTCATTGTTGACCCAACAATTATTCAGCAGCAGGTCATTTAATTTCCATGTATTTGCATTATTTTGAGGGCTCCTTTTGGAGTTGATTTCTAATTTTATTCCACTATGGTCTGAGAGAGTACTTGATGTAATTTCAATTTTTTAAAATTTACTGAGACTTGTTTTGTGGCCTATCATATGGTCTACCCTGGAGAATGTTCTGCATGCTGATGAATAGTATGTATATTCTGCAGTTATTGGGTAGAATGTTCTGTAAATATCTCTTAGGTCCATTTGATGTAGGGTATCATTTAAATCCATTGTTTCTTTTTTGACTTTCCATCTTGATGACCTGTCTAGTGCTGCCAGTGGAGTATTAAAGTCCCCCACTATTATTGTGCTGCCATCAATCTCATTTCTTAGGTCTAGTAGTAATTGTTTTATAAATTTGGGAGCTCCAGTGTTAGATGCATATATATTTAGATTTGTGACATTTTCCTGTTGAAGTAGTCCTTTTATCATTATCTAATGTCCCTCTTTGTCTTTTTTAACTGTTGTTGCTTTCAAGTTTGTTTTTCTGATATAAGAATAGCTATTCCTGCTCACTTTTGGTGTCCATTTGAATTGAATATCTTTTTCCACCCTTTTACCTTAAGTTTATGTAAGTCCTTATGTGTTAGGTGAGTCTCCTGAAGACAGGAGAAACTTGATTGTTGAATTCTTATCCACTCTGCCACTCTATATCTTTTAATTGGAACATTTAGACCATTTATATTCAATGTTAGTATTGAGATGTGAGGTACTATTCTATTCATTGTATTATTTGTTGCCTGAATACCTTGTGTTTTTTTCATTGTTATTGTTATATAGGTCTTTGAGATTTGTGCTTTAAGGAAGTTCTATTTTGGTGTATTTCAAAGCTTTGTTTTAAGATTTAGAGCTCATTTTAGCAGTTCTTATAGTGCTGGCTTGGTAGTAATGAATTCTCTCAGCATTTTTCTGGAGAAGACTGTATCTTTCCTTCATTTATGAAGCTTATTTTTGCTGGATACAAAATTCTTGGCTGATAATTGTTTTAAGGAGGCTAAAAATAGAACCCCAATCTTTTCTAGCTTGTAGGATTTCTGCTGAGGAATCTGCTGTTAATCTGATAGGTTTTCCTTTATAGGATACCTGATGCTTTTGCCTTACAGCTCTTAAGATTCTTTCCTTCATCTTGACTTTAGATAACCTGATGATTATGCGCCTAGGTGATTATCTTTTTGTGGTGAATTTCTCAGGTGTTCTTTGAGCTTCTTGTATTTGGGTGTCTAGATCTTTAGCAAGGCTGGGGGAGTTTTCCTTGATTATTCCCCCAAATATATTTTCCAAACTTTTAGATTTCTCTTCTTTTTCAGGAACAACAATTATTCTTAGGTTTGGACATTTCCTATAGTCCCAAACTTCTTGGAGGCTTTGTTCGTTTTTTTTTCTTTTTTCTTTGTCTTTATTGGATTGGGTTAATTCAAAAGCCTTGTCTTCAAGCTCTGAAGTTCTTTCTTCTGCTTATTTGGTTCTTTTGCTAAGACTTGCCAGTGCATTTTGCATTTCTCTAAGTGTGCCCTTGAGTTCCAGAAGTTGTGATTGTTTTTTATTTATGCTATTTCACTGAAAATTTTTTTTAATATCCTGTATCCTATTTTTGATTTCCTTAAGTTGGACTTCACCCTTCTCTGGTGCCTCGTGGATTAGCTTAATAATTGACCTTCTGAATTCTTTTTCTTGCAATTCAGATATTTTTATCTTGGTTTGGATCCATTGCTGGTGGGCTGGTTTGATCTTTTGGATGTATTAAAGAACCTTGTTTTGTTATATTACCAGAATTGTTTTTCTGGTTCCTTCTCATTTGGGTAGACTATGTCACAGGGAAGACCTGGGATTCAAGAGCTGCTGTTCAGATTATTTTGTTCCATGGGGTCCTCCCTTGATGTGGTATTCTCCTTTCCCTGGGAATGGGGCTTCCTGGGAGCTGAACTGTAGTGATTGTTTTTGCCCTTCTGGGTCTAGCCACCCAGTGGGCTACCAGGCTTCAGGCTGGTATGGGGGAGTGTCTGTAAATATTCCTGTGATGTGATCCATCTTCAGGTCTTTCAGCCATAGGTACCCAGCACCTGCTGTGATGGAGGTAGTAGGGGAGTGAAGTGGACTCTGTGATGGTCCTTGGTTGTGTTTTTTAGTGCACTGGTTTTATGTTGGTTGGCCTCCAGCCAGGAGGTGGCGCTTTGAAGTGCACATCAGCTGTGGTCCTATAGGGAGGATGCAAATTTGCCCAAGGGACACCTGGTTAAGTATTCAGGATTCTTAGCTAGTGAGCAGGGCCATAGAGCACCCAAGAGATTATGAACTTCATCTTCAGCTACCAGGGCAGGTAAAGAAAGACCACCAGGTGGGGGTAGGATTAGGTGTGTCTGAGCTCAGCCTCTCCTTGGGCATGGCTTGCTGTGGCTGCTACTGGGGAATGGGGGTGTGGTTCTCTGTCCAATGGAGTTTTGTTCCCAGGGTGATTATGGCTGCCTCTGTTGAGTCACACAGGCCACCAGGGAAGTGGGAAAAAGCCAGCAGTCACTGGCCTCATCCAGCTCCCATGCAGCCGGCAGTTCTAAAGGTCGGTCTCACTTCCACTGTGCCCCCCGCAACAGCACTGTGTCTACTTCCGGGCAGCCAGTGACCAGGGCTGAGAACTTGTCCCAGACCACGAGCCACCCTGTTGAGAAAGCAAGCTGATTTGGCAGTTTTTCAGAATCTCAGGGAGGCTGCAGCAGTGATCCAGTGCCATCAAAGGGTCTGTGGATTCTCTCGGCTTTCTTGGTATGTTCCTGCAGCAGTTCTTAGAGCAAAAGTTCATGATGTGAGTCTCCATGCGCTGCTTTGTTCATCCAAGCAGGAGCTGCAAGCTAGTCCTGCCTCCTATCTGCCATCTTACCCTGATCCTCTGAGAGTTTTTGCTCCACATCAACACCGGCATTTAGTATTGTCAGATTTCTGGACTTTGGCTATTCCAATATATATGTAGTGGTATCTCATTGTTGTTTTAATTTGCAATTCCCTAATGGCATATGATGTTGAATATTTTTTTCATATGCTTATTTGCCATCTGTACCTCTTCTTTGGTGAGGGATCTATTCAGATCTTTTGCTCATTTAAATTGGACAAAAAATCCCAATTTCCAGATGGGCCCACGTGAGCTTTTGTTGTTGTTGTTGTTGAGTTTTAAGAGTTCTTTTTATATTTCAGATATAAGTCCATTACCAGATATTTGTCTGGCAAATATTTTCTCCCAGTCTGTGACTTGTCTTTTCATTCTCTTAACAATGTCTTCTGCAGTGCAAAAGTTTTTTTATTTTAATAAAGTCAAATTTAAATAAGTGTTTTCTTTCATAGATTCATGCTTTTAGTATTTTGTCTAAAAACTCATCACTCCACCCAAGGTCGCTTTGATTTCTCCTGTGGTTTGTCCTGCATGTTTGCAGGTTTGTGCTTTGCATTGAGGTCTATGATCCATTTTGAGTTAGTTTTTATGAAAGGGTTAGGATCTGTGTCCAGATTTTTTTTTTTTTTTTGCTTCTGCACACTCAATTGTTCCAGCAGCATCATTTATGAAAAAGACTATCTTTGCTCCACTGAATTGCTCTTGCTCCATTGTCAAATATTAGCTGAGTATATTTGTGTGGGTCTATTTCTGGGTTTTCTATTCTGTTCCATTGGTCTATGTATCTATTCCTTCACCAATACCACACCGTCTTGATCATTGAATTTCTGTCTTCATTACTACAGTAAGCCTTGAAGTTGGGTAATGTCAGTCCTCCAGCTTTGTTCTTCTTGTTCATTATTGTGTTGGCTGTACTGGCTCCTTTGCCTTTCCATGTAAACTTTAGAATTAATTTGTCAACACCCACAAAATACCTTACTGAGATTTTCATTGGAATTGCATTAAATCTGTAGATCAAGTTGAGAAAAGCACACATCTTAACAATACTGAATCTTGTAATACCTAAACACAGAACATCCTTCCATTATCAATAATAGATATTCATTGCTTTCTTTCAAAAGTTTTGTAGTTTTCTGCATAGATATGTATAGATCTTTTGCAAATTTTATTCACTTTATACCTTACCTAAGAAAGTTTTTTGGTGTTAATAGAAATGGTGACACTTTGGTTTTCACAAAAAGGATTAAACGAATGCCTTTTTAAAAATTAAATTAGCTAAAACAGTACTAATTTGTTTAGCTGTAAAATAATGCTGTTTGGTGCATTGTGCTTGGTTAACCAAGAGAAGCAGGTTTAGGCAGAAAAACAGTGATTCTGGGTGTGGGGCTGCTCAGCCTGAAGTTTTTAGAGGTGGGAGAAGGACCACTGGGTTGGACAGGTCATAAGGTGGAAAGTCTGAGGTGGCCTTGAGAATCCCTTAAGGAACCTAAATAAGCCCAAGACACTGGGAAACTTGGTAGGGAAAAGTGAAAACAGGGCTATTTCTACCAGTAACCCATAACTTCCCAAAGCCAACAAGAAGGTCACTTTGGTTTCCCAGCTAGCTGATAAACTCCATTTCTTTCTGTGCCTGCTTCCAAATTCCAGAAACCCCAGGGCTGACACAGAGTACTTTGTAAAACTTCTTGCAGCAAATCAAAGCTAAGACCATTTTCCCCAGGCATCTTCAGCTTTGTCCATACCTTTGTTAGACATGGAACAGCCCTAAAGGGCAGCTCCCGGGTTCTGTCATAAGCCTGGAGACAGGATATCTTCAGGTCTCTTAGGGTCTAGGATTGGATAGGAAAACCCACAAAGAACCCAGGTGTGGTTGGGAACCCGCGGGGTAGTCCTGTGTTGAGGCCTGCAGCTTCTCACAGCCACTTGTCATGGCTTTTCATCCTCAGAGCAAGAAGATGGACTAAACAGCCTTAACTGTGAACTCTGCTCCAAAGCGAGGCACATATGTAGAGGACCACCTCCACACATGTGTTAAGGGAGACCCTGCCATCCCACAGCAGTGGTTCTCAACCTTGAGTGGCATCAGAATCCACACAGTGCTTCTTTTATGTTTTATTTATTTTTTTGAGAGGGAGTTTTGCTCTGTCGCCCAGGCTGGAATGCAGTGATGTGATCTCAGCTCACTGCAAGCTCTGCCTCCCAGGTTCATGCCATTCTCCTGCCTCAGCCTCCCGAATAGCTGGGACTACAGGCATGCGCCACCACACCTGGCTAATTTTTTGTATTTGTATTTTTTTTTTGTAATTGTATTTTGTATTTTATTTTGTATTTGTATTTTTAGTAGTGACAGGGTTTCACCATGTTAGCCAGGATAGTCTTGATCTCCTCATGATCAGCCCACCTCGGCCTCCCAAAGTGCTGGGATTACAGGTGTGAGCCACTGCGCCTGGCCCCACACAGTGCTTCTTATAGCTCAGATTCCTGGGCTGTGCTCCTGGAGTTTCTGATTCCTTAGGTCTCCAGTGAGGCCTGAGAGTTTGCATGTCTAACAAGCTCTAGCTGCTGGTTTGGAGACCATACTTTTAGAACACTGGTCTACAGACCTCCTGTCTTGTCCTTTCTAGTCTAGAAATCATGCTTGTTTGCTCATGGGTTCTGACAGCCAATCACCACCTTCCTTCGCCTTCGTGGGGAATGAAAGAGACAAATTTCTCCCTAACTCTTTGGCCAAAACTCTTCCAGAGGCTAATGACTTCTCATTTCTCCCTCTCTGCTCATTTGCATCCTCTGTCACTGAGTACAGGTCTCATCTCCTCTCAGCACTTGGTGGGAAGAGTTCAGCCTCATCCCTCACGGCAGCTCCAGTCAGCGCGCAACAGAGACCAACCAAAGCCAAGTTGCTAGAAAGGGACTCTGAGTGGCCAGTTTGGGTCATGTGACTCCATTGCCCACGGGAGCAGTCTCTCTGAGAAGAAACAGGGTCAGAGCAGGTGGATAAGCAGCATTCCTGCCTCAGTCATAGGCCCCAGTGTTCTCCACTGTCCGTCAATAAGCCAGGCTTGTTTGTCCTGCACATCTCACTGACACCAACAGTGGAAGAGCTGATTTCTTCCTGCTGGTAAGTTGCAATTGGCTTTGATGAAGTACTCATATATGCAATCTCCCCAAGTGCACTGACATTCAGTGACCATCTCTGGAGTATCTGCCAAGTACTAGGAAGCAGAGTACAACTGTCACAGCCAGGCTCAGGCATCAGAACGCCCTGCCACAAATCCTGGCCATGTCATCCTAGTCCCTATCTCAGGATGGCTGTGGGGACGAAAGGGATTAATCCACATGTGTGTTCATTGTGCTTATCATTTTGCATGCATACATCCATTCACTTCTCATGGTAGACATATATCATCAGTATTACCATCCCCATTTTATGTATGAGAGAATTGAAACTTAGATGAAGAAATCTACTTAAGGGATTAGAACCCCAGGTCTGTCTGATTTCAAAGCTCATGCTAGTAAACTCGATGTGAGATTGTGTCTCCAGATTGTATATGCCAGACACACATGCTGGATACTTGCAAATATACTATATCATTTAGTAATATGTCCACATTGCACAAATATGAATATGGATATGGATATAATATAAATATATCATATAATATAAATATGAGTGCGTGTGGTTAACAAACAGCCATGACAGCTGACCTCAAACAGCAAGCAGCCTGTAGTGCTGCCTACTGAGTTTAAACAGCTTTCACAGAATATAGGTATTCAGACAAGGACACTCAGTGACCAGGATGAAACAAGACAGAAACAACACCCCTCTATAATTACGTCTAAACCTAATTAGAGGTAAGGGCACACTGCAACCACAAAATTAACTAATAATTAGCTTCTGTTTCTTTACCAAGTGATAACTTTAGCCCCGTTTTAATCCTCCGACTTCCTAGATAACAATTACAAAGATACTCAACAACAGAATTGTTTCTGCTTTCTAATAAGACCCAACCCAGAAGTAGACTCCACTTCCCCAAACCCTCCTTAGAATCACCCAACAAGCCCACACCCTATCAGAAGCCCTGTCCCAGTGTCCTGTTTCTGAGATACCCGATTCCCCTGGTGTGTGCTTTCCTCTTCTGCAGAAAGTTAAATGAACCTAACCTTGCTTGACAAGTGTGTTCCTAGAGTCTTTGACTGGTGTGGCTTTGGCAATTCATGTGAAACACACACGCATACTCACCATTCTAAAGCATTAAATAGTGCGTTCAGTGATTGATTGTGTCCCCCAAATTCAACAACCTCATATGCAACTAATTCAGCAAATGGCCAGCTGAAAGACTCTTCCAGATTCCAAGCTCAGTTGGCCCTTGGTCGTCTCTCTTTGCAGAACCCACTCCATGCTCCCTTAACCTGGAAGCCAAGTCTCAGATTCCCTGGGGAAAGCCCCAGCACCCAGACTCATTTTCCAGCAACTTCTGCTAGCACAAACCTGCAGACCTAAATCAGGGATTACGAGTGTCTAAGAAGTTGGACTTCGAATCCTCAGAATGCAAGCACACACCCAAATCAAAATGTGCACAATGTGAGGGGAAATCTCATGGAGAAGCAGAGAAGGGGATGCTAATTGCAAATGTTGAGGTGTGATGGAAGGCCAGAATTCCTTCTGGAACAGAGAGGAAAGAGCCCTGGTTTTAGAGGGAGAGTCTCTGCCTGGCTCTGGAGTGTGGCCAGGGTGACCTGGAGCAGAGACTGTAAAATAAAGAGATTGAACAAGTTACCTGATGCTCCAACCTGAGGCCCTGTGGGCCCCCATACTGACCTGTGTGGGGACACTGGAAAGGAGCTGAGAGGGCCCTGGAAGTCCCCTCCCCCATTGCCCAACAACTTTGCTCTAATCTCTCATAAGCGTCTATTCTCATTTAGACAGTGTTAAAAGAAGGGCTTTAGCAGATAACAAAAGCAGTTTGAAAAACCACTGGATTAAAAATATCTCTGATAGCCACAACTTTATGTCAAGAAAGGACAGTATACAATTATTAAACACAAAAGGAAAACAAAATGTTCAGACCATTCTTCAAAACTTGAAGGTCAAAAGTCCGATGGCCACTTTCAAGCGGGTATTGACGGAAGGTTCTCTCGCTCACAGGGAACCTGAATGTGAAGTTGGGCTGATGGACAGATTTGAAGATAGTATTAGCATGCTACTTCCATTTTAACATTTAAGTAGGAATATATAATGTCATAATCTGAAAGAACTAAGCAATATGGAGGTTGCAGATACCGCAGAGAAACGGAGAGAAGGCAGTCTTGCTTTGAATCCCTCAGTATGCACCATGAGCAGCTGGAATGTAAGGCTAGCCCTGTTAAGGCCCCACACTGCAGGGCACAGCAATTAGAGCCATGAGTCGAGCCTTACGGATG
The DNA here is from genome assembly GCF_028885655.2 of Pongo abelii. NCBI lineage: Eukaryota > Metazoa > Chordata > Mammalia > Primates > Hominidae > Pongo > Pongo abelii. The sequence goes on along the minus strand of NC_072006.2, from coordinate 13,765,422 downwards.
CTGGGAGGCAGGGAAAGTGGGAGAAGGGGCTGGTGGTGTGATTAGAGAGAAGGGGGAAGTGTGGGATTTGAGCCTGGGATTGGGGACCAGGGAATGGGGTGGGACTCACTAGGTTGAGGATCCTACCAAGCACAGTGAGCAAGAAGGGTGTTTGTTAACAACCCCTCTGTCAGCTCACCGCCAATGTGCAAAAAAAAAATGCAGAGAAGTATGCTTTGCCATATGGGCTTTATATTTTTATTTTTCACATTTTTAATATTATCGAAGTATGACATCTTTACAGGCAATTGCACAAATGCATATGAACTTACATGAAATGAACACACACTTAGCCATCCCCCAGAACCGGAAGCAAAACACTGCCACCACCCTGTACCCCCAAAACCTCCTCATGCCCCAACTACCTCCCCACACCCTGCCTTCCAAAACCATACATTAATGTTTCTTCTTCTTGAACTTCATGTAATGGAGTCAGACACAAAAATATGCACTCTTTTGTGCCTGGCTTCTTATGTTCAACATTATACTTGTGAGGTCCATTCATGTTGCTGCAGGTTGTTCATTTTGTTCATTCTCATTGCTGTAGTAAGTATAGCACAAATTGTTCAGCAATTCTACTGTGGATGGACATTTGTATTATTTCCAGTTTGGGGCTACTATGAATAATGCTGCTAAGACCATTCTAGTGCATGCCTTTTGATGCACAATTGCATGCATTTCTATTGGGTTTATTTCTAGGAGTGAGATTCCTGGGTCATACTGTATCCATATATATTTGGCTTTATGAGATGTAACTAACAGTATATCAAAATGGTCATACTAACCATATTCCCACCAGAAGTACACCAGAGTCTGTGGACTTTTTAATACACATGTCATGGGGAAAAAGAGGAAGAAGAGGAGAAGGGAGAAGAGAAAAAGAGAATAGAATTGGCCCCATGAAAATGACCTCTCTCCCTTTTTTAGGTCATCAGAGGATGCAAGTGAGAGTAACACAAGCTTTGGCCTCTCTTGAGGGCCGTGAGAGAAAAGCACATGCACAGGCTTTTGCTGCAGGGGCCTGCACTCTGAGTAGGGTGTGGTGGGTGGGGTGGCATACTGAAATGGCTGATCCTGCTGGGCTGCGCACCTCCCACTCCAGCAAGCCACACCACCCCTGGAGCCCAAGGCAGATGCGTCCCTGCCCTCAGGGTTGCCAACAATTCCTCCTGACATGTGCTTCAGGCAGAAGCCCAGATGCACCAGTGATGCGATTTACAGAAATGATTTTTCCAATGACTGTGCCAATGTAACTGCTGCCAAACCACCCCAGGGACCAACGGGAGCTGGTGATGACTGCGCCATGTTCGGGAGGTCACATGAGGCCAGCAGAGGATGGAAGAGACCAGCAAAAAGTAAGGTTGTACTTTTGATTTCTCCCTCCTGTAAACTTGTCATGAAATAGTTACCCCTGGTAGAGTCAGCAAACAGGGCTGGACCAGCAGCCCAGCTAATGATGACTGGGTGGCCTGGCTGGGCCCAGTGTCTACGGAGCAGAAAAACATTCACGATCGTTCTGATCAACGGGACTTACCAGTCATGGGGATTCACAGTAGAGTCTTGGTAGCTGCTGCCACACGTGGGGGCGGTAGGAGCCAGAGCCAACGTAAAACATCTCAGTTTGCCGGGTGTGTATACATTCTATTTCCTCCTCTAGATTAAACACTCTCACTCCCTGAGCGCCGCTGCTGACAGCCTTCTGGGTGTAAATGGTATGAGATGTCTGCATTCTATGTCCATTTCAAGTTGAAAAGAGAGCAAGAATAAGATTATATTTTTAGAAGCTGAGAGATACAGGCTGGCTGGGGGGTTGAGAGGGAAAGCAAATTCCAGCAACCAAGCTAACAGCTGTTGTTCTGAAATGCAAATCTTTCATCCAGTCACTGGGAAGTTCTATGCTGTTTGAGAATGGCCTGGTCTGGCCTCCCTCCCTTTTCTTCATATTCCTGAGCAAATTCAGGAGAGAGAGCAAAAAAATCTTTAAATTAACTAAATAATTAGAAGATAAATTAAATAAAAGATTATCTTCCTTCTGGTTGGAATGGAGCCCTGCCTGGAGTCAAGGAGACAAACCAGATAAAATCCTCTCAAGGAAATGGCTTTGGTGAGGATGGCGAGATTTCCTATTTCAAAATACACATAACCTAAATGACAAGAAGAAAGACATGTATTGGTGAGTACAATTTGGTGAGCATCTTCTTGGCTCTTTGTTTCTAGATCTAAACACTTCAATTTTTAAAAAATTTATTAAATTCTGACTGAGTGCAGTGGCTCACACCCATAATTCCACCACTTTGGGAGGCTGAGGTGGGAGGATCACTTGAGGCCAGGAGTTTAAAACCAGCCTGGGCAACATAGAGAGACCCTATCTCTAAAAAAAGAAAAAATTAAATTAGCCAGGCAGGGTGGCACACACCTGTAGGCCCAGCTACTCAGGATGCTGTGGTGGGAGGACCTCATTGAGCCCAGGAGTTTGAGGCTGCAGTGAGCTATGGTTGCACCACTGCACTCCATCCAGCCTAGGCAACAGAATGAGACCTTGTCTATAAAAAAAAATAAAAGAAAAGAAGCATTGAATTATTTTCATATGCAGATGGTATATTAAGTTGTCCAAAAATTCTACTCAATTTAAGAAACAAAGATGCATAAGACCGATCCCCTCTCCAAGGAACCTGAAGTCTAGAGGAGGAAACAGATGGATAACCCCTAGTAATGCCACGTGGTCAGAAAGGAACTAAGCAGGAAGACCATGGGCTTTAGAACTGCAGTCCTGTCTTGTCCACTTAGCAGCTGTGTACCTGGAGGAGCTCTTACTCCTCAACATTGTTGCAGGAATCAAACAGACTCAGGTACGTAAAGCCCTAGATTGGTAAACACACACAAATGTCAGTCCTTCTGCTGAATCACCTGTTGTCAACGTGGCACCCCCAGGAGTCCCATCTGAGACTTGGAGGCACTTCCTATCACTCCCTTCCCTGAGAGGTTCCAGGTTTGAATGTGAATCTTATTGCCAATGAGAAGCCTGTGGTGGGAAGGCAGGAGGAAAGCTCGTGGGAGGTCATGTTGGCTCACACAGCAGTTTTATGGAGCATGTGGTTTAGCAAACCTCACTGGGCACTCCCACTCTGGCAGGCAGTCACAGCAGCTTCTCAGACACACCCAAGAGTTCCAGTCTTTCCAGTTCTGAGTTGTAGGTGACTGTTTCTCCCACCCTTTAACTGCAGCCTTCAGACCATGACTCTCCCAGCCCCTCCCATGTTTGGGTAAGCCCCAATCCTGTATGAAACCCTTCATTTCTTTAACACATTTAGCAACTCTGTTCTTACCAACCAGACTGATATATTTTTCATCCCAAAGACATAAATGACGAGAAATAATAAGGTGTATTTAGGGACTGGCTGATAGTCTGACATAGCTGCCAAACACCAACATATTTTGAGAACAAAGTCATAGCCAGGCAATTCTGAGCAGACCTGCTCAGAGAATGCGTGTGTATGTAAGTGTCTGTGTGAAGAACTCTTCATAGAACTTAGGATTGGAAAGAGCAAAGGTCCTTGATGCTGGACTCAATACTGAGCACACTCATAGGTTTATGTACAAAAGTTTGTCATGTCCCATTATTTTACTGTGATACTACTCATGGATCTGCAGGTCAGCCGTAGCTCTGTCTGATTCAGCAGAGCTTGGCTTTATGCTACAGGGCAAGTTTGATTCTGCTCTGTGTAACTTACATTCTGTAACCTAGGATGAAGAAGTTACCTGGGGCCTCCTCTGCAGGATAAGTAGGGTTCTACTGCAACAGTCCTGCATAACAAAGAAAATAATCTACCACAGACTCCTGGGATCCCATGTGCATCCAGCCTTTTTCTATTATAGAAACTGGACTTTATTTTTATCCCCCTTTCACTATTTCTCAGTTCTCAATGCAAAAGTTTTACTGGCATGATTACTCAATAAACAAATAAATAAATAAATAATAAAGAACAGTGATACTTTGTGCCCTAAACTTATGATCTCTGGAATGAAGTGTCCACACTCCAGGGGATAGGGCAGGCACTTCTTTGGGGGTACAGAAAGAAAATATTTATCAAATTAAATATTTAAGCCCATATTTATATTTTTTTAACCAAAAGCAACCTTAGCCTTCTGAGAGTTAATGTATGGAATGACATGGCATTGCCAAAGGATCTGTATGCTAGTCATGTCTCCAGGGATCCTGAAGGAAGGAAGAGAATTCTATGATGCAAAGGGGTTGATAGTGATTTTTTAAAATCTTAAATATTCCTTGATATGGTTTGGCTCTGTGTCCCCACCCAAATCTCACCTTGAATTGTAATCCTCATAATCCCCACGTGTCAAGAATAGGACCACGTGGAGGTAATTGGATCATGGGTGTGGTTTCCCCCATGCTGTTCTGATGATAATGAGTGAGTCTCAGGAGACCTGATGGTTTTATAAGTGTCTGGTATTTCCCCTGTTTGCACTCACTCCATCCTGCCCTGCCACCTTGTGAAGAATGTGCCTGCTACCCTTTCACCTTCTGCCATGATTGTAAGTTTCCTGAGGTCTCCCCAGCCATGTTGAACTGTGAGTCAATCAAACCTATCTTTCCTTCGTAAATTACCCCATCTCAGGCAGTTCTTTATGGCAGTATGAAAATGGACTAATACAGTAAGTTTCTCAACTGAAATTCCAGGAAATTAAGTCCTAATGACCTAAGACATCCACTGAATGTAAGAGATTAACTTCACCCTGTGCATCTAGAATAGTAGTAGCTAGCCATACATCTTCCTCGGAGAAATACAGAAAAATTATTCAAATCACTTTCTGTAGGTCATAATTCAGTTGAGAATGGCTGGATAAAACCATCATGTTCAGCAAGACAATTTTTTGAAAAGCATCAAAAACAAGAAGGCAAACCTTGACTTTTTTTCAGTGATGTTTAACTGAAACTACTTTACTACCTTACAAAATTTCAAAAAAATTATTTATTGGTGGACAAAAAGCCACCTTACCTTTGAAAAAACACTTGTCTTTCTTCAACAATAAAAGATGACTAAAAGAATCCATGGAAAACAGTATGGCAACAAATGAAAACACATCCCTTCATCAGCAAACACTGTTGGAATACTCACAGAAAACGCCACTGAGGAAATAAGCATTTGAGCAAGCATTCAGTGCAGCAGACTGTAAACGGATCAAGTACAGATGTTTCTAACAAGTTTTAGCTTATGGAATTTGCCAGATTGGTTCCGATAATCCACAAAGAAGTATTTTAGGAGATCAGTATAGTAAAGACGTGCAAAGAAAGAGCTAATCTTAACAACTGATTTCCTTAAATAAATGCAAGTTCTTAAAAGATTAAAAAGGAATTTTGGGGTAGGGCTGCTAGGATAGTATGACACATGCCACATGTCACACATTGCCTCATGCTGGGCGCACTCTTGCGGCAAATATGTTACAGTCAGAAGTACCAAGTATTACAGGATGTCAATGATGTTGGAAAACTTATAAAATTAGGACCTTTAAGATCAAGTAAAATTTTTATAACACTTCATAATAGAAGGGGACTTAAAACATTTTTGTGACATATGAATATTTGTATGTTATCTCACAGCAAAGTACTTAAAAGACTTGTCAGACTTAAAGACGTGTTATACACTTTTCTTTTACAAAAAGACAAGTGTTTCAAATTTGCTGATCTCCTCTATGATGACAAGTGGCTGTCACTTCTTTGCTATCTAACAAATATTTTCTTTTTAAAAGAAGTGCCTCACTGTCCACTCAAGGTAAATATGACATTTAAACAGAGAGAAAAAAGACACTGTTTTTCAAAGGAATGTGTATTATAAAAAGAACATTTTTTAGAGAGATGTTTGGGTATGTGACATGGATTTTTTTTCCCCAAAATCATGTGTTTTACCTATAAAAATGCTGCTATTTTCACACTTTAAAATTTGGACCTTTTCTAGCCTGTTAGACAATCTTCCAAACGAAGAGTGTCAGGGGTTTTAAAATACTTTGTTCAAAATAGGCAAGCACAAAAGCTTCTGATTAGTTTGCAAAAACAACTAAAGGTTACCAAGGAAGAATAAAATCTGCTGGAAAAATTCTAACAAAAACCTTTGCAATTGGGCACGGTTGTTCACACCTGTGATCCCAGCACTTTGGGAGGCCGAGGCTGGCAGATCGCTTAAGCTCAGGAGTTCAAGACCAGGATGGGCAACATGGCAAAACTCCGTCTCTACAAAAATACAAAAATTAGACAGGAGTGGTAGTGCATGTCTGTGATCTCAGCTACTCGGGAAGCTGAGAGGCGAAAGGATCACTTAAACCTGGGAAGACGAGGCTGCAGTGAGCTATGATGGAGCCACTGCATTACTCTAGCCTGGGTGACAGAGCAAGACCCTATCTCAAAAAAAAAAAAAAAAACACCCTTTGCAAAGTTGAGGAACAGATTGAGGAATGTGTATCATAATTTGGTATGTATAGCTCACAATGTATAAAATTGCTACTATTGAACCAGACTTAACAAAAAAAATTGACAATTTTATATGGTTCAACCTAATCTATATGTTTGTGTGGCATCTAGTAACCTAGACTCTCACTGCTGTCCTGAGAAAGGGACTTGTACCCCAAGCCCACCCATCTCTAGCTCCAATAAAGTAGAAACTTGGGGTAGTAACTGGAACTCCAGGGAACCAAGAACCTGACACCTCACTTCCTGATTGCCCCAGGAGCCAAACAGAATTGCCCCATGCCTCTAGGGCCTAAGGCAGAAAAAAATGCCATGAGTGGTCTCTAAGTAGATGGGCCAAAACAAGCTAAGAGATCCCTTGTATAATGAAGGAAAGAACAAAAATGTTCTGTGTGACAGAGAGAGAGGCCCAGCAGTTTGGTTGAAGAAGGAGATAATAATGAAATTAGGCTGGGAGTGGTGGCTCATGTCTGTAATCCCAGCACTTTGGAAGGCCAAGGCAGGAGGATTGCTTGAGCCCAGGAGTTAGAGACCAGCCTGGACAGCATAGTGAGACCTCGTCTCTACAAAAAAAATTTTAAAAATTAGCCAGGCGTGGTGTTGCCCACCTGTGGTCTTAGCTACTTAAGAGGCTGAGAAGGAAGGATTGCTTGAGCCCAGGAGTTCAAGGCTGCAGTGAGTTATGACGATGCCACTGCACTGCAGCCTGAGTGACAGAGCAAGACCCCATCTCAAAAATAAATAAACAAATAATGGAACTGGATATCTGTGAGGAAACTGCTAGCATGAATCAATGACTGAGGGCCAGATGGAATGAGGTCTATCGTGGAAAACTGAAACTGAGAAAAAGATGGGCACCCCTCACCCCCAATCCCTGAACACTTTGGCTCTCTGAAGTTTCCCAGAACTTAATGCAACTGGGACGTTACAGGAGGAGAAACCCTGAAATGAAAGAGAGAAAGTCTTCACCACTCAGACAAATGCAAAGAGAAATCAATTCTGTTAAGGACAAGCAGAGAAAGTGGCATTTCTGGCTCACCTGAAGGTGTGGCCTGAGATGGACATTTCTATGTGATTTGGCTATCAGGGGAGGAGAAGGCCCGTTCTCCCAATGCACGTGGTCTATCCTCCATCTTGAATGAGAATTCCTTGAAAGTGTAGATTAAGAGAAATATGGGGGCATTTCCCAACTACACTAAGAGTTTTTACAAGATGCCCTTGGCTTGGGATCTGTAGGAAAAGAAATGCAATTCTGAATCAGAAGTGGGTGTATGGCTCCTTATTTGTTCAGATACAACAGCTTTAGAACAAGTACCTCAAAGTTATCATTTCTCTCCTCTTACCCTATACCCCTGCCTTCAAAATTCTTCAAAATAAATGCAGCAATTGATTAGAACAGACAGATTCTTGAGAGCTAAAATATCAGGAGATATGGAGCTTCCATATATCTTCCCATCTTCCCCAGCAATGTTTTCCCTGGGGAGAGACGAGCACAAAAGCAGCTGTAATCCGAAGTATTGATTCTAGTGCTGAAAACATCTTTCACCAGTCTCTGAAATTATATTGTCAAGCAAGGAAAGCAAATAGGATGAGCATTCTTGTCGATTGCAGCTATAAAAATGGATAAGGTGTTATGGACCATGGATTTTCAGGGAACTCACTTCCATCTTCTCAAAATATCTTCCTCTAGGTACCCACCTCTCAGGTTTGTAAGCTCAGTGGCTCCACAGTCAAGCATGTCTGCTGTAGTGCAAGGATTTTGCAAGTAATTTCTGGGATATTTCTTAATTTTTTAGGAGCTTCCAGGGAGGTTTCTGAAAACAGAAAGTCCTGGTGAATATGCTGGAGAGTAGCCACTTTATCCTTGCAAGTTATAGATTACCAGATACTTAGCAAGACTGAAGTAGGTGATAGGAATACAATGATGATAAACAAGATAAAATCCCTACTTTTACTGATCCTACAGTCTAGCAGAGAATACAAACACAGACATGCACCTCAGCACCACACAAACGGGGCTGGGATAGCAAAGAAACACCAAGAAGAGTCATGCAGAAAAATGGAAGGCTTCCCAGAGGACGTAGCGTCTAATCCAAGTCTTAACGATTAAATGAAAATGTCTTGGCAGAGAAAATAGAGTAGACAAAGGCTGACAAGCCTAAGAGAGATTTGGGGGGATCTGCAGAAAGTTCAGTATAATGGAGAAGACACATGATTTTTTTTCCAAAAGGGTTTATTGAGGTATAATTTAAATGTAATACAACACACCATTTTTAATGCTCAGTTCTGTGAGATTTGGCAGATGCATATAATGATGTAACCACCACCAGAATCAAGATATAGAAGAATTCGATCACACCCAATTTCCTCCAGTCCTCCTCTGTAGCCGTTCCCTCCCCTGACTCTTTGCCCCTGGTCACCACCGATCTGTGTTCTTTCCCTCTGGTTTGTCTTTTCTAGAATGGCATATACATGAATCACAGGGTGTTCAGCCTCATGCATCTGGCTTCTTTTGCTTATCATGATGCATTTGAAATTCATCCATGTTGTTGTGTGGATTACATGAGATTCTTGATGCACCCAGTTGGAGGCTGTGTACATTTTACATTCACACTGATCATGTGATCATACAAATCTAAATGGTAATAAAGTTTTAATTATCACGGGAAATCATAGAGGGGATTCTGGAAATATGGGTGTTTACATGCATAGCTGTTTACCTCCATCTGGAAGTAGCAAGTCACAACCAACAATCACCTTCGAAGAGAAAGCTCTTGCCTACCCCTGCTCCCTGTTTTGCATGTGGTCCTTAGAAGGCCTCCCTAGTCCACAGACTTTTGTGAACCTGGAGAGCTGCTGAATACTGAAGTGCATTGACACCAGTTTCTGTAGATGAGGGAGTTGCTGTCACTTGCCCCAAAAAAGACCTAATGACAGAGAGGCTCCTCCCATACTCCAGCAAAGTGAACCCAGTTTTCTGGGTTTTACCCCACCACCTAATGAGAGCAAAAATGTTTGTCCCTTACAGCATCTGCCAGTTCTGATATTAAAGATATAACCTGTAAAAATTCTAAAGGAATATACACCCCTGAGAAGATAAATAACATGAGGCCCATTTAAGAAAGTAATGCTTATCCTTAGCTGATTCACTGGAATCACCTGGGGAGTTTTAAAAGCCACTGATGCCTTTGTTCCACCATCAGAAAGTCTTTATTAATTGGTTTCACTGTTTCCTGAGTATTGGGACTTTTGGAATCTCCCTAGAGGGATTCTCATGTGTGGCCAGTGTTGAGAACTGCCAGATTAAGGAACTCCAGCAACCCGAGAGAGAACACTAAGTTTAAAAGGAGAGCAGATGACAATTGTTTAAATAAAGCTAATGGAAAAGACAGATGAACTTAACAACAAAAAAAAAACAAATGAGAACTCCCAAAGGGCATTAAATTTAGCACAGAACAAAAGACTTTCTAGAACCAGAATACTTATTTTTGAAATTAAAAGTTCAATAAACTGAGAAGACACTATTCTTTGCTGAGGACCATATGACTGTTTTGGAAGCTCAACTGGAAGAAGTATTTTATAAATGATGTGGAATTCATGAGGAATTAAGAAAAGAAACTTGGAGGACAGATCCAGGATATCTGAATGTGACTAATAAAAGTTCACTAGAAAGGGAAAAGAGAACAGATGGAGAAGTAATAAATAGGGTAATCAAGAGAGAAAATATGTCTTAGGAAAAAAAAGGTTTGAGTTTTCAGGTTACAAAAAGCAATTGAGTCCCAAGTAAAGTTAATTGTAATTTTTAAAAGACCTAGGCCTCCAGTAACATGTCCTGATAAAATTTTTGAATTCCAATTATGGAAAAGAAAATATTACATACTTATAGAAAGAAATGCTAGATTACTTACAATGGAAAAAGAATGGGCTACCATCAGACAACTTGTGTGCAACACTAGAGGTAAGATTGGAAAAACATTTAAAAATGATTGAATGGGGACAGTATTCTAAGAATCCTATATATCCAGCCATAATATCAATCATCTGTCATAGCAAAGATATTTTTAGACATGCAGAGACTCAGAAAGTCTATAGAAAAACATAGATAATTCCTATATTAAACTATTTCAGACCGTAGAAAAAGATGAACAACTTTTCAAATCTGTTCAGTGAAGGCTGTGTAACCATACTGGAAAAACTTGATATAGGATTTATTTTTTTAAAAAAGAGAAGCAAAGAACAAACAAATAAAATAAAACCCACTACTCTAGGCCAACTTTATTTATGACTATAGATGCAAAATACAAATGAAGCACTGGCAAATTGAATCCACCACTATATTAAAAGGATGATATACTATGACTAGGGAGAGTTTATTCCACAAGTGTAGATGGCTCAATTCCCAGAAGAATACATTTTTTTTGATAAGTTGATGTCTTATGAAATTTAGGAAATGTAAATCATAATTCCAACAGAATTTTTCATAGATATTGTCAAGCTGATTCTAAAATATATATACTAGAATGGCAAAGGAATTAGAATAGCCAAGATGACTTTTTAAAAGAAGCATAAAGTTAGAGAAATCACACTATTTGATTTTAAGACTTACACTTAATAAAGCTATAGTAATTAAGACAACAGACCAAAACAAGAGCCCAAAAACAGATCCACACAAATAAGATCAACTGATTTTGTTTGCTTGTTTGTTTGTTTGTTTGTTTGAGACAGTGTCTCGCCCTGTCGCCCAGGCTGGAGTGCAGTGGTGCAATCTTGGCTCACCGCAACCTCCGCCTCCTGGGTTCAAGCAATTCTCCTGGCCTCAGCCTCCTGAGTAACTGAGACTACAGGCATATGCCACCACGCCTGGATAATTTTTTGTGTTTTTAGTAGAGAAGGGGTTTCACCGTGTTAGCCAAGATGGTCTCTATCTCCTGACCTCGTAATCCGCCCACCTTGGCCTTTCAAGACCAACTGATTTTTAGGGAAGGTACAAAATAAATTTATTGGATGAAGAGTAGTCTTTCCAAAAAATGACAATTTGGTATTCATATGCAAAACAATTAATCCACCTAAGCACACACCTTATTAAAAAAAAAACTCAAAATGGATCAGAATTACAAATGTACATGTAAAAACATGAAACTGTTAGAATAAAATATTCATGACTTTGAGTTAAGCAAAGAGTTCATAGACATGGTGCCAAAAAAAATGTAAAAAAAAAGTAATGAGCGTTCATAAGGATATTCAACTTAACATAATAACTCATGAATTAAATGTATTAAATTATGGTACCTAGATATTATGTCACCATACACAGTTTTTTTTTTTCTTTTTTTCATTATACTTTCAGTTGTAGGGTACATGTGCACAACGTGCAGGTTTGTTACATATGTATACATGTGCCATGTTGGTTTGCTTCACCCATTTATTCATTATTTACGTTAGGTATTTCTCCTAATGCTATCCCTCCCCCCTCCCCCCACCCCACAACAGTCCCCGGTTTGTGATGTTCCCCTTCCTGTGTCCATGTGTTCTCATTGTTCAATTCCCACCTATGAGTGACAACATGCAGTGTTTGGTTTTTTGTCTTTGCGATAGTTTGCTGAGAATGATGGTTTCCAGCTTCATCCATCTCCCTACAAAGGACATGAACTCATCATTTTTTATGGCTGCATAGTATTCCATGGTGTATATGTGCCACATTTTCTTAATCCAGTCTATCATTGTTGGACATTTGGGTTGGTTCCAAGTCTTTGCTATTGTGAATAGTGCCGCAATAAACATACGTGTGCATGTGTCTTTATAGCAGTGTGATTTATAATCCTTTGGGTATATACCCAGTAATGGGATGGCTGGGTCAAATGGTATTTCTAGTTCTAGATCCCTGGGGAATCACCACACTGACTTCCACAATGGTTGAACTAGTTTACAGTCCCACCAACAGTGTAAAAGTGTTCCTATTTCTCCACATCCTCTCCAGCACCTGTTGTTTCCTGACTTTTTAATGATTGCCATTCTTACTGGTGTGGGATGGTATCTCATTGTGGTTTTGATTTGCATTTCTCTGATGGCCAGTGATGATGAGCATTTTTTCATGTGTTTTTTGGCTGCATAAATGTCTTCTTTTGAGAAGTGTCTGTTCATATCCTTTGACCACTTTTTGATGGGGTTGTTTGTTTTTTTCTTGTAAATTTGTTTGAGTTCTTTGTAGATTCTGGATATTAGCCCTTCGTCAGATGAGTAGGTTGCAAAAATTTTCTCCCATTCTGTAGGTTGCCTGTTCACTCTGACAGTGGTATCTTTTGCTTTGCAGAAGCTCTTTAGTTTAATTAGATCCCATTTGTCAATTTTGGCTTTTGTTGCCATTGCTTTTGGTGTTTTAGACATGAAGTCCTTGCCCATGCCTATGTCCTGAATGGTATTGCCTAGGTTTTCTTCTAGGGTTTTTATGGTTTTAGGTCTAACATTTAAGTCTTTAATCCATCTTGAATTAATTTTTGTATAAGGTGTAAGGAAGGGATCCAGTTTCAGGTTTCTACATATGGCTAGCCAGTTTTCCCAGCACCATTTATTAAATAGGGAATCCTTTCCCCATTGCTTGTTTTTGTCAGGTTTGTCAAAGATCAGATGGTTGTAGATATGTGGCATTATTTCTGAGGGCTCTGCTCTGTTCCATTGGTCTATATCTCTGTTTTGGTACCAGTACCATGCTGTTTTGGTTACTGTAGCCTTGTAGTATGATTTGAATTCAGCTAGCGTGATGCCTCCAGCTTTGTTCTTTTGGCTTAGGATTGACTTGGCGATGCAGGCTCTTTTTTGGTTCCATATGAACTTTAGTTTTTTCCAATTCTGTGAAGAAAGTCATTGGTAGCTTGATGGGGATGGCATTGAATCTATAAATTACCTTGGGCAGTATGGCCATTTTCACGATATTGATTCTTCCTACCCATGAGCATGGAATGTTCATCCATTTGTTTGTATCCTCTTTTATTTCCTTGAGCAGTGGTTTGTAGTTCTCCTTGAAGAGGTCCTTCACATCCCTTTTAAGTTGGATTCCTAGGTATTTTATTCTCTTTGAAGCAATTGTGAATGGGAGTTCACTCATGATTTGGCTCTCTGTTTGTCTGTTATTGGTGTATAAGAATGCTTGTGATTTTTGTACATTGATTTTGTATCCTGAGACTTTGCTGAAGTTGCTTATCAGCTTAAGGAGATTTGGGGCTGAGACCATGGGGTTTTCTAGATATACAATCATGTCATCTGCAAACAGGGACAATTTGACTTCCTCTTTTCCTAACTGAATGCCGTTTATTTCCTTCTCCTGCCTGATTGCCCTGGCCAGAACTTCCAACACCATGTTGAATAGGAGTGGTGGGAGAGGTCATCCCTGTCTTGTGCCAGTTTTCAAAGGGAGTGCTTCCAGTTTTTGTCCATTCAGTATGATATTGGCTGTGGGTTTGTCACAGATAGCTCTTATTATTTTGAGATATGTCCCATCAATACCTAATTTATTGAGAGTTTTTAGCATGAAGTGTTGTTGAATTTTGTCAAAGGCCTTTTCTGCATCTATTGAGATAATCATGCGGTTTTGGTCTTTGATTCTGTTTATATGCTGGATTATGTTTCTTGATTTTCATATGTTGAAGCAGCCTTGCATCCCAGGGATGAAGCCCACTTGATCATGGTGTATAAGCTTTTTGATGTGCTGCTGGATTCGCATTGCCAGTATTTTATTGAGGATTTTTGCATCAATGTTCATCAAGGATATTGGTCTAAAATTCTCTTTTTTTGTTGTGTCTCTGCCAGGCTTTGGTATCAGGCTGATGCTGGCCTCATAAAATGAGTTAGGGAGGAATTCCCTCTTTTTCTATTGATTGGAATAGTTTCAGAAGGAATGGTACCAGCTCCTCCTTGTACCTCTGGTAGAATTCGGCTGTGAATCCATCTGGTCCTGGACTTTTTTTGGTTGGTAAGCTATTAATTATTGCCTCAATTTCAGAGCCTGTTATTTGTCTATTCAGAGATTCAACTTCTTCCTGGTTTAGTCTTGGGAGGGTGTATGTGTCGAGGACTTTATCCATTTCTTCTAGATTTTCTAGTTTATTTGCGTAGAGGTGTTTCTAGTATTCTCTGATGGTAGTTTGTATTTCTGTGGGATCGGTGGTGATATCCCCTTTGTCATTTTTTATTGCGTCTATTTGATTCTTTTCTCTTTTCTTCTTTATTAGTCTTGTTTTTAAATGAGACAGCATCTCACTTTGTCACCCAGGCTGGAGTGCAGTGGCATGATCTTGGCTCACTGCAGCCTTGACCTCCCAGGTTCAAGTGATCCTCCTGCCTCACTCTCCACAAGTAGCTGGGATGACAGCTGCACACCACCATGCCTAGCCAATTTTTGTATTTTTTGTAGGGAGAGGGTTTCACCATGTTGTCCGGACTGGTCTCAAACTCCTGAGCTCAAGCAATCTGCCCACCATGGCTTTCCAAAGTGCTAGGGCCTATTACAGGTGTGAGCCACCGTGCCCAGCCAATAATGATGTTTTAATTATATGACTACATTCTTAGAATTATTTCCTTAGCATAAATTCCCAAGTATGTATAAATGCTTTAATATTTCTTGGGTTTTCATTTTCCAAGTTCTTTTCCAAGAAGGCTATACCAATGTGCACTGTTATTAATTTAGCAATATTGGTTGACTATTTCTCTCTTACCGTTGTGATTGAGCAGCATATTTAATTGTATTTTATCATCATCTTTATCCTGTTCCTATTGTCTATATTTTATATAAATATATCTTTTTAATGTAGAAAAAAACACCCAGTGATCAACAAGGGCTCCAACTGTATTATAATACCAATTATATAATTCTTGTTCAATACATGTTTGGTTTAGAATCTTGTCTGACAAGTGGTCACAGGGGAAAGGGGCCTGGGTCTTTTGTTCCATCCTGAGCAGAGGGGTTTCTTTGGCTGACCATTCTTTCCATTGAACTTAACAACAGATTTTTTACTGGAATTTAACAGTTGTTGGAGGATGCTTTAGGAATAGAGAAAAGAGCAGTACAGAGGGAAGGGGTCAAGTGTACTTTTCAGTGATGAGGAAGGTATGACAGTGACCCCAAAAATGCCAGAACCTCCAGGAGAGATTCTGGATTGGGGTAAGATGCAGTAAGTACACGCCAGCCTGTTGCTTCCAAATCCCTGTAAAGGATGCACTGAGCAGCCGTGTGAAGAGCTGAAAAACAAGGAGTAACAGGCAGATGGGCAAGGAGACTAGAATTCAAGTGCCATTGGACTGGCAGTGGTGCTGCTTTATTTGCCTCCAATATAAAAGGCCCTTGAATTACCTTGCTTTGTTCAAAGTCATTTCATATAAACTCAATGAGAAAAACATCTATTCCCAACTAGGACCACTGTCTGTGTGGAGTTTGCACGTTCTCCATATCTGTTTGGGTTGTGGGTTTTTTCTGGGTTCTCTGGTTTCCCAAAGCTGTCCACATTCAGTTAATTGCATGTCTAAATTGTCTCAATATAAGTTAGCATGGTATGAGCATCCCTGTGATGAGAGGGTGTCCTGTCCAGGGTTGTGCCTGACTTGTTCTGAGTTCCTGGATAGGGAGGCTCTGGTCACCTGTGACCCTGCACTGGAATAAGTGGGTAGGAAAATGAAAGAAAGATACAAAGAGAGAAAGAGAGAAAGAGAAAGAAAGAAAGAAAGAAAGAAAGAAAGAAGGAAAGAAAGAAAGAAAGAAAGAAAGAAAGAAAGAAAGAAAGAAAGAAAGAAAGAAAGAGAAAGGAAAGAAAGGAAAGAAAGAGAAGGAAAGATGAAAGAAAGAAAGAAAAAGAAAAAGAAAGAGAAAGAAAATTATTGTAAAATAAAAAATCCATAAACTCTACAACGATCATACCAATGCAGGACAATAAATGCATCACAAAAGTGCTCAGGGAGCCACCATGTTTGTTATTACTTGTTTTTGAACTGTGGGATGGTGAGAGGGGCTTCTTACTATTTTCACTTTGCAAACATTTATTCCTTGATTTAACCCACCACTGCTGTGACTGCCATCACTGATTCACCAAAAATTGGGTAAATAATGATCTTACTTGTTTTTATTAATCTTTCTTAAGTGTATGTATAGCTCACATTTATTTCAATGTTTAATATTAGAAGTGTTTTGGGTCTTTATTTATAAGTTTAGTGATGCTTTTGTGACAAGAAACATTCCTTAGAAACTTCACTCTTGTTGATATCAAGTAGCCTACAGTAAAATTGGTTTCATCAAATGTTGTTTCATTTAAAGTCACAGTTTCCAAAAACCTATTGACAACATTAGGTGAGGACTTACTGTATTCCCTGGCCTGAACTCAGTGTAGCCCAAAACTTGGATGGATAGAGACCATTGGCATGGATAGAGACAGCTCCAGGAGCAGCCCTCTAGTCTGACTTGTAGAGTGTGGAAGGGGTTTTCTAACATTCACAGAGAGCAAGGTGTAGAAATCTTCACCCCCTTATTTTTGTTTTCCTATTCTCTCACACTCTGGCTTCCAAGCAATCTAATGCCAATGGTGGCACCAGCAAAAACAACAATGAGGGCCCACAGGAGCCTAAAACTCTGATGAAGAAAACTTCCCTCACCAATTGGAGGAGCTGTGATCCTCCCTGGGAAAGATAAAATCCTGCTCTTTTTCTCTTTCCTCTTGCTGCTTGACCCTAGACATTGGTACACTTGGAAAGGTGTGTGGCAGATCAGAATAAATATGCTGCCATGTTTCTGTCTGGAGGAATGTAAAGGGGAGTCCTAAGGGAATCAGAAAGTACTAAGCAAGTCACGGACAGAATGGGGCTCAGGAAAGCATCCACATAAGTTCATCATGAATTTACAGCTCAGCAGCAAGCTGTGCATGCATGGATCTCCCTATGAGCAGCATGCCATAGATCAAGAACTGAACTATGGGACAGATCGCCATCCAGATACCAGATGGAACTGGGTGAGACACATGGGACGGATACTAATAACACCACAAGGATTTGAAAACGTAACTAACATTGAAACCACAACCTATAAAGACTGGTCAGAACTTGTGGCCTCAAAAGGTTGATTGCCTGGTAAAACAAAAATATCAATATCCTACAGATGATTAAAACAAAATCCAGAGTTTTACAATGCAAATATTTAAAATGTTCAGTATACAATCCCAAATTACTTGTCCTGTGAAGAACCAAGAAAATCACAATTCTTAGTGGAAGAGACAGTCAGCATATCAATACCAAGATGACACAGAAGTTAGAATTATCTGACAAAGACTTTTAACAGCTATCACAAAAATGTTCCAACAAGTTTGAACATCCTTGAAATCCATGGAAAGATAGAAAATATCAGCAAAGAAATGAAAGCTAGAAAGAAGAATAAAACGTAAATTTTATAACTAAAAAAATACAATAAATGAAATTTTAAAAAAGGATAGGCTACATAGAAAAATGGAGATGATGGAGGAAAGAACCAATAACCTTGAAAATAGAGCAATAAAAATTATGACAATGAAACACTAAAGATTATGAAATCTATAAAAAGATTGGGGGAAAATGGGAAGAGCTTCAGGGACCTGTGGGACAATACCCCCAATAAAGCCCCCAGAAGAAAGCAGAAAGAGGGCAGTGCAGAAAGAATACTTGAAGAAATATTGGCTGAAAACACTGTCAAATTTGATGGGAGACAAGAATCTACACAGTCAAAAAACTCAACAAGCCCCAAATAAGTTAAATACGAAAAGACCCACAATGAGACACATTAAAATCAAACTGAAAAATCAGAGACAAAGAGAGCACCTTGAAAGCGGTGAGAAGCAACTCATCACATACTAAGAATTCTCAATAAGATTAGCTGCCAATTTCTTATCAAAAACCATGGGCACCATAAGACAGTGAAATGACATATTCAAAGTACTGAAAGAAAACTACTGTCAACCAAATATTCTATATCTATCAAAACTGTCTTTCAAAGCTGAAGAAGTTTTTTAATTTAATTAATAAAATTTAATTTAATTAATAAAACATTCCCAGACAAGCAAAATCTGAAAGAGTTTATCTCTAGAATACCTGCCTAACAAGAAATGCTAAAGGCAGTTCTTCAGGTCAAAATGAAAAGACACTAGATGGTAAATTAAAGCCATACGAAAAAATAAATAAAGAGAACTGGTAAAGTTAACCACATGGGTAAATATAAGTGTCCTACTGTTTTGGGATGCAGTGTTGTATTATGTATTTTTGGAAAATAATAATTATAAATTTACATTAAGGGGCAATGTATAAATATGTAATTTGTGACAATAACAACATATAAAGGGAAGAAAAACACTGTACGACCAGAGGATTTATATATTATTGAAGCTAAATTGGCATTGATTCAAATTAGTTTCTTATAAATTTAAGGTATCAGTTTTAATCCCCATAATAACCAATAAGAAGGTCGCTTTTAAAATATACAGAAAAATAAGTGAGAGGTAAATCAAAATGGTATACTGTGAAAACTCAGTTAAACCAAAAAGGAGGCAATAATGGAGGAATAGAGGAACAAACAAAGAATAATATATGGAGAGGCAAAATAGCAAAATGGCATAAGTCCTTCCTTACTAATTACTTTAAATGTAAATGGATTAAACTCTCCAATTAAAAGGCAGAGTTTGGAAGAACAGATTTTTTTCTTTTTTTTTTTTATTTTAAGTTCTGGGATACATATGCAGAACATGCAGGTTTGTTACATAGGTATACACGTGCCATGGTGGTTTGCTGCACCTATCAACCCGTCATCTAGGTTTTAAGCCCTGCACTCACTAAGTATTTGTCCTAATGCTCTCCCTCCCCTTTCCCCCCACCCCTTGACAGGCCCCAGTATGTGATGTTCCCGGGACTTCCTGTGTCCACATGTTCTCATTGTTCAACTCCCACTTATGAGTGAGAACATGCAGTGTCTGCTTTTCTGTTCCTGTGTTAGTTTGCTGAGAATGATGGTTTCCAGCTTCATCCATGTCCCTACAAAGGACATGAACTCATGCTTTTTTACGGCTGCATAGTATTTCATGGTGTATATGTGCCACATTTCTTTTAGCCAGTCTATCATTGATGGTCATTTGGGTTGGTTCCAAGTCTTTGCTATTGTAAATAGTGCTGCAATAAACATACGTGTGCATATGTCTTTATAGTAGAATGATTTATAATCCTTTGGGTATATACCCAGTAATGGGATTGATGGGTCAAATGGTATTTCTGGTTCTAGATCCTTGAGGAATCGCCACACTGTCTTCCACAATTGTTGAACTAATTTACACTCCCACCAACAGTGTAAAAGTGTTCCTATTTCTCCACATCCTCGCCAGCATCTGTTGTTTCCAGACTTTTTAATGATTGCCATTCTAACTAGCGTGAGACGGTATCTCATTGTGGTTTTGATTTGCATTTCTCTAATAACACATTCAGGTCCAAAGTTCAGGGGGCACCATTGTAATTTGTTTTCTTCAACAATACAACTTAATCACTATTTTGTACCCCCCCATTCATTGCGGTCGAGAAGGCTTAATCTATCTCAATGTCAGGATAACCTGAGTCATCTCGGATTTCATATGGATTTTCCCCTTGCCTTCCTTGTCCCTGATATAAGCGGTGGCTGGCTGGGCACAGTGGCTCATGCCTGTAATCCCAGCACTTTGGGAGGCTGAGGCAGGCGGATCACGAAGTCAGGAGATCGAGACCACCCTGGCTAACACAGTGAAACCCTGTCTCTGCTAAAAATACAAAAAATTAGCCGGGCGTGGTGGTGGGTGCCTATAGTCCCAGCTACTAGGGAGGCTGAGGCAGGAGAATGGTGTGAACCTGGGAGTTGGAGCTTGTAGTAAGCCGAGATCATGCCACTGCACTCCAGTGGGTGGACAGAGCGAGACTCCGTCTCAAAAAAAAAAAAAAAGTGGTGGCTGAGGGAGTGGGGAGGTGGGCACGCATGGGATGCAGGCATCCGCAGGAGCTCTCCACCATGCTCGGCAACTGTCCGCATCAGTGTCTGCTGAGCTGCATACCCCCTGCCTGGTTCTCAGCATTGCCACACTCCCATCAGGCTTGAGTTGATGACCCATATCTTCTGCGTCCTCCCCCATGAGGACGTCGTGAAATCTGCGTTCATCTCAGGGCCCAGGAAAGCTCCAGGAGCCTGGGAGGGTCACATGGGAACCTTCCGAGAGCCTCCTTGCCTGCTCCAGGGTCTTGCAGGTGAGTGGGGGAGCTCCCACCTGGGCTGCCTGTTGGGGCTGTCTTGCTCTAGGATTCTCAAACTCTTCTTGGGCTTCAAAGTTTATTTAGAAACTCAAAACCTGAGTGTTAATCGGTTTATTCCTTCTGCATTTCTGGGTGAATATGTGCCAGGAAGGGGCATACCCTATTGATCTTTCAATCCAAGCAGCCCACCCCAAGGTCCAATACCACAGACTCCGTCCTCTCTATATTTGAGGAAGTTTCTTAGCACACTGAGCCCTTGTCCAGGACAAAAACGCTGCTTATTAAGCACTTTGCCAACCACTGAGTTAAATTCTTTGTATATGACGATTCACTTAGTCCTCACAACAAAATATGTGCTAGTCGTATTTCCATTTTACAGTTGAGGAAACTGAGTCACAGAGTGATCATGTAGCTCCCCAAGCTCCCGCAGCTAGTAAGCACTGAGGGTGATTCAAGCCCAGGTACTTCCAGGTACTTCCTGCCTTGATCTTATCAGCCACTCTGGCTCTGCTGCTTTACTGCGACATGGCTGCTCAGCCCAACTCTACTCTCAGCTGGCCTGGACTGGCCTTGGCTAGTTGGCATGTGACCGTGGTGGGTGCCACATGCCCTTCCAGACACCCATCGGGCCAGGGGATGCATTCCCCTACATGCCCCTCCCCAGCCCGGTCTATACCCTCAGCACGGGAAGCCTCCGCCTAGTGGACACAGTACTGTGAATGCACCTGCCCTGCTTCCATCCACGGTAGCCCAGGGCCCCGGGTCACTGACCAAGGCCTCTGTTGACAACTGACTACTTGGAAGCTCAACTCCCCTCTGACCAACTCCATGCCCCACAGGTGCTGTAACTGTGAGCACACCTCAGAGCCAGTGTCCTAGGTATAGCCCGGGGACAGTGAGCATCCGAGCAGATAGCCCCTCTGTGGGGGCGGCTGGAAAGCAAGCCATCTGCCCAAGTGTCTGAACAGACTGGGCCTGAGGAAGCCCACGGCAGAGATCTGGACCTGGGGAGAGGACCTGTCTGCTGCCCACTGCCGGGAGCCTGGGCAGCCCAGGTGATGCTGCTGGGTGCCATATCCCCACGTCTCAAAATGCGTTTTGCAAACATAGCTCCTGGCATCTTAGGGAGCAGCAGGGGGCCTCCTGTCACCTGGCAGTGTGTGTCTCCTCACCTTGAATCTGGAATAAATCCCTGGAAGTGGCAGACTGGTAGCCTGGAAGGGAGGACTGTGGAGGGAGTCAAGAGGCCTCCTCTCAAACACAGTGTGGGGGACAATGAGCCCGATGTACCCAGAGATTTTTAATTGAGACCTGGAGCTCTCCCGCGTGAGCTGTGTGAGTTTGAGCCATTGGTTTGCCCTCTCTGGAAGCCACCCTGTCACATGGAATAACCGGCGATGAAAGTTACATGTTCCCAAGGAGACTTTCCTGTCAGGCAGGGGACACTCAAGGCCATTTCCCCTCTCTCTTCCCCAACCCCTGCACCCCATTAGGCCTCAACTAGGAGGGGAAGAAACAGACAAGAGATCTCTCCCATGGACTCGGGTCCCAGACAGTCCTAGATAAGCTAAGAAACCTGACCCTTGGCAGCCCTGAAGGACTCCGAAGTAAAGTCTGTGCCACATAATGGAAAATATTATTCAGCTGAGCTTTAAATAGCTGATGTGATGTGTCTGGGGCTGGAAGGTGGCCCGTGGAAGCTGCCAGAGCAGCCGGTCCCCACATGTGGGGCTTGAGAAGGACCCTGAGTCACTTCAAGGTTCAGAGCTTTGCAGGGTCCTAGGGGCCTCCCCAGGAGCACCTGGTTTTACTCAGGGTTCCCAGGAAACCACAGCTGTTCCCCACCTCCCACACACCTCAGCGGTGGTCAGGAGGTTACAGACAAGCATTATGCTGCATCAGCATCCTAAGAAAGCGGTTCTCAAACTCAAGGGGGGGTCAGAATCATATAGAGGACTTGTGGGCTCACAGGCTGCTGGGCTCCAGCCCTGAGTTCCTGATTTAGGAAGCCTGGGGCCTGAGAAGCTGCCCTTCCAACAAGTTCCCAGATGCCATGCTGCTGCTGGTCTGAGGCACACTTTGAGACTCCTGGCTTGAGGCCAGCTGTACTAGAATCACCTGGGAATCTCTAACAATCACAATACCCAGATGACACCACAGACAATTAAATCCGACTCAATGGGGTTGGGGCCCAGGCATTAGCATTTTGTAAGCTCCTCAGGTGATTCTAAGGTGAACCCAAGTTTGCAAGCCATTGCTCCAGGGAGTCAGGATACCACAGGGAGAAAACCAGGAACAGCTCCAGGCAGCGTACCATCAGGGACAATTGGGAAGTGGGATAACAGGTGCCTCTAATGCCTCCAGGAGCCACTGGAATTCCAGCTAGAAGGGGCCCACTCAGTTGCAAAAGGCTTTTGGGAAGAGCCTGATGCTGGTGGGCTGCTCACGTGGACCACATTTGGGCTCCTCACTGCTTAAAATGGGCCTGGGGACAAACAGCATCACTAGGAGCTTGTGAGCAGTGCAGAATCTCAGGCTCCACTCCAGAGCTAGCAAGTCCGAATCTGCACTTGAACAACATCCCTGGGCAATTATTGTGCACTTTAAAGTCTGAGAAGCACTGATGGGTGAGGTAGGTGAGATCTGCCAGCACCTGAGTAGGGGGTGGAGGCAAAGCCCAAGGGTGTCCCCAGGGCTATCTAGTCAGCTCCAAATCCAGATAATGCTGGAAAGTTGAGGTGCTCTTATTTATATGCAAATCGCCTGGAGAGCTGGGTGTGTGTATCTACGTCTGTATCTTCAGAACTCCTAAGGAAACTCCCAATTTGCCAAGACTAGGATTCCAAGAGGTCCTCTCCCCCTCTAATCATCTGGCTGAACCCTCAAACCTGAGACCATCAAACCTGGATGGAGTTATAACCTGTCCTAACCAGAACCTAGCCCAGCGATCTTGAACGTGGCCAACACATTAGAATTACCCAGGTTGCTTTAAAATCTCTTCTGCGTCTGACTACATCAGAAGCTGTGGGGGTGGGGCCCAAGTGGGAGGGCTTTGAAGATCCCCAGGTGACTCCAATTAGAACCAGGGAGTGCCCTACAGTAATCTTCAATATTCTCTCCACTGACCCCCCTCCCACAGCCTTCACCTCTGCATAGCGTGTGCTGTTAACTTGGATACCAGATTCTCCTGATGGAAAGATACCGTGATCTTCCTTCTAGAGCGGGAATGACATTCTGCACACAAAGCAATTTTGTTTATCTTTGCTGAGCTTGCAAAACTGTGAGAGAGCTACAGTCCTTGGATTGGTTTACTCAAGTCTATCTGATTTCTCAGCAAAACATTCATCAACTCAAGCAGCTGCCATCAGAGCATGCCTGTGGCACCAACAGGGGCTGCTGGAGCAGCAACATCCAGGGAACTGAGGCCAGAACAAATTTCCCTTGTGCCATCCGTATTTTGGTGGTGGCACACATGCATGCCTAGTTGGCAGTGCAAGCACTCACTTTTGTTTTTTATTTTATTTATTTATTTATTTATTTGAGACAGGGTCTCACTGTCACCCCGGCTGGAGTGCAGTGGGGAAAGTATAGCTCCCTGCAGTGCCAAACTCCTGGGCTCAAGCAACTCTCTGCCTCAGCCTCCCAAGTAGCTAGGACTACAGCGTGTGCCATCACGCCCCATTAATTGTTTTTTATTATTATTTTGTAGAGACGGAGTTTTGCTACGTTGACCAGGCTGGTTTCAAACTCCTGACCTCAAGCAATCCTCCTGCCACAGCCTCCCTGAGTGCTGGTGCGAGCTACTGCACCCAGCCAGACCTCACTTTTTTTTTTTTTTTTTTTTTTTTGAGACGGAGTTTCGCTCTGTCGCCCAGGCTGGAGTGCAGTGGTGCAATCTCGGCTTACTGCAAGCTCTGCCTCCTGGGTTAGCGCCATTCTCCTGCCTCAGCCTCCCGAGTAGCTGGGACCACAGGCACCCACCACCACGCCCAGCTAATTTTTTGTATTTTCAGTAGAGAGGGGGTTTCACCATGTTAGCCAGGGTGGTCTCGATCTCCTGACCTCGTGATCCACCTGCCTCAGCCTCCCAAAGTGCTGGGATTACAGGCGTGAGCCACCGCGCCCAGCCTCGAGTGGGTCTTTCTGGAACAGGTGCCTGGAGTGTCTTTTCATGAGAGGAGTGTCTCAGGGCTGACTCTGTTTTGTCTGCAGTGGGCAGTGATGGTCACAGATGTCAGGCTTCTCTGCCCAAATTGCCAGACAGAGCTCAGAACTTGTTTTGGTAATTCTTTAAATTTTTATTTTTAAACTCAAAAGACCTGGCAGGCCCTACAAAAGGCCAAGAGCAGCAAGCTCCAAGTTTGGGAAGGGATGGGGGGTAGTGGGATTAGTGAAGAGTAAACTCGGGAGAGAATGAATTCTCTACTTGATGCCAAGGAGAAAAGAATGGGAAGAAAATTTTCAACCCAATTCTTCCATTGTCTGGCCCCAAAATCAGTCTTATGGTGTTCCTTCTGCTCATTGGTTTGCCCAGCTCTATAATGGGTACAGTAATTGTGATGAAACTTCAAGAGGTGGGATATATCAGTAGTTGGTTTATTCAGCCCCTATCTCAGCCTGGGTGAGGATTTGTGGAAGTTGCAGATGTAGAATTCTGGGTCCCTTTATTCAAGGAGCTCAGAAAGTAGTTGAAGAGAAAAGAGTGACCAGTTTAACAGAAGCACAGAATAAAATCATCTATAACGATGTTTTAGAGACAAGAGCAGAGTTCCCAAGCATAAGTAAATGAGCATCAGAATTCCCTGGGGGCTTGTTAAGGCACAGGTGGCTGGTGCCATCCGCAGAGTGCCTGCATCCATAGGTCTGGGAGGGACCTGAGAATGTGCATTTCAAACACACTCCCGCAGCTGGCTGATGCTTCAGGTCCAAGGATGACACGGTGAAAACCACTGGAATAGCAGAAGCTCAGAGAAGGAAGAGCTGGCCATGCACTGGACCTGGCTGGAATATTAGGGAACTTTAATTCCTTCCTTGCTGCTCTGTTAAGTATAAAATTAGGGGCATGCAGCTGCAGCTGGTGGGGGCTTCCTGGGAGTGGTTATTTTGCTGCGTCCATGCAAAGCACGTGGTTTCTAGCTCAGTGTTCCCTGTCTGTAGTGATGGACCCATTTTATTTTTGTTCCAACCCATTGTGGACTAATTCTTCTGTAAAATACTGGATCGGCTGGGGGCGATGGCTCACGCCTGTAATCCTAACACTTTGGGAGGCCGAGTCGGGTGGATCACCTGAGGTCAGGAGTTCAAGACCAGCCAGGCCAACATGGTGAAACCCCGTCTCTACTAAAAAAAAGAAAAAAAATACTAAAAATTAGCCAGGCGTGGTGGCGGGCACCTGTAATCCCAGCTCCTGCGTGAGGCAGGAGAATCGCTTGAACCTGGGAAGTGGAGGTTGCAGTGAGCCGAGATTGCGCCATTGCACTCCAGCCAGGGCAATAAGAGTGAAACTCTGTCTCAAAGAAAAAAAATTACAGTATCATAGATGTGGGTGTTGCAGCTCTGTTGAAGCTCCACGAATGTTTCTAAATGCTAATCCTGTCACCAACTGGTAACAAGGAGCTCATGAACCAGTGCCAGGCCATGGGCCACTTTGAGGGGCCCCACCATGGAGCCTCTGCGTCCCCTAGACATCTTCACACATGCACCCCGAAAGCAGCCCACGGCCCAGCATGAGCCAAGCACAGGGAATGGCTGTCCTTCTCTCTGGGTCTGTGCCCTGAAATGGGGTGTGAGCCCACTGGAAAAGCATGAAGGAAACCGCAGGATGGCGACCACACGCATGAAGGCAGGCTCACCCCTCCCTACCCGAAGCCCAGCCCCAGGGCACTCTTCCTCTGTAGCTAAGAAGAGATGGTTCTGGAGGCCACAGCAGGTGCTGGGGCTTGAGAGAGGAGCTCTGACAGGATCCCGTGAGAGGAACTAAAGCAGACACAGCCACACCTCTCTCCAGCTCCAAGCCCCGCACCCCCAAACTGTACCCATGTCCCAAAAAAGGGTCAGGCCTGACTAGCCAGGAGCTACTGCCCCCAAAGGCCTCTGTGACTGCAAAATCTGGCTAGGACCCCAGGACACTCCGGTTTCCTGACCTGTCCTGCCAGCTCCCTTCCTGGGCTGCCTTGAAGTTCCAGGCCCCATCCTGGCATCTTTGGCAATGACGGGTGAGTCACAGAATCACAAGAACCCGAATCTCCATAGAGACGGCCATGGGAAGTCAGGCTATGCCCCCAGTGCCTTGCTGGGAGTGGCCTGAAGCCATTTGCCGCCCATTGTCCACTGCTCCAAGTATCTGGGCTGCGCCTGGAAGCTGGAGCCGTGGGGAGAGCAGAAAGTGGACAGGAGAAACAGCAGGCAGGGTCAGCTAGGCCAACACAAGGCCAGATGCTCAGCTGGGTAAGGAGAGGAGCCCTGTCCATTTTGCTTTGGTCTTTGCTGAACGTATTTCCGAACAATGACTCTCCACTTCCTGCTGCCTTCCATTGGCCTGGACAGCACTGCACTTTTTACTTTGGCCTTTCCCTGGCATTTAGCATTTCTCCAGCCTTCTCCAAATTCCCACTGAAGTGTAGGGGTTGCAAAGGGGCACCAACACAGGTCCTACTCTCAAGGCAGTTAAAGTCTTGTGAGTTGTATCAACTAGCTATTGCTGCATAAGAAATCTCCCCAAGCTTCCTGACTTATGAACAACAATCATTTGGCCTAAACATTACAATTCATGCTGCTGTGGGTCAGGGATTCAGGCAGTGCTGGGCAGGGACAGCTCACATCTGCTCCAGAGTGTTGGCTGGGGCAGCTAGCCAGGGACTGGAGGGCCAAGTGGGTCTCACTCATGTGTGTGAGCCCTCAGCTTGGGTGGCTCATGTCTGCGCCTCAGGTCACCTCCCTGTGGCCTCTCTCTCCACACAGCATCCCCTCCTCCAGGGCCTTTCTCTCCATGGTGGTGGGACTGGTCCTCAGCTCCCACACCCAGAGGTTGTGCTTTCACAGGTCTAGAGTGCAGCCCAGGCATCAGAAATTATAGTCTCTCCAAGAGCTTTTGTAGTGAGCAGCTAAGACTGAAACACCCCCACCCCCAGCCCCACTCAGGCCAATCACTACTTCAAGTGTGGCTCACAGACTGGCAGTAAAGGCACTCCTGGGAGTTGGTGAGACTTGCAGATGTCCAGGCCGCTGCACAGCCAGGGGAGTACCTTGTGTCGGCAGAACCACAGCTGTAGTTAAATGATGGCGATTTCAGCAGGAAGGGCCGGTGTCAGAGCTGTAGCTTGTGCTCTGTGAATTGCCTTCTCTTTCACCACAGGCGTTCTGGAAAAGAGGCCTCTGGGTGATCTCTCAGTTTGGTTGATCCTGCAGACAGGTATTTCCAGTATGACAGAGCTATCAGGAGAAATAAAAATGGAAAGAAATACTCACACTGCTTAGAGCTATGAGAACTATGAGATCAGGAGACAGAGGGAGGCAGATGGTTTGTGCTGGGTCCGCCTGGGGAGATTAAGGATAGGGTGGTTTGGAGATAGCACAGGCCACAGGGAGAATGAAGGTGATTCTAGCTGCCTCTTGCTCTTAAATCAATATCTCTCTGTTTGTGAAACAGGTTGTTGTGCTCCAAATTTCTGACAATCTACCTCTGACCTAGAGTGGCTGAGGATTTCTGCAGAAAAATCACAAACCTTGCAAGTGGGGAGCTGGTAGACTGACTCTCTCTCTCCACTTCCATCCCCTGTCCCAGGCCAGTCCCTAAACATTTCTCTCCAGCTCCTGCGAATTTCCTTCCTGTCTCCCTGCTCTAAGTCCTCTGCTGAAGAGCACCCTATGATGATGTCACAACGCAGCATCAGCAGCAGAATGAAACTCGGCCCCCTTAGGTGGCACGGGAGGCCTGCCATAACCTTGCTCTCCCCTCCTATGTCTAACCTCACCACCTCATCCTCATGGCAGATGTTTGCAGTTCTCTCAACAGGTGATAGTGCTGAAGGAGTCTGTCTTCCTACACTAGCTCACCTCCCTCCTCTGCCTGGCTAACCCCTAGGGCTGCCCCTGGCACTACTGGATAGAGATGGGCGCCCCCTAGTGTTTGCACCTGGTGGTGTGGCATTTGTGTTCCTAGGTCCAGCTCAGGTGGCACCTTGCCCTTGATGTCCCCTGACACATGGACTTGGCTGCATGCCCCCTTCCAGCTTCCATAAAATCCCAGTGCTTGCCTCTACTACTGCATCATCCAATATGGATGCCATACTTCAAGTGTGGGACAGCTGCACACTTGAGATGGACTAATCCCAGATGAGATGTGCTGAATGTAAAATGCACCGAATTTCAACGTTACATAAAAAAGAATGCAAAATAACTCACTAATAATATTTATATTGATTTACACATTTCAGTGATAATATTTTTGATATAGTGGGTTAAATAAAATACCTTATTGAAATTAATTTCACTTTTTTCAGTTTTTAATGTAGCTACTAGAAAATGTACAATTTCTCATGTGGTTCAATTTATTTCTGTTGGACTGTGCTGGTCTCATAGATTATTCTGCCAGAACCCCTCTTGACTTAGCTATAACCTAAAGCAAATTATTTAATTTCTCCAAAACTGTTTCCTTCTCTATAAAATGAGAATAAGGCTTATCTTTTAAGGTAACAGCGAGGAAAAAGAACATGCATCAGCATGTTGGAAAATCTCTGTTAGTATAACCATTACATGCATTGTATCATATAGAATTAACTGTCACAATGACCTCAGTGGCCTCAAGGGTCATATTTATTTAAGATACCTAGATTCCCAGACAGTACCTGACACAGAACAAATGTTTTAGGCACAGGCTATAAAATGCAAGTGGGGGATGTGAGTAGCAGATGACAGGCTAGCTGATTTGCAAGAACCCTAGCTCTAGTGGGTCCATTAGGGCAGGCATTCCTCCCTCCCTCCCCCGCAGTGGTCTGTGTCTGAAATCCATCACCGCCCCCGTGGTGTCTACCTTCCCAGCCAGCGCACCTGCAGCCTGCAGCACCTCCAAGACCTTTTCTCCCAAATTCCCTCTGCAACACTTCTTTCATCTAGTTCCCAACCTTTTATAGACACCTTCACCCTGGCAAATGCTTTTGGAGAGGTGCTGCCCAGGAAGAATCCTGCAGGGAGCGGAGCTGTCTTCCCTCAGGAGCCATGAATCATTACACTTGCTTCTATTGTTGCAGGAGAGCAAACAGATTATTTTCTCCAGCCATTTCTGGGCCTTTTTCAGAAACATTCTTGTCCCCAAATATGAACTTCTAAACCAACAGCAAATTATTCTGGATAAATGCTAGTCGATGTGATTCCTTGGAAATAAAACCCTAGGGTTTGTCTGTAAAAAATGAAAGGCCACATTGTTCTGATGCTCACGTGGGTGTAGCAGAGGTGAGTATAAGCCCTGGGAGCCAGTATCAGGGCCTGCTTCATTATCAAAGCCCCGTACCTTTAGGGTTATCCTGAATTTACCCTTAGAATTTGATTGAGTTTGCCTTGAGTTTGCAACACAGCATTGATGTTCTAGAAAGACTTTCTCCCACCCCAGCAAAGGTGAGCAGGATTACAGGTGGGGCTATAATGTCCAGGCATGGCCCAGTCCACATCGAGCTCTCTACGAATAGATCTTCTGGAAAAAGCAGACCCTAATATGTAGACTCCTCCTTTGTGGGAGTCTGGGAGTCCGTTTCTTTCGCAGAGAATAAGGGTCAGATGTTGGAAAAGTTTGAAGAGACAAGGACTAGAAAGCAGGACACATCCCGCCAGATCAACTGCTGGCCTCATTCAAGGACAGAGTGAGGACTCGGGACCACAGCATCTCAAAGCCATCAGAGGCGTGGGAACCATCAACCTAACCACCTACTCTGCAGCTGTTTAGCACACGAGCAAACTGAGGCCCAGAAATAGGAAGAAATTGTCTAAAGGTGACCTATGAGGAGCAGGCCCCCACCCCAAGTCTCCTGGTTCCTACACTACACCCCTAACAGGGCTCCTTCCAGTCATACACGTCATGCGCAGGACTCACATAGGAATCATTCTTAGCCCCAGCTCCTGTTTATCAATACACAGATAGGATAGATGGAGCCCCAAAAGAGCTGTCATGCTGACTAAAATACCATCATTAAAGACTCCCTGATCTGTGTAAACAGGGTCCTGGTTTAGCCTGCAAATATCTCAGATGGATTCACAGAGTTAATTCTCAGAGACTCGTACTTTAGGCAGCCCCCTCCTTGAAGCTGAGACGGAATGGTGATATTCTCAGGCAGCATGGTGTTGGGGACAGGGAGGAAGAGCCCATTATGAACACAGGATGCTGTCCAAGTGGGAGAAGCTTCAGGTGCAGATGGGGAGCCTCTGGGATGCCAGAGGACCAACAGCTGAGCCTCTAGGAGAGGAGGGGGAAGGGGGCTGAGAGTGGAATCCTAAACTTTCTCATCAGCGGTGGATTCAGTTATGGGCTCCAGTGTTTCACCCCTCTGTGAACCCATGCCCTTACTCTTATAACTTTGCAATCCCTCCCGCTAAAGACAGAATGAACTCCTCCTCCACCACCACCCCACCACCGTGCTTTGCTTTGGCCATTGTGATGTGGGAAGAAGTGTCATGTGCCTGCTCCTAGTCACACAGTGTGGAACAGAGGCTGCAGCCAGCCACCCGACGGGGCAGGGCTGTGGGACAGGAGATGCAGGGCCCATGCTGGTCAGGGCCTAGGGGGTGCCACCCTTTCTGGATGGCTGGTGAGATTTTGGGAGTGGACGGGCCACTCAGGTGAAAGGAAGACCATGAACAAAGGCATGGAGGAAGGAAAAGGAAATAAATATTTCTAGAAGAATGAACAGCTCCAAGCAGTGGGAGCAGCATTGTCTGAAAGAACTTGCTTCGATGATGGAAATGCTCGACACCTGTGTTGTGCAGTGAGGGAGCCGCCAGCCTTATGGGCCCACTGAGCGCTTGAAATGTGCCACTGCTACCCAAGAACTGAATTTGTTACTTTATTTAATTTCAATCAATCAACATTTAAAGGGCCACACGTGGCCAGTAGCTCCTGACTGGATGGTACAGGTCTGAAGTGTTGGGTCCTCGGAGTGCTGAAATAAGACTAGACTGGAGATCCCTTGCACGTGGCAGAATTTTTGAGCTAAAGGGGCCCAGGAATCACGATAGCATTTGCTGCCTCCCAGGACCCGTGCATAGCACTTGTCATACAAGATCTCATTTAATCTTCCCAGCATCCTTGCAGGGTAGAACAGGTCATTATCCCCGTTTTACAGACAAGTAAACTGAGGCATAGAGGAGCTAAGTGCTGGGGAAAATCACCTGAGAGGCACAGCTGGGTGCAAATCAGACTCTCACTGCCAGGCCCCTTCCACATCCACAGGGGCCTGAACAGCCACTTACAAAGGCTGCAAAGTCCTTTTCTGGGTGTTTTCCTCTCTTGGGCACTGGTGTAATTTGCCCCATCCCCAATAAAAAGCAGAATCTGAGATAGGACTTGTGTACAAGAAGTAATTTTTGCGACTTTTCATGCTGTGGTTTGGGGAGGCAGTGCTGGTGATCTCACGGAACAGGACTGGCAGGGATGAGAGGGAAGAAAGTCAACCCAAAGAGGTTTTATTGAGCTGGTCACACCGCGAGCCAGCAGAGCTCTTTCCCGATGGGCTCCTTGGAGAACCTGTGTGCAGTGCGCCTGTGAATCGACCACCTGAAATGGAGACGAGGGGAGCGCCATCCTCCCCAGCTCTGTCCCCCATTAGTCAAGGACTGTCCCATCTCTCAGAGGGACACAGATACAGCAAGGGGACGTGAGGCCAGATTACCCCTGCCCTGAGATGGTTGTCACAACCACATAGGGAGCAAAAATGTGGCTGACACATGTACGATTCCACTTACAAGAAATGCTCAGAATAGGCAGGCCCAAAGAGCCAGCAGGTGGCCAGGGCTGAGGGCCAGGAGGTGTGGGGAGTGAGTGTGAGTGAGTACAGCATTCCTTTATGGAGTGAGGAAAATGTTCTAGGATTAGACGACAGTGATGGTTAATGGTGAATTTTGTTACGTGAATTTTGTTCTAATTTTTTAAAAGTAGGCTGGCAGGAACCATGATGACAGCAAAGAAATGCAGCCAAGTTCCAGGCTCTGAGCTCAATTGCAGGCCCAGCCCCATAAATCCATAAATGCAGCCTCATCCCAGAAAAGGCCTGTCTCTGCACTCAGACCAACCTCCACCCCTGGAGCTCTGACTGAGTGTCAGGGCCGAGATGGAACCCGGGAAGCCAGGATTAGCAGTCCCAGCCCTTCCCAGCTCCTCTTCTTAATGCTGCCTCTCTCTGATGGACTCAGACACAACGAGGTCACTGCGTTTGTCCAAGGCTATGATGTGAGTGGCTGCCAGGACTGAGTGCAGAGCCCTCACCTGCCCCTCCCCAGTGGAGCCCTGTAGGAGGCACAGAGGCATCTGCCTCCAGCCCCCACCCCTGAGGTCGCAGCAGGATATGCAGCTGATGTCTCAGCACTGTCCTTCCCCGTCCCCATTGTGCCATCTCGTCACTCTGAAAGGCTTTCTGTTCCTCTGCTGGACCCCACACCAGGCTTCTTCCCTTGCTTGAAGGCAGACAGAGCCTGAAGTGCACCCTGTCCTCTAGTGCCTGCAAGTCCTTCATGGGGACACCTGGGCCTCCTTTCCCCCTCCTGGCCTGATGAGCCTCGCCTGCTCCTCCAGGAAGGGTCCTAACAGCACTCCACAGAACACAGTTTAGATACACCTCAATTAATGTACTCCAATTCACCTGCCAGGGATGCTAGCACAGTGGAAACCCCACCCCTCCATTAAGAGGTGGAATCTACGTCTGGGTGGGCTTGTGACTCACTTATAGCCAGGAGAACATGGTACTGGTGACATCAGCTGACATCTAAGGTAGGGTCCAAAAAGCCCATGCAGCTTCCGTTATCAAGTGCCGCAGGGGCCCTTGACTTTGAGGCCTTGAGCTGTTGCCTAAGGAGCCCAACTACCCCAAGACCTTCATATTGTGAGGAAGCCCAGACCTCATGGGGAGGCCACGTGTAGATGTTCTAGTTGACAGCCTGATGTGGCTTAGCTGTGTCCCCACCCAAATCTCATCTTGAATTGTAGCTCCCATAACTCCCACATGTTGTGGGAGGGATCTGGTGGGAGATAATTGAATCGTAGGGGAGATTGCCCTCATACTGTTCTTCTGATAGCGAATAAGTCTCATGAGATCTGATGATTTTGTAAGGGGCTTCCCCTTTCACTTGGTTCTCATTGTGTCTTGTCTGCCACTGTGCAAGATGTGCCTTTGGCCTTCCACCATGATTGTGAGGCCTCCCCAGCCACGTGGAACTGTGAGTCCATTCAACCGCTTTTTCCTTACGAATTACCAAGTCTTGGGTATGTCTTTATCAGCAGCATGAAAATGGACTAACACACAGCCCTAGCTAAGGTCCCAGCCAACAGCCAGCATCAACAGCCACACGGGTGAGGGAAGACTCTCCAGAAAATTCCAGTTCCTAGCCACTGAGCCTTACCTAGACATGGATTCTTTTTTCAGCCAAGGCCCTGAATATCACAAAGCAGACACATGTCACTCTTGCTAGACACTGAATTCCTGAGCTCCGGGATCCGTGAGCATGACAAAATGGTTGTCTTAGGCTGCTAAGCTTTATAATGCAGCCATAATCCCTGAAACACCCTTCATTCATAATTATTCACTGCACATATATGATGTGCCTGGCCCTATTCTGGGCATTGGGGATGCAAAGATGAAGAAACACTCAGCCCTTTCTTTAAGGTCAGAACGCGTTACTGGTGCTGTGCATGTGCAGCATTCAGTGCAGAATTCTCTAGTGGCTCATTTTAGCAGGGAAATCCAGAGGGACTTCCTGGAAGAGGCTTCCAGAAGTATGGAAGGGTGAGCACAGAAGTGTTTTCTCCATAGATAGAAACTGCACAACATATTTAAGAAGTTATTGGGTTGTGAACTACTGGCCCCTTAAAACCTGACTAAGGTGCCACTCTGCCAGGAGCCCCCACTCTTGCCTATAATATCTGCCTCTCCCTGAAGCCTTGGCTCAATTTCTTAAACATGCCAAACTCTTATAACCATCACAGCCATCTCAAGTGCCTTTTCCTTTGCAAGAACACTGTTCTCCCACCCCTCTTAGTTCTCCCCAGGACAGAAGACCTCCCCTGAGATGCCCCTCCCATCTCTCTCTCATGCACATCGCATGTGCAATTGTACATGTATCTGTCAGCCTGTTTCCCCGCAGCCTCTGCTGCTAGATTTTACCAGGAGGAGAAGAGCATGACTGTTTTGCTCATCCCTGTATTCTCAGAGCCAGCACAATGTGGGACACATGTTACACACTCAGTAAATATTGCTGGGAGAATGAGTCCACGAATGAACTAGCCTTGTCCTGGGACCTCAGATCTGTTCTAATCCCTGATCCTATGGTTAGCTTCTTCTAGTTCCTAACCTAATTGTGCCTCCAATCATTGGTTTTCTGGATCCCACCCTCCGTCTTAAAATATCTTTCTGCTACCTTCCACGAATTGTCTTTGCTAACCCAGCTACGACACAACCCCACTAGGCCATGGTTTCCATCATCCACCTGGAATCACCCAGTTCTGTTTTGCCAAGCCTGTTCCCCCAAGGTTCCAATATCACCAACTGGCAACAGCACTTCAAAGTCAGACCACACAGAAGGCTGCAGCACTGTAGTAAAGAATTCAGTGAGGGAGGGGTCTCCCAGAGCTAGAGAGAAGGAGAAACAGATGACAAAGTGCAGAGAACTTCTCCAACTGCCAGGATGCTGACCCTCCCTCCTGAAGGAAATCACATGCACCCAAATACTCATATTTAGAAGGAAAAGATCTCAAGGTAATATGAGGTCATTTTACTGAAGTGACTCTAGAGGCAACAAAATAAGTGTCCAGGGAGGTTAGCTTCTCCTTGGAGATGCTGGGAAGCTTGACATTTGCAATGGGAGAAGAGGGGGCAGGGCGACAGGAGAGGTGTGACTGCAGACGTCAAGCTCTGCCTGCATGGGGTGGCTTCAGAGACATCGTCCCCTGGGTTGTGCCATCTCCTTAGCAAAGATAGAGACCATGAATTGCTTCTAAATATAGCCAGGAGGCCAGCACATAGAATTATTTAACAGGAATGCAGAAAGCTGATTTGCTGCTGATCCCCATTTGGCCTGGCTTGATTTCACAATCAAATGAAGAACCTTTTTTACTTCCAAGAGTCCTATATTGTCTATTGGTGCCAGCAGCACTGAGAGAGAAGCAACAAG
Organism: Pongo abelii; assembly: GCF_028885655.2. Taxonomy (NCBI): domain Eukaryota; kingdom Metazoa; phylum Chordata; class Mammalia; order Primates; family Hominidae; genus Pongo; species Pongo abelii. The sequence goes on along the minus strand of NC_072006.2, from coordinate 13,729,280 downwards.
CTCACCCCCACTCAATCTTCCACAGCAATCCAGCAGTCCCACATTTGCTTTCTCCCCTCATGTCTTTCTGGGGGGGGGGAAAAAAAGGCAAAGCCAGTGTGTGAGATAAGTCATTTCAAGGGAGAACCATGGATCCAGGGCCAAGAAGAGGCCACAATTACCGTTTTTGCTTGTTCTCTCCTCTGCCGAATTTACCATTAGTTTCTGACCTATAAAACCACATCAGAGAGACCTGAGCTCACATTCTGGCTCTGCCACTCACTAGCTATATGACTTTGAACCAGTGATTTAACCTCTCTGTGCCTCAGTTTCTTATCTGTAAAATGGAGATAATAAGCTTTCTCAAAGGGTAGTGAGAGGATTAAATGAAATTCATTCAACATTGGACAATTATTTATTGATCACCTGCCATGTTCTTTTTTTTTCTTCTTTAACTTTTATTTTAAGTTCAGGGGTACACGTGCAGGATGTGCAGGTTTGTGACATAGCTAAACAAGTGCCACGGTGGTTTGCTGCACAGATCAACCCATCACCCAAGTATTAAGCCCAGCGTGCATTAGCTATTCTTCCTGATGCTCTCCCTCCCCCCACGACAGGTCCCAATGTGTGCCGTTTCCCCATATGTCCATGTGTTCTCCTCATTCAGCTCTCACTTATAAGTGAGAACATGAGGTGTTTGGTTTTCTGTTCCTGAATTAGTTTGCTGAGGATAATGGCTTCCAGCTCCACCTGTGTACCTGCAAAGGACATGATCTCATTCCTTTTTATGGCTGCATAGTGTTCCATGGTATATGTGTACCACATTTTCTTTATCCAGTCTGTCATTGAGGGCATTTGGGTTGACTCCATGTCTTTGCTATTGTGAATAGTGCTGCAGTGAACATACACTTGCATGTATCTTTATAATAGAATGATTTATATTCCTTTGGGTATATACCCAGTAATGGGATTGCTGGGACAAATGGTATTTCTGCTTCTAGATCTTTGAGGAATCGCCACACTGCCAGACGCTATTCTAGGTGTTTCAAGATACATTAGTGAATAATACGGACGCTGATCCTTGCCCTCATGTAGCTTATATTCAAGTATGGACAGATTAACAATAAGCAGTAACCCTAATAAATAAGTAAATTTACAGTAAGTTGGGTGATACATGGTACAGGAAAGAGAATGTAAAGCAGATGAGGTAGAGGATGGTGGCCACATATTATTTCCTTCTCATTTTACTCCTTCTGTTGGGAGTTGGGACCTAATTCCCATCTCCAGTATCAAGGCTTCCTTTTGTGACTTGCTTGACCAAGAGAATATGCCAGAGAGATGTTGTGAAAATTTCAGGACAATGCCAGAGGACTCACAGTTTTCTTCTGCAGCTCTTGGAACATTCTGGGAGTCCAGAGCCCCCAAGGAAGAAGTCTGACTTCCCTGAGGCCACCTGTTGAAGAGGCCGTGTGTAGGTTCTCTGGGTGACTGTACAGCTGTGCCCAGCCTTCCAGCCATCCCTGCCAAGGGACCAAGCATGTGACAAAGCCATCTGGGTCATCCACAGGAGTCCATCCACCAGCTGAGTGGGACCAAATGACACAGAGTGACAGGTGTGATGCAAAAGAATCACCAGCTGAGCTTGGTCTGAATTTCTGACCCACAAATCATGAGATATAAGGCAATAATCGTTTTTAGCCACTAAGTCTTGGGAAGGTTTGTTACACAGCAATAGGTAAGCAGGATAGGACGGTAAGGGAGGCTTGGGTATAATGCATATAAAACCCCTAGGCCAGTCACCAAATGGCATCAGATATTGTTATCCCCATTAACAGTTTTCACTGGCCCTCCCTCCTTTCAGCAGGAAGGATTTCAGAGCCAGGCCTTTCTGCTTGGCACCACTCAAAAGATGTTTGTGCTTTCACACATGGGGAGCAGATTCTGTTTCTCTGCTTGGAGATAATGTCCCAAGGAAGAAGCAAGTGTAGACGGGCTCAGACTTCAGAACTCTAAGGATGGCTGGGTGAGAAAAGGGCCCCAGATGCCCCTGTGGGCAAACATAGACTTCTGCGCTTACATTTTACCCTCCCCTCACACACACATATGTTACACACACACCTTCTCACTCCCAAAACTTGGAAGGTTGTACTTGGACGGGCAGAGAGGTTTTCCTGGTAATCATAATCTTATATCACGCTTTAGAAAATAATTACAATTGTGTCTCATGAACCCACACAAAGCTGTCCTGAGAGCACGGTGAGGAAACCAATGTCACACTCGTGTTAAAGTTCTCTCTCTAGCTCCATTTTGCTCAGTTCCAATGTTAAGAAAGGTAAACAACCTCCCAGTGGAGAATGGCTGTAGCTTTCAGACCAGCAAATTCTGCAGTTTTCTTGGGAAAAAAAATGAAACACTGCTACTGTATTGATTAATTAAGCATTTATTCCACAGCAAGCAGAATCTTAGTAAATGATTCATGAAACTAAAAGGAGCGGGGAAAGCCTCCCACCCTAAAAGGTAAGTGCGCTCAGGTGAGCATTCTAATAAGAAAGTAAGAGTCATGGACTAGGAAGAGCTATTTGAATATGTGAGTACAATGTAAACGAAGAAATGGGTGCAATGATGTCATTGAAAACAACAAGCAGTGGGCGGAAAAAGACTGGCCAGAGAAATCAGAGAATACGCAGTTAATCGATGACTAGCTAAATGCTTTACAAGGTAGTTTTGGTAAAGGGTCTTTTTCCTCTGTAGCAGGTCAAGTGGATAGTATTGTGTCAGTCCCTATGCCTGATGAGGAGCCAGACAAGTTCAATGGCATTCCGCAGTACCACACCGTCATCTAACGACAGCTATTCCATCTGCAGGCATAGGATCTGAGAGAACTTATTCCATTTCTAGGGGCATATACCTGGCATATTCAATCCTGTTTGAGAGGTTGTAGTTATCCCTGGAAGAATAATTGAAATAAATTATATTTATTGAACACCTATAACATGCCCAGAAAGATGCTTAGAAACTATGAGGTAATGCTGTCCCCACCCTCAAAAGAGATTAACTTAAAAAGCAGTAAATACATAAGGAGAAAAGATAATGATAAATATTATGTGTTACTGGAGCTTACAGAAAGGAAATATCCAAAGCAAGCAACAGGATCCATGGTTTACCGCGACAGGAAAGAGGAAGGAATGACCAAGCCGAGTGGAAACCCAAATAGTTCTTGACATTCAGTCTCCTCTGCTGGACTCATCTTTCAACTTGGGGAGGAAGGGAGAAAGAGGGGAGGGGAACCAATCACTGGTGAATGCCTAAGAGGTGCTGGGGGTGTAAGAGCTGTTATTTCATTTATGCTTCACCCCCACCATACAAGGAGGTGCTACTGTCAACGAACTGAGGATTTCTAGAGGTTAAGGATCCAGCCAGGGTTTTCTGAGCTTAGATCCGAATGCAGGCCTGAAAGGGTCAAAGACTCATGCCCTTTGCTCTCTGGCAGGTCACACTGCTTTATACACAAGCTGCTCCCTTGATTCCAAAACTACTGTGATTTTTGAGAGAGCTGCATGTAAGTTTGTGCTTTTCCAACCATAGATCAGTCATCCCTCAAATAACTGCCCTGTATAGGGAAGGACATTCCCCTTCTGCAAGAGATCACGAGTTAGAGGCAGAACTGAAACTGGACCTGTAAGAAGTGTGCCTGGCAAGAACTGTGTGTCCTGTTACCGGCAGCTTTCTATAGAAGCCTTGCTGCATGTATCAGGAGACATATCAACCTCAGGAAGAACTTCTTTAAATTGACAGTTTCTGACCCCAGCCAGAGAATTTGATTCAGCCGTTTTGTGGTGACAGCCAGGAATTGCTTCCCAGGTGAGTTGGATGCAGGCAGGCCATGGCCCATCTATTAAAAGTTCTGTTCTGGATGCTTCAGATGCAGGACATGAACATCCTTTTCCCAGCAACCTTGGTCTCTGCCTCCCTGTACACCATAGGCACCATCTCACAAGAGATGGGGAAGTGCCGCTTTACAGGGGCCTTTCATTATGTTTCATGTTATATCAGTTAGGATCATGTCAGGAAAACAGAATTCACCCCAGACATTTCAAACAGAGGGAATTCATGAAAGAGGATTGGTTACACAGGTGATGGAACCGCTAAGAAGCCACATAAAGATTAGTGACAGCTGGAGGCCACTCCACCTGCAGGGCTGGAAGGACAAAGAGAGGAAATGGTGTTACTGGTGGTGCAGAAGTTAAAGCCACGGCTGGCATGAGCAGTGGGTCTAGGGCTATGGAGGAAGGAGCTGTCCAGCAGCAAGAGAGCCAGGGGAGGAAATGCTACCCAGAGCAAAGACGGAAAGTCAGATGCTTTTCATGCCCCCCATCGAGGGGCTGGGGTGCAGTTCTGGAGACCCAAGTAATACCAGTGCTTAGAGAGTATTCTTTCTCAGTGGTCTAGAGCCTAGAGGATTTAACCTGAGAAAACTAGTTTTTAAAAAATTTAAAAATAAAGAAAAAAATAAAGCCTAGAGGAACCTCAGAATCTGCTGGATCCCCAGCTCAGAGATCTTGATGCAATAAGTCAGAGACAAGGCCTGGGCAGGGGGACTTTGAAGGGACTGTAATGTGCAGATAGGGTTAAGAACTGATGTATCAGAGCATAAGCCCCAAAAGAGCAGCAATGCATCCTCAGTAGTACCACAGTGTCTGGCTCAACAGGGTTGTGTAGATACTTAATATATAGGTATTCAATGAATGAATGAATAAAAGAACGAACACAGCACAGTGATGAACCAGAGCCCTTGGTGATCCAGGTAGACCAGAGGGATGCCACAGCTGGGCAGGGGGAACATGAAGAGGGTCAAGGTCAGAAGCAAGGCAGTGCTGAAAAAGATGAATCTGGACACTAAGGCTAATCCCAAGCAAAACATATTTTAACCTGAAATGAACCAAATGCCAAGAGACAGGCAGATTCCCAAAAGGAGATGCAAACCACTGAATCCAAAAGATGAGAGGTTAGCTGTGGATCCACTTTGTCTACAGAGAGTTGCCATCCCCTGCGTTCATGAAGGCACCAGCAGTGAGTCTGACTCTGGCTTTACCATGGTTTTACTTCAGCCCTTTCCCTGACATGCAGGGTGCCCCACACCTCTCCTCCCATTTTGACTCCTGACATCTAGGTATTGTATGTGGCAGGCAAGGTTCAAAGCAGTTTCCACAACAGTCCAGGTCATCAGTGGCACCGTTGGAGCTGCGTCTACCCCACAGGTTGGAGGAAACTATCCCACCTGGATATGAAGTCTTGAGCAAGCCACAGGTGCCCTTTGCCTCTCACTTTTCCAGTCCTTATGCCACTTCCCTTTCTGTCTTTTCCATTTCTCTCTCCCTTTCATTCTTCCACATCCCTCTTTCTTCTCATCACAGCTCTCTCCTTCCTTTCACTCTCCCTTTCCAATTCTCCCTTCCCAATTCCCAATACCCTGGGAGCAAAGCCTTCTTCAGTCTACATTTCTACTTTCTTCAGAATAAAATAGGACTAGTGTACTCATGTCCATGATACACGGCTTTCTAGAAGAAAGGAGAGTGGGTTGCCTTGATTAATCCCCTGAGAAACTTGAAAACTTGGGACATTTCAAATTGGCATGAAAGAACTGCAGGCTAGGTCCCTGGCAGCTATTTAATCCAATCTGCCCTTTAAGCAGCTCTTCCGTCCCCATCTCTGAAAGTTCCTATCAGAGAACACTGCCCTTTTCCCTGCATTGCTAGTACAAGGGTTGCTGTGTCTCCTAGCCCCGCGAGTTTCAGGGGCACCACAGCTGGTTGTCCCACAGCTTTCAAGATGTCAGAACTGGCCACAGGGGCTCTTGCTGTGAATGACCTACAAACAAGACCAACACACCCTAACCTCGTGATGATTCCCAAGTCTGGTTGCATGTCAAAATAACCTAAGGAGCATGAAAAAGGCATCCAGATGCCAAGACCCACCCCAGACATACTGAATTAGGCTCTGCAGGGACGGAGTCCCGGCAGCCAGCTCAATACCTCCCCACTCAACTCAGAACCACCACCCTGGAGGAACTTTGGGCCTAGAAAGGTGGTGCTTTTAAACCTAACTCACAAAGAGGTCACTGGCCAGTGAGTTTCAAATCCATTCACGTTGTTTATGTAACAGTCCATGTGCTCATTTTTAGGCCTACCATGGGCATTTCAAAATAAGCAAAAACAACAACAACAACAGTCCACCATGGCAAAGTATCAACCCTTTTCTGCCTTATGGATTCAGACTTTTCCTAAATCCTAATTTAGACAGCATGGTGCATTTTTGTGACTTCTATCCCCCTTCTTTATTGCCCCTGATGGGAGTTCTAACCTGGTTTCAGATGAGCAAGAATGCTACAGAGAGCATCAGGTGATTCGCTCTTGGCCTCACCCAACAGGGACAGTGGGCATGGAGTTTGACCATTGTGGGGACCAGAGCCTTCTCTCCAGCTCCATCAGAGGGAATGGGAGAACATCCTGAAGTTAAGGGCCTCAACTTCCCATCTGTGCCCCCAGGGTTGTGCAGCCCACCTCCTCCTGCCAAGAAAGGCACAAACACAGAACAGACACATGGGAGAAGAGGGTGTTGCTTACATCTTTTGTTGAAAAACGTTCACTCCTGTTAGGACATGCATTAGGCCCTAACCCAGGGGCTCTGGGACATTTCTTAGCAGCAAAATAATGTGTTTTTTTAAGCTTCTTTCTTAGGAATCCCACACCACAAATAGATAACAAAGAGCTGCTGTGGTTGATGCCAGGGGTCTTCGTTGTCCACTCTCCTCCCCCACCTTACAGCAGCTCTTCAACCCTTGCATGGACCTCTAGGCTCCCATAAAACCCAGTTCAAACCATTGTCCTAACGTTTGGTGCCCTCTTCTCTCAATCAGTACTTTTTGTGTGGTTCAGGGATATGTCTGGAGATCTGCTGATGGCCCCATAGAATGGAGGGTCATGGCAGTTTGCCATCCTATGGTCACCCAGAAGAGACCAAGCAAATCATGTCACCCCTCTCAGTTTGGACTCTCCCAAAAGTAAGGACTTTTCAGATAAGGACTTGGGTATAGGTAATTTGTTTAGGAGAATGATTGCAAAAAAACTGAGACAGGGGAGAAGAGGCACTCCCGGAAAGGGTGCATTACTGAGGTCTCTGCTGAGCAACAGGGGTTCAGCTCCACTGGGAAGTGTACACAGTACCCCCAGAAGTATCTGCCTGAAGGAAAGACAGCTGGGTATTTATCACTAGCTCTGGACCTCCTTGAAAGAGAGTTTCCCCGGGGCATTAACTCCCCACACATATGTGCAGGTACGCACGCACACACATCTGGGTTGCACTTACACTCCTGCTGCTTGGACAGACTGTCCCCCTCGGAGTGGCTGAAATCAGACATGAGCACTTTTGGACCCATCAGTGTCCTTGGGGATGCCATGAGGCTCTCTTTCAAAGGCAGGACATCTCCTTAAAAATCATATGCTTATTATCAAAAACCACACAGAAAATGGAGATGAGACTCTTCAAGGACTTTCTTCATGCAGAAACACCCATCCCCTGTGGATGTACTTTGAAATCCAAGGAGGAGTTCCTTATATTCACACCCACGTATCTGTGCTTCTGCCTGAACTTCGGCATGGAGGCTGCCCTCCAGCTCCTCCCGGCTCCAAGAACAGGGGTTGGAGGATCCAGGCTGACCCTGCCCACCCTAACTGCAGAAAGCGTTCCCTTGATGGGCGTCTGCTGGCTGCATCTTGGGCTCTGGCTGTCCTCAAAGGTAGCTAAGCTCATCCCCGCAGCAAGGCATTCAGCTGGAGCACATTCCAGCCATCAAGCGGGGCTGTGCCTTGTCCTGAGCTCAGCTGAGTGTCATCAGGATAAGACAAGCGTGGCTTTTTCAGCTGGAACTCTTGGTCCCACTTACCATAAATTCTTCCACTTTGTTCAGAGAAAGTAAAACCCTTTTTTTCCATTAACACTGCCCTCAAGTGAGATTTAGCTTTTCAGAGCTGGTCTGCACCTGGACTTAGAGAATATTCACCACAGGGAAATATTCCCATGGGTATGAGAGGGTAAACCAACAGAACACAAAACTGTGTGTGCAGCAAGATGCCAATTCTACTACAGAAAAAAAAGAAAGAGAGCAAGAAATGCTAGAGGAATAAACCACAAGATGTCATTTGATCAAGGGTTCATGCTTGACTTAGGATCCTGGTTCTCAAAGTGTGACCTCTGGCCAACAGCATCAGCATCACCTGGAAACCGATTAGAAATTCAAATTCTCAGTCCTCATCTCTGCCTAGACTTACCAAATCAGAAGTTCTTGGGGGTGGAGCCCAGCAACCCACGAGATTCCAGTGCATGTTAAAATAGAAAGACCACTGACCTAGGCTCATGAATTAGGCACACCTTACTCCCAGTCCTAGGAGCTGGGAGGAAGCAGAGCTTCTGTCCTTCAGGAGTCCATGATGTGGGAGGAAGGAGAAAGCAAGTGCTTGCAACAATAAAATACCAGGGAGAATAACCATATGGGCAACCCAGACAAAAGTAAGGGGTTGTAGGAAGGTGAGTACTAGAAGCATGCACAACAAAGAAAAAACAAGGGAAGGGGGAAACAAAAGTGAAAAAGAAACGCGATCAAAGAATAAAATAATCAAAACAAAGCAGGAAAAGGAAGAAAGAAGTTGTGATTGGGCCAGAAGCCCAGCTCCTTAAAGCCATTAGTGATTCACTAGCTCATTTATCTGCTAGTCTGGCCGGCTTTCTAACAAGCACCAGGCATGTGGGCAGGTGCTAATTTGCAAGGCTGATTTAGCAAGTAAGTGCCAGTGGTAGAAAGTTGGAACCTCCTGTAGTCCTTGAAGTCTCCACACATATAAAAAATTGGAAACCTCAATATTTCAGTTCAATGCCTCTGTGAGGAACAGACAGCAAACAGCTTCTCAACACCTCTGCACCATCAGCAGAGAGGATGCAATGCCTAGGAATGCTAGAATTTTGACTGCTTATAAATAGCAAAGCCTTGAGTCAGATAGGCAGAGATTTCCTAAGCAGGCATCAATTTAAAAGATTATGAGCCACTCCTTCACCCCATCCAATGGCACGTTTTACTGATGCTCATATATGGTGTAGTTTTGTCAGAGTGGGTCATTTTTTTTTGTTTTTATCCATCACCTCAAGCATTTATACTTTGTATTACAAACAATCCAATTATAGTATTTTAGTTATTTTTAAATGTATGATTAAATTATTTTTGACTGTAGTCACCCTGTTGTGCTAGCAAATACTAGGTATTATATTCTATTTTTCTGTAGCCATTAACCATCCCCATTTGGTAAAGTTTTTAATCCTCTACCAAGTTCCTCTCTGGGCTCCTCACTTTGCAGTACATTAGTTGCTATGGAAACGATGAAGCCCCAATGTGATGGTTATAGTTTGATGGCTGCAGAAAGTTATTTTGTACAATGATTGGATATTATATAAATATATACATATATAAATTATATATAATATATACATATATGTGTACAGTATATGTAGTATATACATATATAGCATAGGTGCACATATGTATATATGTTACATATATTATATATTATATGTATATGTATATCTAATATATGTATATATTATATACTTATATAATATATACATATATGTATATATTATATACTTTTTCATGTACACACACAATATATATGTATATACTATACACACACGTGTGTGTATGTATATAGGTAAAATGCAGGACTTTAGGAAAATTCTGATAATTTAAAGAACTTGCCAAAGGTAACAGTACACACATTAAAGTTAAAATGCTAGGCATGTGGGACCAGCCGCTCCCACCACCTGGGCTATACATTGTAACTTGGCATATAAGAAGGGAATCCTGGGTGAGGAACCAGCAGGCCAGAGCAGGAGAAATCCTGGCATAGCAGATGGGAGAGCTGGATTCCTGCCCTGGACCCCTTTCTAAGTCTGCACATTATTGCCTGGGTGACCCAGGACAAGCTCTTTCATCTGTCCAAGACTTTTTCCTCCTCGATGAGAGAACTGAACAAAGCGCTTCCTAAAGTGCCTTTCTGTGTGCACATCCTGAGTCTTACCATGCTTAATCAATGGTCTCCTCTGTTTACAAAGACTACCATTTCACGGCAAGGGTGAATTCATTCATTTATACCCTCATTTATTCATCCAACAGCCGTTCAATACGTGTCTGTGTTCAGCCATGCTCTGACACTGATTGAATTCTGTAGGAAGTTGAAGAGTTGAGACTTCTGCTGAACAAGACTTTTGGAATGAAGAGGCCTCATAGCATGGAAACATAGTGGGATGTGGTAGAAACATAACTGTATTTCTCATGGTCAGCTCTCTTAACTCTTAGCCTGGAATGCAAACACAGACCCAACCCAAAAGGACAGTTCCGCAATTCCATCAAGCAAGCATTGGGCCCCAGATGATCAATTCCTCATATCTGTTTCAAAAAACCTATTGAGGCAGTGGAATTTATCTTCTGAAACTCTGTTATTCTCCATATCCGACTCACATGTCTTTGCTTAAGAGACAATGAACTGGTCCTGCCTGGGTATCCAAAAGTTCAGGATTAAAGAGATAACTCAGTCTGGAAATGTCTCTAGGTTTCTTTGGTCTCTACTTTATCCTCACTTCAATATAAAAAATGAAAACTAAGGCCAAAATTCAGATTCAAAGGTTATTTCTTGGCAGTAAAATTCATACTGTTTTCCAAGCACGATATCCCAGGACTTTCCCTCTGAGTGACTCTCTGAAACCCAAGGACTTTGAACAAAAGGGTCTATAAAATCCACGCTGGTGCAACAAGACATCAGCTGCCTCACTCTCTCCATTTGCTACCCATAAAGAAGAAGGCAGGGCAATAGTAGCCTCTTTATTAAGGGGGCTATTTATTAATTGTCCAGTGATAATTAATATCTACTTGCTTAACCGTCCTGCCTGATAGGAACTGTTTTCTTCATATTTCAGGTGGGAAAAGTGGCAATCAAAGAGATTAGGCGGCATGCTCCTTGTAGTATGTTATGAAGCTAGGGTGAAGCAGGTCCATTTGATTTCAGGGCACAGGGCAGTGTACACAGCAATGTATCAGTTGTCAATGACCACAATCATGCTCTGTAACAAAACACCCTAAAATTCAGGAGCTGACAACAGCTACTTCTCATTGCTCCTGAGTTTGTGGATCATCTGGGCCTTCTGCTGGTTTTGGTCAGTCCTCCCCATGCAGTTGGTTAGCCATAGGTTTGGGGCTACTCTCAGTGGGGCGCTCATGTCTGTCAGCTGGTTCATGATGGCCTTGGCTGGGATCAGGGAAAATGGGAATCTGTTTCATGTGTAACACTCCAACAAGCTAGCTCAAGCATGTTCTCCAGGTTATTACAAGAGCAGCAGGAGAACAAGCCCCAACATAGAAGCATTGTTCAAACTTATATGTCACACATCACATGTGCTAACATCCCATTGCCAAATCAAGCCACAGGGCTGAGCCAGAAGTCAACTGAGGCCATTGATGTAAGCAAATCTACCCTAGGCACATGGATCTCATATGCCCAACACCCTTTCTTCCTCCATGGGTGCAGGAAACATTGGTAGCAAGACTTTCATTTTTTTAAGGGAAATATTTAACATTGTGGCATCCATTTGCAAACAGCATTGAAAATAAACCCATCTTCTAAGGAATATGAAAAATATTTTTTGGGTTAACATGTAGATGAAAGAACTAAACAAGATCTGGCTTTAAAAAAGCTAATCTTGAAAACAAATAATTTATTTTATTTTTTCTTTAAGGTAAATTCAGAATTTCCTTTGGAACAAGTTTGGTTAAAATAAGGAGCCAACATCCAAATCTGAATCCTTATAAAGTCATCTTTTTTTATAATTTATAAGAATCTTAGCCAGGCCCTGCAAATCAACTAATTTCAAAGCAATCTTCTTTTTAACCTTCTGGAGTGAGGATAAAAATTCAAACTTTCCTAAAGAAGAGGAAAAAAAAATGAGTTAAACCACAAAGCCAGGGTTATTTCTCCTGGGTAACTGGATTAAGGCCAAAGATCCCAATGGCAGGGCCAGTTGACTTTATGACACTCACATGCTTAGATGGCACCTTATTCTCCCAACATCAAATGTCTGAATGTTTTGAGTGTTTTATAGACCAAACATTTGGATGCTTGACCACATTTTTCCATTTTCCATCTGGAAAAGAATGAACACTGTCTGAGATTTGTCTCTTAGACTTCCTAAGAAGATGACCTTGAATGCCTTAGAAGCGGCATCCATTCAACCCAGCACAAATTGCAGTGACTGTCCTTACAATCAGCTGCCTAAAGGGCATCTGTGTTAGGTAATCCAGAGCATTTGAATAAAAATTAAGGTTGAAGGAATTAAGATGGAATTGGGAGTTTATTATGTGTTCACCATGTGCTGGGCCCTTTTAAATATATTAACATTACCTAGGATACCACTGGCCTTCACTTTGCACTTAAGAAATGAAGTTCCATGTGCTTAAATGATTCACTCAAAGTCACATGGCTGGTCAAGAATCAAGCACACTGTCATGCCCTTGAGAAGCCTGCAAGCACAGTGTCTGCCACACAGATGTCCTCTTTCAGGCATCTGTTTAGACACACACACAAATCAAGTTTGAAGAGTTATGAAAAGGAAACCGCTGTCTGTGATGTCTGTGATGTGTGTGCCCACACACATACACATGCCTGCCTCTCCTCCCAGCCTGCTCGGTCCTGTCCACCTGACCATCCACTAGGTAAGTTGGTGGCACCAGACACAGTCCCCATCCAGAGCAATGGAGAGCTGAGTGTTGACAGAATAAAAGAAAAGCCTTTGCTCCAAGCACCAGCTTTTATCCCTCACACCAGGGCATAGACAGCTGCTATTTAGACTCTGAGGTCTGGTTCACAATGAAGATCCCAAGATCAAAAACTCCCCCATCCAAAAGGAAAAGCAATCAACTTGAGCAAATTCACTGTTCCATTGCTGCTGGCAAAGCTGGGAAAACACAGAAAGAGGATCGAGTGAAGGGGCTTGAAAGGGAAGAACAAGTGTTTGTGCCCAGCCAGAGGAACTCACTGTATTCCTTCAGCTCAGGAGTTGACTAAAAATTGCATAAACCCAGGCCAAATGAAGTGCCAGGTCCACACCTTGAGTCAACCAAAGTTAAAAAACTTGGCCTTTCCCAATCGGTTTTATTTTCAATATAAGCATTTCACTTCCAACCTGATGCAACGAACCTTGACTACTGTGCTTTCTACACAGGACCTTCTCCTCATGTTGGCAAGAGAATTCTTAGGAGTTGCCTTCCTTTTTACAGACAGTGTCTGACCTGAGCGATCACAGCTTGTCTGTCTGACCTCAGTGGAGCTTCTTAAACACAGTTGGCCTCTACCTGCCTGGATGTCAGAAAGGCGGCTGTGATGAAAATGGCTTCCACCTTCATCAAGGACATAACAGGCACCAGGCAACCAGCAGTGCCCAAGAGACAGAGGCGGCTCTGTGCTTCATCTCCACTGACTGGTCAAAAGGGCAGCTACACTCAAGGTGGAATTTACACAGTGACTAAAACTGATGCTGCGCACATTCCTTGAGTCAAAAGGACCGCTAACCATTGTGAGATGGCAGAAATGTCGCCTTTCCTCTCCAAACCCCAGTTTCCTGAATGGTAAAATGGAAAAGATACACCTAACTCATAGCGGCATAGGGAGAAATAAACTCAAGAGCTAACAAAATGTGAGTTATTTGCGATTTCATTATTTTTATTTTATTTATTTTGTTAAGAGACAGGAATGGCCTTGCTCTGTCGCCCAGGCTGGAGTGCAGTGGTGCAATTGTTACTGGTGGTGAATCCCTACAGGTCTGCAGCAACCTCGATTCTTGCCTCCTCAGAAGAAAGAACTCAAATGAGGGGCATAAGGCAGAAAGACAGAACAAGGCAAGTTTTAGAGCAGGAGTGAAAGTTTATTAAAAAGTTCTAGGGCAGGAATGAAAAGAAATAAAGTACACTTGAAAGACAGCCAAGTGGGTGGTGACATGAGAGATCGTGGTTTGACCTTTGGACTTGGGGTTTTATATGTTGGCATGCTTCTGGCTCTTGCCTTACTTCTCCCCTGATTCTTCCCTTGGGGTGGGCTGTCAGCATGCACGGTGGCATTCCAGCACTTTGGAGGGGCCTCATGTGTAGTGTGTTTACTGAAGTTGTGTGTATGCTCACTTGAGGTGTTCCCTTAACAGTGTTTCTAGAGAAAAGTTATACCCGTTAAGCTCTGCCATTTTGCCTCTTAGTGTGCATGTGTGAGCCCACTCGCCCAACTCCGGAGATCTTATCCAGAAGCTGCTGATCACCAGTTTTATGTTTTTCTGTCTATTGGGAGACTGCTTTTCCCTGGTGCTGGCTGTGACCAACTATTACTTTGGAGAGACAATGTAATAACTGCCTGATCATCACCTGATGGTCACCTGACATTCCTGGTCGTGATGGGAGCCCTCTCCTGCCAGGCTCATGCCTGACTAGCTACCTACTGTAACACAGTCATGGATCACAGTAGCCTTGATTTCCTGGGCTCAAGAGATCCTCCAACCTCAGCCTCCCAAGCAGCTAGGACTACAGGCATGCACCACCACATCCAGCCAAGTTTTCTATTTTTTGTAGGGATGGGGTCTCCCTATGTTGCTCAGATCGGTCTCAAACTACTGGCCTCAAGCGATCCTCCTGTCTTGGCCACCCAAATGCTGGGATTATAGGCATGAGCCACCACACACAGCCTCACTTTATTCTTAAATGGATGAGGCCAGGCAACACTGATGAGTGATGGACTTACTTACAGTAACAGGCACCATTTTTGAGGGGCAACTTTGTGCCAGGCACTGCACTAGTTGCCTCCCATCCATTCTGTCCTTCAATCTTCACAACACAGAATTTTAAAGCAATGTCCAAGAGGTTGCTTGGTCTATTATCTGAAGACAGCAAAGATTTACTCAGGTTGGGCCCACCCCAATAGAAACTTATCAACAGAAATCATTAGCATGGATGTTGTACTAAATATTGGTAGACAATCCTCCAGGAAATATAACCTATTCTTGGGGCAATAGACTTCTTCTGAATTCAGATATTTTCAAGTCAACCATCCACTTTCTTAGATTAAAAAGTATTACTGACTCCCAGATGGCAATATAGCTGGACCAAAACCAACTTCCTGAGAGTATTAGCATTAGATACCTACTTTGTGCTTGGCAGTGTACCAGACATTAGAGGGCTTCAGATAAATAGAAACCCTTCCCTTGAGTACTCCAATTCTAGCCAGCCAGCCACCCAGCACGTCAATCATTCATTCATTCAAAGGTGTGTATTGAGCTCCCGTCCATGTTATGTAAAGTCAGAGAGAACTGCTGCCTTTCCGGAGCTTACATTCTGGCTGACTTACTCTCAGGATATTGTTACAACGCAAAGGAAGATAGTTTAGAATCAATAGGTGAGGAGCCATACTCACAACGGGAGAAGAGTTAGTTAAGTTTTCTGTAAGACAGTCCAGCAATGAGTATTAAAAGCTATAATATTTTATAATCCCTTTGGCTCAGTGAATCCACTTTAAGAAATGTATCCAAAGGAAGTCATCCTATAAGTAAATCATCATACATGTGCATGAAGATTTTTATAAGGTTATTCATCATTGGTATATTGCTTAGAATCATACCAAAAAAAGAAATGAAGAAAAAAGAAATAATCCCAATCACCAATGAGGAATGAATTAAATAAATTATAGTACATTCTTTCATGCAGTGGAATGTTATGTGGCCATTAAAGATTATGTTCTATGCATGTTGTTAAGTAAAAAATGGCAGGTCATAATACTGGGTCATCTTCAGTCTTTAATACAACTCCAATCATCAAGCCAGAACTGAAGAGTAATGTATGTTAATAAGTTTTCTGATGGTGTATTTAACAAATATTTCTTCTTTTTTTTTTTTTTTTTTTTTTTGAGATGGAGTTTTTTGCTCTTCTTGCCTAGGTTGGCTTGCAATGGTGCAATCTCGGCTCACTGCAACATCTGCCTCCGGGGTTCAAATGATTCTCCTGCCTCAGCCTCCTGAGTAGCTGGGATTACAGGCATGCACCAGCAGGCCCAGCTAATTTTGTATTTTTGGTAGAGAGGGAGTTTCACCATGTTGGTCAGGCTGGTCTCGAACTCCTGACCTTGTGTTCTGCCTGCCTCGGCCTCGCAAAGTGCTGGGATTACAGGTGTGAGCCACCATGCCTGGCCACAAATATTTCTTTAATAATCATATTTTGCCATATTTTCCTTAAAATTCTACTCAATACTACATCTATTGGGATATCCTCCTATTCTCTTTTTGGTCTTTCCCATTCCCCAAAACTCCCAGCTTTTCTGCCTTTCTTCCTCACTACTCTCTCCTCTTCCTTCTCCTCTTCTCTCTCCCTGCACCCCCTCCCCCTTCTCTTCCAAATTCCTCCCCTTCCCTATTTTTCCTACTTCTGGTATCTCCATGCCCTTTCCTGTATAGATCAACTTGGTCTCTCTCCGCTTGTACAGATTTCTTTTCCACCAATCTCTCTACCCAGAATAATAAAGACATCCCTTCTCAGAAAAGGAGGGGAGAAATGCAAGCACTTATGATTTATTATTTTGTGTCTTTTATGTATATATACTATTAATATTGGATATATCTGAGTGTTAAGATGTAAAGGGATTTTATCTTATTTGCTTATTCAAATTTTTCTTTGATTTTTCAAAAGTCAATATGCATTTTGCTAAATGGGAAAAAATCTTTTTTGAATGATAAAAATATATTTGACACAGTAGCATTTAGAAGTCTCATAATTTTCCCTGAAGGAATTACAAATTTCCTGTGAATGTTGTTAAAAAATCATGCCACGAAATGGTGAGCACCTTCTGGAGAGGTCCAGGACTGCTACGATGTCCCCAGGATGTCTCTAGGAGACATCTTCCATATTGAAACACTGAAGCCATATGGCCTCTTTTCAGTTAAAAATTCCCAACTCTTCTCCTGCTGAGATTCAAATCCCAGCCACAGAAATGACAGGATTCTCAGTGTAGCAGACATGCCATGGAAGAGTGGTCTTTTTTTTTAATCAACAAGGCCATGCGGTAGGCCTTGTTGATTAAAACAAGTACCTGAGAATGACTCAGGTACTTGGTATAAATGTCAGTCTTACACACTCACCCACTCAACTTTTGTCTTTCACTTTTTAGCCACATACACCCAGACATGACTGCCACTGTAATTTACCAAAAATGGCTATGATTGTGACTGTATCTTTAACCTTCTATTACCCTCCCCAAACACCTGTGACTATGAACACGATGATGACATACTCACATCATATAACTGTCCCAGCTCCAAGGCTGCACCTGGCGATGCAGGGACACCAGGTCCTCCCTCATCTCCTCCCACTATTTTGGAGTTTTCCCAGGTGGTGTTTTACAGATATAAAGGCACAAATATTCCCAGGTTCTATTGCAGGCCCTTATCATGGTCCTTGGCCATCAATATCAGTGCCCTCCATGAGCACACTCTTGTAAATCCCTCCTCCCAGAGCTGCCCAAACCCTGATTCCCAAGGTGCCAGAGCAGAACAGGATTCCTTGCTCCCCTATTCTATGCTGCACCTCTTTGCCTGGACCCTGAAGTATGGATGATTGTGCTCAGCATCTCAAAAGCACCTTGTGTAAACAAGTTCTATTGCCTTTTGTCTCTGGCTCTCCCACTGGGAATTTCAAGCAGTCTCAGAGGCTGGGCAGGGAACCACCCTTTTGCCATCCCTCCCTTCATTTCATCTCTCTTCTTTTACTACCAAAAATCTTCCCCTCTCTTCAACAGCAGCATCAGCAAGGCATACGTATAACTCATGCAGACCCTTGGCCTGGGAAATCACCCAGTCTCTTGGCAGAAGGAAGTGGGTCCCAGCTCAAGCCCAGCCACAATCCCCTGCTACATCAGCTTCAGTCAATGCCTCTTTGGGTCTGCATGGGCATTTTCACTGCAGACTAGATGCTTTGGGCCATGAGGAACATCACACCATCAGACTCCAAATCAAAGATCCGTGTGGCAGTTTATATTTACCAAACATGGTCAAATATGGGTGAAGCTTTATAACTCCTTCCCACAGAATGTGCCAGAAGTGATGCTGTATAATTTCCTAGGCTAAATCATAAAAAGTCACACAGCTTCCACCAGGATCCCTCTCACTCAGGACATGTAGCTTTGGAACTCTGAGCTACTGGGTAAGAAGTCTGGCTGCCCTAAAGTCATCACCCTGAAGAGATCCCATGGAGAGACCACTGAGAGCAGAGAGAGATTCCTGTAGAACCCTGCTGTCCCAGCTCTGGGTGCTCACATCTTCCCAGCACCAACTCCTAGACACATGGATGAGTGAAGATTTCAGCCCTTGACCTTTGAGGTGCTCCAGTTGATGCCATGGATGCAGAGATGAGCTACTGTCAAGCTCTGATCAAATTGCAGATTTATGAGCAAAATAAATGTTGTCATTGTTTTAAGCCACTAGGTTTAAGGTGGTTTGCTCCACAGCCATAGTTACCAGGACAATCTGCAAAACCTGGGCTCTGAAACTCCAAGGTCTCATAGGAACTAAGGTTGACTTTCCCTTCCCCCTGGGTGATCAAAGCTTAAATCACTAACACCAGCAAGGATGGTGGTCCATTGGCATGTGAGAGAGGAACAGAGCAGGACTGCAGGAACATGCAGACACTTGGCCTGGGAAATCGCCCAACCTCCTGGCAGAAGAAAGTAGGTCCCAGCTCAAGCCCAGCCACAATCCCCTGCTACATCAGCTTCAGCCAGTGCCTTTTTGGGTCTGCATGGGTATTTTCACTGCAGACTAGATGCTTTGGGCCATAAGGAACACATATGGAACCACAGCAGGACCGCTTTCTTGGCCTCCAGGATGTATCTGCTTTTATATTTTTGAGACCTACAGTCATTTGCCTACATGGAAGTCATGAACAATAACTGCTCTAGGAAAGAGGGACTTTGCACACTGAGCTTTGAGTCACAAGGAGATGGGGTCTTGGCTACTTGGATGCCTCCCTAGATAGCTGTCACACCAGCAGAGGCTTGAAGCCCAAAAGCAGACCCTGAGATGAGTATTTGACAGCAAGTGATTTATTTGGAAGGTGATCCAAGTAAACACATATGAAAGTGGGGAAGGGAAGGAAGCCAATAACACATGTGCTATCAGGTCAGTTAACACTATGGGCAAAGGAAATTCTGCTGGGGAACTCTGGGAGACCATGTCAAATGTGCTTCAGAATTGTCCCAACCAATGGACAAGGAGGGAAGGGTAATTTCCAAAGCCCTCCTGGCCTGTGCCATGCAAGCCATGAGCATTCTATATAGAGAGTGGCAAGTGCTTCCAGAAGGATGCCATTGACACACATGAGAAAGGCAAGCACTGAGGGCTATGGACAGGCATCAGCAGTGTCTATCTGAGCCACCTTAAAGATGGACAAAGTGCCAAGGCATCTACCATAGTAGAGCTGGTGGAAGCCATCACCTGACTGCCCCAAGATGTAATCACCCAATGGGTTCTTCCTGCCTGCTACACAGACAAAATCAATTCACTAAGACCATGGCACTGCCTTAAAAAAAAAAAAAGGAAGAAAGAAAAAAGAGTTTATGGCCTGGCATGGCAGCTTATGCCTGTAATCCCAGCATTTTGGGAGGCCAAGGTGTGAGGATTGCTTGAGCTCAGGAGTTCAAGACCCGCCTGGGCAACATAGTGGGACCTCATCTCTACAAAAAAAATAGCCAGGTGTGGTGGTGCACACCTGTAGTCCCAGCTACTTGGGAGGCTGAGGTGGGAGGATCACTTGAGCCCAAGAGATGGAGGCTGCAGTGAACCATGATCACAGCACTGCACTCCAACCTGGATGACAAAGTGAGACCCTTTCTCAAAAAAAAAAAAAAAAGTTTAATTGGTGAGTAGGAGATGAAGTTCTCAATCAAATTAGTCTGGAAGGCTTGGAGGTTAGGGTTTTTCAAGGATAGTTTGCTGGGCAGGGGGCTAGGGAATGGGGAATGTTGATTGGTTGGGGATGAAATCATAGGAGTGTGGGAATTGTTCCTTGTTCATTCCTGGGTAGGGGTCACAGGACTCATTGGTCTGGGTGGAGTCAGCCAGTTATCAGGAATGCAAAAGTCCAAAAAACATCTCAAGAGACCAATCTTAGGTTCTACAGTAGTGATGTTATCTATAGGAGCAATCTGGGACGTTGCAAGACTTGTGACCTCCAAAACAATGGCTGGTTAACTAAGCCTACATCTTAGAGAATTCAGGCTCTCCTCTCAAAATACTAACCTTGTGACCTTTCATTAGTTTCCCAAAGGCAGTTTAGTTTTGGGAAGGGCTAACAGCATCTCTTTTTTTTTTTTTTTTTTTTTGAGATAGGGTCTAGCTTTGTTGCCCAAGCTGAAGTGCAGTGGCACAATCACTGCTCACTATAGTCTCAACCTGCCAGGCTCAAGCAACCCCCCACCTCAGTCTCCCAAAAAGCTGGGACTACAGGGGCATACCACCACTCCCAGCTACTGTTTTTTCTTTTTCTTTTTCTCTTTTTTTTTTTTTTTTTGGAGAGACAGGGTTTCCCTGTGTTGCTCAGGCTGGTCTCAAACTCCTGAGCTCAAGTAATCCTCACACCTCGGCTTCCCAAAGTGCTGGAATTAGAGGCATGAGCCACCATGCCTGACCAAGCATCCTTGTTTTAAGATTAAACTATAAACTAAATTTCTCCCAAAGTTAGCTTGGCCTATGCCCAGGAGTAATCAAGGACAACTTGCAGGTTAGAAGCAAGATGGAGTCAACTCTGTCAGATTTCTCTAACTATTATCATTTTGCAAAGGTGCTTTCAATGATGGCTAGCTCAACGAGAGGTGTGCAACAAGCACAAATGTCCTGAGGAAGGAACGTGGGAAGCAGGTTGGGAAATGAGGTCAGAGAGAGGGTGGCAGCCCAGAATATACAGGGCCTTCCAGGCCACAGTCAGAGCTTTGGATTTTACTCTGAGTACAATGCGAAGCCATTGCATGGTTTGCAGCGGAGCAGCACAATCCAACCTGTTTTTAAGAGAATTCCTCCAGCTGCTGTGCTGGGGAAGGATAGTAAGGGGTGACCAGATGGGAGACTGCCACAATACTGCACACAACAGGTAACAGTGTTCTGGACCAGGCTGGGGACTGTGGAGGCTGTAAAAAATGGGCAGTTCCGGCATATTTTGAAGGTCAAGCCACCAGGAGCATGCACAGTGTGAACAAAGGGAAGCATCAAGAGTGCCTGGAAAATGCCTACACTCCCAGAAGGGTAGACTTGCCATTAACTGAGACGAGAAAGACCAGGAAGAGGAGGTGTGGATGGGGAAGGGTCTGGAGCTTGCTTTGGACATGTGAAATGGGAGATGCCTGCTGGGCATCTGAGTGGAGATGCCAAATAGGCAGTGGGATAGATAGACGTGAATTTCAGGGCAGAGATCTGGGCTAGACTGTTCTATGCAGACCTACTCCCAAAAAGTTCAAGGAAGCTGACAGGCTGAAGAAAGAGGCTGACATAAGCAGTTTCTCAGAAAGAAACATTTAACAGGGACTTATGAACAGAAGCCACGTCTGTATCTCGGGGGACAGCAAGATAAGGTGGTGGATCCCTGTGCCATCACCCCCAGACCCAGGGCTTGTATGCCATAGGGAAGTAATGTGTAGGACAATTGAAGCCAAGCCCCCACTTCTCCACCAGGGAAAGGCAAGAATGCTATGTGAACCTGCCTAAGGACAGGACCTATGATCAAGCTTGATTTGACCTAAGGGTAGGATTTTTGGTATTAGTAGATAAAGTAGAAATCTTAGAGGCATTCCCAGAACAGAGGTTCATCAGAAGTCAACATGGCAGATTAGCATTCAAGATGGAGATGCTTTGGCCTCCACATGAACATACACCTTTGAGGACAAAAATGAATAATAACCCCATTAAACTGGAGGGTACCTGTAACTCCCCTAGTGATTATTGCTGGGCTCAGACAGTTGTTTTGGAAGTTGACAATGAATCCTTCTGGCTGCCCGTAGGATTCCCTTCTTGGTCTTCAGACAACCCAGTAGACTCCTTTTAGTAGGGAAACATTTCCAACATTTATGTGGCTCCCAAATTCTCAGGGCATAGGGCTGGGCTTTCACTCATGTCCAGGTCTCTCCTTTGCTCATCCCCATAGGCCTTTTCTCCCCAGGCTTGTCTCTTGGTAGCTGTCTGTTGGGTGGTTGACAGCTCTGAGAGGTGCCTGTGAATGGCCCCTTTATGTCCTTCCACTGATACCGATGGAGAATCAGCACCCCTTTGGCTTCAGGCACTGGCTGTTGACATTAAAGCCAAGGATGCTGGGGGAGGCAAGTTGAGCAGACACTGTCCTTGTGCAATATGGGCCCCAATGCACAGATCCGGTTACAATCTGGGATGCTCTGGCAGGGGTGGATTAGCCTCCCCTTCTGCTAGGCCCCTGGGAGGGAGGCTGAGGGGAAACCCACTGCCCCACAAATGAAGCCCAGAGCATCTCCTCTGAAGAAGTGTCATGTGAAGCTGAGCCCTTTTGGAGGTGCCGCCCCAGGGTGGTGGGGTGACACCACCAGCCCCGTGTGGACTGGACTAGGGGAGACCTCTGCAGGCCACCTTCCTAGCATCCGAAAGCAAGACGCCTTTTCCAGTGGGTCGTCTGGACATGTTCTGAGGCATATTGGAAAAGGACCCGGATCTGCAACTTCTCTGATACTTGGAACTGCTGAATTTTCATGTTTTATGTGAGATGTTCTCATCCAAGAAGTCCCGAGTTTCCTGATAGGAACATGGTGTGTCTGCCTGAAACATTTGGCCCTTGGAAACGCTCCACATCTCCAGCCAATAAACCGTGATCTAAAACAGCCTGGGCTGCTCACGGCTGCTTCCAGCAAGACGGAAAACAAGCAGTTGGATGATGGTGTCTGAGACATGACAGTACCAAATTTGTGCTGCGGAAACATCGCCCCCAAATGCCACAGAGACTGAGTCCTGCCATGTTGCTCTCCTTGTCCCTTATATTTTAAACTATCTTATCAAAAGTCTATCTGGAGGGCTTTGGTTCTCTCTTGAACAATTTGACGCCATGCCTCCTGGCAGTTTTTGTCTTTATAAAATTGTAAAATCCTTTTCTCTTTTGCTAAAAATGTTTTAGGGTCCACGTATATTCTTTGCTTCAGGAGTACTCAAGTTAATCCCAGCACTTTGGGAGGCCAAGATAGGAGGACTGTTTGAGCCCAGGAGTTCAAGACCAGCCTGGGCAATACAGTGAGACTTGGTCTCTGTTTAAAACAACAACAACAACAACAAAAATACTTTAAATTAAAATTTTAATTTCTAAATAAAAAATAAAATATAATAAAATTGGGTTTGGTAAAGAAACTCCATCTTGCTCACCCTCTCAAGATATAGGGGGACAGGATGGCATAGTGGGACAAGGTGGGATGTGGGAGGTGTGAGGTGGGGTCTCACATTGGTTCTGGGGCCCTGGGCAAATTTCTAACATCTCTGCAGCTCTATTTCCTCACCCGTAAGACCTGGGGGTACAAATTAAAATGCCCCAGGTAGGGGGTCTTGTGATTCCCTAAGTGGCAAGTCCCACACCAGACACTCACACAGCTTCCCTATCTCTAGTTCTCTGGCACAAATTACAGCCTACAGACCTTCTAGTCCTAATGGTCTATGTTCTAGACCTGGGATGGGAGGAACACTGGAAGCCAAGGCCTCAAACCCCTTCCAACACTCAGGCCCCTCCCTCACCCCCTCCCTCCCGCCTCTGCCTCCAGGTGAGGCCTGGCTCTGAAGGAATTGGGAGATTTTATCACCTCTCTGAGACTCCTCAAGAGGAAATTCTTGCAATGCAAATGGACTTGGGGGAAGATGTGCCCTCAAGGGAGGAAGCTCCATGCCATCAACACAGCTTCCATCCACAGAGCAGGGCACGGGGGGCTGAAAGGGGGGTGCAGGCCAGGTTGGCCAGCAAAGAGAAACCATCACAGTGAAAAACGCCAGTGAGGGGGCTTCATTCAATGAAGAAATATTCATAAGGGCTCACTGTGCAGCAGGCCCTGAGGATTCCGAAGTGGACAGAACAGACAGGAGTCCATCCATGGAGCTTATGTTCTTGTGGGAGAGAGCGGGGCAGTGAACAAATACACAGAGAAACTCCACATCAGATGGTGGTAAGGAGGGAAAATAAAGCAGGCAAGTGGAGGGGATGATAGGGAAGATTTCAGCAGGAGGCTGAACTGGAGTCAAAGAAAAAAGGAAACGGGGACCGCTGAGCGCCTCTCCCTGCTTTGACCCGACGGTTGGGACAGCCGGGATGAAAATGGGGGGTCTGCGTGGGGTGATGTGGACCCTCATTCCGGGACCACTGGCCTTTCTTACAGTCTATGAAAGATTCACCATACAGCTGAACCCACCAGGGACGCCAGCTTACAGCCACATGCCACTCGGACACAAGACTGGGCCTGGTCAGCCTGTGGCAAAACTGAAATTGAGTTCCTTCCACTGTGGACTGCCTGTGTTTCCCGGGCTGAGCACTCCAGGTTGCCCCACACCAGACACTTCAGGCACCTACAATACTTGCAAGTTTTTGATTTCTAACTCATGATGATGTTACAATGAGAAGTGGGAATCCCAGCCAGTCACTGTTTGCAGTGGTCCCCAATTGACTTTCTGTGCTGCAGCTGTGTGAGAATCACCCAGGAAATGGGCTAAAAGTTGAGTCATGGCATCCCCAGAGCCTGGCTCTGTTCTAGTCTGGAGTAGAGATCTGGTGAGTGACAGCAGCCACGCTCCAATTTGTCCACACCTCTCCATATTCATGGCCCTGGGTGGTCCCATCCCACGTGACTCTGGGCTTATCCAAATGACAGGCTTTGACCTCCTGCAATAAACCCACAGAATTGTGAGCTAAATAAATGGCTGGTGTTTTAAGCTATTAAGTGTTTTCTTCTAGTTGTATATATTTAAGGTATATAACATGATGTTTTGACGTACATCTACATGGTGAAATGATTCCCACAGTCCAGCAAATTAACAGATCCATCTCTTCACATCCTTTTCTTTGGTGGAGGAGGTGGATGGTAAGAGCATCTAAAATCTACTTTCTTGGCAAATTAAGCCATCAAGTTTTGAAAGAGCTTGTTATGCAGGAAAAGCTAACTGATGTAAGACCCAAGGTTTGATCATTTCTCTAAGCACTCCAGGCACATGCAATGGTGCAGTCTGGTCTGGGACCCCATGCTGTGTTTACCTCCATTGCCACCACCTCCCACTACCTTTCCTACAGCGTCACTATGTGAACATGGCTGTGGCCTGGCTGAGGGAGTGGGGCGTGGAGAAGGAGGCCTCCAGGGAGGCCTTCTACCCGAGACCCACTCCCTCTCATTTCCCACAGAGAATGGGGTCTGCCTAGCAATGTTGGACCCCGCCCTGGGATCTGATGGAAAAGTTTGGCATTTTCCAGGTTAATTCTAGAGACAGGTGATATTGGGGAACAGTCATGATAAATAACCACAGCCTAGTTCCACATTGGATGTGGACAAATAGAAGATATAGAAATGGGACACGTGGGTTTTCTGTCTCTTGGAAACCTGGGCCTGAGGGAGGATGAGTTGGACAGGACAGAGACACAACATTCCAGGGCCTTGAAGGAGAAGGTTGACCCTGGGCCCTCCCAGGCCAATGGCAGAGAGGAGCACATGGGAGGGAGAGGGAGACCTGGCAGAAGAGTGATGGTGACCCAGTGGGAAAAACACTGCTCTCACTTTCCACAAGTGGAAATTAAACTCATCCAAAAATCTCAGGAAGAAACATGCCTTTTCAGCCACAGTCAAAATCATACTCCTAGACAATGTCCTGGTGTTGGAATAAGGATGTGGGGTTTTTGAAACCAGGGAAAGAGGCAAAGCAGGCCTCCCAAGGGCATTGCCCACCCCTGCTCTTAGGCCAGACCTACCTCAGCGCCAGGCAGCTGAGGACACTTGAGGGAAGGGCTGCCTCAGGTTCCTTCGGTGTTTTTTCCCAAGGTTCAGCCCTTGCTCTGGTCATAAAGCTCTTCTTACTAGCCACGAGACTCTAGCCAAAAATTGGCCTTTTCTCCTAGACTAAACGTTACATGACAATCCCATAAGTCATCCACTTACCCACCAAAAAGAAAAAAAAAAGTTATTCATCTGAGAAAATACAGCCCAGAAAATGGGCTACATAAGCCAAATTATTTTAGAAACTGCCTTTGATCCACAGGAGAGGGAGTGTGGAGGGATAACTACAGCTCTACCCTTGGAGTCCACAGAGGGGGCTGCTAGGCCAAGCTCTGTGACCTTGCAGAAGGCATTTTCTGGCTGTGAAATGAGGGCTGAGCTCAACGAGAGCTGGAGTCCTGTCCACTTCTGCCTTCGCACAGTGCAAGGATCCTGCTGAGAGTTCACCCCAGCATGACCAGCCTGGGTTTGGGAAAGGCTGTGCATTCACAGTACCAGGCAAGGAAGAGGTAAGTATCCCACGTGCAGCTGGTTTCAAAGAAGAGGTTCAAGAGAAACTGAGTCCTTGGGCGAAAGTTTTCCTCATCTATACAGGACCTAGCTAGGAGGGTAATGCAGACGGAATGAGAGAATGTATGTGAGCATTAGAGCACCATACCTGGCAGGCAGAAAGCTCTCTGTGGACATCAGCTGATGTTAATACGGCTGCTGCAGCTCTTTACCAAGGGCTCACATGCGGTGCGCATCCCTACTGGGATACAGGTCACTGATGGTGGCCTCAGGGCCTTCAAGTGAGCAGTTGGTCCCCTCTCCTCTTTGACCCTCCCAAACTGGATTTTAGTTCTGTTCAACCAGTAGTTCCAAAGGGTCTTCTACACAGCAGGCCTAGGGGACAGGGGTATGCAGAGGAGCCAGGTAGGGTGTCTCTGCACAAGTGACTCAGTCCAGGGGGAGTCCCGGCAGCCGCCGCCTGCGGAAGCAGCCACATTCAGAGCCACGGGTTGGAGGTGTGTCAGCAGCCTGCTCAAGTGCACTCACAGCCACACGACGCAGTCTGGCTGCTCAAAACCAGCCCTCAGGTCAGATACTCCAGGGATGAGTGTTTACATTGAAGCTTGTAGCAGCTTAGCCCTTAGGCCTGATGAATCCAGTGCACACTGGCCCAGCCTCCCACTGCCAGCACCCGCATCTCTGTCTGAGGGTCTCCTCTGGTACTAAAGTCACTTTAAAGGGAGAATAAATCAATGTCCTTGGAGACCAGCTCTCAACGAGTGGCTGATGGGTCGTGGTCGGTAAATGCCCCAGCTCCCTCACTCCTCAGGTGGGGCAATCCTGACATGTTCCACCCTGGCTTCCTGAGCTCCCAGCAGGACAGAGCCCCAGCTACCCACAGTAGTCATTCATTCCATAAAGCACCTCAGCAGCCTTCCCTTTCCTGTGTCACTGCCTCACTCTCCCATTATTTCCTTCACCTCCCAAATAAGCCACTTGCCCTGGAGTCCTTGTCACAGGGTCTGCTTCTGGGAAACCCAGCCTAATAAAAGCTTATGCTTTTTTCCTCGCTGGCTCCACTTGGACCCTGAAACCCTTCTATTGGTATCATCTCCCACCTCCAGGGCCTGGCTCCTGCACTCCACATCCCCAAACCCCAGATAAATCCTGCTATGAATTGAACTTGCCTGGTATGCAGCATCTCACCTGCCTGACTGTTGGAGCTTCCATGTCCGAGCCACTCCTGAGTTTGCCACACTCTGTGGACCAGTGCTGTGGAGGCCAGGCACCCCTCAGGGTGGGCTTCTAGAACCAGCTTAGGACTCTTCATGCCCTGTGTTAAGCCTTTGGCCCATCCCAGCACCATGAAACCCCTGCCTGCCCCTCCTGATCCTCAGCCAGCAGCCCCAGAGTGAGTCCTGGGCACCCTGGTACAGTTCACTGCTGCCATCTGGAACTCCAGCCACCAGGAATTTTACTCCAAGGCCTGGTCCCCACGCCCGCAGCTCCTGCCTGCCTGCCTCTCCTCACCGCACCTTCACTGTGCCACTGGCTTGAAGAGGACTCTTGCTTTTCTGACCCTTGAACTCTGGGAATCTGCTCTTTGAGTCTTGTGCCGTTGGCCATTTCAGAGCCAGCTCAGCTCTGTTCAGCCTGGTCCAGGCTGTGAGGACAGCAACGCAGCAGCTATTTCTGATCTCATGAGGACTTAGACAAGTGCATGGGCAATTACAACCCACTCTGATCAGTTCTATGATGAGGAGAGTGCAGGGTGCTGCAGGAGCATGGGAGGGGCAGCTAGAGAGTGACGTCAAACCCCTGACTAAGGTCAGCCAGGAAGAGTGGGAGGGAGAAGCAGGCTCCTGGCTCAGGGAGCAGTGCGCACAAAGGCCAGAGGGGGATAAAACGCTCTCCAGTGAACCCCGTGTTACTGAAATGGTAATAAACACAGCAGCCTGACAATATTTAATGACACATTCTCCTCTCCACTGAAGCTAGAATTTAAATATTTAAACTTGGGGATAGTTAGTTCACCGGTGAGCTTTGTTTACTCACGGAATCCTACCTTTGAGTTCTTCCCTCTGTGTCACCTCATCTCTACAGGGGATAAACACCATTATCCACAGAACCATTTAGAAGATGTCAGCCAAGGTGCAAACAGCTTAATTTAGCCCTCCATGTGTGGGTTGCAGCAAACCCAAGCTCTGGAGAATCACGGGATTTCATTGCTGAGTTGTTTGCTCTAGGTAAAAGGCAGGATGCTTGAGTCAATAGATGACAAAACCAGCAGTGGGAAACCTCCACCTGATTGCCAGCCCTGCCAGCTAACCACCTCTGGCCCTGCGTAGTCATCGCTGCAAAGACGGATGGTGTATGTAGAGAGATTTGAAAAAGAAGGCCAGGGGCCTCACCTGGTCCACCATCTCTGACAGTTCCAGCTCATCTTTTCATGGGACTGCCTTGCAGAGCCATGGCATAAGCCCCATTCCGCAGGTGTGGGGCCTGGGACTCAGGTGCGTCCTGGGTCTTGAAGAATTTCAGTCAGTTGTGTCTCTTCTTTGTTGTCATGTCTTCTCTGATCTCTGTTGAATGGATGGGGCTGGGACAGGAGTAGGGAGTGTGTTTGTCGGAGGGAAATACAGAAAGGGCTGTCCTAAGCTGGAGAGGTGGGCAGCAAGAGGCAGGCAGGGTGGTAGGAGAGGACAGTGGTAGCACTGAATTCATCCACATTGGATGGAATTGACAGAATTTAAGTGGGCACTCAGATTTTCAAGAGTATTTTCTTTTATTCTTTTCTTTTCCTTTTTTTTTTTTTTTTTTTTTTTGAGACGGAGTCTTGAACTGTCACCAGGCTGGAGTGCAGGGGTGCAATCTCAGCTCACTACAACCTCCGCCTCCCGGGTTCAAGCGATTCTCCTTCCTCAGCCTCCCAAGTAGCTGGGATTACAAGCATGCACCACCACACCCAGCTAATTTTCGTAGTTTTAGTAGAGATGGGGTTTCACCATGTTGGCAGGATGGTCTCGATCTCCTGACCTCGTGATCCACCTGCCTTGGCCTCCCAAAGTGCTGGGATTACAGGTGTGAGCCACCGTGCCTGGCCTTGCAACAGTATTTTCTATGCAAGTTTGACATTTGTGAAAAGGGAAAGTTTCTCTATTCCCTCCAACGCACACACATACACACACACACACACACACACACACACACACACACGGGTGGTTCGCTCTTTGCCTCTTCCTGTCATCCCTCCTACCCCCTGCAAATGATGGCCCTTGTACCAGAGGAACTTACAGAGTCCCCAGGGCAGGCACTCCTAGAGGGTACCTTCAAAGTTGTTGGAGAAAGAGATTGTAGAGATGCCTTACAAAGAAATGGTAAAAAGTAGACTGGATGTTAGTGGTCACGGTGAATCTGAATGCAGTGCTATTGGAAGGACAGGAAATGGCCATGCCAAATTCTGCCTAGGACAAGGATTTTACAAACAACTGCTTTTACCTGAGCCTTTTTAAAACTGTCATTTATTCCATTAATCCTACTTCCTCTAGTTATCTCAGGGAACAAGCCGGGTGGGTTATTTCCACCCTATCAGCCTTGCCTATGTCCCATTCCAACCCCGTCTTTGGAAAAAGGCCCTGAACCCTTTGACTCCCCCTGATTTCATATTTTCAAAATGACCCATTTTTGTGGCTCTCCCTTCCACTGTCCCTCCAAACGCCTCACAGCATTTTGTCCTTGAGCCCACTGGAGAGACCCTGCCCAACACATACTTCACACTCCTTTTAAGACAGTATCATAGGGTGCTGAGGAAGACAGGCCTTTGGGTGCAGCACCTGCAAACGCCCACTGGAGACAGAGCATCAATGCTGTGTGTCCACTCACCAAGGAAGGGGCACTGCACCTGCAGAGAGGGCAGAGAAGCAGGGGGCACCTTGGGGTAAAAAATGAGGCCAGTCTTGGGCCTTGCTGCCTCTGAGAGCGAAGGGCAACAGTAGCCTTCTAGGAAATGGGACGCCGTTTCCCCCGGGCTGGCCACAGCCAGTGTGTATGCAAACAAACTAACTTCTCACCCTGCTCAAAAACCGTGTGTGTGTATCAACACATGCACTGATTTTTCTGTTAATAAGTAAGTTCATATTAGAACTAGAAGACCATGGAGGACAAGGGTCAGTAAACTACAGTGCATTAGCTAAATACATCCAGTTGCTGCTTTTTGCAGCCAGTAAACTAAGGATGATTTTCACATTTTTATTTTATTTTAGTTTTTATAAATTCTGTTCTTTTAATGAGATGGGTGTCTCACTATGTCGCCCAGGCTGGCCTCGTACTCCTGGGTTCAAGCGATCCTCCCACCTCAGCCTCCTAAAGTGCTGGGATTATAGGCATGAGCCACCACACCAAGCTTATTTTCACATTTCACATTTTTTAATAGTTACATTTTAAATATTCTCCATACATAATTTCCTCCATTTTAACTATTGTCCAGCAAGGCCTGGGATATTTACTTTTTGGCTCTTTAAGAAAACATTCATCAACCCACAGTCACAGTCCGCATTCACCATCCACGGTCCACATTCACAAGACCACATTCACAGTCCACGGCTGTGACTCTCAATTGAGCCAAACTAACAGAAGGAGAAGATGTGAATATCACAATCTTCAGCCGAGAATTGGGATGTACATGTGTAGTTGGGAAAGAAGCGTATTCTAGCTCCATAAAACAGGAATTTCAGTTGTAGGTTTAAGCTAGAGAAACCCTGCTGCATGTTCAAGGAAGGTCATAGCCACATGGTACCTAACAACAACAAAAAGGGAAATTGAAAACTAGGTTATGCTATATTAGTAGGATGGAAATCTACACAACAGTAAAAGGTTAAAAAAATTACCAAGACCTAGACACATATCATGATGAGTAGATCTCAAAAATGTTGATTAGAAAAAAGCAAACTGCAGCATGAGTTGTATACTCTGAAACTGATTGCATAAATTTACAAACAAAAGTTCAAAATAAGACTTTGTTTTCAGGAGTGTGTGTGTGTGTGTGCGTGCGTGCACGTGTGTGTGTGTGTGAAAAGATGTCAACAAATAGACTGGAAGAATGAATGTACACGATATTTTTATACTATTCCCTCTAGGGGGAGAAAAGGGAGAGAAGGAAAGAAAGAGGGAAGAAAAAGGAGGGAGGAAAAAATGAGACAGAGATGAAACGGTGGTAGTCAAAGGGAACTTCAAATGTATCAATAATACTTTATCCTCACACAGAAACACACACACACACACACACAAATGAAAGTTTAAAAAGTACAAATACGGGGAGGGGAACATCACACACCAGGGCCTGTCAGGGGGTTAGGGGCAAGGGGAGGGAGAATATTAGGACAAATACCAAATGCATGCAGGCCTTAAAACCTAGATGACAGGTTGATAGGTGGAGCAAACCACCAGGGCACAGGTATACCTACGTATGAAACCTGCACCTTCTGCACATGTATCCCAGAACTTAAAGTAAATTTTAAAAAATAAAAAATAAAAAAACAAAGTAAATAAAGTTGCACAAAGATTCAACAGAGGAACCCCTGAAAGTTCAACCAGGTCCCCTGTGTTATTTTAAGTGTTGGGTAGTACAGTAGAAGTTAAAAGTAAAGATTCTGTATTTATGCTATCTGAGTTCAAATCCCAGTGCCCTTACTTACCAACTGTGTGACTAGACAAACTGCATGACCTCTCTGGGACTCAGTTTCTTATCTGCCAAGTGGAGATTATAATAATAGCCTATCTGTTATCAGTATAAGATCAACTGAAATGATTTCTATAAACTGTTTAAAACTGTGCCTGCCTCAGAGTAGGCATCAATAAATGTTTATGATTAATATGATTATATAGTTAACAAAAACTGATATTTTAGTTACCAAAGTTATCTGAAACTTCCCAGATTAGCACCTCCCAGAGTCCTGAAAACATCCTTCACACTAAAAAAAAAAAAAAAAAAAAAAACAGTGCGAATACAAATTCCGAATAATTCCAAACTGGGTACCTGCTTTATTATTCTTGACTCCAAATCAACAGAGCATATTCTAAAATTCCCATCGTTTTGATTTAATCTTTCCCACTACAGTTAATTCATTTCAAAATTCTAAGTAACTAAAGAAAAGTGTGAGGTTTTTAGTCTAATCTAAAGGAGCATGGATATTTAAAAGTTTGAGAAACACTGGTCCGAAATGGTGGCTTTCAATTCTCAAATCAACTTAAGTATGATTTACGTAAAACACACTTAACCCATCTTAATATATAGTTCAATGAGTTTTGACCAAGATTCATACTCCTGTAACAACCACCATATTCAAGATGCAGAACACCCCCGCCCGCCAAAAAATCTCTCACCTCCTTGAAGCCCGTGCTTCTGCTCCCTGCTCCCAGACAGCCACTGACCTCATTTCTGAGTGGATTTTTTTTTTCACAAAACCTTTTCTTCAAACAGACATTTGAGGGGAAGCCCAAGAAATAAGCTATGTGAAGTCTGCGCTTGTCCTGGATGAAATGGGGCAGAGCTAGAAACTCTGTTTGAAAACCACAGAAGCTCAGCAGGTATTTCCTTCTTCCCAAACCTGAGCACTGCTCTTAACACAGAACATTTCTCCTAACCCCACATAACAGCAGTTCCCTTTCATTGCCTCTTGAGTGGGAAAATGCATATGTGCAGATAGAATCCACAGCCCCAGGAACTACTGGCTCACCATGGTCTGAGGGCCATCCATTCCAAGATAATTTAGTCCAACCTCTAATTTTACAGGCGAGAAAACTGCGACCCAGGGTTCAGGAGACTTGCTTAAACTGGAAAACAGGGATCAGCCACAAGCTAAAAGGTACATCTGACCTGGTTCATGCCCTCATGGAGTTGGTGGTTCTGACAACATAACTGATCTGCCCTTCTACCACACTGCCCTTAGATGGCAAACTAGATGTGTCCACTGTCTCTCCCAGGCAAGTGTTGCTGGGTTAGGGTGGGGGGTGGCAGTATCCCAGAACGTCAGGCACAGAAGTAGAATGGTACCTTCTTTTCCCTAAGACTGTTGTGCTTACAGTTGAGGGATAAATCCAGGTGGTGGCTACTCACCAAACCAAAAAGGTGGCCAGAGAGTTGTCCAACTGATGGGGATTAGTCAAAAGGGACAAGTCATGGTGCAAACTCAACCATCAGGGCCTGTCCCAGTTTCCTGCATATCACAGATGTTCAGGTAAGAGTTGCCCCACTTCCGCTTAGGATGTGGAAAGCCAAAAAAGAATACTTCTCCCCATGATGCCAATGAGGAAAAGCCAGGAAATCTACAAAATCAAACTTTTTTGAGCCCATCAGTGTTGAGGTCACAAGGCAACCAAATGAACTAAATTCTAAAGGGTGAAAAGCCCCTCTAAGGAGAAATGGGACACACAAAGTGTTTCACCTTTGTCAGAGCACAGGAAGAAGAAGCACCCACCACAAAAGTAGACAAGAAGATATCAGCTAAAATATTAATGAATTTGAAAGGTCATGTCTGGGCCAGCATATCTGTTTGCAATTATGAGGATCCCCAGACACCAGGAGGGTTCACAGTCACTCACACATTCTTTGCCATGGGCACTCACCAGGAACTCATGAGAAAAGAGACTGGAACAACATCCCCAGAGTGGTGCAGGTGTGCAGGTGATGCCACTAAAATACAGGTACACATCGTGCCCTCTTCCCAGACCCTATGTTCAGATGAAGCAACAGCTTTAAGCTGCTAGATTAGGGGAAGGAAATGCTCTTGAACTCAGAATCCTGCACCAAGACAAAGCAGAGGTTTGCTACTACTGGGTAAGGGGCAGGAAACTCTTTCCCAACCAAGACACAACACAAAAACAAAACAGAGTTTGGTTTCCATGGCGGGGGGGTGGGGAGGGAATATCCTGATAAAATTTATCCTCAAGACTCAGGTACAGAATCCTTACCTAAGTCTGAGACTAGACAAGGAAAATTGAGACCCTTTCTACCCCCAGTCCCCATCATGAATGCCAAGTAAAAAGCAACAGGGGCTATTACTGGGGAGGGCCAAAACCTCAGAGAAACTGGCCACACAGGTACTGTTGTTAAGAGCTGTGTGTAAAACAGGAACACAGAATCAATCCCTCTAGCACTCCAATCTCCACACTAACAAAAGTCCACTGATAGAGGTATATGAAGCCTGTGATGTACTGAAGGAAGTGATAGCAACAACAAAATCAAAACCCAGCTTAATTGCTGATGAGATTGATTGAACCATCCATGCTGACAGCCTGAAAGAAGAGGCATGCTCATTTCTTGTGTAAATACTATTTACTTCAGTCTCTACTCTTTTTCTATGATCAATGTCTGGCATGCAATGAAAAATTTTAAGACACGAAAAAGCAAGAAAGAACAACACATTGTAGAAAGATATAACACTCAACAGAACCAGACTTAGAGATAGCTTACATGTTAGAACTACCGGACATGGACTTAAAATAACTATGATTAAGATGTTAAAAATCTAATGGAGAAAGTTAACAACATGCACGAGCAGATAGATAGGGAATTTCAGCAGAGTCAAAACAAGAGTCAAATGTAAATGCGAGACACAATTTCAGAGATAAATTCCTTCTATGGTCTTATTAGCAGACTAGACCCAACTAAGCAAGGATCTAGTGAATTTGAAGATAGGTCAATAAAAACTATACATACTGAAACACAAAAGGGAAAAAAACAAGGTATGCAAAATCTGTGGGACAATATCAAATTTTCTTATATACATGTAATTTAAGTCTTAAGAGGAGAAAAGAGAGAATTAGACAGAAGAAATACCTTGACGAGATCGTAGCCAATAATTTTCTAAAATTAATGAAAGACTATAAACTACAGATGTGAGAGGCTCTGTGTACCCCAATCAGGATAAAGTTAGACAGACATAGACACACAAGCACATACACATACACACACACACACACACACACACACACACAAGCACAGCATAGTCAAAATGCTGAAATCCAAAGATAAAAATTTGAAGGCAGCTAGATAAAAAATAAACATTACATAAAAAGGAATAATGAGAATAATTATGGCAGAGCATTCATCAAAAGTCAGGTAAGCAGAAAGATAGTGGAGTGATGTCTTTAAAATACTAAATGAAAATAACTGTCAAATCAGATTGAAAGCAAAATGAAGGCTTTTTCAAACACATGAAATTTGAAATAATTTACTATAAATAGACCTTCACTACAAGAAATGTTAAAGAAAGTTCCTCAGGCAGAGGAAATTTGAATCTACTTTTAAAAATGGAGAGTAAAAAATGGTAAAAATGAGGGGAAATATAAAGCACATTGTTATTTTCAGTAACTTTAAAGATCATTGGCTATGTAAATCAAAAATAGTAACAATAGATTTTGAGGTTTATAAAATATGTATTAGTAAAATATATGGCAACAATACACAGAGGATGAAAGAGGATATGGAAATCTACTGTTTTAACATTCTTATACTGTATTTGTAGGGCTATAATTTTTTTGAAGGTAGACTGTGATAAAATAAAGATGTGCATTGTGAAAACTAGAGCAACCACTGTATAAAAATAGATATGCAAAATAAGCCAATAGTGGAGATACACTAGCATCATAAAAAATATCCAACACATCCAAAAGAAGGCAAGAAAATGAAAAAAATCAAAACAAAACAAAGAACACACGGGGCAGATAGAAAATAACTAGAAAGATGATAGATTTAAGTCAACTATACCAATAATTACATTGAATTTGTCTAAATTGTCTAAAACATCCCAAGTGAAATATAGAGATTGTCAAATTGGCATGCTTTCAACAGGAAATCCATGTTAATATAAAGACAAGACAGATCACCAGTAAAAGCGTGGGAAAAGGTACACCATACAAACACTAACCAAAAGAAAGCTAGAATGCTGTATCAGCATCAGACAAGGAATAAGACCTCCTAGACTTCAGAACAAGAACAATTGCCAGGGATAAAGGGTATCACTACATAATGATACAGAGAACAATTTACCAAGAAGATATAACAATACTAAGTGTGTAGGTGCCTAACAACATAACTTCAAAATATATCAAACAAAAGCTCATAAAAGGGAATGGAGAATAGACAAATCCACAATTATAGTTGGAGAAACTATCACTCCTCTCTCCGTACTCAATAGAGCACATAAACAGAAAAAGCAGTTAGCGATATGAGAGAGCTATACAATACTTTAGGCCAAGTAAAACTTATTTAACTTTAAAGAACCTCCACTATCCAGTTCGAGACCATCCTGGTTAACACGGTGAAACCCCATCTCTACTAAAAACACCAAAAAAATTAAAAGAGCAGGGAGGCTGAGGCAGGAGAATGGCATGAACCCGGGAGGCGGAGCTTGCAGTGAGCTGAGATCGCACCACTGCACTCCAGCCTGGGCGACAGAGCGAGACTCCATCTCAATAAAAAAAAAAAAAAAAAAAAAAAAAAAAAAAAAAGAACCTCCTCTATCCAACAACAGCAGAATACACATTATTTTCAAGTACAAATGAAACATTCACCAAAAATAACCATAATCTGGGCCATAAACAAATCACAGCAAATTTAAAATCATTCAATTCATATAAAATACATACTCTATATACAAAATATATCCTCTATCCAATGGAATTAAACTCGAAATTTATAACAAAGAAATCTTTAAGTATTTGGAAATTAAATAATAATTGTTGAAATAAAGGGAGGAAAAGAGGAAGAGGGAGGAAGGAAGGAGAGGGAAATTGAAGAAATGGAAGGACAGAGGGAGGACAAATGGAAGAGAAAGAGAAAGACAAGAGAGACCAAACAAGTGTGTATGAAAGAAGGAAGGAAGTAGAGAGGGAGGGAAAAAAAGAGTAGGCATGACCTGGAATATTTTTTAACCCAAAGAAGGGGCCATGGGTGGCTTTTTGGTCTCAGATGAGAAACTACCTGAAGGTGGTCAAAGAAGAGCCAGGAGGAAAAAATAGTGATGGGTCTTCTGTGTGGTAACAATTCTGTCCTAAACATTGCAGAGTTAGTCAATCCCAGCGCCTAACCCATTGCTCCTCTTCCCTTTTATAGAGTAGGTCCTAGGGACCCATGCCTCCTTTTGGTTGAAGACATCATCAGAGGTTTTCCCCACTTGAAAGTAAAAGATGCTCTACATCCTGTCTGCTCAGCCCACCTCTGATTCCAGGCAGAGTGGTGGACATTTCCTTAGGAGCTCAGATTCATCCAGCAATGATAGCTTTTCGCCTCAAGCACATGCACATGCCCCCTGTTCTTCTGCTCTCTCTCCCCAGGGTCTGCTTCTACAGTGCACCAGATCCTTTCAGGTCCAGCAGCAGAGCAGCCAGATGAGAGGGAGGCCAACATCCCGGGGGCTACCACAACCAGCGGGGGAGCCAGGCCCACGGATAAGTGTCCCAGCCTCTCATCCTGCTTCTCAGAGGTCTGAGCAAAATCAAGTCCTGATGCTCAAAGCAACACATTCTCAACTTGATTCTTTTTTCTTCTCTGTCTCATTCTACCTGCTCTTCCCACCTGACTCCTGGGTTCACCTCCCAGAAAACTACTTGCACTCAACTTTCTATTCTCAGGTTCTACTTTTGGAGGGAAACTCAAACTAAGACAGATTCCATTACTGAAGACACAGGATCTCAGAATTGTCTGGCTTTGTCAACCCAGAAAGAGTCATTCCTGTTGTTCCTGAGCCCCCATCAAGGAACAGCTACACACACTAGGAAGAATCATTCAACTTGGTCATTCTTAAGAGATGAACCAACCAGCTAGGTATGGTGGCCCACGCCTGTAATCCCAACACTTTGAGAGGCCAAGGCAGGCAGATCACTTGAGGCCAGGAGTTTGAGACCAGCTTGGCCAACATGGCAAAACCCCGTCTCTACTAAAAATACAAAAATAAGCTGGGCATGGTGGTGCACAACTGTAGTCCCAGCTACTCAGCAGGCTGAGGTGAGAGAATACCTTGAACCCAGGAGGCGGAGGTTGCATGAGCTGTGATGGCACCACTGCACTCCAGCCTGGGTGATAGAGTGAGACTCTGTCTCCACAAAAAAAAAAAAAAAATGAAAGAAAAAAAAAAGAGATGAACCAACCACTCACTCCAGGGAGAGGGAAGAGGCAGAGTGAAGACTGCCCTCACAGGGACCAGTTATTGCTTTTGCATTTTCTCCACTAACATTAACTCCAGAGGAGCCAAGAACATGTGGTCGGACAGCCAACTGTCCCTGAGTTATCTAATTCCCAGGCTTTCATCAAGCACCTATAAATATACATACACAGTGCAGGGCCTAAAAAGGGAAATCAAATCGTGACAAATTTATGACATTTTGGACTTGGATTGTCCTCAGCCAATCTTTCTATGGTTCTACAAGGAGAGAGTCGGGGCCATGTGCCACAGAGCCTAATGACCCCGATGACTAAAAGCAGGCAAGGAGTATGACAAGCCCAGACTTGGAGCAGTTCCCCAAGCAGCATGGCCAGCCAAGGCCTCCTCTCCTCCCTGTCCACCCTGACCTCTGCAGTGAGTAACCTCTCCTCCCTCCAGCTCAGCCACCAATCCATCAAAAGAGAAAAGACATCCCTCTCCCTTTTGGGAGCAAAACATCCTCAAAACAGAGAAGTTAGAGCTATTCAGAGGCTCCCGGAGGGATTCCCAAGGAAATTGTCAGTGGGACAGTGTGGAGCTCTTTAACTCCTTCGACCCAGGTCTGAACTTTATGGAGAGCCTCTTGTGTGCAAATAAGACACCGAGCAGGACACAGAGACGAGTAAAACCCCATGCCCACCTGCAACAAGATTGTGGAGGGAAACGCAAACTAAAACGGATTCCAGGTAGAATGACAACAAACAGCCCAGGAAGATGAGACTCTTGGACTTTCACAAAAAGTGCTTCCTGTTAGCAGCTCCATTTATAGTTCATGATACAGCAGAGGATAGAAATATGACAAGTGCTACAGGTTGTGTCTGTACACCCAATTTCCAAGTGGAAAACTGAGTTAACAAGATGCTGAGGGATTTATAGCCCAGTGAGAAATTTAACAAAGTTCCAAATAGGGAAAGGGAGTCCCTGGAGCTCTGCCTACTAAGGAAGTAGCTCCTATAAGGCCAGGCCAGGCCTGCATCTATGTCTTCTGCTGTAGGCACACATTGGCCTAGGGGCACCCAGGGAGAAACTCACTAAGCATACATTTGTTTGCTAAGGCTGTGGGGTGCACACCTAACCCTAGTCATGACATCACCCTTAGAACCCATGGAATTCTTCTTTTAATAGCCATCTGAAGCTGAACCTCAGAGAGATGCTCTGATTCAAGATGGGATAAGAAATAGAGCCTCTCCACCAGCCTTGAGGATAGACCTCAAAGCACCCCAAAATATTTAGAGCTATTCATCTGGCCTTTTTCAGTCTTAATTGATTTCCAAATTCCAAGATTCTTAGCACATTTCCATGCTGAGGCAAGGAAAGATGGCTGCAAATTCTTCAACATTCTCCCAACAGGAGGGGGAGTCTGAGTCCCCACCCTTAAATCTGGGCTAGCCTTAGTGACTTCCTTGTCCAAAACAATGTGGCAAAATTGTTGTGAGAATTCTGAGGCTAGGTCATCAGAAATCTTGCAAGAAGTGTCAACCCAGCTTCTGCCTGGGTCACTGGGAACTCTCACTCTTAGGACACTCCCACTCAGAACACAGCCATCGCATTGTGAGAGGCCCAAGCCACACACAGAGGCCACACACCGGTGCTCTGGTTACAGCCCCAGCCAACAGCCCTTATTACTGCCAGCTGTGTAGATGAGGCACCAGGTACTCAGCCCAGCAAGGCTCCCCAATAACTCCAGCCCCACAGCTACATAGAAGTCTCTGAGTGAAACCTACCCAGATAAGCCCATCCAACCTACAAAAGCATGAGAAATAATAAAACATTACTGTCTTAAGCCATTAAGTTTGGGTGTCATTTCTACCCAGCAAATAGATAACAAGAACAGTTGCATGGGAGAGGTTGGTGAAAGCCAAGTCCCCTACCCACAGTAAGGGGCAGGTTCCCCTAATTGCATTGTGAGAGGCCCTTTCCTTATGGCTCTTCACTTCTCCTGTTCCAAACTCCTACAGAATGCAACAACTGGACATCAGAGTCAACAGGAGCTGGGCTGACTCTCAAATCTACATGCTTCATTGTACAAAGAATGTGAAGCTCAAAGAGATAAGGGTAAGTTGGGGACAGTGCCAGGGCTACAGGCTGGCTCTCAACTTGCAGTCCCGTGCTCCCACTATGGCACTATGCCACTAACCATCTGCCCTAGAGCAGGGCAGGTAAGTCTTCAAGACACCTAACTCGTTTCCTGGCAGAGTTACTCTGAGAACCACAGCATCACTGCTTGCAATGTGAACTCTGAATTAATCTGCTCTCCACAAGCTCACTGCATTGCCTAGAAGGGCAGGCTGCCAAATGATGCCCCTTAAAATTACTCATTTATCTGTTTTGAGCATCCATTGTATGCCAGGATATGAGTTGGCCATAGATGTAAGGAACACACGTATGAATAAAGTAGAATCACTTCCCTGAAGCTATTGGGCTAGGCCAGGTCATAGACACAATATGCTACAGTGCCTTGAAATGAATACTCAAACAGCATTATTATGGGGACAGCAAGAGGCCGCTTTTGGGAGAGCAAAGCAAGGCTTCAGAGTGGTGGCATTTGAGCAGACTTTGAAGAATGAGCAGGAATTGACAAGGCAGGAAGCAGATGTGAGATGAGAGTCCAGGCAGAGAGAAAGAAGCAAAGGTTTAGAATGGTCAAAGACCAAAGCCTGCTTCAGCCCTTCAAGTATTCTGAATGTCAAATGAGTCAGAGTCATGATGGAATGAGACAGGAATGGTAGACTGAGGTTGAGCAAGGTGGGCTTACATGCAGGGCAGGGTAAACATTTGGGAGTTTATCCTGTGGAATAAATTGGACATCGTATACCAGTAACAGGATAGATCTGTTTCACAATGGTGACTTTGGCAGTGGAGAGAGTAAATTAGGGTTGTATATTAGTCAGCTTTTGCTAAGTAACAAACACATTTAAAACAATAATAAGCATTTATTTTTCATTCTTGCACCTGCATTTGGGCTAAGTATGGCTGACCTGGGCTGGGCTTGGGTGGGCTTGGCTCTGGACAACAAGTGGGGTGCAGGTCTGCTTCACACGTCTCTCATGCTGCTTGCACCAAAAGCTGTCTAGGGCATTTTCCTGCTTGCAGCAGTGTAAGAGGGCAAGCCCAACTGGGCAAGCACACTTCAAGCCTCTGCTCCAGTCACACTTGTGAACATGTCAATCTGACAAAGCAAGTCACATTACCAAGCCCTAGGCCCAGGGACCATCTATCATAAGGTCATGGCAACAGGATGGACGAATAATCCTCTTACGGAGGCATGAAGAATTGGGAACAATAATCCAAACTACAAGCCAGGAAACACAGAAAGAAGACTCATGAGGAAGATCCTTGCACAGGTCCAGACAGGAGGTGATGAGCATCAGAACAGAGCAGTGGCAGGAGGAAAGATAAGAGGAATGAGAATCTACAGGAGTAGGAGAGAAAGCAGGGCAGGACCATCCCTGCGACTTCTAGCTCAGCAACCAGGCAGTACAGTAATCAGGTGGGTGAGGTTAGGAAGCCACGAAAAGCTCAGCTTGGAATGTGGTTAATAAGGAGTTCTAGATGGAACCTGTTTGGTCATTGGAGTCAGGCAAGTAAGTTCAAGAATTAGCTGAAAATTCATGTGGGGGCTTAACTGGGCTGGAGGCAGATCTTACAAGGCAACTAGACTTGCCCTGTAAAATGTGGTAATTTGAATCTGCATTTTAAAAAGGTTCTCAGGTGATTCGTGTGTGCACAATAAAGTTGATTTGAGAATAGGCATTGACTCCAGACTGCCTGGGTTCAAAGCCTGGCTCTGCGTCTTGCTAGATGCAACCACAAGGAAATGAGTTTATGGTAAGAACCAGTGAGTTTGGAAAAGGATCCCAAGCCTTAGGAGACAAGGCAGTCCCAGCCATCTTGATTTCAGCCTGAAAGACCCAGAGCAGAAGACCCGGATTACCTATACCCAGACTCCTGGCCCACAGAGACTATGACACAACAAATGTCTGTTGTCCTAAACTGCTAAATGTGTAGTGATTTGTCACACAGAAATGGAGAACCATTACAGATCCTGATCCCAGAGGCTGGCAGTCTACAGTAGGTATAAAGTTGTGGTATACAGTTATGGTATAAAGCCACAGAGAACCTAGGTTCCTTAGCTCTCTCTGTTCCTCCTTTCTTATCATATGACTTCCCTCTTCATACAGCTTATCCAAATGGGCCAAGATGGCTGCTGAACCTCCAGCCATTCTAGCTACATTCCAGGCACAGGAAAGATGAAGAAGGGAAAGGCCAGAAAGGCATACCCTGTCAGTCTTTCTCTCAATTTAAGAAAATATTCTAGAAGTCCTATTTCACAGCTACTGCTTATATCCTATTAGCCAGAACTTATTCACATGGTCATACTTAGCTGAAAGGAGACTAGAAAAAGTAGCTGGGTACAATTGCTCCTCTTAAAAAGAAACAACATACTTGGAAGACTGAGGCAGGAGGATCACTGGAGACCAGGAGGTCAAGGCTGCAGTGAGCTATTATTACACCACTGCACTCTAGTCTGGATG
The DNA here is from genome assembly GCF_028885655.2 of Pongo abelii. NCBI lineage: Eukaryota > Metazoa > Chordata > Mammalia > Primates > Hominidae > Pongo > Pongo abelii. The sequence goes on along the minus strand of NC_072006.2, from coordinate 13,685,942 downwards.
ATAGAGCAAGACTCGGTTTCATTATTTTGAGATATGTTCCATCAAAACGTACTTTACTGAGAGTTTTTAGCATGAAGTGATTTTGAATTTTGTCAAAGGCCTTTTCTGCATCTATTGAGATAATCGTGTGGTTTTTGTCATTGGTTCTGTTTATGTGATGGATTACGTTTATTACTTTGCATATGTTGAAACAGCCTTGCATCCCAGGGATGAAGCAGACTTGATGGTGGTGGATAAGTTTTTTGATGAGCTGCTGGATTCAGTTTGCCAGTATTTTATTAAGGGTTTTCGCATCAATGTTCATCAGGGATATCAGGGATATTGACCTGAAGTTTTCTTTTTTTGTTGTGTCTCTGCCAGGTTTTGGTATCAGGATGATGCTGGCCTCATAAAATGAGTTAGGGAGGAGTCCCTCCTTTTCAATTGTTTGGAATGGTTTCAGAAGGAACTATTCCAAAGTTCCTTCCGGTAGAATTCAGCTGTGAATCTCTCTGGTCCTGGGCTTTTTTTGGTTGGTAGGCTATTAATTACTGCCTCAGTTTCAGAACTTGATGTTAGTCTATTCAGGGATTCGACTTCTTCCTGCTTTAGTCTTAGGAGGGTGTTTGTGTCCAGGAATTTATCCATTTTATCTAGATTTTCTAGTTTATTTGCATACAGGTGTTTATAGTATTCTCTGATGGTAGTTTGTATTTCTGTGGGATCAGTGGTGATAACCCTTTTATCATTTTCTATTGTGTCTATTTGATTCTTCTCTCTTTTCTTCTTTATTAGTCTAGCTAATAGTCTATTTTATTAATTTTTTCAAAAAACCAGCTCCTGGATTTATTGATTTTTAAAGGGTTTTTCATGTCTCTATCTCCTTCAGTTCTGCTCTGATCTTAGTTATTCCTTGTCTTCTGCTAGCTTTTGGATTTGTTCACTCTTACTTCTGTAGTTCTTTTAATTGTGATGTTCAGGTGTGGATTTGAGATTTTTTTAGCTTTCTGATGTGGGCATTTAGTGCTATAAATTTTCTTCTTAACACTGCTTTAGCTGTGTCCCAGAGATTCTGGTACATTGCCTCTTTGTTCTCATTGGTTTCAAAGAACTTCTTGATTTCTGCCTTAATTTCATTATTTACCAAGGAGTCATTCAGGAGCAGGTTGTTCACCTTCCATGTAGCTGTGTGGTTTTCAGTGAGTTTTTTAATCCTGAGTTCTTTTTTTTTTTTTTTTTTATTATACTTTAGGTTTTATGGTACATGTGCGCAATGTGCAGGTAAGTTACATATGTATACATGTGCCATGCTGGTGTGCTGCACCCACTAACTCGTCATCTAGCATTAGGTATATCTCCCAGTGCTATCCCTCCCCCATTCCCCCACCCCACAACAGTCCCCAAAGTGTGATGTTCCCCTTCCTGTGTCCATGTGTTCTCATTGTTCAATTCCCACCTATGAGTGAGAATATGCGGTGTTTGGTTTTTTGTTCTTGCGATAGTTTACTGAGAATGATGATTTCCAATTTCATCCATGTCCCTACAAAGGACATGAACTCATCATTTTTTATGGCTGCATAGTATTCCATGGTATATATGTGCCACATTTTCTTAATCCAGTCTATCATTGTTGGACATCTGGGTTGGTTCCAAGTCTTTGCTATTGTGAATAATGCTGCAATAAACATACGTGTGCATGTGTCTTTATAGCAGCATGATTTATAGTCCTTTGGGTATATACCCAGTAATGGGATGGCTGGGTCGAATGGAATTTCTAGTTCTAGATCCCTGAGGAATCGCCACACTGACTTCCACAAGGGTTGAACTAGTTTACAGTCCCACCAACAGTGTAAAAGTGTTCCTATTTCTCCGCATCCTCTCCAGCACCTGTTGTTTCCTGACTTTTTAATGATTGCCATTCTAACTAGTGTGAGATGGTATCGCATTGTGGTTTTGATTTGCATTTCTCTGATGGCCAGTGATGGTGAGCATTTTTTCATGTGTTTTTTGACTGCATAAATGTCTTCTTTTGAGAAGTGTCTTTTCATGTCCTTAGCCCACTTTTTGATGGGGTTGTTTGTTTTTTTCTTATACATTTGTTGGAGTTCATTGTAGATTCTGGATATTAGCCCTTTGTCAGATGAGTAGGTTGCGATAATTTTCTCCCATTTTGTAGGTTGCCTGTTCACTCTGGTGGTAGTTTCCTTTGCTGTGCAGAAGCTCTTTAGTTTAATTAGATCCCATTTGTCAATTTTGGCTTTTGTTGCCATTGCTTTTGGTGTTTTAGACATGAAGTCTTTGCCCATGCCTATGTCCTGAATGGTAATGCCTAGGTTTTCTTCTAGGGTTTTTATGGTTTTAAGTCTAATATTTAAGTCTTTAATCCATCTTGAATTGATTTTTGTATAAGGTGTAAGGAAGGGATCCAGTTTCAGCTTTCTACATATGGCTAGCCAGTTTTCCCAGCACCACTTATTAAATAGGGAATCCTTTCCCCATTTCTTGTATTTCTCAGGTTTGTCAAAGATCAGATAGTTGTAGATATGTGGCATTATTTCTGAGGGCTCTGTTCTGTTCCATTGATCTATATCTCTGTTTTGGTACCAGTACCATGCTGTTTTGGTTACTGTAGCCTTGTAGTAGAGTTTGAAGTCAGGTAGTGTGATGCCTCCAGCTTTGTTCTTTTGGCTTAGGATTGACTTGGTGATGCGGGCTCTTTTTTGGTTCCATATGAACTTTAAAGTAGTTTTTTCCAATTCTGTGAAGAAAGTCATTGGTAACTTGATGGGGATGGCATTGAGTCTGTAAATTACCTTGGGAAGGATGGCCATTTTCACGATATTGATTCTTCCTACCCATGAGCATGGAATGTTCTTCCATTTGTTTGTATCCTCTTTTATTTCCTTGAGCAGTGGTTTGTAGTTCTCCTTGAAGGGGTCCTTCACATCCCTTGTAAGTTGGATTCCTAGGTATTTTATTCTCTTTGAAGCAATTGTGAATGGGAGTTCACTCATGATTTGGCTCTCTGTTTGTCTGTTACTGGTGTATAAGAAAGCTTCTGATTTTTGTACATTGATTTTGTATCCTGAGACTTTGCTGAAGTTGCTTATCAGCTTAAGGAGATTTTGGGCTGAGACAATGGGGTTTTCTAGATATACTATCATGTCATCTGCAAACAGGGACAATTTGACTTCCTCTTTTCCTAATTGAATACCCTTGATTTCCTTCTCCTGCCTAATTGCTCTGGCCAGAACTTCCAACACTATGTTGAATAGAAGTGGTGAGAGAGGGCATCCCTGTCTTGTGCCAGTTTTCAAAGGGAATGCTTCCAGTTTTTGCCCATTCAGTATGATATTGGCTGTGAGTTTGTCATAGATAGCTCTTATTATTTTGAGATATGTCCCATCAATATCTAATTTATTGAGAGTTTTTAGCATGAAGCGTTGTTGAATTTTGTCAAAGGCCTTTTCTGCATCTATTGAGATAATCATGTGGTTTTTGTCTTTGGTTCTGTTTATATGCTGGATTACATTTATTGATTTGCGTATATTGAACCAGCCTTGCATCCCAGGGATGAAGCCCACTTGATCATGGTGGATAAGCTTTTTGATGTGCTGCTGGATTCTGTTTGCCAGTATTTTATTGAGGATTTTTGCATCAATGTTCATCAAGGATATTGGTCTAAAATTCTCTTTTTTTGTTGTGTCTCTGTCAGGCTTTGGTATCAGGATGATGCTGGCCTCATAAAATGAGTTAGGGAGGATTCCCTGTTTTTCTATTGATTGGAATAGTTTCAGAAGGAATGGTACCAGCTCCTCCTTGTACCTCTGGTAGAATTCGGCTGTGAACCCATCTGGTCCTGGACTTTTTTTGGTTGGTAAGCTATTGATTATTGCCACAATTTCACCTCCTGTTATTGGTCTATTCAGAGATTCAACTTCTTCCTGGTTTAGTCTTGGGAGGGTGTAGGTGTCAAGGAATTTATCCATTTCTTATAGATTTTGTAGTTTATTTGCGTAGAGGTGTTTGTAATATTCTCTGATGGTAGTTTGTATTTCTGTGGGATCGGTGGTGATATCCCCTTTATCATTTTTTATTGCATCTATTTGATTCTTCTCTCTTTTTTTCTTTATTAATCTTGCTAGCAGTCTATCAATTTTGTTGATCCTTTCAAAAAACCAGCTCCTGGATTCATTGATTTTTTGAAGGGTTTTTTGTGTCTCTATTTCCTTCAGTTCTGCTCTGATTTTAGTTATTTCTTGCCTTCTGCTAGCTTTTGAATGTGTTTGCTCTTGCTTTTCTAGTTCTTTTAATTGTGATGTTAGGGTGTCAATTTTGGATCTTTCCTGCTTTCTCTTGTGGGCATTTAGTGCTATAAATTTCCCTCTACACACTGCTTTGAATGCATCCCAGAGATTCTGGTATGTTGTGTCTTGGTTCTCGTTGGTTTCAAAGAACATCTTTATTTCTGCCTTCATTTCCTTATGTACCCAGTAGTCATTCAGGAGCAGGTTGTTCAGTTTCCATGTAGTTGAGTGCTTTTGAGTGAGATTCTTAATCCTGAGTTCTAGCTTGATTGCACTGTGATGTGAGAGATAGTTTGTTATAATTTCTGTTCTTTTACATTTATTGAGGAGAGCTTTACTTCTAAGTATGTGGTCAATTTTGGAATAGGTGTGGTGTGGTGCTGAAAAAAATGTATATTCTGTTGATTTGGGGTGGAGAGTTCTGTAGATGTCTCTTAGGTCCACTTGGTGCAGAGCTGAGTTCAATTCCTGGGTATCCTTGTTGACTTTCTGTCTCATTGATCTGTCTAATGTTGACAGTGGGGTGTTAAAGTCTCCCATTATTAATGTGTGGGAGTCTAAGTCTCTTTGTAGGTCACTCAGGACTTTCTTTATGAATCTAGGTGCTCCTGTATTGGGTGCATATATATTTAGGATAGTTAGCTCTTCTTGTTGAATTAATCCCTTTACCATTATGTAATGGCCTTCTTTGTCTCTTTTGATCTTTGTTGGTTTAAAGTCTGTTTTATCAGAGACTAGGATTGCAACCCCTGCCTTTTTTTGTTTTCCATTTGCTTGGTAGATCTTCCTCCATCCTTTTATTTTGAGCCTATGTGTGTCTCTGCATGTGAGATGGGCTTCCTGAATACAGCACACTGATGGGTCTTGAGTCTTTATCCAATTTACCAGTCTGTGTCTTTTAATTGGAGCATTTAGTCCATTTACATTTAAAGTTAATACTGTTATGTGTGAATTTGATCCTGTCATTATGATGTTAGCTGGTTATTTTGCTCATTAGTTGATGCAGTCTCTTCCTAGTCTTGATGGTCTTTACATTTTGGTATGATTTTGCAGTGGCTGGTACCAGTTATACCTTTCCATGTTTAGCGCTTCCTTCAGGAGCTCTTTTAGGGCAGGCCTGGTGGTGACAAAATCTCTCAGCATTTGCTTGTCTGTAAAGTATTTTATTTCTCCTTCACTTATGAAGCTTAGTTTGGCTGGATATGAAATTCTGGGTTGAAAATTGTTTTCTTTAAGAATGTTGAATATTGGCCCCCACTCTCTTCTGGCTTGTAGGGTTTCTGCCGAGAGATCTGCTGTTAGTCTGATGGGCTTCCCTTTGTGGGTAACCCGACCTTTCTCTCTGGCTGCCCTTAACATTTTTTCCCTCATTTCAACTTTGGTGAATCTGACAATTATGTGTCTTGGAGTTGCTCTTCTCGAGGAGTATCTTTGTGGCGTTCTCTGTATTTTCTGAATCTGAATGTTGGCCTGCCTTGCTAGATTGGGGAAGTTCTCCTGGATAATATCCTGCACAGTGTTTTCCAGCTTGTTTCCATTCTCCCCGTCACTTTCAGGTACACCAATCAGACGTAGATTTGGTCTTTTCACATAATCCCACATTTCTTGGAGGCTTTGCTCGTTTCTTTTTATTCTTTTTTCTCTAAACTTCCCTTCTCACTTCATTTCATTCATTTCATCTTCCAGGGCTGACACCCTTTCTTCCATTTGATCGCATCGGCTCCTGCGGCTTCTGCATTCTTCACGTAGTTCTCGAGCCTTGGTTTTCAGCTCCATCAGCTCCTTTAAGCACTTCTCTGTATTGGTTATTCTAGTTATACATTCTTCTAAATTTTTTTCAAAGTTTTCAACTTCTTTGCCTTTGGTTTGAATATCCTCCCGTAGCTCGGAGTAATTTGATCGTCTGAAGCCTTCTTCTCTCAGCTCGTCAAAGTCATTCTCCATCCAGCTTTGTTCCGTTGCTGGTGAGGAACTGCGTTCCTTTGGAGGAGGAGAGGTACTCTGCTTTTTAGAGTTTCCAGTTTTTCTGCTCTGTTTTTTCCCCATCTTTGTGGTTTTATCTACTTTTGGTCTTTGATGATGGTGATATACAAATGGGTTTTTGGTGTGGATGTCCTTTCTGTTAGTTTTCCTTCTAACAGACAGGACCCTCAGCTGCAGGTCTGTTGGAGTACCTGGCCAGCCGTGTGAGGTGTCAGTCTGCCCCTGCTGGGGGGTGCCTCCCAGTTAGGCTGCTTGGGGGTCAGGGGTCAGGGACCCACTTAAGGAGGCAGTCTGCCCGTTCTCAGATCTCCAGCTGCGTGCTGGGAGAACCACTGCTCTCCTCAAAGCTGTCAGACGGGGACATTTAAGTCTGCAGAGGTTACTGCTGTCTTTTTGTTTGTCTGTGCCCTGCCCCCAGAGGTGGAGCCTACAGAGGCAGGCAGGCCTCCTTGAGCTGTGGTGGGCTCCACCCAGTTCAAGCTTCCAGGCTGCTTTGTTTACGGAAGGGAGCCTGGGCAATGGCGGGCGCCCCTCCCCCAGCCTCGCTGCCGACTTGCTGTTTCATCTCAGACTGCTGTGCTAGCAATCAGCGAGACTCCGTGGTGGGCGTAGGACCCTCTGAGCCAGGTGCGGGCTATACTCTCCTGGGGCACCGTTTCCTAAGCCCGACGGAAAAGCACAGTATTCGGGTGGGAGTGGCCCAATTTTCCAGGTGCAGTCTGTCACCCCTGGAAAGGGAACTCCCTGACCCCTTGCGCTTCCCGCGTGAGGCAATGCCTCGCCCCTGCTTCGGCTGGCGCACGGTGTGCTCACCCACTGACCTGCGCCCACTGTCTGGCACTCCCTAGTGAGATGAACACGGTACCTCAGATGGAAATGCAGAAATCACCCGTCTTCTGCGTCGCTCACGCTGGGAGCTGTAGACCAGAGCTGTTCCTATTCGGCCATCTGGGCTCCTCCCCCAATCCTGAGTTCTAATTTGATTGCGCTGTGGCCTAAGAGACTGTTTGTTATGATTTCTGTTCTTTTGTATTTGCTGAGGAGTGTTTTACTTCCAATTATGTGGTTTATTTTAGAATAAGTGCCATGTGGCACTAAGAATATATATTCTGTTGATTTGGGATGGAGAGTTCTGTAGATGTCTATTAGGTTCACTTGATCCAGAGTTGAGTTCTAGTCCTGAATATCCTTGTTAATTTTCTGCCTCATTGATCTAATACTGACAGTGGGGCATTAAAGTTTCCAACTATTATTGTGTAGGAGTCTAAGTCTCTTTGTATGTCTCTAAGAACTTGTTTTATGAATCTGGGTGCTCCTGTATTGGGTGCATATATATTTAGGATAGTTAGCTCTTCTTGTTGCATTGATCCCTTTACCATTATATAATTCCCTTCTTTGGCTTTTTTGATCTTTGTTGGTTTAAAGTCTGTTTTGTCAGAGACTAGGATTGCAACCCCTGTTTCTGTTTTTGGTTTTTCTGTGTACGTTTGTTTTGTTTTGTTTTGCTTTCCATTTGCTTGGTAAATTTTCCTCCATCCCTTTATTTTGAGCCTATGTGTGTGTCTTTGCATGTGAAATGGGTCTCCTGAATACAGCACACCAATGGGTCTTGACTCTATCCAATTTGCCAGTCTGTGTCTTTTAATTGGGGCATTTAGCCCATTTACATTTAAGGTTAACATTGTTATGTGCTAATTTGATCCTGTCATCTTGATGCTAGGTGGTTATTTTGCATACTAGTTGATGCAGTTTCTTCATAGTATCATTGGTCTTTATATTTTGATGTGTTTTTGCAGTGGCTAGTACTGGTTTATCCTTTCCATATTTAGTGCTTCCTTCAGGAGCTCTTGCAAGGCAGGTCTGGTGGTGATGAAATCTGTCAGCATTCACTTGTCTGAGAAGGATTTTATTTCTCCTTCACTTATGAAGCTCAGTTTGGCTGGATATGAAATTCCAGAATGTTGAATATTGGCCCCCACTCTCTTCTGGCTTATAAGGTTTCTGCTGAGAGATCCACTGTTAGTCTGATGGGCTTCCCTTTGTAGATGACCTGGCCTTTCTCTCTGGCTTCCCTTAACATTTTTCCTCCATTTTAACCTTGGAGTATCCGCTGATTATGTCTTGGGGTTGCTCTTCTCGAGGAGTATCTTAGTGGTGTTCTCTGTATTTCCTAAATTTGACTGTTAGCTTATCTTGCTGGGTTGGGAAAGTTCTCCTGGATAATATCCTGAAGTGTTTTCCAACTTGGTTCCATTCTCCCTTTCTCTTTCAGGTACTCCAATCAATCATAGGTTCAGTCTTTTTACATAGTCCCATATTTCTCAGAGGTTTTGTTTGTTCCTTTTCATGTTTTTTCTCTAATGTTGTCTGCCTGCCTTATTTCAGCAAGATGGTCTCCAAAGTCTGATATTCTTTCTTCTGCTTGATTGATTTGGCTATTGATACTTGTGTATGCTTCACAAAGTTCTCGTGCTATGTTTTTCAGCTCCATCAGGTTATTTATGTTCCTCTCTAAACTGGTTATTCTAGTTAGTAGCCCTTGTAACGTTTTATCGAGGCTCTTAGCTCCTTTGCATTGGGTTAGAACACGCTCCTTTAGCTCAGCAGAGTTTGTGATTACCCACCTTCTGAAGCCTACTTCTGTCAATTCATCCATCTCATCCTCTGTTCAGTTCTGTGCCCTTGCTGGAAAGGTGTTGCACTCATTTGGAGGAGAAGAGGCACTCTGGCCTTTTGGGTTTTCAGGGTCTTTTTGTCGATTCTTTCTCATCTTCATGAGTTTGTCTAGTTTTGATCTTTGAGGCTACTGACCCTTGGATGAGGTTTTTGTGGGGACATTTTTGGGATGCTGTTGTTGCTTTCCATTTGTTTGTTTGTTTATTTGTTTTTCTTTCAATGGTCAGGTACCTCTTCTGTAGGGCTGCTGTGGTTTGCTGAGGGTTCACTTCAGGTCCTATTCACCTGGTTCACTCCACGCCTAGAGATGTCACTCAAGAAGGCTGGAGAATAGCAAAGATGGGTGTCTGCTCCTTCCTCTGGGATCTCTGACCCCGAGGGGCACCAACCTGATGCCAGTAGGAACACTCCTGTATAGGGTGTTTGACAACCCCCACACAGGGTGAAACTTTAACATCCATATTTCTATCAACAGTCTGTCCAAGAAATCTAGGCTTTTTCTATCATGGTCCTCAAAGTTCTTCCAGCCTTTACCCATTAGCCAATTCCAAAGCCACTTTCATATTTTTAAGTTATTATTTGTTAGAGTAGCATTCCATTTTCAAGTACCAAAATCTGCAATAAATTGCCACAAAGTTAATGGCTTAAAGCAACATACATTTACCCTCTTGTATTTCTTGTACAATAAAGTCTAAAATCAATATGTCAGCAGAGCTGCAATCCTTCCGGAGGCTTTAGAGCAAATCCATTTTCTTGCCTTTTAGTTTCTAAAGGCTGTCTTCATTCCTTGGATGATAGCCCCTTCCTCACATCACTCCAACCTCTTGCTTTCATTACATCTCTAAATCCTAACTCTGTCTCTTTCTTGTAATTACATTGGGTCCACTCAGATAATCAAGGATAATCTCTCCAACTCAAAATCCTTCACTTATCTGAAAAGTGAAATGCATCATATTTAAAAATTTCCTTTTCTCATGTAAAGTAATATATTCACAGGTTCATAGTAATATATTCATTAGGACATGCACTTTTTTGGAGGGGTCATTCAGCCAATGAAAATATTGTAATGGTGAATACATGGCACTATGCACTTGCCAAAACCCATAGAACTTTATGGCACAATGAATGACCCTTAATGTATGCAATGTAAAAAAAAAAATCATTTAGGATGTCAGGAGATCCCAGGATGGAATGCAAAATGTGATAAAACAATCTAACTGCATTAAAAATGTATGCAATAACCTGAATGAAGAAGTTGGAGGAAACAGTGTTTACCTAAGTAGCTTTAGAAATAAAGGGGAAACCAAGGAACCTTGGAAAAAAGACTGGGGCAAGAAAGATACAAGTGGAACCTAACCTGGAGTTTCTTGTACCACCAGAAATAAGAAGTGCTCAAAAAACCTCCACAACGGTAGGCTTATGTTGAAGAGACACAAGAGCCAACTGAAAGAGCTCCAAATGACCAAAGCTGGAACAATTTGAACAACAAAATAAACTAGTATTGAATTATAACTAAAAGCATAAAATAGGCCAGGCACCACCAGTGGCTCATGCCTGTAATCCCAGCACTTTGGGATGCCAAGGTGGGAAGATCACTTGAGTCCAGGAATTCAAGGCCAGCCTGGGCAACATAGGGAGACCCTATCTCTATAAAAAATCAAAAAATTAGCTGGATGTGTTGGTGTGTGCCTGTATTTCCAGTTACTTGGGAGGCTGAGGTGGGAGAATTTCCTGAGCCCAGGAGGTCAAGGCTGCAGTGGGCTATGTTCACACCACCACACCCCAAGCAGGGAGACAGATCAAAACTCTGTCTCAAAAAAAAAGAAAATACAAAGTATAAAATCAAATAAATATCTCTGAGTCCATAATAACCCAAATAAATGTTTGAATAACTCAAAATAAGGATAGAAGAAACAAATCTCCGTGCAGAAGATTTCCAAATAATTTGTGTAGATACTCCATCCTCAAGGAGACGGAGCAAAACTTGCCACTCCTTTAGTGGGTGCTGATGATGATAAGTTACTTTCTAAGAGGAAAAAGGAGTAACTTCACAGTGGAGAGAGCCAACAAAGACTACTTCAGCCAGGTGTTGAAGGTTGACATCAGCAGTGATAGGTAATTTTGATAGTATGGACCCTTGATTTGAGGGGGAAGAAAATGTCGCTTGACCTCTGTGGTCTTCCTCCGAAAAACACATCACTGCAGTCTAATCATGAGGGGTAAAAAATCGGACAAATCTCATTAGAGGGGCATTCTACAAAATACTGACTAATACTCCTCAAAACTGCTAAGGTTGTTGAAAACAAGAAAAGTCTGGGTAACTACCTCAGCTGAGAGAAGCTGATATGACTGCTAAATTCAATGTAGTATCCTGGTGGGATCCTGGAACAGAACAAGGACTTTAGGTTAAAACTAAGAAAATCTGAATAATGCATAGACTTCAGTTAATAACAATGTATAAGTATTGGTCCATTATTATAACAAATGTCTTATACTATATTAAATATTAATAAAGGGAAAACTGGATTTGGAGTATATGGAAACCCTCTTCTACCTTTGCAATTTCCCTGTAAATTTAAAACCATTATAAAATAAAAAGTTCATTTCAAAAAATACTAATAGGCAGATATTAAAGTGTTTAGCTTGGGGAAGACTGTGACAGTCCTAGGGTTTGGGAAGACAGTGCTATTGGGTTGAAAGAGGAAATGGCTGGAGTCCAAGATGTGGATGGCTTAGACAAGGGTCCATGAGAACAATCAGGAGATTCTAAATCCCTGGGTTTTACCAATTTACCCCATTAAAAAACCACATTACCCGTGGTGGCAGGTGCCTGTAATCCCAGCTACTCGGGAGGCTGAGGCAGGAGAATCGTTTGAACCTGGGAGGCAGAGGTTGCAGTAAGCTGAGATTGCACCACTGCATTCCAGCCCGGGCAACAGTGTGAGACTCCAACTCAAAAAAAAAAAAAAACAAAACACACACATACACACACACACACACACACACACACATTACCCCAGCACTATCAAGTGTTGTTATGAAGTCCATGGGGCCATACCTCACTTTGGATACCAGGGTCCTAAGTTACATGGATTAAATGGGTATGAGATTCAAGCTAAAAACAAATGGCAAGGTGAACAGAAAGTCAAAAGACAAGATCTAATTGTTCAAAGGTACATGGTTTTACAAATTTAGAAACTTGGTCTTGGCCAGGTGTGGTGGCACGCACCTATAATTCCAGCTACGTGGGAGGCTGAGGCAGGAGAATCGCTTGAACCCAGGAGGCGGAGGTTGCAGTGAGCTGAGATCACACCACTGCACTCCAGCCTGAGTGACAGAGCGAGACTCTGTCTCAAAAAGAAAAAAAAAAAGAAAAGAAACCTGGTCTCAATAGGTGCTCTCCAAAGAAGACCAGGAGGTGAATAGCTAATAGCTTAGGACAAATAACCTGAGATTTCATCCAACTCTAAAACCCTCTTTTCTGTGATTCTAGCTTGTACCATTCTTCTTAAATAATAGTCTTCATCCCTCTTATAAAACATGTCCGAGGCTGCTCCGAAGAAACTGAAGGTATTCAGCAAAGCAAGTTTTGGTCAAATTCATTTGGCTTTAGTGTTCTGCTCCCCAGCAGAAAACCAGGTCAGTCAATCAGAATGCAATTTGCTGAAAGCCTGCTTTTTGGACATGAGCATTAAGCCAACACCAGGAGAGAGGAAAAAACATGAGGCATGACGGTGGAGGCTTGCATTCGCAGAAGGGAGTGGCCATGCACTTGGCTAAGATGGGGTATTTTGAAGTAAACACCTGAAATTGAGCAGTTTCCTCATTTCTGTCAACTGCAGATTGGGAGGCAGAAGCTAAATGGAGGCATTTTTCCTCTCCACAAATGAAATGCAGTGTTCAGAAAGCTCTTTGTAAAGTATTTCCTGGATAGCTGTGATTTGTAGACTGTGTCCCTGAACCTAGAAAACAGAGAGCTCTTTTGGACACGTTAATAGGGCATGAAACTCTAATAATCTCCAGCTCAAGAAATCCACAAGTCGTTACCCCTCTGCCCCCAAAAACCTTCCGTGTAAGAGAAATCAGCAACAAAGTTAGCTGGTTACATTGCAGGAGTGAGGAGGGAAGGAATGGGGGGATGGTGGCTGGTTTTTGGGGGTTTTTTTTCTGTTTTCTTGTTTTTTTATTTTGGTTGGTTGGTTGGGGGTAGGTGGTTATGCTGTCTGGTTTTGATTTTGTCTTTGTTGTTGTTGTTGTTGTTGTCTGGTTTTGGTTTTGTCTTTGTTTTTGTTGTTGTTGTTGTTTTCAGGCATCAGTCTTGTTTATCTAACCAAACTGTAAGCCCCTTGAAGGACAGTGCCATGGATGTTACGCATCTCAAGCCCAGCCCAAGAACAGGGTCTTACTTACAATGAGATGCACCAAAGACTATGTCAGTAATGGCAGTAAAGGTTCATGGACAGTTTACATGACACAGGCTTAGGCAACAGCCTCTGCTGCCGGACAGGTGGAGTCCTTGTCCCTTGGGTCTAAGTGAAAAACAAGGAACAAAAGAGAGTCTTTAGACCATGGATTTCTCTTCAAGTCAAAGCCACCAGCCCAAGACAGCCCTGCTTTTTTCCATATTTGGGAAAAGCATGCCTGGACCTGGCACAGATGGTCTCATCCTATTCAGTCCACGTCTGTTGTATTTGTAGCTCACAGAACCAATTACCACAGAAATACAGAGGAAGGGGCCGAAGCAGTTTCAGTTTGATGTGACACAGACAATCTTTGACCTTTCTCTTTAAAAAAGAAAAATTATCTGCATATGTGTATAAGTAGATACAAAATAATTATGTATTTCCCCAAAGGAAGGAAAAAACAGCAGGCAAACTGCAGACACTTCCTTGGTTCATCTCTCTTCTGTTTTGGTTCAAAAGGCAGCCCTGAACCTTCCCACCTACACTTCTGGTATCTGGCCTGTCGGCAGAAACTTGTCTGTGTGCTGCCTGCAATTTTACTGTTGCAGGATGAACTGCTGTGGAAGATAAGCATGTCCATCACAGGACACTAGAAACAGCCCTCTGATTGCCAGGATCCAGGGACTGGAAGAAAGACACCATTTTTTTTTTTAATGTAAATGACTGCATCAAACACTTTTTGTCACAAATTCTGGAGCAAGGGAGCCATTACCCATCACAGCGAGGTAGCGAGACCTCTGGAAGATTCTATGATATAACCTTTTCAAGAGCCAGGTCTATCTTAACACACAAACAGGCTCTAGGAGAACATTTAACACAGTACAGCTGTGCCTGTTTACCCCAGAGCTCCCCTTCAGCATCCACCTATTCACTATCACTTGCAGCATGGCCCCCATGGTGAGGACGGGTGACCCAGGTCTCACTGACACTATTTTACATACTGGGGAGACCCTGGTCTGCTGCAGTCAAATTTCCTCCTTTGGCTTCTGCTTGGATAACCCAGAAGGCATCTCGCCCTTCTCATTCTGATTCCGTCTCATTCTTTTGGCCTTCCAGATGTTAAGGATGCTTTTTATGAGTGAGGAGCAATACTAAGTTTTTGTATTGATAAGTAATACAGATGTGTGGGGGAGTCACATTCAGTGCACATGACTCAGATAAGCAGAAAATAGAGACATAGCTTCTGGAGACTCTGAGACTTCTGCTTCCAGTAAATGCAGGCCAGATAACTAACTGGACAACAACTAGGCAAAACCTCTCTCGTGGAAGAACCATCTTCTTAAAAGCACCAATTTTCTAACAAGAAACAGTGCTGTGGTAGGTGACCCCGGCTTGCTTGTACTTTGCCCCTGGGTGCCATTACTAAGTGTTAATGATGTAAAACACTCTAAGGGGGGCCTAGTTCTCCAAAGAGAAAATGAGGGAATGAGGAATTTGCACAATAGTCTGATTCACAGAGCTCAGAGTCCCTGTGTCACTGCATTATAGCATAAAGTGGTAATTGACAATCATAATGATGAACAGGAGGCTTCAAGGAAAGTTTAAACCGTACAGATCCTCTGCTTCGGGGTCTTGCTTGCTATAGAAAGCCTTCTCTCCCAAGTGCTCAAAATGTTTCATGACATAAATTTTGCCTTGACATTTAAAGGCATACGTGAAAAATGCATTTACATGGAATGTTGTATTCTCAAAGAATACTGGATAAATGAGACATTAGTGTGTTCATATTTTCTTTTAAGTCACTGAATAAAAATCATATGTTGAATAATTCACAAAATATGGACCACAGTAACAACCTCAGCATTGGACTGGAAATCGCTGTGAGTCTCCCTGTGGCAGCTCCTGTACTGTATGCATCAGAAGACATTATCAGTTATCCACAGGCTAAGCCACCTGCAGGCCAGAGTCCTTGGAAGGTTATTCCCCAAGCCCACTCCTGGCAAATGCACACACCAAGCCTGGGGAGATGGCATGGGAAACGTGAATGTTTCCTGACCCATGCCACAGGTTTCATCACCCAATTCAAGCAGGCTGAGAATCCCACAGACACACACCAGTAATTGCTACTCACATCTACACACAGGAATGAGGAGGTAATGGGGTGATCTCCATTCTTACTCATGCTTGGCCCTTATCTACCTAAGCTCATGGGGCTGCAGTCAGAGGATTATACTTCATCTTCTTAGACTGTCTCGAGTGTTACCTCCTCAGCCACCCATCCACTTAAGGGGTCACCACTTATCTAGTTCTTCCTATATACATAATTCTGAAACAGGTAGATCAACCAGTGTGGTAAGACATGAGCAGACATCAATATAAAGGATTCTAGTCTACTTTGCTTAAAGATCGTAGGGTTAATGGTCTATTTTATACTTAGAATTTGCCACACTCTCTCAACCAGGACAATCTGCTATTCCTCCACAGTACCTCCCAAATCTGGCCACTTCCATTCCAAGCCATGTTATCTGGTCCCTGGGACTCTTTGAACATTTTCCCAGTGCATTTTCCTGCTTCCAGTCTTGCTTGTTATAGCCTATTCTCTATACAACAGTGAGCGATCTTTTTAAAGCAGAAATTAGACCAGTCACTCCCTGCTTTAAGCCTCCGAAGGATTCCCATCACTCAGAGTGAAATCCAAAATGTTTGCTTAGCCTAAAACTTGATCTAGCCCCTGCCTGCCTGCCTTTCAACACATCTTCTCTCACTCTGGCCTCATTCACATTGCTCCAGCCCCATCAGCCCTCTTACCAGGCAGGCCTTCAACACATCAAATCTGTTCCCAACTCAAAAGCTTTGCAATTGTTGTCCCCTCTGCCTGGACACTCTTTGCCCAGGTAGTTACACGGCTGGATTCACCATCCACCTTATTGACACATCCTCAATGAGGCCCTCTCTAATCCCCCAGCCAGAAAGCAATCCCTTCCCACCCAACACCCTCCACCCATATAATTTCCTTCTCAAAGAATTATCTTGCTTACCTAAGGCACTTACTTGGGTTTTTCTATTTCTTCCTCCTAAAACCTTGAGATAAAGGTCCTTATCTACCTTATTTGATGCTGCACAACCAATACCCGGTGTAGTGCTTGGCACATCATAGGTAATTAGTAAGTATTTGTTGAATGAACTAACTGAAGTTTTTTAGACTTCAGAAGATATGTCATTTGAGCAGTTGCACTGGCTGCCATTTTGTTTCAAGAGAATAAACTGAGCCATAATTTAGTCCTAATTTATTTGAATATCTATAAACACTTTACTAAAGCAGGCCAAATCCAGAAGAAAAAAAATCAAAGATCTAAAATTAAAACCTTTTCTCATTCCTCTGTTCTCCTTTAGATATACTTCCTTCTTTCCCCACTGTCCCCAGTGTGAACTTGCTTAAACATTTGAGTATAGCATTTGGTTGGCCAGACATAGAGCATGTAGTACCAGGTTAAGTATAGCTACATGAATTCCTTGTCCTCACCATCTGCTTAAGCAGTGGTTCACAAAATTTTGCATCATCAGAATCACATGGAAGCCTTGTTAAAACACAGATTGGTGGGCCCAATTCATACCAGCTCATGAGGGCCCAATTCATACCAGCTTACGAGGGCCATTGTTAAATTTTCAGAAACTCTGCAAGCCACTTGTGAAACACAAGCTATCACTAAAAAATAAATTATAAAAATGTGTAGATAAAGAAATTATGTGAAAAACAAATTGCATTAGAAGCAACTTCCTAATTATTGTACTACATATTTCCATTATCTGTGGAGGATATTTACATCTACTGTGTCTGAACGATGGACATAGGACATAATGATGTGGGGCCACACATCTCTTTCTAACTCCTTGTTCAGTAATATCATGTTGTGGCTTGAAACTGGCCATGATAGAAATTTTTACACCACATAAATGAGCAAATGGGCTTGATTTATTATTTTGTTGATTGTCTAGACTTAAGAAAGTGATGGAGAAAATTGTAAAAATACAGATCACGTTTCAAAATATGTTAGCCTGTAGCTATTACATTGTGAATAGAAAAAAAAGTTGAGAAAATAGTCTTCCAACATTTGATTCAGCAAAGAAATTGTTCACATCACTGATAAACAAGTGACATTGTGACATATGTCTTCATTTTGTTTCACTTTCATCTTACTCCTTAATATAAACAAAAATATCAACATTCATGTTGGAACTACACTCATGCATCAATTGCAACCCTAAGTTGTTTCCGATACAAGAGTTTGACAAAAAAACAATGAATGAAAGCATTCTGTGAAAGTCAATTGGCTACATAACATTTATAGTGAAGAATATTGAATATTTTTTATTTGTAAATTATGTGCTACACGTTCAATGTATCAGCAAAATTTACGCACATAAATATGTGCATTTTTTTCAAAGAGCCACTTGTTAAACATTTGCCAGCACACCACTGGTGGAGTTGGACCCCACTCCCATCTCTTTGGATTCAGTAGGAGGCAAGGCCCAGGAATTTGCATTTCTAAAAATTTCCCAAAGGATGTTAGTCCTACTGTTCTAGAAACTACTCTCTGAGAACCTCTGCCTTAAAGGAAAAGGAGGCCTCTGTGCTAGGTCTTGTTGATGCGTAGACTAGCCACCTCAGTGCACTTAGTCATCAGATGTCATCAAACAAATATTGACTTCTGTTGCAAGAGGCATTACAATTTAATTTAAGAAGTCAATATTTGCTTAATAGATAATAAATCTTGAGGCAAAACAAAAAGGGGCACTAACTCCATCTAGCCAGCAGCCAGGTCACGAGTATGATACAAAAAGAGCTCAAAGACTCACGCAGTCAATAGATGGTCTCCCAACAGTCTGCCATGTCACCCAAAATCCCTGCTATTAGAATCAACCCACTAAGGCCTTGCTAAAGTGCAAGTATTTTGCCCGGGAGGGTAGAGATGGTAACCAACCGACACATTCGTCTAAACAAAACCACAAGCTTTCCTCCCAGACTAAGGCCACACATCCTCCTTTCCTGCACACTCTACCTGCTTTTTGTAGAAACCGGTTCCTTCAAGTAACTTGTTCCTCTTTTTTTATGAACCTTGGGTTCACAGACATACATCATTCACAACATTTGTGGTTAAGAGAGCAGAACTCTGGAGACACACAGCCTGGGTTAGAATTCCCACTCAGCTGTGTGGTATTGGGCGAGTTACTTGATCTCTCTGTGCCTCCGTTTCCCCATGGAAATAGAAATAATAATAATCCCACCTTTGTGTGTCTCTGCACGTGAGATGGGTTTCCTGAATACAGCACACTGATGGGTCTTGACTCTTTATCCAATTTGCCAGTCTGTGTCTTTTAATTGGAGCATTTAGTCCATTTACATTTAAAGTTAATATTGTTACGTGTGAATTTGATCCTGTTGTTATGATGTTAGCTGGTTATTTTGCTCATTAGTTGATGCAGTTTCTTCCTAGCCTCGATGGTCTTTACAATTTGGCATGATTTTGCAGTGGCTGGTACCAGTTATTCCTTTCCATGTTTAGTGCTTCCTTCAGGAGTTCTTTTAGGGCAGGCCTGGTGGTGACAAAATCTCTCAGCATTTGCTTGTCTGTAAAGTATTTTATTTCTCCTTCACTTAAGAAGCTTAGTTTGGCTGGATATGAAATTCTGGGTTGAAAAATCTTTTCTTTATGAATGTTGAATATTGGCCCCCACTCTCTTCTGGCTTGTAGAGTTTCTGCTGAGAGATCCACTGTTAGTCTGATGGGCTTCCCTTTGTGGGTAACCCAACCTTTCTCCCTGGCTGCCCTTAATATTTTTTCCTTCATTTCAACTTTGGTGAATCTGATAATTATGTGTCTTGGAGTTGCTCTTCTCGAGGAGTATCTTTGTGGCGTTCTCTGTATTTCCTGAATCTGAATGTTGGCCTGCCTTGCTAGATTGGGGAAGTTCTGGATAATATCCTGCAGAGTGTTTTCCAACTTGGTTCCATTCTCCCCGTCACTTTCAGGTACACCAATCAGACATAGATTTGGTCTTTTCACATAGTCCCATATTTCTTGGAGGCTTTGTTCATTTCTTTTTATTCTTTTTTCTCTAAAGTCCCCTTCTCGCTGCATTTCATTCATTTCATCTTCCATCACTGATACCCTTTCTTCCAGTTGATCTCATCGGCTCCTGAGGCTTCTGCATTCTTCACGTACTTCTTGAGCCTTGGCTTTCAGCTCCATCAGCTCCTTTAAGTACTTCTCTGTATTGGTTATTCTAGTTATACATTCATCTAAATTTTTTTCAAAGTTTTTAACTTCTTTGCCTTTGGTTTGAATTTCCTCCTGTAGCTCGGAGTAGTTTGATCGTCTGAAGCCTTCTTCTCTTATTTGACCCAGCCATCCCATTACTGGGTATATACCCAAAGGACTATAAATCATGCTGCTATAAAGACACATGCACACGTATGTTTATTGCGGCACTATTCACAATAGCAAAGACTTGGAACCAACCCAAATGTCCAACAATGATAGACTGAATTAAGAAAATGTGGCACATATATACCATGGAATACTATGCAGCCATAAAAAATGATGAGTTCATGTCCTTTGTAGGGACATGGATGAAATTGGAAATCATCATTCTCAGTAAACTATGGCAAGGACAAAAAATGAAACACTGCATGTTCTCACTCATAGGTGGGAATTGAACAATGAGAACACATGGACACAAGAAGGGGAACATCACACTCTGGGGACTGTTGTGGGGTGGGGGAAGGGGGGAGGGATAGCATTAGGAGATATACCTAATGCTAAGTGACGAGTTAATGGGTGCAGCACACCAGCATGGCACATGTATACATATGTAACTAACCTGCACATTGTGCACATGTACCCTAAAACTTAAAGTATAATAATAATAAAATAAAATAAAATAAAAAATCCCACCTTATAGGACTGTTTTGAGGATTCAGTGAGTCAACGGTATATATAAAGTGCTTAGAACACTACCTGGCATATGAATAAGTGCTAACTAGATCAATAACTCATTTTTGTAATTGGCCTGAACAATTTAATTTATATTAGTATAATTTATATTATTTTAATAATCTAATATAATAAACATCAATGAATATATTATGAACACAAAACCCAAAATACTAGGAATAATTTATATGTACACATACACTTCTCTTCCACACTGTCCCCCACCTCTCCAAAATTAACTTAACCAAAGGTTTAACATTTTCTTTTTTTCCTCTCTTTTCTTTCTCCTTTTCTTTTTTTAAGGCAGGCTCTTGCTGTGTTGCCCAGGCTAGCCTCAAACTCCCGGGCTCCAGTAATCCTCCTGCCTCAGCCTCCCAAGTAGCTGGGACTATAGGCCACACCACCACACCTGGGTTAACATTTTCTTTTTTATTTTGCATATAGTCTTAACACATATTTTTCTAAAAATATGTTGTTTCATTTTAGTTGCTTTTAATTGTATTAAAAGTGTTTCATAGGGTATATCATTTTCTAGGACTTTTTAAAACTCAGTGTTTCATTGAGTTGTGTGTAACTGTAATTTAAATGAACTGTTTAGTACTTTTATGTAAATTACATGTGTTTGACCCCATGAAGTTGGCTCCATCACTCTAAACCAATACTCTAAAAATTCTAAAGTTTTAAAACGTGTCCAAATCAGGAAGACTCAGCTGGAAAATACAGTCAAGATCCTGGTGCTCCTACCTTCCCCTTACAGAGAAGAGCTTCTGATACAAACACCACGGTCTGAGTGGGGCAGCCTCCTGCACCCTCACTTCAGTTGTCCTTTATGTCTTACTCTTCCACTTAGATGAGAAGTGATGTCCACTTCAGTGGTGGTCACCCTGGGAGAATCGCTGGACAAAAGCAGCCTAGACCCAGACCATGGCAGGCCCCATTCTCCTCATCCTCACATTGGCTCTCCCATCTGCTGCTCCTGGCTCAACGTCCTCACACTGAGGCTAAGGTACCAGGGGTCGATGCCAGTCAGGGGCAGAGGATGGACAGGGCATGGCAGGGGTATGCTCAGGGAGGACAGGGGGAGTGGTCACACTGGTCCTCAGGTCACACCGGTCGACAGCATGGAAGCCCCAGATGCTGGAGAAGAACTGGGTGTGGGAGACAAGGCTGAGATGCTGCAAAGGCACCCAGCTGCAATCACAGCCTTGCCTCCCAGTGATCCTGCGGTGGAGTCAGGGGGAAGGCAGGGGTTAGATTTATCCAACAACATCCCAAAATGTATTTGGAAATGTCTTTCATAACACCTCTAGAATCACAAACTGCCTAAAATTACTATATTCTCTCTCAAGCCAAGATTATGTGGAAAATCCACAGAGAAAAAATGTTGGTCCTCAATAAGGGTCTTCAGAAGAGAAGAATCAATCAATAGAGAAGAAACAATTCCTGGGACTCCACGGGCTGGAAAAACAGCCCTGAATCTTGGATGCCTCCTTGGAAGGTAATTGATATGTCCTCCTCAAGATGATAATCTCTCAGGAAATTGACCACGGGGAGCACAGTGACTCATCTGGTTCTGGGCTTCAAGACAAAACAGGCACCCACCCCTTCTTGTATTAAATTGGGTTTTGGAAGCACTGATCTGCTAATATTTTGAATGTCCTCTGAGCCTAGCATCAGAAGGAGGCCGCAAAAAGACAAACATTAGCATCACTGTTACTCATAGAACAGAGGTTTTAAATGTCAAGGTGGGAAGTGAAAATATAGAGAAGCAGGGAAGGGTAGGAGAGAAGCGTGGCACTAGGCTCAAGTAAAGGAAGAATAGCTGAATCTTCAAGTAGAGGAGCCTCCTCCCAGGACCACTCCCTCATCTCTTTGCTAACCATCTTCACTGGATTCCACCCAAATTCAAGAAGGGAGGAGACAAGAGACCTGCCAGCAATAGTGGGACCTTAGGTTGCTTGATGAAGCCCTGACATCACTTTCCTCATCAACAAAATGAGCAATGGGACCACATCACCTGCAGTATTCCTATCAGTTCTTTCTGTGATTTTGTGCTCAAAGCGAGATTCATTACCTACTGATGTGCACATGTGCATGAGCACATAGACACACAAACACACACGCAATCAGATCTATTTCTAGTCTTAGTATCAACAGGATTCTCAATTTCTATGTTATTCTCACTATCTCTCTATTGACCTCAGTATCAGTGGCATCAAATGGATTCTAATAACAAAGACAATGATAATAATTGCTTTTACAGTAATCATATATACAGAATCTACACTAGCAGTACATGCAATCACATAGTATTTTATATATAATAATGCATATTACTAAATATATTATACATAATATATACTATATTATATATCATATATTATTTTAAATCATGTGTCACATATTATTTAAATATAAATATTACAAACATCTGCTAATATACTAATATATATTAGTAGTATTTACTATAATAATAGCATGTGTAACATATATAATAGAAGTAGATAGCACTTATTGTATGTTATTATAGACTGAATGTTTATGTCTCCTCCAAAATTCATAATATTGGAATCCTAACCTCCAATGTGATTGTATTAGGAGGTCGGACGTTTGGAGGTAATTATGTCATGAAGGTGGAGCCCTCATGATGGGATAAGAGGAACAGACAAAAGAAAGATCTCTCTCTCCCTCTCTCTTTCTCTCTCCTCTCTCTCTCTCTGCCAAGCAAGGATACAAGGAGAAGGTAGCTGAGTTCAAACTAGGTATCAAGCCCTCACCAGACACCTGATCTGCCCACACCTTGATCTTGGACTGCCCAGCCTGCAGAACTGTGGGAAATAAATGTCTGTTGTTTAAGCCTCCCAGTCTGTCGTATTTCGTTATAGCAGCTCAAACTGACTAATACATATACACCCTATAGTATATGTACTATATGTATGTAGCATATATTTAGATACTATACATATACTCTACAATAAAATATCATATGTAACATAATAATAGCACTTTTGACACAGTACTTACCATGTATCAAGTCATAACTGACATTTACCAATTTGTTTTTTCCTCATTACAACCCTTGAGGTACATACTCCTTTCACAGATGAGGAAACTGAGGCACAGAAAAGTGAAGTGATTTGCCCAAGGTCACACAGCCATCAAGTCGCAGAGCTAGGAACTGAACTCAGACACTGTTGTTCTAGAATTGTGGGCCCCTAGCTCAAGTGTTGTCCACTTGGGGCCCTTCTCTAGTCCCTGTGTTCAGACCACAACAGCCACCCCGACATCATTTCCCTCCAGCCATCCTCCCACCATGGCCAGACTGACAGTCCAGGCTCTGACCCCATCGCTCCCCTGTGGTTTGGCACTGAAGCTCCTCCACACACTTCTCCAGCCCCTTGTTCCCTCTCCTTCCCTGGCCCAGGCCTCCACCCTCTGCCCCTCGCCTAGGCCCCTCCGTGGGTGCCTCTCCCACCATTTACCACAAGACTGTGGGTGTCCCAGGGTCCTGTCCCCACCCCCTTCCCGTTCTACACACTCCTGCCCTGTGGACTAGGATGTGGATGCTGTCCAGCCCCTTGGTCAATGTGCCCAAAGCCAAAACCACATTTCCTGCAACCCTCAGCCTAATCCTGTTTTCCCACCTGCACTGCAGACCCCACTGTCTGCTCGTCTCCCAGCTACAAACCTGAGAATCACCCTTGGCCCTTCCTGCCCTTTCACCTGCTATGTCCAAACCCTAACTCTTTGCCTCCCAAATTTCCTCTAGTTTCTGTCCTATACTTCTCTCCTTCTCCCCCTTGCCCAGTGCATTCCCACATGTCCCTGGGTAACTGTGTGGACAGGGCAAGTCTACCTGTATCCCTTTCTGCTAAAACCCCCCTGAGATTCCCCACAGACCACATTCTGAACTCCCTAGCATGACCAACAAGACTTTCCATGTAAGCTTGTTTCTCTGGCCTATCTCCCATCACTCCTTTATATTTTATGCTCAAATAATACTTTCCTTGATCACCCCCTTTTTCCTACCTTTCCTCAGACCTTTCCTTCTGCTTGGAAGAGCTTGTCAGCCCCTGGTTCCCTCAGTAATGGCATACATCCAGCTCACCTCTGGCCTCACCCTCTCCCAGGCAGCCTTCTTTAACTCCCACTGGCCCTTTTTGTGTCTCCCGAAATCTCCCAGTGCAAACTTCTAGACTGCCCTCACTCCACTGCTGTCAATGTCCCGTTACATGAGCTACTAGAGGGTGTTGACCGCATCATGCATCTTTGCAGCTCTGTTCAACTGCACCATGGCCCTAATGCCTGGCCCTAATGGCCCTTCCAGCTCAGGAGCCCATGAGTCTGGGATTCTAAGGTAACTTGCAGCTCCCCATCTCTTCTCTCTCCTTGTGTCCTCCCTCTTTCCTGTATTGCTGATTTATCAGGGGGCATCTCCAATGCCAGCCTTTCCAGGGACAATTTCCTCATTGTCCACAAGCAGATGTGACCTCTCCCTTCCTTGATCCCTGGAGATTTGGAAGATGAATTATAGAGAAACATTCCTTGAGGGTTGGGAGGAAAGAAAGAGAGAAAGAAAAGATAAGAGCCGAGGACTGGCAAGACAGAGAATCAGGAATTTGGAAAGCAATTGCAGGGCATGAAACAGTAAAAGGGGAGAAGAGATTTTTAAAAATTGCTCTGGGCTAAGAATTAGTCCCCCTTTAATGTTCTTTGGGAGATATTTGCAAAGAGTATAACAGCATGCTATTTAGTCACCTTTGTTGGCTAGACTGTGTTTCTTTGAATGTGACACAGTACTGAGACTGGGCCATTGAAGGGGCTGGATTTTACATGAGCTATATAAAATTAAATGACTCCTATGTTGTCATGCATACCACATGTCTCTGCATATATGTGTGCACATGAGTGTGTATGTGTGTGCACCTGGTGTATGTGTAGGCATGGGAACAGAGCCTTAGGATTCTTTACTATCCCTTTGTGCTTTGCAGGAGGTGGTGGGTGTGGAGGATTCAAGCACAGGTCAGAGGAAGCAGCTCTGTGCATCTTGGGCTGTGAGTTGTCCATGATTGGTTGGCCTTCACCCAGGCACCCACAGAGGATGGTTACTGCTTTTCAGATTATCAGCATTCAGGCTGTCTTCTCCCTGGCACAACCTCTTCTGTCTGCCACAAACCAGGCACAGAATTTTGATGGAAATCTACATGTTTCCTTTTTGCAGGTAGGCAGATGAGGAGACACACCTTTACTTAGCTACCTGGAATGCTGCGTCGCACAGGGGCCTCTGGAAGGAGTCCCTCAAGGACACACCCTAACTTCCTAACTCTCTATCCTCCAACCTTCCTTTTGCTCTTCTCATAGACCTCCCTCAAGACCTCCTCCATCTGCTGTTGGGCCCCATCTTTTACCAAGGACCCCTCTCCAGAGGGCAGTAGAGTCTCATCCCCTCTCTTGTACCTACAGACACTGCTGCTTCAAACTTCAGCTGGACATCCAAGGAGTCTTCTGCTTCTTTCACGGGAAAGCGGGGTAGCTCTGATTCTGTGGGTGGGTGCACTGGGGTGGGATGAAAAGGTGGGAGGAAACCCTTGTCCTTGAATTTGGTTCAGTGTTTCTCTAGCTGAAATGAGCGCAACTCAGTTGCCAAAACCAAAATTCTTTGCTGGTTTGAGAACTTGCTAGCAGGGCTTGTGCATTTACAGCTACACAAGGAATACATGTTCCTCCTATAGCACAACTTGGCCCATTCCACTTGTAAATTAATAATAATAACTGCAGACTTTTTTATACAAATGATGCAGTCGTCTTCCTTCCAGGCCTGCATTCCATTGTAAAGATCCTTCATGTGAACTGCCAGTCCCTCTGCTCAGGCTATATGTGTTGAAGGGCACCATTCTCAAGCAGGTTCTTTTTGATCCCCAAATTTTTCCCTAATAGACAGCAAAAGGTTTCAGTCCAATCCTGTGTGTATACTCCATATGGCAATTTAAGCCTATAAGACCCCTTGGAGATGTAGATGAACTCAGCTCCAAACTCTTATTTTCCCACTTGATGAATTCAACATATTACCTGTGATCACCCCACTGTCTGTCCCTGTGTCATCAGGGCTCACTCTCCACCCTAACTCCACTCTCTTTTCTCTTCCCACAGTTGCCAAGAATGGTGTCCCAGCATTCACACCCTTGTGCAGTGCCCACCCACATTGTGTTAGGGTAAATCTCTGTGACAGTAGCATATGGCAGAAGAACGGTATGTCACTTCTGAAAGTAGCTTGTAAAGACTGTGGCTTTTGTCTTGTGTACTCAATCCCTCTCTCTCTCTCTCTCTCTCTCTCTCTCTCTCTCTGATTCCTTGCTGTGGTGGGCATCATGCTGTGAGCAGCCCAATGGAGAGACCCACCTGGTAAGGAATCAAAGTCGCTTGGAAGCAGACCCTCCCACCTCAGTCAAGCCTGACGTGTGAGACCCTGAACCAGCACCATCAAGCTAAGTCAATCTCAGACTCCTAACCCTCAGACACTGTGTGAGATAATAAATAATGTGAGATAAAACCTACTAACTTTGGGGTTAATTTGTTACACAGCAATAAATAACTAACGCACTCCTCTGTCCACAGTGATAGTGCAAAATTCAGTCCCATGCACCTTCCACAAGAAAGATGTGTTTCAGTAAAGACATGTGGAGCCACAGGGGAGAATTATGCACATAAGTGTAGCTTTCCTTTTCCCTGGCTCTGTCTCAATGTGCTTCCTCTCAGAACTGCTACCTTCTGAAGACTCACCTTGCAGACACATGGCCTCTATGCCAGGTGACACCCCCTGGGACACCTAGTCCAGTCTTTCTCCCAAATCTGCCCACTGTCACATCACATCTGCTTTAAAATGAGGTCACTCTGTACCTACTACTGAGAAAACTGCTTTTTCATTTATCATATTATATAAGTCCTTCCAAACCAACTAATACCCTTGTAAGAAGCATCTTTTCAATAATTGCCAACTATTCCATTGTGTATGAATAGAACAGAATTTATTTACCTCATCCATTATGTGCAACATTTCAATTATTTCCTG
The DNA here is from genome assembly GCF_028885655.2 of Pongo abelii. Classification (NCBI taxonomy): domain Eukaryota; kingdom Metazoa; phylum Chordata; class Mammalia; order Primates; family Hominidae; genus Pongo; species Pongo abelii. The sequence goes on along the minus strand of NC_072006.2, from coordinate 13,658,530 downwards.
GATTTATAAAAAATACTCCAGTGCATATCCTTGGAACTAAGTATTTGAAGAGATCTTTAGTAATTTTCATGGGATAAATTTCTTGACAGATAAAGGCAAGGAAATGAAGAGTTTTTAGGCTGTTATAGCATTTGGTATTCATTGCCTTACAGAGTTCCAAAAATAATTATGCCACTTTTGTTATGATTGATATTAGTGTTCTAAGGGGGCCTGCACTCCCACTTACATTGTGGATTATTTAAATGTATTTCTGAAATGTTTGCCCTCTGTCAAATGCTGTTATTTTCAAACATGATCCTATATACTATTTCTTTCAATTATGAATGAACTCATTTTCCATCATATTTTGTAACTGATTATTACTGTTATATAGAAAAATTATAGATTTTTTCCTATATTTTATTTCTAGCCATATTCCTGAACTCTCTTATAGTTTCAGCTGATTATTTGTCAAACAGAAAATTGTATAATTTGTAAATAATGATAATATCATCCTTTCCAAAGTCTTCCTTTCCAAAAATTATGCTTTTATATGTTCTAGCTAAGGCTGAGTTCACAATGTGAGTTCTAGCTAAGGCTAGAAGGACTAGAACATATAAAACAATATTCAGTTGTAGAAAGAAAAACAGCAATTTTTTCTTATTTCTGACCTTAATGAAACTGTCTCTGTTTCTCCATTAAATGTGGTGGAGTTAGTTTAAGGTCAATGTTTTAATCAGTTAGCAATCTTCCAGTTGTTTTCAGTAACAGAAAACTAAATGTAAACTGGCTTATAACATGAAATATAAGTCCCACAGCAAGTCCAAGCAAAGCCTGATGCAGCCAACCAGCTCTCTGCTCAGCTTTTGTCTAAGACCACTTTCCCCCCTGGTTCCACGGTGACTGCCAGAGGCCTCTCAATGCTGTGAGTTTTCTAGTTCACATACAACAGAAGGAGAACACCCCTCTAGGGAGCTGTTTTCCCAGGAGCCAGAAGAAATATCCTTGTGCTACATTGGCCCAACTCACAGTCACTTGCCCATTCCTGCACAAATCATGATGGCCAAGTTGAATATATTATGCTGCTCAGCTTCAGTAAATTTAAAAATAGATATAGAGAGGGCATCCTGGGAAGTTGGTGGATAGGAGGCAGGACTAGCTTGCAGCTCCCACTCAGACAAACAGAGCAGCATGTGGAGACTCATATTGTGAGCTTTTGCTAATAAGAACTACCAGAGGAACATACCAGGAAAGCCAAGAGAATCCACAGAACCTTTGAAGAAACTGGATCACTGCTGCAGGCTCCCTGAGATGCCAAAAAACTGTGAGTCGGCTTGCTTTCCCAAGAGGGAGGCTCATAGTCAGAGACAAGTTCTCAGCCCTGGCCACTGGCTGCCTGGAAATAGACTCAGTGCTGTTGGCAGGGCACAGTGGGAGTGAGACCAGCCTTTAGGACTGCCAGCTGCATGAGAGTAAGGTGAGGCTGGTGACCGCCAGCTTTCTTCTACTTCCCTGGCAACCTGTATGACTCAGCAGAGGCAGCCATAATCCCCCGGGAATATAACTCCACTGGACTAGGAACCACACCCCCATCACCCACAGCAGCCACAGCAAGCCAGGCCCAAGGAGAGGCTGAGCTCAGACACGCCTATCCCTGACCCACATGGTCGTCTTTCTCTACCCACCCTGGTAGCTGAAGTAAAATGTCATAATCTCCTGGGAGCTCTATGGACCTGCCCTGCCTGCTACATGAGAATCCTGGATACTAAACCAGCTGTCCCTAGGGCAAGTTTGCATCCTCCCTATAAGACTGCAGCTGATGTGCTCTTGAAAGTATCACCTTCTGGCTGGAGGCCAACTAACACAAAACTAGCACAGTAGGAGGGCAGCCAAGATGGCCGAATAGGAACAGCTCTGGTCTACAGCTCCCAGCGTAAGCGATGCAGAAGATGGGTGATTTCTGCATTTCCATCTGAGGTACCAGGTTCATCTCACTAGGGAGTGCCAGACAGTGGGGGCAGGACTGTGGGTGCAGCGCACCATGCACGAGCCAAAGCAGGGCAAGGCATTGCCTCACTCGGGAAGTGCAAGGGGTCAGGGAGTTCCCTTTCCTAGTCAAAGAAAGGGGTGACAGAGGGCACCTGGAAAATCGGGTTACTCCCACCCTAATACTGTGCTTTTCCGACGGTCTTAAAAAATGGCACACCAGGAGATTATATCCCGCACCTGACACAGAGGGTCCTATGCCCATGGAGTCTCGCTGATTGCTAGCACAGCAGTCTGAGATCAAACTGCAAGGCGGCAGTGAGGCTGGGGGAGGGGCGCTGCCATTGCCCAGGCTTGCTTAGGTAAACAAAGCAGCCAGGAAACTCGAACTGGGTAGAGCCCACCACAGCTCAAGGAGGCCTGCCTGCCTCTGTAGGCTCCACCTCGGGGGGCAGGGCACAGACAAACAGAAAGACAGCAGTAACCTCTGCAGACTTAAATGTCCCTGTCTGACAGCTTTGAAGAGAGCAGTGGTTCTCCCAGCACACAGCTGGAGATCTGAGAACGGGCAGACTGCCTCCTCAAGTGGGTCCCTGACCCCTGACCCCCGAGCAGCCTAACTGGGAAGCACCCCCCCCAGTAGGGGCAGACTGACACCTCACATGGCCAGGTAATCCTCTGAGACAAAACTTCCAGAGGAACAATCAGACAGCAGCATTAGCGGTTCACGAAAATCCGCTGTTCTGCAGCCACCACTGCTGGTACTTAGGCAAACAGGGTCTGGAGTGGAACTCTAGCAAACTCCAACAGACCTGCAGCTGAGGGCCCTGTCTGTTAGACAGAAAACTAACAAACAGAAAGGACATCCACACCAAAAACCCATCTGTACATCACCATCATCAAAGACCAAAAGTAGATAAAACCACAAAGATGGGGAAAAAACAGAGCAGAAAAACTGGAAACTCTAAAAAGCAGAGCGCCTCTCCTCCTCCAAAGGAACGCAGCTCCTTACCAGCAATGGAACAAAGCTGGACAGAGAATGACTTTGACAAGTTGAGAGAAGAAGGCTTCAGATGATCAAACTACTCCGAGCTACAGGAGGAAATTCAAACCAAAGGCAAAGAAGTTGAAAACTTTGAAAAAATTTAGATGAATGTATAACTAGAATAACCAATACACAGAAGTGCTTAAAGGAGCTGATGGAGCTGAAAGCCAATGCTTGAGAACTATGTGAAGAATGCAGAAGCCTCAGGAGCCGATGAGATCAACTGGAAGAAAGGGTATCAGTGATGGAAGATGAAATGAATGAAATGAAGCGAGAAGGGTAGTTTAGAAAAAAAGAATAAAAAGAAACAAACAAAGCCTCCAAGAAATATGGAACTATGTGAAAAGACCAAATCTACATCTGATTGGTGTACCTGAAAGTGACGGGGAGAATGGAAACAAGTTGGAAAACACTCTGCAGGATATTATCCAGGAGAACTTCCCCAATCTAGCAAGGCAGGCCAACATTCAGATTCAGGAAATACAGAGAATGTCACAAAGATACTCCTCGAGAAGAGCAACTCCAAGACACATAATTGTCAGATTCACCAAAGTTGAAATGAAGGAAAAAATGTTAAGGGCAGCCAGAGAGAAAGGTCGGGTTACCCACAAAGGGAAGCCCATCACACTAACAGCGGATCTCTCGGCAGAAACTCTACAAGCCAGAAGAGAGTGGGGGCCAATATTCAACATTCTTAAAGAAAAGAATTTTCAACTCAGAATTTCATATCCAGCCAAACTAAGCTCCATAAGTGAGGGAGAAATAAAATCCTTTACAGACAAGCAAATGCTGAGAGATTTTGTCACCACCAGGCCTGCCCTAAAAGAGCTCCTGAAGGAAGCACTAAACATGAAAAGGAACAACCGGTACCAGCCACTGCAAAATCATGCCAAATTGTAAAGACCATCAAGGCTAGGAAGAAACTGCATCAACTAATGAGCAAAATAACCAGCTAACATCATAATGACAGGATCAAATTCACACATAACAATATTAACTTTAAATGTAAATGGACTAAATGCTCCAATTAAAAGACACAGACTGGCAAATTGGATAAAGAGTCAAGACCCAACAGTGTGCTGTATTCAGGAAACCCATCTCACGTGCAGAGACACACATAGGCTCAAAATAAAAGGATGGAGGAAGATCTACCAAGCAAATGGAAAACAAAAAAAAGGCAGGGGTTGCAATCCTAGTCTCTGATAAAAGAGACTTTAAACCAACAAAGATCAAAAGAGACAAAGAAGGCCATTACATAATGGTAAAGGGATCAATTCAACAAGAAGAGCTAACTATCCTAAATATATATGCACCCAATACAGGAGCAGCTAGATTCATAAAGCAAGTCCTGAGTGACTTACAAAGAGACTTAGACTTCCACACAATAATAATGGGAGACTTTGACACCCCACTGTCAACATTAGACAGATCAACGAGACAAAAAGTTAACAAGGATACCCAGGAATTGAACTCAGCTCTGCACCAAGTGGACCTAATAGACATCTACAGAACTCTCCACCCCAAATCAACAGATACATTTTTTTCAGCACCACACCACACCTATTCCAAAATTGACCACATACTTGGAAGTAAAGCTCTCCTCAGCAAAGGTAAAAGAACAGAAATTATAACAAACTGTCTCTCAGACCACAGTGCAATCAAACTAGAACTCAGGATTAAGAAACTCACTCAAAACTGCTCAACTACATGGAAACTGAACAACCTGCTCCTGAATGACTACTTGGTACATAACGAAATGAAGGCAGAAATAAAGATGTTCTTTGAAACCAATGAGAACAAAGACACAACATACCAGACTCTCTGGGACACATTCAAAGCAGTGTGTAGAGGGAAATTTATAGCACTAAATGCCCACAAGAGAAAGCAGGAAAGATCCAAAATTGACACCCTAACATCACAATTAAAAGAACTAGAAAAGCAAGAGCAAACACATTCAAAAGCTAGCAGAAGGCAAGAAATAACTAAAATCAGAGCAGAACTGAAGGAAATAGAGACACAAAAAACCCTTCAAAAAATCAATGAATCCAGGAGCTGGTTTTTTGAAAGGATCAACAAAATTGATAGACTGCTAGCAAGACTAATAAAGAAGAAAAGAGAGAAGAATCAAATAGACGCAATAAAAAATGATAAAGGGGATATCACCACCGATCCCACAGAAATGCAAACTACCATCAGAGAATACTACAAACACCTCTACGCAAAAAACTAGAAAATCTAGAAGAAATGGACAAATTCCTCGACACACACACCCTCCCAAGACTAAACCAGGAAGAAGTTGAATCTCTGAATAGACCAATAACAGGAGCTGAAATTGTGGCAATAATCAATAGCTTACCAACCAAAAAAAGTCCAGGACCAGATGGGTTCACAGCCGAATTCTACCAGAGGTACAGGGAGGAACTGGTACCATTCCTTCTGAAACTATTCCAATCAATAGAAAAGGAGGGAATCCTCCCTAACTCATTTTATGAGGCAAGCATCATCCTGAAACCAAAGCCTGACAGAGACACACACAAAAAAAAGAGAATTTTAGACCAATATCCTTGATGAACATTGATGCAAAAATCCTCAATAAAATACTGGCAAACCAAATCCAGCAGCACATCAAAAAGCTTATCTACCATGATCAAGTGGGTTTCATCCCTGGGATGCAAGGCTGTTTCAATATACGCAAATCAATAAATGTAATCCAGCATATAAACAGAACCAAAGACAAAAACCACATGATTATCTCAATAGATGCAGAAAAGGCCTTTGACAAAATTCAACAACACTTCATGCTGAAAACTCTTCAATAAATTAGGCATTGACGGGATATATCTCAAAATAATAAGAGCTATCTATGACAAACCCACAGCCAATATCATACTGAATGGGCAAACACTGGAAGCATTCCCTTTGAAAACTGGCACAAGACAGGGATGCCCTCTCTCACCACTCCTATTCAACATAGTGTTGGAAGTTCTGGCCAGGACAATTAGGCAGGAGAAGGAAATCAAGGGTATTCAATTAGGAAAAGAGGAAGTCAAATTGTCCCTGTTTGCAGATGACATGATTGAATATCTAGAAAACCCCATTGTCTCAGCCCAAAATCTCCTTAAGCTGATAAGCAACTTCAGCAAAGTCTCAGGATACAAAATCAATGTACAAAAATCACAAGCATTCTTATACACCAATAACAAACAGAGAGCCAAATCATGAGTGAACTCTCATTCACTATTGCTTCAAAGAGAATAAAATACCTAGGAATCCAACTTACAAGGGACGTGAAGGACCTCTTCAAGGAGAACTACAAACTTCTGCTCAATGAAATGAAAGAGGATACAAACAAATGGAAGAATATTCCATGCTCATGGGTAGGAAGAATCAATATTGTGAAAATGGCCATACTCCCCAAGGTAATTTATAGATTCAATGCCATCCCCATTGAGCTACCAATGACTTTCTTCACAGAATTGGAAAAAACTACTTTAAAGTTCATATGAAACCAAAAAAGAGTCCACATTGCCAAGTCAATCCTAAGCCAAAAGAACAAAGCTGGAGGCATCACGCTACCTGACTTCAAACTACACTACAAGGCTACAGTAACCAAAACAGCATGGTACCGGTACCAAAACAGAGATATAGATCAATGGAACAGAACAGAGCCCTCAGAAATAACGCCACGTATCTACAACTATCTGATTTTTGACAAACCTGACAAAAACAAGCAATAGGGAAAGGATTCCCTATTTAATAAATGGTGCTGGGAAAACTGGCTAGCCATATGTAGAAAGCTGAAACTGGATCCCTTCCTTACACCTTATACAAAAATTAATTCAAGATGGATTAAAGACTTAAACGTTAGACCTAAAGCCATCAAAACCCTAGAAGAAAACCTAGGCATTACCATTCAGGACATAGGCATGGGTAAGGACTTCATGTCTAAAACACCAAAAGCAACGGCAACAAAAGCCAAAATTGACAAATGGGATCTAATTAAACTAAAGAGCTTCTGCACAGCAAAAGAAACTACCATCAGAGTGAACAGGCAACCTACAAAAGGGGAGAAAGTTTTCGCAACCTACTCATCTGACAAAGGGCTAATATCCAGAATCTACAATGAACTCAAACCAAATTTACAAGAAAAAAACAAACCATCCCATCAAAAAGTGGGCAAAGGACATGAACAGACACTTCTCAAAAGAAGACATTTATGCAGCCAAAAAACACATCAAAAAATGCTCACCATCACTGGCCATCAGAGAAATGCAAATCAAAACCACAATGAGATACCATCTCACACCAGTTAGAATGGCAATCATTAAAAAGTCAGGAAACAACAGGTGCTGGAGAGGATGTGGAGAAATAGGAACACTTTTACACTGCTAGTTGGACTGTAAACTAGTTCAATCATTGTGGAAGTCAGTGTGGCGATTCCTCAGGGATCTAGAACTAGAAATACCATTTGACCCAGCCATCCCATTACTGGGTATATACCCAAAGGACTATAAATCATGCTGCTATAAAGACACATGCACACGTATGTTTATTGCAGCGCTATTCACAATAGCAAAGACTTGGAACCAACCCAAATGTCCAACAATGATAGACTGAATTAAGAAAATGTGGCACATATACACCATGGAATACTATGCAGCCATAAAAAATGATGAGTTCATGTCCTTTGTAGGGACATGGATGAAACTGGAAATCATCATTCTTAGTAAACTATGGCAAGGACAAAAAACCAAACACCGCATGTTCTCACTCATACGTGGGAATTGAACAATGAGAACACATGGACACAAGAAGGGGAACATCACACTCTGGGAACTGTTGTGGGGTGGGGGGAGGGGGGAGGGATAGCATTAGGAGATATACCTAATGCTAAATGATGAGTTAATGGGTGCAGCACACCAGCATGGCACATGTATACATATGTAACTAACCTGCACATTGTGCACATGTACCATAAAACTTAAAGTATAATAATAATAAAATTAAATTTAAAAAAAAACTAGCACAGTAAACAAAAATACAACCAAGGACCCTCACAGAGTCCACATCACTCCTCTGCTACCTCCACTGGAGCAGGTGCTGGTATCCATGAATACAAGATCTAAAGATGGATCACATCACAGGACTCTTTGCAGAAACTCCCCAGTACCAACCTGGAGCCTGGTAGCTCCACTGGGTGGTGAGACCCAGAAAAGCAAAACTAATCACTACAGTTTGGCTCTCAGGAAGCCCCATTCCTAGGGTGGGGAGGAGAACATCACATCAAGAGAGCACCCCATGAGACAAAAAATCTGAACAGTAGCCCTTGAGTTCCAGATCTTCTCTCTGACATAGTCTACCCAAATGAGAAGGAACCAGAAAAACAATTCTAGTAATATGACAACACAAGGTTCTTTAACACCTCCAAAGGATCATATAAGCTCACCAGCAATGGATCCAAACCAACACAAAATTTCTAAATTGCCAGAAAAAGAATTCAGGAGGTCAATTATTAAGCTAATTCTGGAGTCACCAAAGAAACGTGAAGTCCAACTTAAAGAAATCAGAAACATGACACAGGATATGAAAGGAAAATTCTCCAGTGAAATAGACAGCATAAATAAAAAACAATTCACAACTTCTGGAAATCAAGGACACACTTAGGTAAATGCAAAGTGCACTGGAAAGCCTCAGCAATAGAATCGAAAAAGCAGAAGAAAACACATCAGAACTCAAAGACAAGGCTTTCAAATTAACCCAATCCATCAAAGACAGAGAAAAAAATTTTTTAAAAATAAATGAAGCCTGCAAGAAGTTTGGACTAAATGTCAAAACCTAAGAATAATTGGTGTTCCCAAGGAAAAGGAAAAATCTAAAACTTTGGAAAACATATTTGAGGGAATAATTGAGGAAAACTTCCCTGGCCTTGCTAGAGACCTAGACATCCAAATATAAGAAATTCAAACAGCACCTGGGAAATTCATCACAAAAAGATCATCATTTAACACATAATCATCAGGATATCTAAAGTCAAGATGAAGGAAAGAATATTAAAGCTGTGAGACAAAAGCATCAGGTTACCCATAAAAGAAAACCAACCTATCAGGAACAGGGCAAGATGGCCAAATATAAACAGCTCCCATCTGCAGCTCCCAGCGAGACCAAGGAAGAAGTCATGTGATTTCTGCACTTCCAACTAATGTACCTGGTTCAACTCACTGAGACTGGTTAGGCAGTGGGTGCAGCCCATGGAGGGTGAGCTGAAGCAGGGTGGGGCATCACCTCACCTGGAAAGTGCAAGGGGTTGGGGAACTCTCTCCCCTAGCCAAGGGAAACCATAAGGGACTGTGCTGTGAGGAATGGTGCTATCTGGCCCAGATACTATGCTTTTCTCACAGTCTTCCCAACCCACAGACCAGGAGATTCCCTCAGGTGCCTACACCACCAGGGCCCTGGGTTTCAAGCACAAAACTGGGCAGTCATTTTGGCAGACATCAAGCTAGCTGCAGGAGTTTTTTTTTTATGCCAAAGAGACAGAACCATTCACTCCCCTGGAAAGGGGGCTGAAGCCAGGGAGCCAAGTCGTCTTGCTCAGCAGATCCACCCCTGTGAAGCCCAACAAGCTAAGATCCTCTGGCTTGAAATTCTCGCTGCCAGCACAGTAGTCTGAGGTCAACCTGGGATGCTCAAGCTTGGTGGGGGGAGGGGTGTCCGGCATTACTGAGGCTTGAGTAGGTGGTTTTCCCTTCATAGTGTAAACTAAGACGCTGGGAAGTTCAACCTGGGTGTGGAACCCACCACAGTGCAGCAAAGCCGCTGAAGCCAGACTGCCTCCCTAGATTCTTCCTCTCTGGGCAGGGCATCTCTGAAAGGCAGCAGCCCCAGTCAGGGGCTTATACATAAAACCCCCCATCTCCCTGGGACAGAAAACATGGGGGAAGGAACAGCTGTAGGGGCAGCTTCAGCAGACTTAAATGTTTCTGCCTGCCAGCTCTGAAGAGAGCAGCAAATCTCCCAACACAACGCTTGAGCTCTGCTAAGAGAAAGACTGCCTACTCAAGTGGGGCCCTGGCCCCCTTGCCTCCTGACTGGGAGATACCTCCCAGCAGGGTTTGACAGATACCTCATACAGGAGAGCTCCAGCTGTCATCTGGCAGGGTCCCCTCTGGGACAAAGCTTCCAGAGGAAGGAACAGGTAGCAATCTTTGTTGTTCTTCATCCTCCACTGGTGAAACCCAGGCAAACAGGGTCTGTAGTGGACCTCCAGCAAACTCCAGCAGACCTGCAGCAGAGGGTCCTGACTGTTAGAAAGAAAACTAACAGAATGAAATAGCATCAACATCAACAAAAAAGACACCCATGCAAAAACCCCATCCAAAGGTCACCAACATCAAAGAACAAAGGTAGATAAATCCACAGAGATGAGGAAAAACCAGTGCAAAAAGGCTGAAAATTCCAAAAACCAGAATGCCTCTTCTCCTCCAAAAAATCATAATTCCTTGCCAGGAAGGGAACCAAACTGGACAGAGAATAAGTTTGACAAATTGACAGAAGTAGGCTTCAGAAGGTGGGTATAACAAACTCCTCCAAGTAAGGAGCATGTTCTAACCCAATGCAAAGAAGCTAAGAACCTTAATAAAACATTTCAGGAACTGCTAACTAGAATAACCAGTTTAGAGAAGAACATAAATGACCTGATGGAGCTGAAAAACACAGCACAAGAACTTTGTGAAGCATACACAAGTATCAACAGCCGAATCTGTCAAGCAAAAGAAAGGATATTAGAGATTGAAGATCAACTTAATGAAATAAAGTGTGAAGACAAGATTAGAGAAAAAAGAATGAAAAGGAAAAAACAAAGCCTCCAAGAAATATGGGACTATGTGAAAAGACCAAACCTATGTTTGATTGGTGTAACTGAATGGAACCAAAAATGGAATCATGTTGGAAAACATACTTCAGGATATTATCCAGGAGAACTTCCCCAGCCTAGCAAGACAGGCCAACATTCAAATTCAGGAAATACAGAGAATACCGCAAAGATACTCCTTGAGAAGAGCAATCCCAAGACACATAATCATCACATTCACCAAGGTTGAAATGAAGGAAAATACGTTAGGGGCAGCCAGAGAGAAAGGGTGGGTTACCCACAAAGAAAAGCCCATCGGAATAACAGTGGATCTATCTGCAGAAACCCTACAAGCCAGAAGAGAGTGGGGCCAATATTCAAACTTCTTAAAGAAAAGAATTTTCAACCCCAGAATTTCATATCCAGCCAAACTGAGCTTCATAAGTGAAGTGGAAATAAAATCCTTTACAGACAAGCAAATGCTGAGGGATTTTGTCACCATCAGGCCTGCCTTACAAGAGCTCCTGAAGGAAGCACTAAATATGGAAAGGAAAAACCGATACCAGCCACTGCAAAAACATACTAAAATGTAAAGACCATTGACACTATGAAGAAACTGCATCAACTAATGGGCAAAATAACCAGCTAGCATCATAACAGGATCAAATTCACACATAACAATATTAACCTTAAACATAAATGGGCTAAATGCCCCAATTAAAAGACACAGACTGGCAAGTTGGATAAAGAGTGAAGACCCATCAGTGTGCTGTATTCAGGAGACTCATCTCACTTGCAAAGACACACATAGGCTCAAAATAAAGGGATGGAGGAATGTTCAACAAGAAAATGGAAAGCAAAGAAAAGCAGGGGTTGTAATTTTAGTCTCTGATAAAACAGACTTTAAACCAACAAAGATCAAAAGAGACAAAGAAGGGAATTACATAATGGTAAAGGAATCAATGCAACAAGAAGAGCTAACTATCCTAAATATATATGCACCCAATACAGGAGCACCCAGGTTCATAAAGCAAGTTCTTAGAGACCTACAAAGAGACTTAGACTCCCACACAACTATAGTGGGAAACTTTAAAACCCCACTGTCAATATTAGACAGATCAATGAGACAGAAAATTAACAAGGATATTCAGAACTTGAATTTAGCTCTGGACCAAGCAGACATAATAGACATCTACAGAACTTTCCACCCCAAATCAACAGAATATACACGCTTCTCAACACCACATAGCACTTATTCTAAAATTGACCACATACTTGGAAGTAAAACACTCCTTAGCAAATGCAAAAGAACAGAAATCATAATGAACCATCTCTCAGGCCACAGTGCAATCAAAGTAGAACTCAGGATTAAGAAACTCACTCAAAACCTCACAACTACATGGAAACTGAACAACCTGTTCCTGAATGACTACTGGGTAAATAACGAAATTAAGTCAGAAATAAATAAGTTATTTGAAACCAAAAAGAACAAAGACATAACGTACCAGAATCTCTGGGACACAGATAAAGCAGTGTTTAGAGGGAAATTTATAGCACTAAATGCCAACAGGAGAAAGTGGGAAAGATCTAAAATTGACATGCTAACATCACAATTAAAAGAACTAGAGAAGCAAGAGCAAACAAATTCAAAAGCTAGCAGTAGACAAGAAATGACTAAGATCAGAGCAGAACTGAAGAAGATAAAGACACAAAAAAACCTTCAAAAAATTAATGAATCCAGGAGCTGGTTTTTTGAAAAGATTAACAAAATACATAGACCTCTAGCCAGACTAATAAGAAAAGAGAGAATAATCAAATAGACACAATAAAAAATGATAAAGGGAATACCACCACAGATCCCACAGAGATACAAACTACCATCAGAAAATACTATAAACACCTCTATGCAAATAAACTAGAAAATCTAGAAGAAGTGGATAAATTCCTGGACACATACACCCTCCCAAGACTAAACCAGGAAGACGTCGAATACCTGAATAGACCAATAATTAGTTCTGAAACTGACGCAGTAATTAATAGCCTACCAACCAAAAAAGGCCCAGGACCAGATGGATTCACACCTGAATTCTACCAGAAGTACAAAGAGGAGCTGGTACCATTCCTTCTGAAACTATTCCAAATAATAGAATAAGAGGGGCTTCTCCCTTACTCATTTTATGAGGCCAGCATCATCCTGACACTAAAACCGGGCGCAGACACAACAAAAAAAGAAAATTTCTGGCTAATATCCCTGCTGAACATCAATGTGAAAATCTCCAATAAAATACTGACAAGCTGAATCCAGCAGCACATCAAAAAGCTTATCACCATGATCAAGTCAGCCTCATCCCTGGGATGCAAGGCTGGTTTGACATATGCAAATCAATAAATGTAATCCGTCACATAAACAGAACCAGTGACAAAAACCACATGATTGTCTCAATAGATGCAGAAAAGGCCTTTGATAAAATTCAACACTGCTGCATGCTAAAAGCACTCAATAAATGATGTATTGATGGAACATATATCAAAATAATAAGAACTATTTATAAAAAACCCATAGCCAATATCATACTGAATGGGCAAAAGCTGGAAGCATTCCCTTTGAAAACTGGCACAAGACTGGGATGCCCTCTCTAACCACTCCTATTTAACGTAGTATTGGAAATTCTGGCCAGGGCAATCAGGCAAGAGAAAGCAATAAAGGGTATTCAAATAGGAAGAGAGGAAGTCAAATTGTATCTGTTGGCAGATGACATGATTGTATATCTAGAAAACCCCATCGTCTCAGCCCAAAAACTCCTTAAGTTGATAAGCAACTTCAACAAAGTCTCAGGATACAAAATCAATGTGCAAGAATCACAAGCATTCCTATACACCAATAGTAGACAAACAGGGAGCCAAATCATGAGTGAACTCCCATTCACAATTGCAACAAAGAGAATAAAATACCTAGGAATACAACTTACAAGGGATGTGAAGGACGTCTTCAAGGAGAACTACAAACCACTGCTCAAAAAAATAAAAGAAGACACAAACAAATGAAAAAATATTCTATGCTCATGGAAATTGAAAGAATCAATATCGTGAAAATAGCCATAATGCCCAAAGTAATTTATAGATTCCGTGCTATTCCTGTCAAGCTGCCATTGACTTTCCTCACAGAATCAGAAAAAAACCACTTTAAATTTTATATGGAACCAAACAAGAGCCCGTATACCCAAGACAATCCTAAGCAAAAAGAACAAAGCTGGAGGCATCACACTACCTGACTTCAAACTATACTACAAGACCACAGTAATCAAAACAGCATGGTACTGGTAACAAAACAGATATATAGACCAATGGAGCAGACCAGAGGCCTCAGAAATAACACCACACATCTACAACCATCTGACCTTTGACAAACCTGACAAAAACAAGCAATGAGAAAAGGATTCCCTATTTAATAAATGGTGTTGGGAAAACTGGCTAGCCATATGCAGAATACTGAAACTGGACCCCTTCTTTTACCTCATACAAAAAATAACTCAAAGTAGATTAAAGATGTAAACATAAGACCTAAAACCATAAAAACCCTAGAAGAAAACCTAGGCAGTACCATTCAGGATATAGGCATGGGCAAAGACTTCATGACTAAAACACTAAAAGCAGTAGGAACAAAAGCCAAAATTGACAAATGGGATCTAATTAAACTAAAGAGCTTTGGCACAGCAAAAGAAACTATCATCAGAGTGAACAGGCAACCTACAGAATGGGAGAAAATTTTTACAATCTATCCATCTGACAAAGGGCTAATATCCAGAATCTACAAAGAACTCAAACAAATTGACAAGAAAAAAACAAACAACCCCATCAAAAAGTGGGCAAAGGATAGGAACAGACACTTCTCAAAAGAAGACATTTATGTGACCAACAAACATATGAAAAAAAGTTCATCATCACTGGTCATTAGAGAAATGCAAATCAAAATCACAATGAGATACCATCTCACACCGATTAGAATGGCAATCATTAAAAAGCCAGGAAACAACAGATGCTGGAGGAGATGTGGAGAAATAAGAATGCTTTTACACTGTTGGTGGGAATGTAAATTAGTTCAACCATTGTGGAAGACCATGTGGTGATTCCTCAAGGATCTAGAACTGGAAATACCATTTGACCCAGCAATCTCATTATTGGGTATACACCCGAAGGATTATAAATCATTCTACTGTAAAGACACATGCACACATATGTTTACTGCAGCTCTATTCACAATAGCAAAGACTTGGAACCAATGCAAATGCTCATCAATGAGAGACCGGTTAAAAAAATGTGGCATATATACGGCGTGGAATACTATGCAGCCATAAAAAACTGAGTTCATGTCCTTTGCAGGGACATGGATGAAGCTGGAAACCATCATTCTCAGGAAACTAACACAGGAACAGAAAACCAAACACCACATGTTCTCACTCATAAGTGGGAGTTGAACAATGAGAACACATGGAGACAGGGAGGGGAACATCATACACCGGGGCCTGTTGGGGGATGGGGAGCAAGGGGAAGTATAGCATTAGGAGAAGTACCTAATGTAGATGATGGGTTGATGGGTGCAGAACCCACCATGGCACATGCATACCTATGTAACAAACCTGCACATTCTGCACATGTATACCAGAACTTAAAGTATAATTAAAAAACAAAAAGAAAACCTATCAGATTAACAGCAGATTTCTCAGCAGAAACCCTACAAACTAGAAGGGATTGGGGTTCTATTTTTAGCCTCCTTAAACAAGATGATTATCAGCCAAGAATTTTGTATCCAGTGAAACTAAGCTTCATAAATGAAAGAAAGATACAGTCTTTGCCAGACAAACAAATGCTGAGAAAATTTGCCACTACCAAGCCAGCACTACAAGAACTACTAAAAGGACCTCTAACTCTTGAAACAAATCCTAAAAATACACCAAAACAGCATCTCCTTAAAGTATAAATCTCACCTGTATAACAATTTACACAATGAAAAAATCAAGGTATTCAGACAACAAACAGCACAATGAATAGAATAGTATCTCACATCTCAATACTAACATTGAATGTAAATGGCCTAAATGCTCCCTTTAAAAGATACAGAATGGCAGAATCAATAAGAATTCACCAACCAAGTTCTTGCTGTCTTCAGGAGACTCACCTAACACATGACAACTCACATAAACTTAAGGTAAAGGAATGGAAAAAGATATTCCATGCAAATGGACACCAAAAACGAGCAGGAGTATTCTTATATCAGGCAAAACACACATCAGACAAAGCAATAGCAGTTTAAAAAGACAAAGAGGAACATTATATAATGATAAAAAGACTAGTCCAACAGGAGAATATCACAATTCTAAACATATATGCATCTAACACAGGAGCTCCCAAATTTATAAAACAATTTCTACTAGACCTAAGAAATGAGATAGACAGCAACACAATAATAGTGGGGGACTTAAAAACTCCACTGACAGCACTCAACAGGTAATCAAGACAGAAAGTCAATAAAGAAACAATGGACTTAAACAATACCCTACAACAAATGGAGATAACAGATATTTACAGAACATTCTACCCGACAACTACAGAATATACATTTTATTAATCAGCATATGGAACATTCTTCAAGGTAGACCATATGATAGGCCACAAAACAAGTCTCTGTAAATTTAAGAAAATCGAAATTACATCAAGTACTCTCTCAGACTACAGTGGAATAAAATTGGAAATCAACTCCAAAAGGAGCCCTCAAAACAATGCAAATATATGGAAATTAAATAACATGTTCTTGAATGATTGTTGGGTCAAAAATGAAATCAAAATGGAAATTTAAAAATTCTTTGAACTGAACGATAATAATGACATAACCTATCAAAACCTCTAGGATACGGCAAAAGCAGTGCTAATAGGAAAGTTCATAGCATTAAATGCCTACATCAAAAAGTCTGGAAGAGCACAAATACACAATCTAAAGTCATACCTCACAAAAATGGAGAAACAAGAACAACCCAAACCCAAAAGAAGAAAAGAAATAACAAAGATCAGAGCAGATCTAAATGAAATTGAGACCAAAAAAATACAAAAGATAAATGGAACAAGAAGCTGGTTCTTTGAAAAGATTTTTAAAAATTGATAGACCATTAGCCAGATTAGCCAAGAAAAGAAGAGAGAAGATCCAAATAAGCTCAAGTAGAAATGAAACAATAGATATTACAACTGATACCACAGAAATACAAAAGATTATTCAAGGCTACTATGAACACCTTTATGCACATAAACTAGAAAACCTAGAGGAGATGGATAAATTCCTGGAAATATACAACGATGCTAGATTAAACCAGGAAGATGTAGAATCTCTGAACAGACCAATAACAAGCAGCAAGATTGAAACAGTAATTTTTAAAAATGCCAAGAAAAAAAAAAGTCCAGGACCAGATATATTTACAGCCTAATTCTATCAGACATTCAAAGAAGAATTGGTACCAATCCTATTGAGATTATTCCAAAAGATAGAGAAAGAAGGAATCCTCCCGAAATTATTCTATGAAGCCAGTATCACCCTAATACCAAAACTGGGGAAGGGCATAATAAAAAAAGATACCTACAGACCAATATCCCTGGTGAACACAGATACAAAAATCCTCAACAAAATATCAGCAAACTGAATCCAACAGTGTATAAAAAACATAATCTCCAATGATCAAGTGGGTTTCATACCAGGGATCCAGGGATGGTTTAACATATGTAAGTCAATAAATGTGATGCACCACATAAACAGAATTTAAAACAAAAATCACATGATCATCTCAATAGACACAGAAAAATCATTTGACAAAATCCAGCATCGCTTTATGATTAAAACCTTCAGCAAAATTGGCATAGAAAAGACACACCTTAAGGTAATAAAAGCCATCTATGACGAAACCAGTCAACCTTATACTGAATGGGGAAAAGTTGAATGCATTCCTTCTGAGAACTGGAACAAGATGAGGATGAATCACTTTCACCACTTATATTCAACATAGTACTGGAAGTCATAGCCAGAGCAATCAGACAAGAGAAAGAAATTGGTAAAGAGGAAGTCAAACTGTCACTGTTTGCAGATGATATGATCATATACCTAGAAAACCCTAAAGACTTATCCGAAAAGCTCCTAGAACTGGTACATGAATTCAGCAAAGTTTCAGGATACAAAATTAATGCAAACAAATCAGTATCTCTGCTGTATACCAACAGTCACCATGCTGAAAATCAAACCAAGAACTTGACGCCTTTCACAATAGCTGCATTAAAAAATGAAGTACTTACGAATATACCTAACAAAGATCGTGAAGGACCTCTGCAAGGAAAACTACAAAACACTGCTGAAAGAAATCAGCAACAAATGGAAACACATCCCATGTTCATGAATGGATAGAATCAATATTGTGAAAATGACCATACTCCCCAAAGCAATCTACAAATTCAATGCAATTCCCATCAAAATAGCGCAATCATTCTTCACAGAACTAGAAAAAACAATCTTAAAATTAATATGGGGCGCAGCATGTGACTTACACCTGTAATCCCAACACTTTGGGAGGCCAAGGTGGGTGGATCATGAGGTCAGAAGTTCGAGACCAGCCTGGCCAACATAGTGAAACTCTGTCTCTACTAAACATACCAAAAAAATAGCCAGGCATGGTGGTGGGTGACTGTAATCCCAGCTACTCAGGAGGCTGAAGAAGGAGAATTGCTTGAACCTGGGAGGTGGAGGTTACAGTGAGCCAAGATATGCCATTGCACTCCAGCCTGGGTGACAGTGTGAGACTCCAACTCAAAAAAAAAAAAAAAAAACCACACACACACACACACAATTAATATGGAACCACAAAAGAGCTCACATAGCCAAAGCAAGACTAATCAAAAGGAACAAATCTGGAGGCATCACATTACCTGACTTCAAACTATATACCATAAGGCCACAGTCACCAAAACAGCATAGTATTGGTGTAAAAATAGGCACATAGACCAATGGTACAGAATAGAGAAATAAAGCCAAATAGTTACAGCCAGCTGATGTTTGACAAAGCAAACAAACACATAAAGTTGGGAAAGGACACCCTATTCAACAAATGGTGCTGGGATAATTGGCTAGCCACATGTAGAAGAATGAAACCATATCCTCATCTCTCACCTTATACAAAAATCAACTCAAGATGGATCAAAGACTTACATCTAAGACTTGAAACCACAAATATTCTAGAAGATAACATCTGAAAAATCCTTTTAGTTATTGGCTTAGGCAAAGACTTCATGACCAAAAACCCAAAAGCAAATGCAACAAAAACAAAGATAAATAGATGGGACTTAATTAAACTAAAAACCTTCTGCACAGCAAAATAAATAATCAGCAGAGTTAACAGACAACCCACAGAGTGGGAGAAAGTCTTCACAATCTGTATATCTGGCAAAGGACTAATATCCAGAATCTACAAAAGACTCAAACAAATAAGCAAGTAAAAAACAAACAATCCCATCAAAAAGTGGGCTAAGGACATGAATAAACCATTAACAATTCTCAAAAGAAGATATACAAATGTCCAAAAAGCATATGGAAAAATGCTCAACATCACTAATTATCAGAGAAATGCAAATCAAACCACAATGCAATGCCACCTCACTCCTGCAAGAATGGCCATAATGAAAAAAATAAAAATAATAATAGATGTTGGTGTGGACGCAATGAAAAGGGAACACTTTTACACTGTTGGTGGGAATGTAAACTAGTACAACCATTATGAAAAACATTGTGAATGTTCCTTAAAGAACTAAAAGTAGATCTACCGTTTGATCCAGCAATCCTACTACTAGGTATCTACCCAGAGGAAAAGAAGTCATTAAACAAAAAAAACTTGCACACACATGTTTATAGCAGCACAATTTGCAATTGCAAAAATATGGAACCAGCCCAAATGCCATCAATTGAGTGGATAAAATGTGATATATATATATATATATATATACACACACCATGGAATACTACTCAGCCATAAAAGGAATGAAGTAATGGCATTCACAGCAATCTGGATGGATTGGAGACTATCATTCTAAGTGATGTAACTCAGGAATGGAAAACCAAACATTGTATATTTTCACTCATATGTGGGAACTAAACTATGAGGACACAAAAGCATAAGAATGATATATTGGACTTTGGGGATTTGGGGGAAAGGATGGGGGGTGGCAAGGGCTAAAAGGCTACACATTGGATACAGTGTATACTGCTTGGGTGATGGGTGTACCAAAATCTCAGAAATCACCACTGAAGAACTTATTCAAGCAACCAAGCACCACCTGTTCCCCAAAAACCTATTGAAATAAAAAGATATAAAACAACTTTAAAATATATAGAATGATCTAAAATAGTGAATGCCCCCCATAATTATCCTTTATCAAATTAAAGACCCATCCTTCTCTTTCTAGTTCAAAGAGTTTTATTATAAAAGAAACAGATACTGACATTCACCAAATGCCCCTTCAGTGTCTATTTTGTCTTTCCTTGGGCCTCTGTTAAGATACTTATAATTGTTTCTATACTTCAAGATTCTCAGAAGTGATTCTTTTTGGCATTTCTTGTAAGGCCTTGTAGAATACTTTTACGCAGGTGTTCAATAAGTATCTCAAAACTATTGAAAGACAATCCAGCTGGGATATGGCCTCCTGGGGACCTCCTGACTACCAGAGGCCTCCAACAGTCCGAAAGCTCTATATGATAGGCCAGCATGTTAGCTTTCAAAAGGTTAATGTCATTCCAGCCTGTGGTAACAAAAGCATCATGAACTGCTTCTGACTCCAGTCTATTCTTTCAGCCCAGTTTCCAACCAAGCTAAGCTTACAGTTTCCTGTGCACATCTAGCATTTTCCACCACTGTTCCGTGGCTCTGACTCTTTCCTCCCTCTCAAATATTCCTACCCATAGCACTACATGTTCTGGTTACTTATGAACTCATCTCCCCCTTAAGCTCGTTTATGGTAGAATATTTGTACCTGATTTGCATTTGTGTCCGCTTAATACAATGCTTATGTTTGACAACAATATTTGCTGAAAATTATTTTACTCAGAAACATTTTGATGTTACCACCTTTCTAGCCAAAAATTTCTCAGGTCACTGGCTGGGTCTAAGCAAAACTTTTAATATATGAGGGATAAGATGACTGCATTTATTTTCAGTTGGATGTCTTCTCATTGTTCTGTACTCTGCTCTCCTTAGTCCCATTGGTAAATACTTATAAATGGTACCTTCTGTTGGATCACAGTTTGAATGGGGTTACTGTAAATTTTATCCATCAAAAATATTTCTGGGGCTCAAATCAAATGAGTGTCAAGTGAAGACACTCAGCTTTTGCTAAATCACCACTGAGCCAGGATTGCTTCAGGTTTTGGAAACAATAAATTATCAAGTTAGAGCTGGGAGGAACATGCGCATAATTGGCAAGACTGATGGAGGTTGCTTAAACTGCTGAGCAACATCTGCAAATGAAAATCATTCCACATGTCTGCCACTCAGGCCCCAATCTAGAGCTATTTAGAAAATGGTATTTCCCTAGCTTAGGACCTTGTGCCTTGTCCCTGAGGGCAGAATTTGAGTGAATCTGAATCCTCCCAGGAAATATAAGCCTAAAATTTACTTCACAGTTGTCCAATGTACACCTGTTACTTCAGATCACTGCCATGAGTGAAGGAGAGAGTGCCCTGGGGCAAACCAATGAGGGTAGAAGTCAAAATGTGAGGCTAACAAAAGCCAAAATTGACAAATGGGATCTAATGAAACTAAAGAGCTTCTGCACAGCAAAAGAAACTACCATCAGAGTGAACAGGGAACCTACAGAATGGGAAAAAATTTTTGCTATCTACTCATCTGACAAAGGGCTAATATCCAGAATCTACAAAGAACTCAAACAAATTTACAAGAAAAAAATAAACCATCCCATCAAAAAAAGTGGGCAAAGGATATGAACAGACGCTTCTCAAAAGAAGACATTTATGCAGCCAACAGACACATGAAGAAATGCTCATCATCACTGGCCATCAGAGAAATGCAAATCAAAACCACAATGAGATACCATCTCACACCAGTTAGAATGGCAATCATTAAAAAGTCAGGAAACAACAGGTGCTGGAGAGGATGTGGAGAAATAGGAACACTTTTACACTGCTAGTTGGACTGTAAACTAGTTCAACCATTGTGGAAGACAGTGTGGTGATTCCTCAAGGATCTAGAACTAGAAATACCATTTGACCCAGCCATCCCATTACTGGGTATATACCCAAAGGATTATAAATCATGCTGCTATAAAGACACATGCACACGTATGTTTATTGCAGCACTATTCACAATAGCAAAGACTTGGAACCAACCCAAATGTCCATCAATGATAGACTGGATTAAGAAAATATGGCACATATACACCATGGAATACTATGCAGCCATAAAAAATGATGAGTTCATGTCCTTTGTAGGGACATGGATGAAGCTGGAAACCATCATTCTCAGGAAACTATCGCAAGGACAAAAAAACAAACGCCACATGTTCTCACTCATAGGTGGGAATTAAACAAAGAACACTTGGACACAGGAAGGGTAACATCACACACCAGGGCCTGTTGTGGGGTGGGAGGAGGGGGGAGGGATAGCATTAGGAGATATACCTAATGTAAAAGTCGAGTTAATGGGTGCAGCACACCAACATGGCACATGTATACATATGTAACAAACCTGCACGTTGTGCACATATACCCTAGAACGTAAAGTATAATAAAAAAAAGTGATGCTAATTAATAAATGTATTTATGCTTCTTTCTTGTTCTGTTCTGGGGATCAATTCAAGTTTGCTTGCCTGATAGAGACAAAGATATGTGGGAAATTATACAATCATTTGATAAATTCAGAAATGCCCACTTGAACATCTCAGATAGTAAATTAAGATCATCATTGTCCCAACAGTTTTTTAAATTGATCGTTGTTTGAGACCTATATTAGTACAACCCCCAACTCATAGTACAATTTTTCTGTCACTTACTCTTTTTACCAACATTTAAGGCCATTTGTTCTCTCCAAGACTTTTTCAGAGTCACTCAAATTTGTACAGCCAATAGACTCATGGAAGTCAAAGCTACCCTTAGGGAGACTCTTTCTACAGATGAGAACCCAGACAGGCATCCAGCCAGAACAGGTGACTTATCTATGTTTACAGACCTGGTTGGTGCCTAATATAGCCCCAGAACTCTGGCCTCTCCATTCCAAGGGTAGCATTCTTTCCAAAGGACATCAAAACTGTCATTTTAGTTCACAATGACTCCATCAGTTACTATCAACATCTGATCAATTAAACTGGAACCAGTGTTTTTTGCCACTGATCCCCTAATAGCCCAACATGGATTCTTTGGAGATTCATCTGTGTGATTTTGCCAATTACCCATGAGCCATATTTGCTGTCAAAGACAATAAGCCATTCATTGGGGGAAATTAAGCTAATGTCTCATTTTATATTCACAGCTATCCCTGAGACTACATGCGGTATTGTTTCTACAATATTAATTGATCTAACCTTCTGAAAACGTACAACAGATTAAAGTTCTCCCCACTGAGTGTCTATCGAGACAAAATTTGCTTAACATTCTAAAAACCCAATTCATTTGAGGTCCAGGAAGAAAAGATGTGCAGGCTTTAAAGAAAATTGTTTCCTGTCTTAGAGCATAAAATGAAGAACTTTGATTTATATGCAATATTTTCCAGAGTGGGTAGAGGTTGGCCCTATAATAAAACATGATCCTAAATGTTGGGATGCTATTCCTATTGGAGTTGTATTTTGAGTTGATTATCAGCGTGGGTTGGCCCACCTTGAAAAAAATAATCATTCTTGGAGTCAATCACCCAAGGAAGGAAGCTGGAGAGAGTTTCCATCCACTGACTCTTGCTTTCTTGCTTTCTCTTTCTTGTCTTTGAATAGTGGAGATGACCAGGTACATGGGATTCAGTTATAGGGACTAAGATGTGTATAACTAAATGCCTATAACTAAGATGCCTATACTATCTTTGTATTTTGGGAATACAAAAGCATCTTTGAGAATATCATGAAAGCTATGAACTCTATTCCCAAAAAATAAATAGGCACACAGGCATTCAATTACAATCTCAGGGGACCCATGGACCTTGGTAAAATTCATCCATGGACTTCCCAACCTCTATCCAAGGTCCAATATAGCAGCAAGCCACGGCCTAAGAAGAGTGCACCCTCTGTCAAACATACCAAGCCAAGAATTAAAAATGTAAAAAAAAATTAAAAACTACTCTACCTTACAGTCAGATTTTCTAATTTATTGTTCTTTTTGGTGTGTACGTCCATTTTGCAACCCAGAAGCCTTTAAGGACAGTCAGTCTTTTCTCAATTATACTATTAAGAGAAAGGGCTATATGCCCATTTGAGCCAGAACATAGGTGAGAAAGTTCCAAGAAGGTTAGTTTTGGGAGAACAAGATCTGGGCCACATGATCCAGCTACCCCACACAGGAAGGAGTCTCCTTAGATAATATGTATTTTGTTTTTCTATTTAGGAAGGTGGACAATTTCACAGTTGACTATACAATCTCATGATATTGGTGAGGATATTTGGCAGTACCATCCCCATCATCAGAGGCTGTAAGACTACCCTTGTAATTTTCTTTACTTTCCTGAATGACCTTCCTTTCATGCAAGGAGATCTATCTCTTCTTCTGAATCTTGTTGTTTCAATCTCACTCACACAGAGTGAACACAAGCTGCTGTCATTGGAAGCTGCCCGAGAAGGTCCACTTTTCAACTTGCACCAGCTTCTGGGTAGCAGTCACTTGAGTTAGTCAATGTCATCTCTTGGATCTGAGGAGTGGAGCTGAGTCATCTAAAAAGCATCTTCTCAAGGAGGAGTATCTCCCTGCAGCTGTCCTCAGGGTAGGCTGAATTTCATAAATGCAGCCATTTCATTCTGGGGACCCAGAATGAAAGAACACATGTGGTGACCATTCTATGCACCTTCCCACCAGAAAGGAATAGGAGGTGGGTTAGACTTAGAAGTGGTTGGCACCTGAAAGGCCTATCCTCGGGTTTCAGGGCAGGGCTTAAATATCTGGCAGGGATCCTGAAAGAGCAGAGTGGGTTTCCAGGTTTAAGAGTGTGCAGGGGTACACATCAGGTCACCACAGCAGGAAATTCATGACAGGAAGCATGGCAGAACCGGCCATAATAACTTATATACACAGGTTCTGGGCTTCAAACAAGAAAGGCAGTGCCTTAACCAGAACCGGTCAGACAGACAGCAAGGGAAATGTGAGAATGAGCCCAGGAAGGTAAGGGGAGCTGGTGAACCCCTTGTGAGTGCAGAGGAGGAGAGAGGCAAGGAAATGGTAGTCTTACCAAACCAAGTAAAAAGTGGTTGAGTCTCAAAGCTACACTGTCTCATATATAACATCCTACTTAGCAAACACTTCTGTTCCCAAAACAGTTCAAGGCCACATGATAAACACCAGCCCCACTTGATATATGGACTGACATCAGCTATTAATCAGAAAAGATCAGAAAGCAATAAAGTGCTCAATCTGGAGATTTATTTTGAGCATGGATGTCTCTGAGGTTGTTAGGGTCAGCAAACGCCAAGAGCATTCACTGAGTCCACACCCTAAGCAAAACCAACATTTTATTTTGAGTTTTGAGACAATTTCTAATAAACGAAGTCTACACTTGACTCATCTTCTGATGTAGAGTAAATATGTGTAGGGTCCCAGTTGTTAAGGGCTCTGCAAGGCCTCATAAAATATTGACACTTAGAAATAAGTAATACTCTTGCCTTTGTTTCTGACACAAATGGATACGTTGAATGATATTTAATACACATCACACTTCATTGGCTTCTGCTCGGCAGTCACTCCGCATGTTATTTAACTTCAAGATGGCTCTGGGGGTAGCCAGCCCAAACAGATAAGCTAGACAAAATGATCCTGAAAATATGTCCCTCTATGGGCATTCCTCTTCTGATGACGTTTGGAAATCCTGGCTGTAGGTTGTTTTCATTGACTATCCTCCAAGCAAGATCCTTGAAGGGATATCCAGTCTGCACTCACACAAGACTCCTCTGAGCCTTAACAGCAATTGTCAAGTTCTAAAAGAAACCAAAGCTGTTTGCATCTTCAGCAAACTTGTACTCTCTACATTGACCTGATTCTTTGCAGCAGTTCTTTTCTAAAAGGCTGCAGTTATAATTGGATTCATGATAAACGTTCTTTTTCTCTTACTTTTGTTTGCAAAAGATATGCTTAGTATTATAAAAAACATTCAACTGTGCCCCCTAACCTGTGACTGAAGGTGGGAATTTAATATGAGAACCACTTACGTCTCAGTTCCTTTGAAGATTCCTTGGCACATGAAGGCTTAGTGAGTGGGTGGCTGCGGTTTTTATGTATTTTGAATTGAATTTCACCTCGTTCTGAGAGCATCAGTGGCAACCTACGCATTTATAAGGAAAAGCAAATGAAACTAAATAGGTGAGACAAAGAGAGTTAAGATAGGGAATGTCAGTTTGAGAGTGAAATTTGGGGGGGTTTTGAACTTTATATTAACCATTTTACTTGATTTTTTTTTTCTAATCTTGCTCCATGTAGAAACTTTTTAAGGTATGGGAAAGCAGGAGGCAGTGTGGGGGAGGGAAATACAGAAAAATAAGTCTCTTATAATTCTACCACCCAAAACCAATACAGTTCATTTTGGCCTATTTCTTCCCTGCTATCATTCTATACATTTTGTGCACAGTTGATATAAAACTGTATGTAGCAGTGCTCATCCTGTGAACCTTTACGTGATAAACAATTTCCTATGTCATTAGAAGTATAAGATCAACACAATCCTCAGAGGTCATACAACATGTCACTGTATGAATGTTCCATGATTTACTTACCAATTACCTTAATGATAAACATTTAAATTTTTAATTTCCTACTTTTATAAATACCTCTGAAGCAGCCATCTTTTAATATTTGGCCATAAACCTGGGCTGTGCTAAAGATTGTGTGTTTAGGGAAGTTTCTTAGGAGGAAATGTACAGGGTCAAAGAAAAAGGATGCTGTTAAGGCCCTTGACACGTGTCGTGAAACTGATGAGCTACTTCCTTTGGAAATAGGCAGATTAAGCAAGCGGCTTCACAACCTGGAATCTCACAGGCCTGCTCAACTCTCTGCTATCCAAGTAGGAGGGCAGAACCGTACCACCCATCCATGAGGGCAAATCAGTTGGACATAGAAATTATTCAGTAAGCAGAAGTTATAATTATTATTTCCCATATTTTCCAAGATTTATACAGAAATTTTATAATCACAGAAAAGGTAGTGGGAAGAGAGGTATAAAGAAGGGATGATTATGGCTGGGTTTGGTGGCTCATGCCTATAATTCCAGAATTTTGGGAGGTGGAGGCAGGAAGACTGCTTGGCCCCAGAGTTTCAAGAGCAATCTGGGCAACAGAGAGACACTCCTCTCTGAATAAAAAAAAAAAAAAAAATGCAGCTGAAAGTTCAGGACCCAGAATGAAATAATGGATAGGGTGACCATGCTGTGGACCCCGCCACCAGTAAGGAATAAGCAGGTGGGTTAGACTTAGAAGGGAGTTAGGCTGTCCAGCTGCAGTGGCTCACACCTGTGATACCCCCAACACTTTGGGAGGCCAAGGCAGGGAGATAACTTGAGGCCAGGTGTTTGAGCCAGGCCAACATGGTGAAACCTCGTCTCTACCAAAAATACAAAAATTAGCCAGGCGTGGTGACACATGCCTGTAGTCCCAGCTACTCCAGAGGCTAAGACAGGAGAATCACTTGAACCCAGGAAGCGGAGCTTGCAGTGAGCCGAGATCATGCCACTACATTCCAGACTGGGTGACAGAGCAAGACTCCATCTCAAAAAAAAAAAAAAAAAAAAAGAAGGGGGTTAGGCTTAGAAAGAAAAATTAGCTAGGAGTGGTGGGGTATGCCTATAGTCCCAGCAACTTGAAAAAGCTAAGGTGGGAGGATTGCTTGAGCGCAAGAGTTTGAGACTGCAGTGAATCATGATTGAGCCATTATACTCACCTCTGTTTAGGGCAGTTTATAAACTTTACAAAGCCCTTTTTAAGCATTCCCTTACCTGATCCTCCCCACAACTGTGTATGCTCTGCAGCTCAGATATCATTATCATCCTCATTTTACCAGTGAGAAGACTGAGATTTTCCAGAACTTAAATATTTTTACTGAGGGAACGGACAAGAAAGCTTGTGAACCACCAGATCCTAAGAGAGTTGCCAATGTTTGCTCCCGGGTCTTTAACTTAATATTTTCTCTTGCTCTCATTCATCTGAAATGTATATGCTGCTGTGGAAAGAGAGCATGGGTAGCCATCAGTGTGGTACAAAGCTGGAGAGAAAAAGAACAAGTGTATCTCTGCTTAATGTCCCACTTGAATGTTGTCTGGTGAGGGGCCAGCTGTGTTCCTGTGAGTCTTTTCTCTGAGCCTGAATAGAACGTGGGTGGGCTGCTTTTGTAACATGTTACTCTCTCCACCCGTGGGGGGAGAAGCATTGTCGGCATTGGCATTAGGGCAGTGGTTGCCAGTGGTTACATTTAGGATAGCCCAGGGAAGGAGCAGTGGCCTATCATTGTTCATCATTTATGGGGCCCCTGGACTGTTGAGGAAAAGTGTCTCAGGTATCTTTCTCTGATGGGAAATACCATAATACCTAAAATGTGTATAGTCCATTCAACTTCATCAGAGATAAGACAACTTCTTATAGTTTGATCTTCACAGCAACCTGGGGAGGTTGACTTCATTATTATTCTCATCTAAAGAGAGGAAATTAAGGCATGGTGTGGCAGAAACTGGCCAGACACCCACCACTCTTGTGTCCTCTACCTGGGTACTCAAAAAGACTATATTTCCCAGACTCCCTTGCAGTTAGGAGGGGGCCATATGCTTGTGTCTGCCACACTGGATTGTGGGCAGAAGTGATGTAGTTCATATAAGGCCAAGCCATATAATTTCCCATGTGATTTTTCCATGCCCTCTTTTTCCACTCATAGGCCAGCCAAATGAAGAGAATACAATAAAGGATTCCAAGGAAGTTCTCAAAGATAGAAGAGCAACCACATAGAAGGAAATTGGATCTCTAAGTTATGATAGGAAAGAGAGCTGCCTGACTCTCATTCGATTGCAATGAGAGTGATAAATAAACGTGTATGTTGTGAAGTTGGGAGATATGAAGATTTGTTTGATCTTGCAGTATTGCGTAGACTAGCTAAACTAACACATAGTGATTGGCTCAAGATCACCCATGAGTGACACATAGATTATACCATCCTCCTGTAACTCCTGCTGTGAGCCCTTAAATGGGATCAGGAGATTCTGTCTCCAATTCCTTTGCAGTTCATCTGTGCTCCATGGTGGAGTGGCCTGAAGGCTGGAGGCTGGAATCATCTCAAGTTCGTCCCTCACATTTCCCAAAGTTGATGCTGACTGTTGGCTTGGACTTCAGCTAGGGCTGTTGGCTAGAAAACCTAAACATGACTTCTCCATGTGGTCTCTACATCCTCACAGCATGGCAGCTGGGTTCTTGAGTGAGAATGCCAAGAGGACCAGGTGGTAGTTGTATTACTTTTCATGATTTAGCCTCAAAAGTCACATAGTATCACTTTCAACATAGTCTAAAGCCCACCCAGATTCGAAAGAAAGAGCCATAAATCTCACCTCTCAATGGGAGGGGTGGCAGGGGCTTGGGAAATGGTAGATCTCGGGGTAAAAATACACTCTTCCATACATGGCTAACCAAGACACACAGTAATAAGAAAAAGCCTGGTACAAATAGTTTAGTCACATTTCCCCTACTTTTACAAAGAAAAAATATGTAGGTGTGTGTGTGTGTGTGTGTGTGTGTGTGTGTGTGTGTGTGTACCTAGAAATTTTCTGGAAATATTGATAAGACACTGTTAACAAAAATTTCCTCCAAAGAATGAGACTGGAAGTCCAAAATAGAAGAAAAGCTCACTTTTCATTGCATACCTTTTTACTGTTTGAACTGTTTTCTATATGCTTGTGCTATTTTCATAATTATAAATAGAATTTTAAAGTGATGAATAGGGATATTCTGAAATGATTATACACGTTTTCCCTTTTTCTCTGTTGAAATCATTAAATTTTTGGAAGCCAACCAAATGATGCCAACAAGAAAAAAGATTTTTTTTATTTTCATTTGAGATGCCAATTTCCATTTTGTACCGACTAGATGACAATTTGGCAACAACTAGAATCAGATTTGCATATGTAAGAAATTCTTTATTTTTCCGTATCATTGGTTACCCATCCCAGCTGCACATCCAAATCACCCAGTGAACTTTAAAAAAAAAAAAGCAAGATTCCTAGGGCCCTCTTCTGACCTACTAAATCACAAACTCTGAGGTAGACAACCAGGAACGTGTAACTTAAAGCTCTCCCATGTGACTGATACCATCAACTCAGCCCTGGGTTTTTGAACTTGACTTTGGAAAGAAAACAACTGGTGGGGCCAGGTGTGGTAGCTCATACCTGTAATCCCAGCACTTAGGGAGGCCGAGGCCAGCAAATGACTTGAGGTCAGGAGTTCAAGACCAGCCTGGCCCACATGGTGAAACCCTGTCCCTACTAAAATAACAAAAATTAGCAAGGCATGGTGGCTCATGCATATAATACCAGCTACTCAGGAAGCTGAGGCAGGAGAATTGTTTGAACCTGGGAGGTGGAGGTTATAGTGAGCTGAGATTGTGCCACTTCACTCCAGCCTAAGTGACAGGGCAAGACTCTATCTCAAAAAAAAGAAAAAACAAAACAACTAGCAGTCCTGCCTCCAGGCATGAAACCACATGGTCTTCAGCCTTGCTGCTCCGAATCACTGTGAGACACAACAGGGACTCCTCTTAGAGGTCTACGGGCCCTCCAAGCATGGAAATAAAAGAAAATCTTGAGTTCCTTCAAGGGAAATTCCAGGCACCTGGCTAGCCCTGAGAGCAACTTGATATGCAAGAAGGTAATAATAGCTTGAAACAATAGCCAAAGAAGTTAGAGTCACTAGATGTTTGATTTCCTATAGAAAATAAAGATAACATCTTAACATGTGTGTATTACTCTGTTCTCACACTGCTATAAAGAAATATCTGAGAAGGGGTAATTTATAAAGAAAAGATGTTTAATTGCCCCATGGTTCCACAGGCTGTACAGGAAAGATAATGCTGGCATCTGCTCAGCTTCTGGGGTGGCCTCAGGAAACTTACAATCATGGCAGATAGTGAAGGGGGGCTGGCACATCATATGGCTGGAGCAGGAGGAAATGGGGAGAGGTGTCACACTCTTTGAAACAACCAGATTTCATGAGAATTCACTATCATGACAACCAAGCGGGGATGCTGTTAAACCATGAGACAAAACTGCCCCCATGATACAATCACCTCCCACAAGGCCCCACTTTCAGCATTGAGGATTACATTTCAACATGAGATTTGGGTGGAGGCACACAGCCAAACCTTATCATTCTGTCCCTGGCCCCTCCCAAAACTCATGTCTTGCCCACTGCCTAGACAGAGCTGATTTATCAAGACAGGGAATTGCAATAGAGAAAGAGTTATTCATGCAGAGCCACCTCTGTGGGAGACAGGAGTTTTATAATCAGTCTCCCTGAGAAGTTAGGGATTGAAGTTTTTAACGATAATTTGGCACAGAGGGGCCAGTGAGTTGGGAGTGCTGATTGGTTGGGTTGGAGATGAGTCAAAGGGAATCAAAGCTGTCCTCTTTTGCTGAGTTAGTTTCTAGGTGGGGGCCGCAAGATCAGATGAGCCAGTTTATCAGTCTGGGTGGTTCCAGCTGATCTATCAATATCTCAATCACTGATCATAGGTTTTACAATAGTGATGTTATCCCCAGGAGCAATTTGGGGAGGGTCAGAATCTTGTAGCCTCCAGCTGTATGATTCTTCAACCATAGTTTCTTATCTTGTAGGTAATTCGTTAGTCCTACAAAGGCAGTCTAGTCCCCAGGCAGGAAGGGGGTTTGTTTTGGGAAAGGGCTGTTATTATCTTTGCTTCAAAATTAAACTATAACTTCCTCCCATAGTTAGTTCGGCCTGTGCCCAGGAGTGAACAAGGACAGCTTGGAGGTTAGAAGCAAGATGAAGTTGGTTAGGTCAGATCTATTTTACTGTAATAATTTTCTCAGTTATAATTTTGCAATGGTTGCTTCAATCATAAGTTCCTCATTTCTACCTGAATCCTCCTCATCCTAGACTTTACTGCCCATATCACTATCAGCATTGTGGTCACAACTATTGAACA
The DNA here is from genome assembly GCF_028885655.2 of Pongo abelii. NCBI lineage: Eukaryota > Metazoa > Chordata > Mammalia > Primates > Hominidae > Pongo > Pongo abelii. Next base: position 13,626,268 of record NC_072006.2, on the reverse strand, counting down.
AGTGTCTAGAAAGTTCCAAACTTTCCCTCACCTTCCTTTCTTCTTCTGAGCCCTCCAAGCTGTTCCAACCTTTGCTGGCTACCCAGTTTCAAAGCTGCTTCCAAACTTCAGGCATCTTTATAACAATGCCCCCACTTCTTAGTACCAATTTTCTGTATTAGTCCATTAGTCCATTGTATTGCTGTAAGGAAATACCTGAGACTGAGTAATTTATAAAGAAAAGATGTTTAATTGGCTCATGGTTCTGCAGACTGCGCAGAAAGGATGATGCTGGCACCTGCTCAGTTTCTGGTGAGGCCTCAGAAAATCATGGCAGAAGGCAAAGGGGGAGCCAGCACTTCACATGGCCAGAGCAGGAGGGAGAGAGAGTAGGGGAGGTGCCACACACTTTTAAACAATCAGATCTCATGAGAATTCACTATCGCTATGACAGCACCAAGTGGGGATGGTGTTAAACCATGAGAAACCACTCCCATGATCCAATCACCTCCCACCAGGCTCCACCTCCAGCACTGGGAATTACATTTCAATACAAGATTTAGGTGGGGACACAGATCCAAACCATATCAGTATGTCCCTGAGTTGTTTTTCAGAAATCTGGATCTACACCAAACAGATCCACTGGCACACAGACCTCAGATAAGGAGAAACTGAGGACTGGAAACTGTCACTGCTGTCCTTTGTTCTAAATTTCTTCCTGAAAGGCCTGAAGGAGGTCACACCCATGAGCCAGAGCTAACATTCTTTTCTGCTGATCCTAAACTTTTTACACAAAGCTTCACCTCCTTAACCAATTGCAAATCAGAAAATCTTTGACTCCACCTATGACCTTTGGGCCCCTGCTTCAAGATGTCCTGCCTTTCTAGGTCAAAGCAATGCGTAGCCTCCATGTATTGACTCATGACTTTGCCTGTGACCTCTGCCTCCCCACCTTTAGAAACCCTTATCTGTAAGCCCTCAGGGAATTTGGGTCTTAAGGTTTAGCAGCCCCATTCCCCTTGCTTAGCGCCCTACCATAAATGCCTTATTTTCTCTCACTGCAATCCCGATGTCAGTGTTTGAGTTTGCTGCATTGGGTGGGCAGACCCCAGATTCATTCAATAGCAAGTATAACCTGAGAGCTTGTTGGAGATGCAAATTCTCAGTTCTCATCCCAAAGCTACCAATTAGAATCTACATTTTAAAAGGACCCCCAGGTGATTCCTGGGCATATTAAAGTTGGAGAAGCCCTGACCTAAAGGATACAGTCCCAAAAGTAGGGAACAAAGACAAAAATTCCCATCTTCATGGAGCATATTTTCACTTGGGAGAGATAAACGGTAAATAATAACGATAATGTTACATATAGTATTTATTTATTTAACTAGAGATATGAAACTGGTGATTTTGGAAGTCACCAGTGGATTTTTTTGCTTTAAATTTTGAAAATTGCTTGTAAGACATTGATAAGTGCTAGGAAAAAGGAAAGAGAATGTGGGAGATAAGTTTGCATCTTCAGATAGGAAGACAGGAAAGACCCCCATCCAAAAGACAGTATTTGAATAATGGCCTGAAGGAGGGGAGCAGGAGAGGCCTGCAGAAATCTGGTGAAGAATATTACCAGCAGAAGGAACAGCCAGAGCCAAGGCCCTTCCAGGTAATGTGGGCCAGGAGGGGGGACAGAGAAGTACCTGGGGCAGACTGCCTGAACCCATTTGGCATTGGATAGAATTTGTCTTCTACTCAGAGTGTGAGCTGAGGCTGGGTTACCTAGAACAGTGATGTAATCTAATATGTTTTTAAAAGATTCCTCTGGCTGCTGATTTGAAAATACACCATGGGGGCAGAAACAAGGAGAACCAGTCACAAAGCCATTGCAATCGTCCAGGGGAGAGGCGGTGGTGGCTCAGAGCAGGGTGGCAGCAGAGAAGGCCGTGAGAACTGGTGAGATGTCCACATCCTGCTCTAAACTGGCCATTTGTGATGGCCCCTCCCCCACCTCCAACAGGGAGGGACAAAGCTGGCATTTTCTGTGACTCTTAAAAGTGTCACCCGGGCCACAGGGGTGTAAGTTATACAGAGCAATCTGTACCAAAGCTCTGTCTCACTTCCCCATGTTTACATCAGAGCCCACTGCTGACGAAGGCACCTTCTATGTCATTCACAAAAGTTAATGTGCCATGTTGTTTTTACTGTTCTATATAAAGCACTGTAATGGTCGCCAATGGAGGAAATTAGAGTCCCTGCAAAGCACAGAAGTAATAAAAAAACACAGCTTAGTTTCCAGTGAGGTTTGGAAGAAGACCCTGGATGACTCATACAAAGTTTCTCTTTTCACTCATTCGGGAGTTGAATGATTGCCATTTATCTTTATCAGCAAAGATAATTAAATAGTACAATTCTGGTGGGAAGCCAGCCTTGAGGGGAAGAGAGAAGGAAGGGGAGGGAGCAGGAAGCATTAAGTTCTACCTGTCGTCACATGGATCATCTCACTGCCCACATAAACTCATTAAAATGTTCTTTCCCTCAGGTCGACCCTACCCCAAGCTCTAAATTTTCAACCACCATGGCCCATCCTGGTCATTGCTAGTCCATACTTTCTTAGGTGCCTGAGGTTGGAAGATGAGTCAACAGGAGGAACTCTGCCAGAAAGATCATAGAAGCTGAGAGATGGCAAGGGCCAGTTGCCATCTTGAATGACTGCAAAGGCGCATACAGTCGCCCAGGTGAAAGGGGGTGAGGCTGCCTCAGACAAAGGCTGAGCACAGATCTCCCTTTCAACAGCTCTAATTTTATAAACACATGGGGGCTTACAAATGGACCAATTCCATTCATTCATTTACCCACTGATAAGGAACATGAAGCCCAGAAATGCAAGTGATTTGCCCAAGGCCACACGACTAATCAGAACCAGACCAATAAATTAAATGCAGAGACCCTTTTCTTATAGCACCAAGTTCATCTTTTGTGTCTTAATAGTTCAAGACTAGCTTCTTTGGGGACTAATAATGGGCTCTCCATTCTATCATGGGTCAAAATTGGTGCTTCCCTGGGGAAGCCCAAATACTAATTCCAATACCTAATGCTATACCCTGACGTGGACTAGGACACACAACCCCGAAATATAGTACCTTGGCGTTTAGCAAAATGGAAGGAGCAGGAAGGATCTCTAGCCTTCTCTTGCTGTTCTACCCTGAAGCAGGCCATAAAAGAATTTTCCGACCTTTATTTAAAGTAGGTTATAAAACCCTAATCCCAGAAGGGTCCTATGCCTGGAAGAAAGACACAGATATGCCAAGAAGAATCTGAACAAACAGGCCTTGCTCAGCATCTCCCAGCTTGTTACCACTAGATCACACTCCCTTTGTCCAATTCTACTTCTGCATAACTGTCAGTATGCATAACTTCATCAAATCCAAGCATAAAAATACGCAGCATCCCTGTTTCTTTGGGTCATCATTTCTGAAGCCTCCTATCACACACAAAACTTATATTACATAAATTTGTATGACTTTTTCTCATTAATCTGTTGTCATAGGGGTCTCAGTTATGAACACTGTGAGGAGTCAGGAAAAAGATATTACTTCCCCTACCTTCAATCTCCCTTTTTTTCAAGAGGCACTATGAGGAAAGTACATGTCATGTCCAGATTCCCACTCCTTTTCTCTAACTCAGCTTCTTCTCCTACCCTCAAAACCAGTGGAGTTTTTTTCTTCTGCTCAGCTTACTTTATGCTTCTCAAGACAACTGGCTTGCTAGTATCCTATTCTTGCTATTTCCTCTCTGTTTTCCAGTTCTGCCTGGTGGGCTAGTGTGGAGAGAGATGGGAGGAGGAACTATGGTCCTTCATAAATATGTCATTTGTCCCCTTTGCATTGTCCAAGACTCTCTCCTTGCCCAAACTTCAGGCAGGCTCCTCTGAGCCCTCTTCTCAATGAGGCCTCAGCCTTGGCCTTGGTCCCATCACACTTGGTATCTGATCACACTCAATATCTGATCAAATTCCTCATTCTCTACCCATGATATTGAGTCACCCTGGCCTGTCTTCAGCAAGGATCCTGTCAGCTTAGCAAGAATCCGCCATCCTTGATGTCTCCACTTGTAATTTTCCATCCACTGACCACTTCATTTTGCTCATTGATCATTAAATCCCCACTTGCCCTTGCTGTATTCAGAGTTGAGCTCCATCTCTCCTCTATTTGTGAGTCTTGACACTGATCACAATAGTCCTGAATAAGGCCGTCCTTAGCATTGTAATGAATGTCAGAATAAATTTTTCTTTAACAGCATATACATGGGAGGGAGGTTGGAAGGAAATAAACCAAACATGAATGATGATTACCTCTGGATGGTACTTGACTGTATACTTTATTGTGTTTCAGTACAACAAATTGATTTTTATAATCAAAACATTAAATGAAAGTATTTTAATTTGAAGTTTTCAAAAGTCAACAGCCATGCCTATCAAATATTTTTTAAGTTTATTCTTAGCTTCTTAAAATAAATTCCACTTTGTTGCAATGAAGCAAGAAATGCCCTGCCCACCATGGGTCATCCTAAAGGGTACTGGTATGTGGAAGGGAGTGTCTAGTGGAAACACATTCACCTTCAGAATCATGCCCAGTCCAAACCTTCTTTTCAAATATCCAATCAGCCAGTGATTAGGGACTGGTAACCTGATCAGAGAGTTAAGGAGTGCACAAGGAGTGGCCGCAAGGAGACAGAAGAAACAGTCAGGAAGGGAGTGGCACAGTAGGTCTTTGGCTATTTGAATATGTGTAAGGGTTTATGTCAGAAAAGAAACTCTATCTCACCATGTTTTTCCTCTACTGTCACATCACAACAATCATTAACAAACAGGAAGACTTCTGTGACCAAATGTATGGGGGTTTGGTCACAACAGACATGCAACAGACACCAGCTGTGTGTCCTCCAAGAGAGTGTCAGATCCCACAGATTGGGAGCTAAGGCCTGAAGACTGCCACCCAGACACCAGTCATAAGTCCAGGCCACCAGAACTTCTGACCAGCTGGCTGAATTCAAGTTGGGATTACCATGACCCCATCTTTGGGTTTGATTAATTAGCTGGAGAAAATGTACAAATTTGCATTTACTGGTTTATTAAGAGAATTATTACAAAGGGTACAGATGAAGAGATGCATAGGGTGAGCCATCGGGGAAGGGGCCTGGAGCTTCCATGCCCTCCTGGGGTGCCACCCTCCAGGAACCTCCATGTGTTCAGCTATGTGGAAGCTCTCTGAACCCAATCCTTTTGGGTTTTTACAAAAGCTTCATTAAGTAGGAATGGTTGGTTAAACAATTGGCCATTGGTGATTCATTTAACTTTCAGCCCCTTCCCCACTTCTCAGAGATTGGGGGAGGTGACTCAAAGTCCAACCATCTAATCCTGGCTTGGTCTTTCTGGTGACCAGCTCCCATTGTGAACCTGACAGACAAAAGCCACTCTAAAAGACAGCCCTTTGGAGATCTTAAGGATTTTAGGAGTGATAAGCCAGGAAACCATGGACAAAACTCATGTATATAAAATACCACAGGTTGGTCAACCATGTAAAGTAAAAAGAAAACATTTCCTAAGGAAGCCCCAAGGCTTCAACCACCCAGTCATGAGACTACTCTCTGACTCGAACTTGATGGTGAACACTACACATGTCACTGTCTCCTTCTAAGAGACCACGTTGACAGATGTGAAATTTCTAGGCAGCCACTTGATTTAACCCCTGTCTGAAATTCAATTGAAATCCAATGTACATCCAAATTTTAGTCGTACTTCAAAGTGATCCCCCAACTTTATTAGGGGGAAAAGCCAAATTCTGTCCTTCTCTGGTCACAACCAGGTATGAGTTTACAAAGAGTAAACACACCTTGGCTTCAAACCGAGAATAATCTGGTTCACCTGATGTTACACAGCACAGATTCCTGGAGGCAGAAGGACCTTGCAGGTCACTTTATAGATGAGGACACCAGCCAAGGTGAGACAAGGTTTTTCCTCATTCTCTTTTGTTTTCTATGCATTAAATTTAAATTATATGAGCATTACCTAAAAGCTGATTGTTAGAAATCTATGTAAACTGAAAGTGTGTCATTTCTGATACCTGTCTACATCGCTATGGATATAAAAGTCTACAGTTCTGTTTGTGTTGTCAGTGGGGTGTGCAGATGAATGAGGTAGTATTGAACATTGTTTTTTCTGTAATGCTGTGCCTTGGAGATCTTCTGCTGGAGCCCAGAAACCAATATCCCAATAGACAACACTTTGACATGCTGAACTGAAGCAGAGGCTTCATATCCTCTCTGACCTCCTGCCACCCTCAATCTTCTGTTTCCCCTAAAGCACAGGATGGAGTTGTTTCCTTAAGTTCCCTGATATGTCTAAAGTCTGGACCTGACAAAGAAGAAAACAGTCACCTCCGGTTCCTTCCCTGAGTTTTTGTTAATTGAATTCATGTCGCAGGAAGAAAGACTGAAGTCTTTCAACTCACCCGGACAGACTTTTGTCTCAAATCATTGTCTACTCTGCAGGCCCAACAAACTTTGTCTCAGGCCACTGTGTGTTCTTTAAGACCACTGAATTCCACTAAAAATCATTTAGTACCTCCACTTTCCCCTAAGAAGAAGGTATGCAGCCATTTCTACCCCATTGCGTGAGATCACTCTGTGGCCCTGCCCCGTGCATGATAACACATTTGAATGCCATTCCTCCTGTTAACCTGTCTTTTGTCAGTTGATCTTCAGTGAACCTTCAGAGGGCAAGGGGGATGTTCTTCCTTGGCCCCTATACTTGTGATGCTGAAAAATGGTCCTACTGTATTCTGTACAGCCTTAGTTTACATAATTGTTACCCTTTTGATGATCTCTTAAGTTGTTTTCAGTTTCTAGCTATTATCAAAAAAAAAACTTTATTTCTAACCTCTTTTCTACAAAACTCAGCTTCTGATGATGTGCCCCCACCAACCAGAAAGGAGACCTACTCCACCCTCAGCCTCCCAGGAGTTGACAGACAACTCCTTCCTTTCAGATTGTTCAGGTCAAAAACCCAGGAGTCAGCCTTGATTCCCAGTGATTCACATGGTGGAAAATCATGTGGGTTTTACCTTTGAAACACTTGCAGAAAGATACGGAAACAATCTAAGTGTCCGTTAACAGATAAGTGAATAAAGAAACTGTAGTGTATATGTGTGTGTGTATATATATATTTTTATGTGTGTGTGTGTGTGTATATATATATATAGAGAGAGAGAGAGAGAGAGACAGAGAGAGAGAGAGAGAGAGAGAGAATGAAATATTATTCAGCCTTAAAAAAGAAGAAAATCAGCCAGGTGCAGTGGCTCATGCCTGTAATCCCAGCACTTTGGGAGGCCAAGGCAGGAAGATTGCTTAAGCCCAGGAGTTCAAGACCGGCCTAGTAAGTCAACGTGGAGACAGGTTCAACAAAGTAAGAATTCATCTATACAAAAAATAAAAAATTAGCCAGATGTGGTGGTACACACCTGTAGTCCCAGCTACTTGGGGGACTGAGGCAGGAGGATCTCTTGAGCCCAGGAGATCAAGGCTGCAGCAAGCCATGATCGCGCCACTGCACTCCAACCTGGACGATAGAGCAAGACCCTGTCTCAAAAAAAAAAAAAAAAGAAAGAAAGAAAGAGGAAAATCCTGCCATTTGCCATAACATGGATGAAACTGGAGGACATTAGGACATTATGCTAAATGAAATAATCCAAACACAGAGAGAAGAATATTGCAGTATCACTTATACCTAGAATCTAAAAAAAAGAAAAAAAAAGTCAAATATACAGAGAAAGAGAATAAAACAGTGGGTACAAGGGTAGTGGGAAGGAAATGAGGAGCTGTAAGTAGCAGATGTGTAGCATGAATAAGCCTCGAGATCTAATGTATAACATGAGGACTACAGGTTGTCCACAAAAGGAGTCAAACTCTATAAAATGCTTGAAGAGATTTGTTCTGAGCCAAATATGAGTGACCATGGTCTGTGATACAGCCCCAGGAGATCTGAGAACATGTGTCCAAGGTGCTCAGGCTACAGCTTGGTTTTATACATTTTAGGGACACATAAGACATCAATCAGTACATGTAAGATGTACATTGGTTCAGTACAGAAAGGCAGGACAACTTGAAGCAGGGGCTTCCAGGTCGCAGGTGGATTCAAAGATTTTCTGACCAGCAACTGACTGAAAGAGTTTATTTAAAGACCTGAAATCAACATGAGGGAGTGTCTGGGTTAAGATAAGGGGTTGTGGAGACCAAGGTTCTTATTATGCAAATGAAGCCTCCAGGTACCAGGCTTCAGAGAGAATACATTGTAAAGGTTTCTTATCAGATTTTAAAAGGTGCCAAACACTTAGTTAACGCTCTCCTGGATCAGGAAAAAGACCTGGAAAGGAAAGGGAATTCTCTACACAATGTGGATTTTCCCCACAAGAGACAACTTTGCAAGGCCATTTCAAAATATGTCAAAGAAATATATTTTGGGGTAAATACTTTGATTTCTTTCAGAGCCTGCTATCTCATGTTGCTATCTTATTGCTACAAAGAGTCCATTTTATGGGTCTTAAGTTTTAGTGTTAGTGCTGGTCAGCTCTGCCTGAATTCCAAAGGAAGGAAGTTATAATGAGGTATGCCTGACCGCCCATTCCCAACGTGGCACGTGGCGTGAACTAGTTTTCAGGTTTACTTCAGAAAGCCCTTGGCAGAGAGGAGGGTCCATTCAGTCTATTGAGGGGCTTAGCATTTTATTTTTGGTTTACAAGGTAATAAAATTTTACTTTATTTGAGATTCCTGCTAAATGAGAAGATTTAAGCTGCCCTTGTCACCAAAAAAAAGTGTGGGTAACTATGTGATATGTTAATGGTGAATACGTTAACTTGTTTTACTATAGTAATTATTCTACTATCTATATGTAGCCCATAACATCATGTTGTATATACACAATAAAATTTATTTAAAACACACACACATACTTGCAGAAGCTGACCACCTTTAACTCCTCGACTGCTGGCCCAATAGGCTAGTCCAGACCAGGGGCAACACTTCTGGACTGGTCCCGTGTCCACCCTCCCGCTCCTACCATATATGTATTATCTACATAGCAACCTTGGGGGATTCGGGGAACATGACACTCAGATGGTGTAACTTCCCTGCTCAAAACCTTACAAACTCCCCACTTCAATGACAGAGATTGCTGAATTCCTTACAAAGCCTAGTAAGGTCCCTCAAGTTTGGTGTCCTGTTATCCACACCAACTTCCTTTCCTGCTACCCTCCCCTGGATCCACAGACACTGGCTTCCTTGATTTTTCTTCAACATGCCAAGCACACTCCCACCTCAGTGTCCTTGCCTTTGCTCTTCCCTCAAACACCTACATGACTCACTCCCACACTCCTTTCAAGTCTTCATTCAAATTTCACCTTCTCAACGAGGTCTACCCTGACCGCCATATTTAATACCCAAACCCATTCCCCTACTCCCACCCCAACTCTCAGCACTACAAATTCTTCCTTACCCTAATCTACTTACTCTTTTTTTCCACATTTATTATCTTCCAAAAAACTAGGGGATTTATATATTCATTATATTTTTTATTGTCTATCTGTACCCGTGAGAATACACATTCCAGCAAATAGGAGCTTTGGCTGGTTTGTTCACTGATATGTCCCAAGCATCTCTGAGCTTGACACAAAGTAGGTGCTTAATGAATATTTGGTAAATGAATTAGTGATGCTTTTACCATTATTCACTTGCATGTTTGTTACTATTTCTCTAGAAGATATATCTGTAAGTGGAATTGTAAGCAGATGCCCACATTTAAAATTTCAATAGACACTACCAAATCGTGCTCCAAAAAGATGTAACCAATTTATACTTCCAACATCAATGCATGGAAATCTTTGTCTTTCCATCCTGGATATTAACTGATAAAACTTTTATGTTGTTTTAGTATGTTTCCCATGAATAGGCTGGTGAGGTTGAGCAGTTAATCTTATATTTGTCAGCCATTTATAGTTCCTCTTCTTTGAATTTATTATCTTTTCATATTGTAACAGGATAAAAAAAATTTTGAGATTATACTTTGTCAGGAAAAAATTGTCCAAGATGTGGAAATGGGCAAAAGAGATCCCTGAGTATTCTTTCAGTAGAGTATTGGGCATTGCCTAGGGGACCTTCTGGGATGATCTGAGTCTAGAGAGGCCTGTGCCTTTGGATTGACTTTCCATTATTAGTCTATTTTACACGCCTGTAGGGGCAGCAGTTAAAGTGAAGACAACTGGTAGCAATGTAAATGGTTCCTGTCCTTAACAATGCAAATGAGTTTTGTCCCAAAGAGAATATAACTCTTTGTAACTCAAATTCTGATTTGAATCTCTTCTAACAACTGACTTGCCCCTTCAATAATTAATGAGCTAAATAAAATCTTTGACACCTGTTCACTTTATATTTGTATAAAAGTCATGTTTCCAACTTCTAGGAAATTATACTCTAGCAGCGTTTCCCCTAATCAGTGTAAGGAATTTGACTGCCGTTGCAGTTGAGGACCAGGGAGGGATTTTAGAATTATCTATAGCAGTGGTACCAAGAATTAATATTCAGCTACTGACATTCAAAGGAGAGTTTGAATTCACAGCAAGATAATGGGCTCTAAATCCAGGCTTTGTGGAGAGAGAAGAGATTTTCTAAATTCCTTTATCTCCCTCCTTGAACATATTAAGAGCCTAGAGGACCCAAGGAAAGTCCTCACAGACAGAGAGGAAAACAGGGGGAAGTCCCAGTAGCTTGTGTAAAGAGAATGTCTTAGTTTAATTGCTCTGGATTGAAGGCATAGAGGAGATAAATAGAGGAAAAAGCAAAAAGCAGCAGAACCTCAACCTCACTTTCTATTCAGACAGAGGAAAGAGGCAGCCTTATGCTCAGCCCCCAGCCTAACTGGAGTGGGCACAACCAAGTCGACCCAGTGTGCCAGGTAGCCAGGCAAAAGAAGGAAGGCCTTGAGTTCACCTCTTCCAAGCAGGCTTTGGCTCCCACATGGCTAGTGTTGACAGACTTCACAAATAAAAATACAGGATGCCCAGTTAGATAAGAACTTTAGAAAAACAATCAATGTTTATTTTAGTACAACTAATATACTAATATAATGTAATATTTGAGACCTGCAATATTTGGAACACACTTATACTAAAATATGATTTGCTGTTGATCTGAAATTCTAATTTAACTGGGCATCCTGTATTTTTATCTGACACTCCCTACATGAGGCTTTAAGGGAACCCAGAGTTCCCTTTAGCCCTGAGCAGGTACAGAGGTACCCAGATGGCTAGACAGGAGCACACCAAACAGCCAGTGAGATGAAGGGAAGCAGCTCCCAGGTGAGGGCTGCAGGACAGGCCACAGGACCTGGGGACACACATAGACCTCAGGCAAGGTCATAGTGAGGGCAGTAGTGGGGCTGGGTCAGCCAGAAAGTGTTACCATAAAGGGGTCCTGATCCAGATGCCAAGAGAGGGTTCTTGGATCTCACACAAGATAGAATGCAGGATGAGTCCACAGAGTAAAGTGCTAGCAAGTTTATTAAGAAAGTACAGGAATAAAGCACAGCTACTCCACAGACAGAGCAGGGTGTTTCCAAAAATAAGAGGAGGAACGCGTCCACCCTAGGTACAATACTCATTTATATAGGATAAAAAAAGATCATGGGAGATGTGCTCTGCTACAGGGGTGTGTGATAAGGGATTAATTTTCTTAATTACTGTATTTTGCAAGAATCATTATTATCTTTAAAGCAAAATTAGGACTGCTTCTGTTCTCGAGATATTGGATATTAGGACACTCTCAAGTCTGGGTCTGTTTAGTAAATGTTATCAATCTGTTCCCTTAACCATAAACATCTAGAGGCTAGGATACTTAACTTTCTGGGAATGCAGCCCAATAAGTCCCAGCCTCATTTTCCTAGCCCTCACTCAAGATGGAGTCACTCGGGTTTGAATGCTTCTGACAAAAGGGCCATAGGCATTGGCCCAGCTAGGAAAGGAACCAGAAATGAAGACATCATCATGAACCTCAGCCCTAAGTGCCTCCAGAAATTAAGCAGCCAGGCATGACACCAGCTGCACCCGGGCAGTCACTAATCCACGAACTGAAGTGGACATGAGGGGAAATCCAGAAGACAAGAAATGAATCCTCCATTGTCCTTACCATCTCAAGGCCACACAAGCCACAGCCTCATTCCTACATCCCCTGCATCTTAGGGAGGAAGTCTGGGCATTTCATCCAAACGAGAACCACATTGTCTAAAGAAACTTTTGGATGCATTAGTTCATATTACACTTACTAGAGTGGACAAAATTATAGAGGCCTTATAGAGGAGATGAAATCAAACACAGAGAAATAAAGTAGAAGATAACTTTATCTGCACTTTGGAGTGTATGATAATTTTGTGATTCAGTCACACTCATTTTTATAATCCTTTAACACCCATATGTTGCAAATATTTTCTGGTTATTTAAGTTGTTTTCATGTGTGGTTTTATACCAGCATGTGTTACATAGAAGTTTTCATTTTGAAGTAGTCTATCAAAATCTATCAATTATTCCTTCTGTATTTTGTGCCTTGCTTGAGAAAATTTCCCTATCTCACGATGACTAACAAATGTTCCTGTATTTTCTTCTGCTACCTTTATAGTTACAATTTATGCATCTGGCTGTTAATTTGTTTCATGTAGCTTCATGGTTATATCTTACAAGGCAAGAACCCTGTCATGCTCTTCATAAAAGGAAATTGGCTGACTTACTCTACTTATTATATGCTTTCTTAAAATTACACTGGTATTTTATGCATTAATTTAGTAAGAATTGAGAAATATACAATATAGAAACATAGTATAGGTTTTCACTTACTCAGATTTCTATTGGTGACATTTAATAAGGATTCATAAGTTTTTGTGTAAATCTTTCACATTTGTCATTATATTTGTTAGGTATTTTACGGTTTTGTGGTCATGGAATCCTATTTGGTATTACATCGTCTAATTTATTATTGCTGATATTTAAGTCTTTTGACTTTTTAATGTTGATTTTATATTAGACTCCTTTTTAGAAATCTAAGTTCTAATAATTTGTCACTTGATTTTCTTAGATTTTCTAAATTATCATATCATCTTCAAATATCTCATTTTCACCTCTGTTATTGCACTGGCCTTTAGCATAATGTTGAATGGCAGTGATGATTGTGCTATCTTTTTTCCAGGTTTGACAGAAACGCTATAGTGTTTGGTAGACACTTTGTATCAACTTGTTATCTTAGATGTATGTGTCAGTAGTTTGTCAACTCCTAGTATCAGCAGCTACCTGGTACCTGCCTCTCTTTCCCAAGTACTCATGGTTTCTGCTCACACCTGGCAGAAAATGCCTCTGTCTGCTGCTGCTTGACACAGGTAGGTGGCAAGCCACCAGGCTGCACCCAAGGCACATCATCAGTCACCGGGATAGATGACCTTAGGCAACCCTCTCACCCTCTGCATCCACAGCCTCAAGCTGAGAGCTCTCCTGGGACTCTTGTGCGGCACCCCTGGACTACTTCTGCCTTTTAAAAAAACTCACCTACGTGTGTTTTGATCAGTGAACTCCACTTTCAACCTCATTTCCTCTCGCTTCTAGCTTACATAATTTCACATCCAAGAAAAGTAAGATCTAATTTTCTACAGCTGTAATGAATGTGTTTTATGTCTTTTCTGTAATTTCTAGAGATCTAATGCAGAAGGGAGTATGATTCTCAAGTATGTTCATTCTGGTACCTTTATCCAACTCCTTTCCTCTTCCAGATCAGTCTTTTTACACCTTCATCAAAGTTTCCCACCACCCTAAGGAAAGTATCTTCATCTCCTCTGCATGTTACCGAGAACAGTTGGTGATGGACACCTTCTCTGATTCCTCTGGGCTCTCTAGGATGCAAAAGGCTGTCAGGACCCCCTGGGCCCATCGTGAAAGCTAATTACAGATGGAATGTTATTTATGTTGGTGCTGTAAATTTGTCCTCAAAATCACCTTTTTAATAGGGATAGTTCCAGGGGGAACATAAAAAGAAATAGAGAAGATTTCATGATGTCTGTAGTCACAAAATTTTAGGCACTCAAATGAAATTCGAGCTTGACTATGAACTTACAAAGAGGCTTCAAAATATTATTGGCACTAAATTTGCCTAAGAAAAGTGCCCCTATGGGCCTTTCAGTCGTCAACTGTGTTTCCTGAATGATGACAATACTAATGCTTCTGGTTACTTAGAATTACTTTTTAATCTTCAAAATCCATATTTACATATTGTCTGACTTCTCTGATGCCCATTTAGTGTTTGATAGTTTCTCTGGCTTAGGCTACATTGCCTACTTTGGGACCCGTTATTAGTAACCATTTCAGTCCCATTGACTTCCCTCTCCAAGGAGCCATAGTTGAGTCAGGCTCAGAAAAAGGGGTAAAAAAGAGACAAAGAGAGGTAACAAATTACTTTTACGCACATGCGCTAACAATTATTAGTCTCAGATGTGCAGATGAGTGGATTTCTAAGACGTAAAAGTCCTCTTCAATTTCCTTTTATTGGAATCATCCCCTTGCTGGCTTTTCACTTTCAAACTTAACTTTGTGAACAATTACGGAAACAATATGGTTATGGAGGGTGCTAGGTTCAAGGGCAGGATGTCAGTTGGTTGGAAAACTGAGTCAGGACTAGTAAAAGACTTTCAAACTCTGGAGTGGAGAGACGAAAATTCATCTCCAACACTTTGAGGAAAGGATGATAAGTTCCAGCTGAGATGACCAGGACTTTGCTGCCACCTATCCTCCATCCCTAGATCTGGCCTTGCCTCCAAATGCCACGCAGCAACCATGCACCCTCTTCCATCAACGGAGCTGCCAAACAGTGCAAAGCTGATTCTCACAGCATGTCCCTGAATGTCCTGATTTACAGAAACCTGAAGACACCAGAACACTCAAAGGAAAGCAGTGGCCCAGAACGGGCAGAGGACTTGTGAGACGTCATACAGCAAACCATCAGAAACCTGTATGGTTTCTGGACATAGTAGATCCAGAGAACTCCTCCCCCAAAATGGCAAAGAACTGAAGCTCATAGTTCAAAGAGCAGTGATTGTGATTTGTCTAATGTTGAAGGAGAATCTCTAGATGCAGAATACCAGAGTGTCTGGTTTTAATCTGTCTTAGACTGGGATCCCCCAGAAACAGACCCTGGAATAAGAATTTGAATATAAGTAGCTTATTTGGGAGGTGATCCCAGAAACCACCACTAGAGGAGGGGGATGTGAGGCCAGGAAGGAAAGGCAGCCAATGCCTGGGATTTATTGGGTTACCACTGCAGGCCACTGACATCAATCATGCTGGGCACCGTGGGAGACAGTGCATAACACAGCTCAGAGTTGTCCCCACCTTGGGACAATGATGAGGAAGTGGGGGTATTTATCCATCAAACAGCATCATCACTGGGGTCCTGTCTCCAAGCCTGCTCAGCTTTGACCAAGCACAACTTGGATGGAGAGATGAAGGGCAAGTGCTGGGTGCAGATGGACAAGGCACCAACCACATCTGCAACACTGCTCTTTCCCCTTGGTGAGCTTGGACAGTTGGGTTTTCTGACCCTCATCTCTTCTCTTGGGTGATTATATCTCAACATCATTTCTGGGACACTGCAGGGACTCACTCAGGCTAGGGCCACTTGCTGTTCCACAGCCCCCCGAGTCATGCCCTTTCTCACTGGGATGTCCATAAACTCCAGTCTGCAGGGCTCTGCCCACTCTATCAACTCCTGAAGGAAAACACTTTCTGGAGCAAAGTTTTGTATGTGCCACTCCTTCTTACAAAACATTTCATGGCTTACCATTCCCTGCAAGGCAATATCCAGTCCTCTTAATCTTCTAGGTCTCCACAGGTCACACTCAGCGTGGCTTCTCAGTCTAGGGATCCAGCCAACCTAGCCCCTAAGACAGGAATGACTGGGTCACCTACGCCTTTACTTTCCCCTTAGTTTTCTGCCATCCCCTCAGCCATCCACAGAACTATTATAGAAGGGAAAACAGGGAATGGAGTATCCCTTAGGTTTCAAGCAAGTCTATGGAGAAAATGGCTATGGAGAGATAGAGGTGGTCATACCGAGGAAACCAAATGCCTTGGCCTCCAGCTGAACTGTAAAGAAGAGGCAGCATGGTAAGCACAATTAATAACAATGTACTTGATGTAGTTAGGCTTTGTGTCCCCACCCAAATCTCACCTTGACTTGTAGTCCCCAGGTATTTAGGGAGAGACCTGGTAGGAAATGATTGGATTAAGGGGGTGGTTTCCCCATGCTGTTCTCTCGATAGTGAGTGAGTTCTCACGTGATCTGATGGTTTTATAAGGCAGTTTTCCCCACTTTTGCTAACACTCTCTCTCCTGCCACCATTTGAAAAGGTCCAAGCTCATTTCCCCTTTGCCTTCCACCATAATTATAAGTTTCCTGAGACCTTCCCAGCCATGTGGAACTGTGAGTCAATTAAACCTCTTTCCTTTATAAATTACCAGTCTCAGGAGTAACTTTATAGCAGTGTGAAAATGAATTAATAACGTGCTATATATTTCCAAATTACTAAAACAGTAGATTTTAAATATTCTTACAAAAAATAAGTAGATTAGGTGATGGACAGATTAATTAGCTTGATTTAATTATTTCATAAGTATACACATATCAAAACCTCACACTGTACCGCATAAATATATACAATTATTACTTGTCAGTTAAATTTTTTAAAATCGAGTTTGCCAAGATGTAATGGGCCTTCATTCCAATGAGATTTCTCTTCTTGGTCTAAAAATAGAGTGACCTACCAGACTAAGGGAACTTTCAGGCTATAGAATTTTGGCTTTTAAAACCAGAAGCATCCCAGGCAAACAAGGACCAGTTGGTTCCACAAGCCATTTGCTTTGGCCAGCTGGATCAAGGGAGAAAAGATGACTCTGCTGAGATGAAATAGCTCCGTGCCTACCAGACAGAGTCTACCATAAACCATAGCCAGATGCATATGTTGCTTATCGCACACATTGCTTCTTTGAAGAGAATAGCTAGTGCCAAACCCCAGGCTAAGCGTGAGCTGGCTGGGTAAGTAAACAGATTGCTCAAAAGAAGTTCTTCAGGGTGGCCTGTGAGTGAGCTGCTGACCCTCTCCCATCTTCTGCAGGTGGCTCATTCAATCGCCAAATCTTCCCCCACACACCATCCCAAAAACCTGACCACCAGTGACCTCCCAGCTGAAAGACATTGTGTGAAAGAGGAAAACACATTCCAGCTTGGCCACTCAGCAATCTTAATTGAGATAAGCCTGCTCATAAATATTCAACCTGTCACAAAGCTCCATAAGCTCCTGTTTGCTTATGGAACGGCTTAATTGCAAAGTCTGGGTCTTGAGCGCCTGTTGGTGTCTCAGACTGATGTAAATACCATTAACCCTGAGAAAAAGGTTGCACCCCTGGCAGCCAGAAGAGAATATGCAAATCTGATGGGGGAAAACAGCTACACATTCCTTTGCACATAAAAAAGCAGCAGCATCCAATGAAAGTTAAGTCTTTCTCCCCTGCTCAGTCTAGAGGTCTGGACGGTGAGCCCAACTCTACCATGAGGACACCAACTTCCAGGGAGGCATTTGGCTTTCCCCAGCCTTATTTTCTTCCATCTGCAAAATGAAGCCACGGATTCAGCTCTTTCAGAGATCTTTTCAGCTCTAGGGGAGTGCTCCATCCCTGAAGATGGATAAAGACCAAGAGCATGGCTATGGTAAACTGTATAGGTATAGGCTGGAGACAGCTCTGGTGTTGAGGATTTGGGTAACAGAACACTTACTATGAGCCCACAATGTGAAGTGGTCACTAAAGAAGGTTTCGTGAAGCCTTAGCTTAAAGTGTCTGCATAGATACTGTTGGGACTGCACCCAGATGACCTCAGAGCCTTCTCACCATTTGTCATGGACTAAATGTGTCCCATCAAATTCATAGGTTGAAGCTCTAACCCCCAATGTGGCTGTATTTGGAGATAGCTCCTTTAAAGAGGTAATTAAGGTTAAATAAAGCTGTTAGATTCTCAGGTAAAGGCAAAAAGGAAAAAAAAAAAAGAGGCTTTTAGGGTGGGACTCTAATCCAGTCTGACTAGTGTCCTCATAGGAACAGGAAGAGACACCAGGGATGTGCAGGCACAGAAGAAAGGCCAAATAAGGACACCATTTGGGAAGGTGGCCACCTGCAAGCCAAGGAGAGAAACCCTCACCAGAAATCAACGCAGTGGCACCTTGATATTTGATTTCCAGCCTCCAAGGTGGTGAGAAAAAAAATTCTGTTGCTCAAAGCACCCAGTCTGTGGTATTTTGTCATAGCAGCCCAACCAGACTAATACACCAGTTCTGGGTGCCCAGTCCTCTTCTGTGCACTTCACATTTTTTTAAATTTATGTTTTGACTCAGGTTCTTGCTCTGTTGCTCAAGCTGGACAGCAATGGTGTGATCTCAGCTCACTGCCATCTCTGTCCTGGGCTCAAGTGATCCTCCCACATCAGCCTCCTAAGTAGCTGGGACCACAGGCACACACCAAAATATCCAACTAATTCTTCATTTTTTGTAGAGAGGGGGGTCTTTCTATGTTGCCCAGGCTGGTCTTGAACTCCTGTCCTCAAGCGACCCTCCCACCTCAGCCTCCCAATGTGTTGGAATTACAGGCAGGAGCCACCACACCCAGCCTTCACTCCTATCACTCACACCTGCAACCCATTTCAATGCCCTTGAACTGCTGGAACTACGACCCAGAACAAAGAAGGCAAGAAGTGCCTTGGAGTTGATGTGCCTGCCCTCCCTGGTGCAGGGTATGAAAGCCCCACTCCCTGGCCTTGAGGTGGAGCGAACTCGGTGCAATTCACACTCCAGAACTGTCCACAGTATCACCTGAAATTACCCCCTTGCTTGCTGCTGCTGCTTCTCTCCCCTGCCTGCTCTACTGCCTTTCAATTTCTCTCCAGAGTCCTGCCTTAATGAAACACACGCACACAGATTGTCATCATAGGGCTTGCTTCAAGGAAGCCGCTCCTAAGATGCTAGCTCAAAAGATGTGTGCACCCCAACACTGTAGCTTCAAGCCAACTTCATATTTCACACTCCTCTTATCACTTGCTCCTAAAGGGAGATGGGAAGGGCCACTGCTGGCTACAGTGAGCTCAGGCCCTCAGTTCTAGCATATGCATGTTCTCAACCATGTCTCTGACTATACAATCAGATCCAGCCTCCGATTTGGAAGTCTCCAGCGAGTTGAGCAAGGGAATACATTCCTCTGACTACCCTTCAAGTGCTCTCCTGAGAACTCAGCAGGCTCCATCCCAGCCTGTTCAAACTCCACCTCGGGGCTGTGCTCATTTTGGGGCTTATGATTTTTGAGAGACACCGATAGGGGGCTCACAGGAGGGACCAGAATGGAGAAGAAATACAAAACTTCACAAAGACCCTAGTTTATATTTTCCTAGAGGCAAGTTCAAGAAAAGGATTCATGTGCTTTAGTTAGGAGGTGATCCCAGAACTAATAGGGATGGGTGATAGGGGGATGTGAAGGAAGCCAGTGAGAGTACATCACTCGAGCAGGTCCCTGTGGTGGGCACTGAAGCTTCCTCCTGCTGGGACCCTTTGGGAAACAATGTAGAGCACATACCTCAGAGCTTCCCACACAATGGGGAAGGTTGCTGAGAAATGTCTACAGCAACTCCTGAGTGGTATGAGGGGTCACTGACTAGTCCAGAGCTGCTCCCAGGGGGTGCCACCTCTGATGGGCACAGGGTGGCAGAGCTGGTGCTGTGACCATGCTGAGCCCTCAGATGCTGCACCCAGAAGCAAGGTTCAAATGTAAGGGCTAAGGGAATGTGGGCAAGGCATGGCAGGTCTGACACACAAAGGATGGTTTAGAAACTGACATTATTAAGCCAGGAATAGAGATCACTCATGGGTGAAGAGGTCTGACCTAGAGTCAGAAAATTGAACCTTGAGTTTTGCTTGCTGACCTCGTGAGCCCAGCAAGTTGCTCCACCTCTCTGAGCATCAGTTTCCTCAGTGAAGTGTGGGTTAAGAGTAAACACTGCAGGGTAGAAGTTTGAGGAAAAATGGGTTATTTGCCTAGTCTCAAAGTATCTCTCCATGAGGTCATTATAAATGACAAAGGGAAAAATAGCGACTTTAAACCAAAAGAAATTGGCAGATACCAGCTTAACCAAGTGATCAAAGCTATCACCCTCATAATGGACATGTCAGCACCACATACTTCCTCACATGCCCTGAGAAGACACAACACACCTCTATGTGTTTCTGCCAAAAATAATCACCTGAATCTAGTCATAGGAGACATGAGACAAACTCAAGTGGAAAGAGATTCTGCAACACAATGGGCCTGTGCCCTTCAAATATGTCAAAAAGTATATATATGAAAAAGTATATATGCATATGATAAATATATGAAAAAAGTATATATATATACATATGAGATGAAAGACAAAGAGTCTAGGTACTGTTCCTGATTGCCGGAGGCTAAAGAAACATAACAACTGAACTCAATGCGGCAGCCAGGATTTTTTTCATTTCTTGGTTTGTTTATTTATTTATTTATTTTTGCTATAAGGGACCAACATCTAAATCATGTCTATAGTTTATATGATAGTATTTTATAAATATTTAATTTCCTGATTTTCATAATTGTGCAATGGTTATATAAGAGAATTTTTGTTTTAGGGGAAAACAATAACTAAAAATGCAAAGGGGTATTGTTTCAGTCTATTTTGGCTTCTATAACAAAGTATTATAGACTGGGTGGCTTATGAAAAACAGAAATTTGTTTCTCACAGTCCTGGAGGCTGAGATTCCAAGATCAAGGCACCAGCAGAGTTGGTCTCAAGTGAGGGCTCTCTTGCTGGTTTGTAGATGGTGACTTCTTACTGGCTGTGTCTTTGCATAGTGGACAAGGCAGGTGCGCTCTCTGAGGCCTATTTTATAAGGGCACTAGTCTCATTAATGAGGGCTCCACTCTCTGACCTAATCATTTACCAAAGGCCCCACCTCCTAATACCATCACAGTGGGGGTTAGCATTTAAACACATGGATTTGGGGGACACATTCAGTCTACAGTAGACATGACATCTGCAACTTATTTTCAAACAGGAAAAGAAAATCTCACACCTTTTTGGAAAATCTGAAACTGTGTCAAAATTTAAAACTTAAAAGAAGTTAATAACCACCTCACAGCATTGCTACTGTTGCTGAAATAGGAGTTAACACCATCTCAACTCCTCTCTCTCCGGAGCTCCTTTATCCCATGAATCCTGCATGGTTTCCTCCCAGCGCTCCCCTATCACCCTCAGCTCTTCCCAGAGCCTTCTGCCAGCCTCTCTGCCCGCATGTCCCTCCTGCACGCTCTACCCAAACCACCACCCCACTGTGGCCCTAAGTCACCCTCCACACCGGTCAAAATGGTCTTCTTAAAATGCAAATCTGACCTTATTTGAAACACTTCAATGCCACCCCCTTGCTTATAGAACAAAATCCAGACAAATAAAACCCTTTGTGACTGGCTGTGGTCCATCTCTCCATCCCTCCCTCCCCACCAACTCCCTGCCCCATCTCAAGCCCAGGCTTCCACCGCACTAGAAGACCAGGTGACCAGAGGACCAGATGGGATACTGTCTCCTAGACTCACTATGCTGTTTCCCACATCCATGCCTTTCCACATGCTACTTATTCTGTTTGGAAGTCCCTTCCTTTCTTGACCCCAAAACTTTCACCATGACCCCTCTTCAATATCATCTCCTTTGCGAAGCTTTCCATGACCTACCCCACCACACCCCAGACAAAGCTAATTAATCATTCCTTCTTCCATACAGTCATTATGCCATTTCTATTTCCACAAACACACCTGAAGCAGGTAGGAATCTCAACCCCCAACTCAGACAAGTGTTAAAGGATAACTTTTTCTTTTATCCCAGCTCCCTTGCCCTTGTGAAAGCTGATCATAAGAATTGAGTCATTCTTGTCATACCCAACTAAAACAGAATCAAGAGGCCAGGAGAAAAAGTACTCAGGGCACAAAACATTGCTCCAAAAATGTAATTCTCTGCAAGCCTGGCTGCTGAACTCCCTGCCATAACCTGAAACAAATTTTATCTAATGGCTGCTGAAATGACCTGCTGCAACTAAGACTACTTTTGCCCACCACAGTCACTTACCTATCAGAACTTGCCAGCTCCTCAGAAGCTTACTAGTGCCAAAGAAGTTTCTCAAAGAATAATACATAACATTTCTCCTTTGTTCTTTGGACATACCAAAGACCAGCCAGTCTGCATGGATGCCCAAAATTGCAATGCTTTCCTCCAAAATAAAACATTTTAATTTTAGAGATTGATTCCTATATTTTATTTGACTTTGAGATCCTTCAAAATATTAATACAATAACTCTTCTAGCCTTTTGCAGACTGGCTTACAGTTTCCCCAGCAAACTCAAGCTCCAGTTATCCACAGCAGTGGCTGAGTTGAGAACACACTTCCCTTCCTTGCATCACTTCCTGACTCCCCTACTGGAGTTCCTTTCATTTCCCAAATAAAGTCCTTGAACTTGAATCCTTGTCTCAGCTCAGCTTCTAGGAGAAACAAAACTAAGACAGATGACATGGCTCAGATATATTAGTTCTGACCCTAGTCTCCCCTGTCCACATAAATTGATAAACCATACAGTCTGATAAATCCCCTTCTAATACCCTAATCTAATGCATTAATACTAGGTGACTCCTCATTTTATTTTTCTACCCTAGCTTTCTTTGGAAAGAATAAGGAATAAAGGAAAATACGTGTCATTGTCATCATATTTTGGGGTATAAAAGTCTTTCAGATGTTGTATTTCAATGTTGAAAATATCGAGCATAGATACCATCCTTCTACACTCCAAGGGCTGGGTAAAACATCATTAATGCAGTGTTCAAGTTCACCTTGGCTGATTTTGTTTTGTTTTGTTTTTTAAATAGACTATTTTTTAGAGTAGCTTTAGATTCACAGCAAAATTGAGTAGGTAGTATGGAGTTCCCACGTACCCTCTGCCTGCACACATGCACAACCTCCCTAAATTCTTCATCAGAGTGGTGCATGTGTTACGATTCATGAACCAACCCATGTTGACACATCATAATTACCCAAAATCCATAGTTTACATTAGGGTTCACTCTTAGTTCTGTACTTTCTATGTGTTTGGACAAATGTATAATGACATGTATCCACCATTACGGTATCATGCAGAACAGTCTCACTGCCCTAAAATTCCTCTGTGCTCTCTCTACCCATCCTTCTCACCCCCCAACTCTGGGAAACTACTGATAGATTTTCTTTTTCCAGAGTGTTACTGTATTAGTCCATTCTCACGCCATTAATAAAGACGTACCCAATACTGGGTAATTTATAAAAGAAAGAGGTTTAATTAACTCACAGTTTCTCATGGCTCACAATCATTGTGCAAGGTGAAGGAGGAGCAAAGACGTATCTTACATGGTGGCAGGCAATAGAGTAGATGCAGGGGAACTCCCCTTCATTAAACTATCAGATCTCGTGAGACTTATTCACTATCACAAGAACAGCATGGGAAACCCTGCTGCCATGATTAAATTACCTTCCACCACGTCCGTACCATGACACGTGGGGATTATGGGAGCTACAGTTCAAGATGAGGTTTGGATGAGGACACAGCCAAACCATATCAGTCATATAGTTGGAAATCCATATAGTATGTGTGCTTTTGGGGTTTCTTTCATGTAATAACATATATTTAAAGTTCCTCCATGTCTTTTCATGGCTTGATAGCTCCTTGGCACTGAATAATACCCCATGGTCTGGATGCACCACAGTTTATTTATTCGCTCACCTGCTGAAAGACATCTTGGTTGCTTCCAAGTTTTTGAAATTAAAAATAAACCTTCATATTCAGATTGTTGTGTGAACATAAGTTTTTGGCTCATTTGGGTAAGTACCAAGAAACATGATTGCTAGAGTGTATGGTAAGATTATTTGTGAGAAACTGACAAATTGTCTTCCACAGTGGCTGTACCATTTTGCATTTCCATCAGTAATAAATGTTCCTATTGCTCCATGTCCCAGTCAGCATTTGGTCTTGCCAGTATTGTATGTCTTCACCATTGTAACAGATGTGTAGGAGTAACTCATTGTTTTAATTGGCAATTCCCTATTAACTTACAATGTTGAGCACCTTTTTAGATGTTTATGTGTTATATGTATATATTTTTGGTGAGATATTTTGTCAGGTCTTAAGCCTGTTTTTCCATCAAGTTGTTCATTTTCTTGTTGAGTTTTGAAAGCTTTTTGTATGTTTTGGATAACAGTCCTTCATCAGATATATCTTTTGCAAATATTTTCTCCTAGTCTGTGGCTTGTCTTCTCATTCTCTTAACAATGTCTTTGACGAGCAGAAATTTTGATATTAATGATGTCCAGCATATCAGTTTTTTCTTTCATGGATTATATTTTTGATGTTATATCTAAAAAGTCAAGACCATAGGCCAAGGCCATCTAGATTTTCTCCTATGTTGTATTCTAGTAGTTTTACAGTTTTGCATTTTGTATTTAGTACTGTGATCCCATTTGAATTCGTTTTTGTTGAGGTTGAATTAGTTTTGTTGAGGTCTGTGTCTAGATTCTTTTTATTGGAGAGGGTGGGGGCGGGCACATGTGGATGTCTAGTTATTCCAGCATCATCCGTTGTAAAGACTATCTTTGCTTCTTTGTCAAACAGCAACTGACCATTATATGTATGTGAGTCTATTTCTGGGCTCTCTATTCTATTCCACTAATCTATTTGTCTGTTCTTTCAACAGTGCCTCACTGTCTTTGTTACTATAGCTTTATAGTAAGTCTTAAAGTCAGGTAGTGTCAGTTCCCTGACTTTCTTTTTCTCCTTCACTATTGTGTTGGCTATTCTGAGTCTTTTATCTCTCCATATAAACTTTAGAATGAGTTTGTTCATATCCACAAAATAACTTGATAGGATTTGTATTGGGATTACATAGACTTTATAGATCAAATTGGAAGGAACTGACATATTGAGTTTTCCCATCCATCAACATGGCATATCTTTCCATTTCTTTCATTCTTTGATTTTTTCATCAGTTTTCTAGTTTTCCTCATTTATGTCTCATACATATTTTGTTAGATTCATGTCTAGGTACTTTGTTTTGGGGTGTGCTAATGTAAATAGTAAAGTATTTTTATCTCAAATTTCACTTGTTCCTTGCTGTTATATAGGAAAGTGATTGTATCTGGTATCATGCAACCTTGCTATGATATTAGTTCCAGGAGGGTTTTTTATAGATTCCAGATAATCATTCATCTGTTAGCAAAGACCGTTTTATTTTTTTCCTTCCCAATCTGTACCTTTTTCTTGTCTTTTCTTGCCTTATGGCCTTACCTGGGGCCTCCAGTTTGATGCTGAAAAAGAGTAGTAAGAGAAAACATCCTTGCCTTGTTCCTAATCTTAGCAGGAAAGCTTTTAGTTTCCTCACCATTCAGTATGACGTTAGCTGTAGGGTTTTGTAGATATTATTTTTCAAAATAAGGAAGTTCTTTATTCCTAGTTTGCTGAGAGGTTTTACTTAACCATGAATGTGTGTTAGAGTTTGTCAAATGCTTTTCTATATCTATTGATATGATCATGTGATTTTCTTCTTCTATTGATGTGATGCATTACATTAATTAATTTTTAATTGTTGAACCACCCATGCTTACCTGGAATAAATCCCACTTGGTCATGCTGTATAAGTCTTTTTATAGATGGTTGGATTTAATTTACTAATATTTTTCAGTGATTTTTTGCTTCTATGATATGTTCATGAGTAATACTGGTCTTTAGTTTTCTGGTAATATCTTTATTTTGTTTTGTTATTAGGGTAATGCTGGCATCATAGAATTAGTTAGAAATATTCCCTTTCCTTTTATCTTCTGGAAGAGAGAGAAAATTGGTGTAACTTCTTCCTTAAGAGTTTGGTAGAATTTGCTGATGAACCTATCTGGACCGGGTACTTTCTCTTTGGAGAGGTTATTAATTATGGATATAATGTCTTCAATAGGCAAAAATTTATTCTGATTGTCTATTTTTATGTGAATCTTGGCAGATTGTATCTTTCAAGGAATTGGTTCATTTTATCCAGGTTGTTGAATTCATGAACGTAGAGTTGTTCATAGTAATTTTTATTATTATTTCAATGTCCATGGGATCTGTAGTAATATCTTGCTTTTATTTCTGATATTAGTAATTTATTCTCTCTTTTTTCCTTATTTAGCCTAACTAGAGGCTGATCAGTTTTAATCTTTTCCAAGAACTACCTTTTGTTTTAAGTGATTTTTTCTATTAATTTTCTCTTTTCAATTTCACTGATTTCCACTTTAATTTTTATTATTTCCATAAGACCAAAAATGGTCTTACTTTGCAGTTAATTTGCTCTCTCCCTTTTTAGTTTCCTGAAGAGGAAGCTTAGATTGTTGATTTTAGATCTTTCTTCTATTCTAATACAGACATGCAATGCTATGAATTTTTTTTTAGTATTTCTTTCACTGCATCCCACAAATCTTGACAAGTTGTACTTTCATTTTTTCAGTTCAAAGTATTTTTAAATTTCTCTTGGGATTCCTTTTGGACTAATATGTTACTTAAAAGCATGATATTTAATCTCCAAGATTTTCTAGCTATCTTTCTGTTATTGCTTTCTAGTTTAATTACATTGTTGTCTGAGAGCTTAAATTGTATTATTTCTATTATTTTAAATTTGTTAATGTGTATTTTAGGGCCAGAATGTGGCCTATCTTGGTGAATATTTTATGTAAGCTTGAGAAGAATGTGTGTTCTGCTGTTGTTTGATGAAGTAATCTTTAGATAGCAATTATATGCAGTTGATTGACGGTACTGTTGAATTCAACATTGTCCTTACTGATTTTCTGCCTGCTGTGTCTGTCCATTTCTAATAGAAGAATGTTAAAGTCACCAATTATAAGAGTGGATTCATCTATTTCTCCTTACAGTTCTATCAGTTTTAGCCTCACATATTTTGATGGTCTGTTGTTAGGCACACGCAGATTAAGGATTGCTATGACTTTTTGGAAAACTGACTTCCTTATCATTATGTACTAGTGCTCCTCTTTATCCCTGATAACTTTTCTTGATCTGAAGTCTACTTTCTCTGAAGTTAATATATCTCCTCCATCTTTCTTTTGATTGGTGTTTCATATTTCTTTCCCCATTCCTTTACTTTTTATCTATATGCATCTTTATATTTAAAGTGGGTTTCTTATACATGACATATAGTTGACTCTTGTTTTTTGATCCACTCTGATAATATCTCTCTTTTAATTGGTGTATTTAGACCATTAATATTTTAAATTATTATTGATATACTTGGATTAATATCTGTCATATTTGCTGCTGTTTTCTATTCATTGCCTTTTCTCTTGGTTTCTACATTTGTTTTCTACACATTTTCTGCCTTTTGTGGCATTAGTTGAGCATTTTATGTGATTGCATCTTCTTTTTTTATTAGCATATCAATTATATTTTTAAAACTCTTTTAGTGGTTGCTCAAGTTTGCAATATACATTTACAACTAATCCAAGTCCATTTTCGAATAACTCTATGCTGCTTCACAAGTAGTGTGAGTACTTCATAATAATAAAATATTCCTAATCCCTCCCTCCTGTCCTTTATATCATTGCTCTCATTTATTTCACTTATATATAAACTATAATCATTGACTATAAACTTTACAAGTGCTTCTCAGGTTTTTTTCACCCCCAAGGTGGTACAGGATGGCTAAAGAAAGCTGGGGTGGGGCATTTGTCTTCCCCTAGGTCAATTCACCTCACATGAAACAACAATAGGTTAGGCTCTGGTAAAATAGTTCCTCTTGAGGGCAGGCCTTGTTGAGACATACTTCAAAATGACTCCCCATGCCAGAAACTCAAGATTTTTTTTTCTCTAATCTTCACTGTAAGAATCTGGTAGAGTTCCAGGAAGTAAAATTTACAAAAGTATGAAGGCCTCCCATGTCTGGATCCCCCTGGAGTTTCTAGTTCTCAGACTTGTCCACACTGAGCTTCCATCAGTTCATCAGTTACAGTTCAGGTTTTCTACCCTGGCACTGGTTCTCACAGAAATTTCTTCCCAAAAGAAATCAATAGGCATTATGGTTTAGAGCATCAGCTGTGGGGTTGGACAAATAGGAGTTCATGTTTTAGCTCATCTATTTCCTATTAAATAGTTGTGAGATTATAAACAAGTTACATGCCCTTGCCAAGTCTTAGCTTCCTTAGCTTAAAATGATGAAAATAGTTCTGCATTCACAAAGTTATCATGAAGATTAAATATTAATTACAAATATTGCATAGGACATACTTATACAATGCTTTGTATAGAGCAAGTGCTCAACAAATGGTTACTGGTACTGTTATCACCATTATGCAGACTCTAATTATTTCACTCAGGACATACCCTGTTCAGATGCTCTGCGTTAATGGGTTCCTATAGTCAAGTAGCATTTGCTGCTGTGGAAAGAGGCCTGGGATGGCATTGTTTAATTAATCATATCTTTATCCAGGTGGCACAAGCCTTTGGTGGACTTTTAGAGGTAAGAAAACCAAACAGCTACTGTGGTGTGGCAGCAATGGAGGCAAAGGAGATTGTACCCATGGTTGCCATGGGTCATAGATGGGCAGCCTCACCATTTGTCTGGTGAGAGGTCCCATGCAGCGGCAGTGAACTGCAAAGGGCACAGATGCCAGAAACCAGGGAATGTGAGCCCTAAAGCACACACCTGTATCTGGAGAGGTCAATTCATGACACTTTACGATTGGGGCCCTGACCAACGTGAATTACAAAGGGAGCAAGATAATGAGCTATCATCAATAGCAAGATGGGAACTAAAACTAGAGCACTGGGTCTCAAGCTTCAGCTAGCATCAGAATCACCTGGAAGGCTCATTGAACCACATCTTACTGAGCTGCACCCCAAGGAGTTTCTGATTCCATAGGTCTGGGGTGTAGGGTGTAGGGTTACTAGATTTACAGATAAAAATAGGATTCCCAGTTAAGTTTGAATTTCAGTTGAACAACATTATTTTTAGTATTTAGTCCCACATATTGCATAGGACATACTTATACAAAAAAAAAAAAGTCATTATTGCTTATCTGAAGCTCAAGTTTCCCTGAGCATCCTGTATTTTTTCTGACAACCTTACCAGAGTGGATCCCAAACGTTCCCATTTCTAACAAGTTCCTACTTAATGCTGATGCTGCTTGTCCAGAAACCACACTTAGAGAACCACTGGCCAACTCAGACACACCTTCAGCAATTTCCAATTCAATTCTGAGTGCTAAATGTTGGAGTTTTCCATCCTGGAGGTAAATACCTAAGTACCTTCATATGGTGCCTGAGGACCAGGTAAGCTGGGTGCCTTTGACAGCTCTGTCTGCCTTGGTAAAGGAGAAGTGGTTCTTAAAAACTCACCCCTTAAACTAAGTGATTATAATAATTTCAACCACAGAGCTAACCTTCTTGGGACAGTGGAAATTTGATTTTCTTGGCTAAATTTGTGTAGACTACCACAGAAATTGGCCCTGCTAGTTTTGTGAGTAGGAGGTACTGATTTCCTGATGACAACGAGCTGTTCGTTTGCATTTGGCAATCAATCATCTCCTTTGTTTTCCATTGCAGTTTCTTTCTGATTACTACACAGACATTTCCTCCCTCCCTTTGCTCAGAATCATAGGTGATAATGAATGTTCACATGTCTGGTAAGTGATTCTGTTTGCCAAGCCATTGTTTGCTCTTTATAATCAAGCCCAGGTCTGTGAGTAATAGTTTCACCTTGGTATGAGGGTAGTTCTTGTCATTTATTTTCCAGGCAAGAGATTGCTTTTTCCATTGATTGTATGTTTTTACATGCATGAATCATCCATAAAGAAAAGAGAGTAAAAGCCTGAATAAAAAGAAACCAAAGAGAGCATATTAAGTAAAACTGACAATTTTTTATTGAGTGACAGCTTTATGCACAGGCTGCACTCTGTTGTTATTCCCTGTCTTCTCTCCCTATATTTCGATCCATGATGGTCAACATCAGGTGTAGAGTGGGTCCACTTGAGCAGCTTGAAGACCCCTACCCTGGGTTCCCCCACCAGAAATGCTAATTTAATTGGTCTAGGTATAGCCTGACCAAGTGCAGTTTTTAAAGCTCCCTAGATCATACAATCATGTTAGTAAACTATTAGGCATTAAAGTTGAACATATAGTCTATTATTATTCGCAGTAGTATATGTTCTATAAAGTCACAGTGAGCATTGAGTTGGTGACTACTGAACCACTGCTCCTAGGGGAACTGCAGGATTAGATGCCTGCCAGCCCTTGATCACAAGATTTTGGTCAGCTAGCCAGGTGCAGTGGCTCATGGCTGTAATCCTAGTATTTTGGGAGGCTGAGGTAGGAGAATTGCTTGAGTCCAGGAGTTCAAGACCAGCGTGGGCAACATAGAGACTCCCATCTTTACCAAAAATTTTTTAGAAAATTAGCCAGATACAGTGACATATGCCTGTAGTCCCATCTACTTGGGAGGCTGAGATAGGAGGAGGGCTTGAGCCTGGGAGGCTGAGGCTGCAGTGAGTGATGATTTCAGCACTGCACTCCAGCAGCAACAGAGTAAGACACTGTCTCAAATAAAAAAAAAAGACTTTACTTAGCCAATCAATACATAACCTTGTTTTATGTGTGTTTCTGTTTAAAGATCTCTTACTTAATTTATATTGTTGATAACATTCATGTTAATCTAATGCCTGGAGCAGAGTTTATCTAGCCCATGTATTTTTTCCAAAAGGCACATCCCACCCTTCTTATGCTTAGGAACACTACATAGCACTTCAGCACTACACTTGGTGCTGGCATTTAAAACAGTGAAATCACTCTTCAAAAACATACAGAAATGCAAAATACAGGGCACTAGCTACACAGCAGTTTACAGTACGAGGACTGAAACAAGAAGGCGGGGCCTTGCCATGTTCAGGCTTACTGGGAATATGCACATCAATTGACTCAAATTTTTCACCTCTCTGCAATTGTCCATCAATGACTGTGAAAGTGCCATGAGTATTGATTTTTGAGGCTACAAATACATTTTAGCAAATAGGCAAATTTGCAAATACAGTATCCATGAATAATGAGGATTGACTGTACATGCACCCTCAGACCCAGCAATTTCACTCTTAGAGAAGTGAGAACATAGGTCTACAAAATGATACGTGTAAGAATGTTCAAAGAAGCTTTACTCGTAATAGTCCAAACCTGGAAGTAACTCAGTCATCCATCAACAGGAGAATGGATAAACTGTAACATATTCAAACAGTGAAATACTAAGCAGCAATATAAAAGAACTATCAACGCACTCAACAACACACATGAATCTCAAAAACATTAGGTTGAGCAAGAGATGCCAGACACAAAAGACCACACATGTTATACACAATTGAAGATCAGGTGAAATTAATCTACAGTGACACAAAACAGAACAATGGTTACCTTCAAGTGTTGATAGGAAGGAACATAAGGTCTCCTCCTGGAGTGCTGGAAATATTCTGTATCTTGATTAAGGTAGTGGTTACACAGATGTTATGTATGTAAAAATCCATCAAACTTTACACCTAAGATTAGAATGTTCCACTTTATAGTATGTATGATATATTTTTACCTCAATTTTTGAAAAAACTGCCAATGTGACTCTAATGTACAGCCAAACTTAGGACAGCTAAGAAATTTTAGAGAAATTTCTGAGCCCCATGAATGCTCTGGTCGTTCCAAATTACGCTGCCAGTTCCACCTTTGGGATCATTCTCAAGTAACAACCTGCAGGATGAAATCCATGCAACCCAGCTTTTAAAACCAAAAAACCATAGAATAGCAGAGCTGGAAGGAAACTCGAATGTCATCTAGTGCCAAGATGACTAATCAGTTTCATCTTGAGTGCTAATCCCGGCTAATTTGTAATGGCTGCCTGGAATTCTGGATTCAGAAAGAGTCTAAGACTGTATCCAAATATAGTGGGAAGGACATTGCATGACCAATTAGCAATGTCTGGCTTGTGCACAATCAGGAGAGATGTATGTGCTTTCCTTGTATTTGCCCACCAGTCTAGTCCAGATCTCTCCTTTTTCATGCACAGATATTGAAACCCAGAGAAATGACTTGCTAAAGTTCACCTTGGTAGTCAGTGGCAAAAGCAATATTAAAACAAAGTGTTTTCTGAGTGGCCTTATCACTCCATGAGATGAGGTTGGTTGCTAGAAAGGATGGAAGTGGGAGTGAGGAACCAAGGTATAATTTTAAATGGACTGGAGATGCAGGCCATCTATGGACAAAGACCATAAAACTGTTCCCCTGAATATTCAGGGAGTTCGAAAGGACACTAGTGCAAACACACAAATTCTATTTCAAAACTATATGTGTCCATTCATTTATTCATAATTTTTGCAAGCATTTTAATAGAAAAAGAGTGGACCTGAATGTTCTTTGTAAACCAAAAGATACTTTACAAATACTTGTCATGTTTTATAAAATGCTTTTTAGAAATTATAATAAATGTCCACTGTATGCCCAGTCCTGTACTAGAAGTTGTGGAAAATACCACAAAAGTTGGAGATGCAAGTATTTTATTAAACTGTAGTAGTAGGACCTCGATTTGTGCATAATGTCACTCAGCAATTAGCAAAGTTTATTTGCTCACCTGAGTCTCAGTTTTCCCAGTTGCAAAGTGAGTTTTACATGAGTCTTCACCTTGTAGAATCATTATTCGGACCAAATGAAATGTGAAATAACTTTGAGTACCAGAGCCATGCTTTTGTAGACAGAATGTTTCAAAGTCAAAAGGGCAAATCATGTAGGGTCAAAATTGGCTAAAGGCTGATAAATGTTAGTTACTATTTTGCAATGCTCTAAAAGGGATTGTCTTGCTTTTCTATCACACTGGTCCCCTGGTTAGCTAGTCAGTTAAATTGTAGCCACTTCTTGACCTGCAGGAAGATCCAAGTCCACATAGGGAAGATTATCTCTGAGTTCCCACAACATTAAAATTCTGACTCACGTAGAGTGGTGGTTCTCAATCTTTAAACACTGCAGCAGCTTTAAAGGCCAACCATGTAATCCCAGCACTTTGGGAGACCAAGGCAGGAGGACTGCTTGAGCCCAAAAGTTTGAGACCGGCCTGGGCAACATAGTGAGACCCTGTCTCTACAAAAAATCTTAAAAATTAGCCTTGTGTGGTGGTGCATACCAGTAATCCAAGCTACTCTGGAGGCTGAGGTGGGAAGATCACTTGAGCCTCAGAGGTTGAAGCTGCAGTGAGCTATGATAGTGCCACTGCACTCCAGCCTGGGCAACAAAGCAAGACCCTGTCTCAAAAAAAAAAAAAAAAAGACCCATATCAGACTTCTGGTTTCCAGTCCAGCATGTAAGAACCTGGAAGTCACCACTTCATCCTAACAACAAGTGAAAGGCTGGACAACTCTTTATGACATCCTTTCTCTTTCTAACTTTGGGCTTAGTTTGTCCTTTTTCTAGTGTACAGTTACGTTGTTTGAAATCTTTCTTCTTTTTTAATGTAGGCATGTATTGCTTTATATTTCTCTCTTAGCACTGTTTTTGCTGCATCTCATAAGCTTTGGTATGTTGTGTTTTCATTTTTCTTTCTCTCAAGATACTTTTTAAATTCCCTTTCGATTTCCTCTTTGACCCAATCAATGGTTGTTCAAGAATGTGCTGTTTAGTTTCATGTATTTGTGAGTTTTTCTATTTCCTTACTGTCATTGATTTCTAGTTTCATTCCATTGTGATTAGAAAAGACACTTGGAATGATTTTAATCCTCTTAAATTAGTTAAGACTTGTTTTGTGACCTAACATGTGACCTATCCTAAAGAATCTTCCATGTGTGCTTAAGAAGAATGTACATCTTCTGCTGGGTAGAAAGGTCTGTATATGTCTGTTAGGTTCATTTAGTCTAAAATTTTGTTTAGTTCTTCTGTTTTCTTATTGATTTTTCTGTCTGGAATAGCCAAAACAATCTTGAGAAAAAACAAAGCCATAGGCATTTCACTTACTGATTTCAAAATATATTACAAAGCTAAAGTAATCAAAACAGCATGAGACTGGCATAAACTCCAACATATAGACCAATGCAACAAAATAGACTAGAAATAAATCCATGCGTCTATGGTCAGATTATCTTTGACAAGAGTGCCAAGAACTATGGGGATAGGATGGTCTATTCAATAAATGGTGCTGGGAAAACTATATAACCACATGGAGAATAATAATATTAGACCCTTCTCTCACACCATATACAAAACTCAAATCAAAATTAATAAAGACTTAACTGTAAAACCTGAAGCCTTAAAACTACTGGAAGAAAATGTAAGGGAAAATCTTCCTGACACTAGCCTGGGGAATAATTGTTTTGATATGACAACAAAAGCAGAGACAACAAAAGCAAAAATAGACAGGTGAGGCTGCATCAAACTAAAAGGCTTCTGCACTACAAACGAAATAATCAACAGAGTAAAAAGGCAATCTACAGGATGAGAGAAAATATTTGCAAATCACATATATGATAAAGGCCTAATATTCAAAATATATAAAGAACTCAAAAAACTCAGTAGCAAAAAGCAAATAACCTGATTTAAAAATAAATGAGCTAAAGACCTGAGTAGACATGTCTTAAAAGAAGACATACAAATACCCAACAGATGCAGGAAGAGATGGTCAACATCACTAATCATCAAGAAAATGCAAAACAAAGCCACAATGAGATATATCATGTCACACCTGTTAGAATGTCTATTATCGAAAAGACAAAAGGTAACAAGTGTTGGTGAAGATATGGAGAAAAAGGAACCCTTGTACACTGTCGATGGGAATGTAAATTGGTACAACCATTATGGAAAACAGTATGGTGATTCCTCAAAAAGTTAAAAATAGAATTACTGTATGATTGGGGCCGGGAGTGGTGGCTCATGCCTGTAATCCCAGCACTTTGGGAGGCTGAGGCAGGTGGATCACGAGGTCAGGAGATCGAGACCATCCTGGCTAACATGGTGAAACCCTGTCTCTACTAAAAATACAAAAAAATTAGCCAGGTGTGGTGGCAGGTGCCTGTAGTCCCAGCTACTCAGGAGGCTGAGGCAGGAGAATGGCATGAACCTGGGAGGCGGAGCTTACAGTGAGCTGAGATCGCACCACTGCACTCCAGGCTGGGCAACAGAGTGAGACTCCATCTCAAAAAAAAAAAAAGAATTACCATATGATCTAGTTAATCTCACTTCTCAGTATATATTCAAAGGAAATAAAGTCAGGACCACATATCTGCAAACCATGTTCATTGCAGCATTATTCACAATGGCCAAGATATGAAAACAACTTAAGTGTCCATTGATGGACAAATGGATAAAGAAACTGTGAGATATACACACACACACAAACACACATAAACAATGGGATATTATTCAGCCTTTTACAAAAAAAAAAAAAACACTGTAGTTTATTACAACATGGATGAACCTGGAGGCCATTATGCTAAGTGAAATAAGCCAGGCACAGAAAGACAAATACCACATGATCTCACTTATGCAGTATCTACAAAAGTTTAATATAAAAGCAGAGAGGAAAAGGATGGTTGAGGAGGACTGAGGGTAGGGAGAGTGGAAAGATGTTGATCAAATTGTACAAAGGTACAGATATACAAGATGAATGAGTTCTAAAGTATCTGGCTTGTGCACTGGGTTGTATATCTGATGTACAGTATGGTATCTATAGTTAACATTACTGTATTGTATAATTGAAATTTTCTCATAGAGTTGATCTTAAGTGTTCTGACCACAAAAATAAATCAGTACTATGTAATGAATATACTAATTAGCTTGATTATAGTAATTATTTCACCTCACCTTGTATTCCTTAAATATACACCATTTTTATTTGTCAAGTGTCCTTCAGTAAAGCTGAGGGAGAAGAAATGAACAAACTGAAAAATTAACAACTCTTCTTGGATGCATGACAAAGTGGGGCCACAGGGCAAATCACTACCCCCAAAATTGGAGAGACACAGAGGTAGATGCAGAGAATTGTGGCTTGCCAGAACAGAAACCCACAAGCAGCAATCTCCACAAAACTGCCAAGGTAAAAAAAATCTGAACTGTAACTGCCAAATTGCTGGAGGCACAGTGTGGACAAGTCTGAGAGACAAAACTCCAGGGAACACAGTCATCAGGGGTCTCCACATTTTTGTGAGTTTTACCTGCTGGAGCTCTATCAGATTCTCACAGGGAAAATCAGAGAAAAATTATCTTGTGCTTTTGGCAGGAGAAGGAAGAAATGAAGCATTATGAAATAATTCAGAGCACTTTGTTCTTCCCTCAGGAAAAACTGTTTAACCAGAGCCTAACCTGTTTTATCAGAGCCTAACTGACCTGGGGTAAGGGAAATACCCAAATATAGTTCACTATAGCCATTCTATGCCACCTAAAAGGAAGGAAAGACTATGAAACCCCTTTGAGTTTTACAGTACAGGGGCAAAGGCTCACTAAAAGATTGAGACCTGACCATGGGATAATAGAATGTTTGCCCTTCCCCCACACCTTACCACCACATCACTAAAGGCTTATTTACAGCAGTTCCTTCTACCCAGTAGCTCATGTCTAGCTATCAAGAAAAGATTACAAGACATTAAAAAGCAGAAAACATAGTTTGAAGACACAGAAGAAGCATCAGAATCAGACTCAGATCCATCAGGAATTAGAATTATCAGACTAGGAATTTTAAACAATGATCAACATGCTAACGAATAAAGTAGGCAGCAGGCAAAAATGGATGGGCAATGTAAGCAGAGAGATAGAAAGTTTAAGAAATAATCAAAAGGAAATGCTAGGTAGACATCAAAAACACTGTTACATAAATGAATAATGCCTTTCATGGGCTTACTGGTAGACTGGAGATGGTTGAGGAAAGAATCTCCAAATTTGAGGACATCTCAGTAGAAACCACCAAAACTGAGAAGCAAAGAGAAAAAAGAGCAGAAAAACAGAATAGCATATTCAAGAACTGTGGAACGACTATAAAAGCTGCATACACATAGGGAATTCCAGAAGAAGAGAGGGTGAAAGGAACAAAAGAAATATTTTTAAAAATAATGACTGAGAATTTTCACAAAATTAATGTCAGATATCAAACTACATATCCAAGAAGCTTGGAAAACACCAGGCAGAATAAATGTCAAAAAGACTACACCTAGGCATATCATATACAAACTGCAGAAAATCAAAGATAAAGAAACAATCCTTAAGGAAACCAGAGAAAAACATATCTTACCTGTAAAGCAACAAAGATAAGAATTATACTCAACTTCTCCTCAAAAACCAGGTGTATTAGTCCATTTTGCATTGCTATAAAGAAATATCTGAGGCTGGGTAATTTATAAAGAAAAGAGGTTTATTTGGCTAACAGTTCTGCAGGCCATACAAGCATGGCACCAGCATCTGCTTGGCTTCTGTTGAGGCCTCAGGAAGCTTTTAGTCATAGTGGAAGGGAAGGGGAGCTGGCATGTTACATGGCAAGAGATGGAGCGAGAGAGAGGAGGAAGTGTTGGGCTCCTTTAGAAAACCAGCTCTCGCATGAACTAACAGAGTGAAAACTCACTAATTTACATGAGAAGGGTAAAAAGCTATTTATGAGGGATCCACCCCCATGACCCAAACATCTCCCACTAGGCCCCACCTCTAACAGTTAGGATCACATTTCAACATAAGATTTAGAGGGGACAAACATCCAAACCATATCACCAGGCAATCAAGGAGAGAGTGGAGTGAATATTTAAAGTGTTAAGAGAAAAAACCTACCAACCTATAATTCTGTACCCTGTGAAATTATCTTTCAAAAGTGAAGGAGAAATAAAGTCTTTCTTAGACAAACAAAAATTGAGGGAATATTTTTCCATAGACATGCCCTGAGAGAAATATTAAAAGAAATTCTTTAGCAAGAAGGAAAATGATAAAGGTCAGAAACGCAGATCTATGTGAAGAAGGAAAAAGCATCAAAGAAGGAATATTCAAGGTAAAATTAAAGTTTTTATTTTTCTCCTTAATTGATCTAACAGACAATATTTTGTTCAAAATAATAACAGAAATATATTTTATTATATATGCTTATTTGTGTGTGTATATGTATATATGCTTATATATGCTTATGTGTAAGTAAAATGAATGA
Source organism: Pongo abelii (assembly GCF_028885655.2). Classification (NCBI taxonomy): domain Eukaryota; kingdom Metazoa; phylum Chordata; class Mammalia; order Primates; family Hominidae; genus Pongo; species Pongo abelii. Next base: position 13,587,891 of record NC_072006.2, on the reverse strand, counting down.
CAGCAATGATACAAGGCTCAGGAGGGAAGAATTAGGAACATTTTGTTATTATAAGGTACTCACACTACAAGTGAAGAATATAGTGTTGTTTGAAAGTGGACTTGGATTAATTATAAATGCATATTGAAAACTTTAGGGTGAGCACTAAAAAAGGTAAGAAGAAAAAAGAAGCATAACTAATATGCTAATAAAAGAGAGAAAATAGAATTATATTAACTAAAACCACAAAAAGGCAGAAGAGTGGAAAACAAAGATAGGAAAAAGAACAAGGGTAATCAATAGGAAACAGGAACAAATACAGTAGATATTAATCCATCTCTGTCAATCATTACTTTGAGTATCAATGGTCTAAATGCACAAGTTAAAAGGCAGATATTGTCAAGGTGGATTAAAAAACAATACCCACCTATATGTTGTATACAAGAAACCCATTTAAAATATAAATACACACATGGATTAAAAGTTAAAGGGGAGAGGGAATCATCATGGTGGACGGGAGGCAGGACTAGATTGCAGCTCCAACTCACAGGGACAGAGCAGCATGCAGAGGCTTGCACTGTGAATTTTAGCTCCAGATCAACTGCAAGAACAAACCAGTAATACCAAGAGAACACAAAGACCCTCTGAAGGAAGTGGACTGCTCCTGCAGGACCCAGGAGACATCCCAAATACTGCGAGTGCCCCCAACTGCAGAAGTGGGAAGGGGAGATCCTCCTCTCCTGAACACATCCCCACTGGAGAAACTGGAGGTCTGTTTGTGGGAGAAGTTTCTGACCTTACCTGGAGCTGAGTCAATTTAGAGAGCCAAGTGAAATACAGGGGTGGAGGAAGCAGCAAGAAAGGCACTGAGAGCTCACTGGGTCCCCAAACAGGCCATTCCTGCCTGGCACCACAGGGATCCATCAGGAGGGCAGCCAGAGGAGTGGGGAAAAACACCACAGGGAGAAGGAAATCTCCAGCTGAGCTTTGTAACAATTTGAACTGGGTGAGAAGCCTCCCAGCCAGAACTTGGGGGAGGGCACGAATCCAGTGTGCAGACTCCACAGATTGGGGAGGAACCAAGCCATTTTGTTTCCCAGCTGGGAGGCGAGTAGCCTGGGGCAAGTTCTCAAGCCTGGCTCACCCACTGCCTAGAAAGAGACTCTGGACTGTTGGGTGGGGCACGGTGGGAGTGCCCCTTTGGTTTGTGTGGGAGCTGGGTGAGGCCTGTGACTGACAGCTTTTCCCCACTTCCCTGACAACCTGCATGACTGAGTAGAGGCAGCCATAATCCTGCTAGGTACACAACTCCATTGACCTGGGAACCTCACCCCCATTCCCCACAGCAGCTGCAGCAAGACTGGCCCAAGGAGAGTCTGAGCTCAGACATGCCTAGCCCTGCCCCCACCAGATGGGCCTTCCCTACCCACCCTGGTAGCTGAAGATGAAGGGCATATAATCTTGGGAGTTCTAGGGCCCCACCCATGACCAGTTCCTCTCCATACTACCACAGCTGATGCTCTCAGGAAAGTATCACCTCGTAGCAGAAGGCCAATCAGCTTTAGAGAATTAAGCCACCAAAGCTAAAAACCCTCACAGAGTGCATTTCACACCCCTGCCACCTCCAACTGAACAAGTGCTGGTATCCACAGCTAAGAGACGGATAGACAGTTCACATCACAGGACTCTATGCAGACAAACCCCAGTACCAACCCAGAGCTAGGTAGACTTGCTAAGTGGCTAGACCCAGAAGAGAGACAACAATCACTGCAGTTCGGCTCACAAGAAGCCACATCCATAGCAAAAGGAGGACAGTACTACATCAAGGGAACACCCCATGGGACAAAAGAATCTGAACAACAGCCTTCAGCCCTAGATCTTCCCTCTGACAGAGCCTACCTGAATGAGAAAACCAACTCTGGTAATATGAAAAAACAAGGCTCTTTAATACTATCCCCCCCACGAACAAAAAAAAAATTACACTAGTTCACCAGCAATGGATCCAAACCAGGAATAAATCTCTGATTTTCCTGAAAAATAATTCAGGAGGTTAGTTATTAAGCTAATCAAGGAGACACCAGAGAAAGGTGAAGCCCAATGCAAGGAAATCAAAAAAATTACACAAGAAATTAAGGGAGAAATATTCAAGGAAATAGACTGCATAAAGAAAAAGTCAGAAATCCAAGAAACACTGGACACACTTATAGAAATGCAAAAATGCTCTGGAAAATCTCAGCAATAGAATTGAACAAGTAGAAGAAAGAAAATCAGAGCTGGAAGACAAGATCTTTGAATTAACCCAATCCAACAAAGACAAAGAAAAAAAGCATAAGAAAATATGAAAAAGCCTCCAAGAAGTCTAGGATTATGTTCAATGACCAAACCTAAGAATAATCAGTGTTCCTGAGGAAGAAGAGAAATATAAAAGTTTGGAAAATATATTTGGGAGAATAATCAAGGAAAACTTCTCCAGCCTTGCTAGAGACCTAGACATCCAAATACAAGAAGCACAAAGAACACCTGGGAAATTTATCACAAAAAGATCATCACCTAGGCACATTGTCATCAGGTTATCTAAAGTGAAGATGAAGGAAAGAATCTTAAGTGCTGTGAGACTGAAGCACCAGGTAACCTATAAAGAAAAACCTATCAGATTAATGGCAAATTTCTCAACAGAAATCCTACAAGCTAGAAGGGACTGAGGCCCTATCTTCAGCCTCCTCAAACTAAACAACTATCAGCCAAGAATTTTGTACCCAGTGAAACTAAGCATCATTTATGAAAAAAAGATACAGTCGTTTTCAGACAAACAATTGCTGAGAGAATTTGCCACGACCAAGCCACCACTACAAGAACTGCTAAAAGGAGCTCTAAATCTTGAAACAACTCCTGGAAACACAATAAAACAGGACCTCTTTAAAGCAAAAATCACACAGGATCTATAAAACAAAAACACAAGTTAAAAAACAAAAACAAAAAACAACAAAAAAAACATACACAGGTAACAAATAGTACAATGAATGCAACAGCACCCCACATCTCAGTACTAACGTTGAATGTAAATGGCCTAAATGCTGCACTTAAAAGATACAGAACTGCAGAATGAATAAGAACTCACCAACCATCTGCTGCCTTCAGGAGACTCACCTAACTCATAAGGACTCACATAAACTTAAAGTAAATGGGATGGGAAAAGGCATTTCATGCAAATGGACACCAAAAGCAAGCAGGGGCAGCTATTCTTACATCAGACAAAACAAATTTTAAAGCAACAGCAGTTAAAAGACACAAAAAGGGACACTATATAATGGTAAAAGTCCCTGTCCAGCAGGAAAATATCACAATCATAAACATATATGCACCTAACACTGGAGCCCCCAAATTTATAAAACAATTACTAATAGACCTAGGAAATGAGATAGACAGCAACGCAATAATAGTGGGGGACTTCAATACTCCACTGACAGCACTAGATAGGTCATCAAGACAGAAAGTCAATAAAGAAACAATGGATTTAAACTATACCTTGGAACAAATGGACTAAACACATATATGCAGAACATTTCATTCAACAACTGCAGAATACACATTTTACTCAACAGCACATGGAACTTTCTCCAAGAGAGACCATATTATATGCCATAAAATGAACCTCAATAAATTTAAGAAAATTGAAATTATATCAAGTACTCACACAGACCACAGTGGAATAAAACTAGAAATCAACTCCAAAAAGAACCTTCAAAGCCATGCAAATACATGTAAATTAAATAACCTGCTCCTGAATGAGCAATGGGTCAAAAATGAAATCAAGATGAAAATTTAAAAATTCTTCAAATGGAATGACAATAATAACACAACATATCAAAACCTCTGGGATATAGCAAAGGTGATGCTGACAGGTAAGTTCATAACCCTAAATGTCTACATCAAAAAGACTGAAAAAGCACAAACTGACATTCTAAGGTCACACCTCAAGGAACTAGAGAAACAAGAACAAACCAAACCCAAACCCAGCAGAAAAAAGGAAATAACCAAGACCAGAACAGAACCAAATGAAACTGAAACAACAACAACAAAATACAATAGATAAATTAAGAAATGAAACAGGAGATATTACAACTGACACCACTGAAATACAAAAGATCATTCAAGGCTACTATGAACACCTTTACACACATAAACTAGAAAACCTTGAAGACATGGATAAACTTCTGGAAAAACACAACCTCCTAGCTTAAATCAGCAAGAATTAGATACCCTGAACAGACAAATAACAAGAAGCGAGATTAAAATGATAATTTAAAAGTTACCAAAAAAAAAAAAAAAGTCCAGGACCAGATGGATTTACAGCAGAATTCTACCAGACATTCAAGAAAGAATTGGTACCAATCCTTTTGACACTATTCCATAAGATAGAGAAAGAAGGAACCCTCCCTAATTAATTCTAGGAAGCCAGCATCACCCTAATACCAAAACCAGGAAAGGACATAACCAAAAAAGAAAACTACAGGCCGATATCCTTGATGAAGATAGATGTGAAAATCCTTAACAAAATATTGACTAACCAAATCTGACGACATATCAAAAAGATAATTCACCATGATCATGTGGGTTTCACACCAGGGATGCAGGGATAGTTTAACATACACGAGTCAATAAATGTGATATGCCATATAAGCAGAATTAAAAACAAAAAGTCCCATGATTATCTCAGATGCAGAAAAAGCATTTGACAAAATCCAGCATCCCTTTATGATTAAAGCTCTCATCTAAATCGGCATACAAGGGGCATATCTCAATGTAATAAAAGCCATCTATGACAAACCCACGAATGGGGAAAAGTTGAGAGGATTCCCTCTGAGAACTGGAACAAAACAAAGATGCCCACTCTCACCACTCCTCTTCAACATATTACTGGAAGTCCTAGCCAGAGCAATCAGACAAGAGAAAGAAATAAAGATCATCCAAATTGGTAAAGAGGAAGTCAAACTGTCACTGTTTGCTGATGATATAATCGTTTACCTTGAAAGCCCTAAACACTCCTCCAGAAAGCTCCAAGAACTGATAAAAGAATTCAGCGAAGTTTCCAGATACAAGATTAATGTACACAAATCAGTAGCTCTTCTATACACCAACAGCAACCAAGCTGAGAATCAAATCAAGAACTCAACCCCTTTTACAATAGCTGCAAAAAATAAAATAAAATACTTAGGAATATACCTAACCAAGGAGGCAAAAGATGGCTACAAATAAAACTACAAAACACTGGTGAAAGAAATTATAAATGACAAAAACAAACGGAAATACATCCCATGACCATGGAAGGATAGAATCAATATTGTGAAAACAACCATACTGTCAAAAGCAATCTACAAATTCAACGCAATCCCCATCAAAATACCATCATTCTTCACGAATTAGAAAAAACAATTCTAAAATTCATATGGAACCAAAAAAGAGCCCGCATAGCCAAAGAAAGGCTAAGCCAAAAAAAAAAAAAAATCAAATATGGAGGCATCACATTACCTAATTTCACACTATACTATAAGGCCATAGTCACCAAAACAGATGGTATTTGTATAAAAATAGACACATAGGCCAGTGGAACAGGTTAGAGAACCCAGAAATAAACCCAAATGCTTACAGCCAAAGATCTTTGACAAAGCAAACAAAAACATCAAGTAGGGAAAGGACATCTTTTTCAACAAATTGTGCTGGGATAATTGGTTAGCCACATGCAGGAGAATAAAACTGGATCCTCATCTCTCACCTTATATAAAAATAAACTCAAGATGGATTAAGGACTTAAATCTAAGACTGGAAACTATAAAAATTCTGATGATAACATTGGAAAAACCCTTTTAGACATTGGCTTAGGCAAGGATTTCATGACCAAGAACCCAAAAGCAAATGCAATAAAACAAAGATAAATAGTTTGGACTTAATTAAACTAAAGAGCTTTTGCACAGCAAAAGGAAAAGTCAGCAGAGTAAACAGACAACCCACAGAGTGGGAGAAAATCTTCAAAATCTATGCATCTGACAAAGGACTAATATCCAGAATCTATAATGAACTCAAACAAATCAGTAATTAAAAAAACAAACAATTTCATCAAAAAGTGGGCTAAAGACATGAATAGAGAATTCTCAAAAGAAGATATACAAATGGCCAACAAACATGAAAAAATGCTCAACATCACTAATGATCAGGGAAATGCAAATCAAAACCACAGTGAGATACCACCTTACTCCTGCAAGAATTTCCATAATAAAAAAATCAAAAAACAGTAGATGTTGGTGTGGACGTGGTGAACAGGGAACACCTACACACTGCTGGTGGGAATGTAAACGAGTACAACCACTATAGTTGTACTAGTTGTGGAGGCTTCTTAAAGTACCAGAAGTAGAACTACCATTTGATCCAGCAATCCCACTACTCCATATTTACCCAGAGGAAAAGAAGTCATTATATGAAAAAGATACTTGCACACACATGTTTATAGCAGCACAATTTGCAATCACAAAATCATGGAACCAACCCAAATGCCCATCAATCAGTAAGTGGATAAACAAACTGTGGTATATTGATACAATGGAATAATACTCAGCCATAAAAAATGAATTAATGGCATTTGCAGCAACCTGGGTGAGATTGGAGACTATTATTCTAAATAAAGTAACTCAGGAATGGAAAACCAAACATTGTATGTTCTGACTTATATGTGGAAGCTAAGCTATGAGAATGCAAAGGCATAAGAATGATATAATGGGGATTTGAAGCAAGATGGCCAAATAGGAACAGCTCCAGTCTGCAGCTCCCAGTGAGATCAACACAGAAGATGGGTGATTTCTGCATTTCCAACTGAGGTAACCAGCTTATCTCATTGGAACAGTTTAGACAGCAGGTGCAGCCCACGGAGGGCAAGCCAAAGCAGGGTGGGGCATCACCTCACTCAGGAAGCACAAGGGGTCAGAGAACTCCCTCCCCTAGCCAAGGGAAGTTGAGAGGGACTGTGTCATGAAGAATGGTGCATTCTGGCCCAGATACTATGCTTTTCCCATGGTCTTCACAAACCACAGACCAGGAGATTCCCTTGGGTGCCTACACCACAAGGGCCCCGGGTTTCAAGCACAAAACTGGGCGGCCCTTTGGGCAGACACTGAGCTAGCTGCAGGAGTTTTTTTTTCATACCCAGTGGCACCTGGAATGCCAGTGAAACAGAACTGTTCACTCCCCTGGAAAGGGAGCTGAAGCCAGGGAGCCAAGTGGTCTAGCTGAGCTGATCACACCCCCACAGAGCACGGAAAGCTAAAATCCACTGGCTTGAAATTCTCACTAACAGCAGAGCAGTCTGAAGTCGACCTGGGACACTCAAGCTTGGTGGGGGGAGGGGCGTTCACCGTTACTGACACTTGAGTAGGTGGTTTTCCCCTCATAGTGTAAACAAAGCTGCAGGGACGTTCAAACTGGGCAGAGCCCACTGTAGCTCAGTAAAGCCAATGTAGCCAGACTGCCTCTCCAGATTCCTCCTCTCTGGTCAGGGCGTCTCTGAAAGAAGGGCAACAGCCCCAGTCAGGGCTTATAGATAAAACTCCTATCACCCTGGGACAGAGCACCTGGGGGAAGGGGTGGCTGTGGGTGCAGCTTCAGCAGAATTAAATGTTTCTGCCTGCAGGCTATGAAGACAGCAGTGGATCACCTAGCACAGCGCTCAAGCTCTGCTAAGGGATAGGCTGCCTCTTCAAGTGGGTCCCTGACCCCAGTGCCTCCTGACTGGGAGACACCTCCCAGCAGGGGTCGACAGACACCTCATATAGGAGAGCTCCAGCTGACATCTGGCAGATGCCCCTCTGGGACAAAACTTCCAGAGAAAGGAACAGGCAACAATCTTTGCTGTTCTGCAGCCTCTGCTGGTGATACCCAGACAAACAGGGTCTGGAGTGGACCTCCAGCAAACTCCAGCAGATCTGCAGAAGAGGGGCATGACTGTTAGAAGGAAAACTAACAAACAGAAAGTCATAGCATCATCAACAAAAAGGATGTCCACACAAAACCGCCATCTGAAGGTCACCAACATCAAAGACTAAAGGTAGATAAATCCACGAAGATGAGGAAAGTCTAGCACAAAAAGGCTGAAAATTCCAAAAACCAGAATGCCTCTTCTCCTCCAAAGGATCACAACTCCTCAACAGCAAGGAAAGAAAACTTGATGGAGAATAAGTTTGACAAATTGACAGAAGTAGGCTTTAGAAGGTGGGTAATAACAAACTCCTCCAAGCTAAAGGAACGTGTTCTAACCCAATGCAAGGAAGCTAAGAACTTTGTAAAAAGGTTAGAGGAATTGCTAACTAGAATAACCAGTTTAGAGAAGAACATAAATGACCTGATGGAGATGAAAAACACAGCACAAGAACTTTGTGAAGCATACACAAGTATCAATAGCCAAATTGATCAAGCAGAAGAAAGTATATGAGAGATTGAAGATCAACTTAATGAAATAAAGCATGAAGACAAGATTAGAGAAAAAAGAATAAAAAGGAATGAACAAAGTCTCCAAGAAATATGGGATTATGTGAAAAGACCAAATCTACATTTGATTGGTGTACCAGAAAGTGACTGGGAGAATGAAAACAAGTTGGAAAACACACTTCAGGATATTATCCAGAAGAACTTCCCCAACCTAGAGGGACAGGCCAACATTCGAATTCAGGAAATACAGAGAACACCACAAAGATACTCCTCAAGAAGAGAAACCTCAAGACACAATCATCAGATTCACCTAAGTTGAAATGAAGAAAATAGTGTTAAGGGCACCAGAGAGAAAGGGCGGGTTACCCACAAAGGGAAGCCCATTAGACTAACAGTGGATCTCTCTGCAGAAACCCTACAATCCAGAAGAGAGAGAGAGCCAATATTCAACATTCTTAAAGAAAAGAATTTTCAACCCAGAATTTCATATCCAGCCAAACTAACTTTCATAAACAACAGAGAAAAAAAAATCCTTTACAGACAAGCAAATGCTGGGAGATTTTGTCATGACTAGGACTGCCTTATGAGAACTCCTGAAAGAAGCACAAAATATGAAAAGGAAAAGGGGGTACCAGCCACTGCAAAAACATACCAAATTGTAAAGACCATCAACGCTAGGAAGAAACTGCATCAAAGGCAAAATAACCAGCTAGCATCATAATGACAGGATCAAATTCACACATAACAATATTAGCCTTAAACGTAAATGGGCTACATGCTCCAATTAAATGACACAGACTGGCAAATTGGATAAAGAGTCAAGACCCATCAGTGTGCTGTATTCAGGAGATCCATCTCATGTGCAAAGACACACATAGGCTCAAAATAAAGAAATGTAGGACCAATTTACCAAGCAAATGAAAAGAAAAAAAAAAAGCAGGAGTTGCAATCCTAGTCTCTGATAAAACAGACTTTAAATCAATAAAGATGAAAAGAGACAAAGAAGAGCATTACATAATGGTAAGGGATCAATGCAACAAGAAGAGCTAACTATCCTAAATATATATGCACACAATACAGGAGCCCCCAGATTCATAAAACAAGTTCTTAGAGACCTACAAAGAGACTTAGACTCTCACACAATAATAATGGGAGATTTTAACACCCCACTGTCAATATTAGACAGATAAACAAGACAGAAAATTAACAAGGCTATTCAGGACTTGAACTCAGCTCTAGACCAAGCAGACCTAATAGACATCTACAGAACTCTCCACCCAAAATCAACAGAATATACATTCTTTTCAGCAACACATCACACTTATTCTAAAACTGACCACAAACTTGAAAGTAAAACACTCCTCAGCAAATGCAAAAGAACAGAAATCATAACAGTCTCTCAGACCACATTGCAATCAAATTAGAAATTGGAATTAAGAAACTCACTCAAAACTGCACAACTATATGGAAACTGAACAACCTGCTCCTGAATGACTACTGGGTAAGTAATGAAATTAAGGCAGAAATAAAGAAGTTATTTGAAACTAATGAGAACAAAGACACAATGTACTAGAATCTCTGGGACACAGCTAAAGCAGTGTTTAGCAGTAACTTTATAGTGCCAAATGCCCATAGGAGAAAGCAGGAGAGATCTAAAATTGACACCCTGAAATCACAATTAAAAGAGCTAGAGAAGCAAGAGCAAACAAATTCAAAAGCTAGCAGAAGACAAGAAATAACTAACATCAGAGCAGAACTGAAAGAGAAAGAGACATGAAAAACCCCTCAAAAAACCAACGAACACAGAAGCTGATTTTTGAAAAAATTAACAAAATAGATATACTGTTAGCCAGGCTCATAAAAAAGAAGAGAAGAATCAAATAGACACCATAAAAATGATAAAGAGGATATTACCACTGATCCCACAGAAATGCAAACTACCATCAGAGAATACTATTAACACCTCTATGCAAATAAACTAGAAAATCTAGAAGTGGATAAATTCCTGGACACAAGACTAAACCAGAAGGAAGATGAATCTCTGAATAGACCAATAACAAGTTCTCAAATTAAGGCAGTAATTAACAGCCTATCAACCAAAAAAAGCCCAGGACCAGATGGATTCACAGCTGAATTCTCCCAGAGGTACAGAGAAGAGCTGATACCACTCCTTCTGAAACTATTCCAAACAATAGAAAAAGAGGGACTCCTCCATAACTCATTTTATGAGGCCAGCATCATCCTGATACCAAAACCTGGCAGACACAACAAAAAAAGAAAATTTCAGGCCAATATCTCTGATGAACATCGATACAAAAATCCTCAATAAAATACTGGCAACCTGAATCCAGCAGCACATCAGAAAACTTATCCACCATGATCAAGTCGTCTTCAGCCCTGGGATGCAAGGCTGGTTCCACATATGCAAATCAATAATCATAATCCATCACATAAACAGAATCAATGAAAAAAACCACATGATTATCTCATTAGATGCAGAAAAGGCCTTCAATAAAACTCAATGCCCCTTCATCCTAAAAACTCTCAATAAACTAGGTATTGATAGAACGTATCTCAAAATGACAAACCCACAGCCATTATCATACTGAATAGCAAAAGATGGAAGCATTCCCTTTGAAAACCAGCACAAGACAAGGATGTCCTCTGTCAACACTCCTATTTAACGTAGTATTGGAAGTTCTGGCCAGGGCAATGAGGCAAGAGAAAGCAATGAAGCATATTCAAATAGGAAGAGAGGAAGTCAAATTGTATCTGTTTGCAGATGACATGATTGTATATTTAGAAAACCCCATCATCTCAGCCCAAAATCTTTTTAAGCTGGTAAGCAACTTCAGCAAAGCCTCAGGATATAAAATCAACATGCAAAAATCACAAGCATTCCTATACACCAATAATAGACAAACAGAGAGCCAAATCATGACTGAACTCCTCCCATTCACTATTGCTACAAAGAGAATAAAATACCTAGGAATACAACTTACAAGGAATGTAAAGGACCTCTTCAAGGAGAACTACAAACCACTGCTCAAAAAAATAAAAGAGGACACAAACAAATGGAAAAACATTCCATGATCATGGATAGGAAGAATCAATATCATGAAAATAGCCATACTGACCAAAGTAATTTACAGATTCAATGCTATTACCATCAAGCCACCATTAATTTTCTTCACAGAATAAGAAAAAACTACTTTAAATTTCATAGGGAACCAGATAAGAGCTCATATAGCAAAGACAATCCTAAGCAAAAAGAACAAACTGGAGGCATCACACTACCTGACTTCAAACTATACTACAAGGCTACAGTAACCAAAACAGTATGGTACTGGTACCAAAACAGATATATAGACCAATGAAACAGAATAGAGGCCTCAGAAATAACACCACACATCTACAACCATCTGATCTTTGACAAACCTGTCAAAAACAAGCAATAGGGAAAGGATTCCCTATTTAATAAATGGTGTTGGGAAAACTGGCTGGCCATATGCAGGAAACTGAAACTGGACCGCTTCTTACACCTTATACAAAAAGTTAACTCAAGATGGATTAGACTTAAACATAAGACCTAAAACCATAAAAACCCTAGAAGAAAACCTAGGCAATACCATTCAGGACATAGGCATGGGCAAAGACTTCATGACTATAACACCAAAAGCAATGGCAACAAAAGCCAAAATTGACAAATGGGATCTAATTAAACTAAAGAGCTTCTGCACAGCAAATGAAAGTATCATCAGAGTGATGAACAGGCAACCTACAGAATGGGAGAAAATTTTTGCAATCTATCCATCAGATAAAGGGCTAATATCCAGAATCTACAAGAAACAAACAAATTTAAAGAAAAAAAAAAAACAACCCCATCAAAAAGTGGGTGAAGGATATGAACAGACACTTCTCAAAAGAAGACATTTATGTGGCCAACAAACATATGAAAAAAAGCTCATCATCACTGGTCATTAGAGAAATGCAAATCAAAACCACAATGAGATACCATCTCACACCAGTTAGAATGGCAATCATTAAAAAGTCAGGAAACAACAGATGCTGGAGAGGATTTGGAGAAATAGGAACACTTTTACACTGTTGGTGGGAATGTAAATTAGTTCAACCACTGTGGAAAACAGTATGGCAATTCCTCAAGGATCTAGAACCAGAAATACCATTTGACCCAGCCATCCCATTACTGGGTATATAACCAAAGGATTATAAACCATTCTACTATAAAGACACATGCACATATATGTTTATTGTGACACTATTCACAATAGCAAAGGCTTGGAACCAACCCAAATGCCCATCAAAGATAGACTGGATAAGGAAAATGTGGCACATATACACCATGGAATACTATGCAGCCATAAAAAAGGGTGAGCTCACATCCTTTGCAGGGACATGGATGAAGCTGGAAACCATCATTCTCAGCAAACTAACACAGGAACAGAACACCAAACACTGCATGTTCTCACTGATAAGTGGGAGCTGAACAATCAAAACACATGGACACAGGGAGGGGAATATCACACACTGGGGCCTGTCAGGAGATGGGGGGCTGTCAGAGGGATAGCATTAGGAGAAATACCTAATATAGATGATGGATTGATGGGAGCAGCAAACCACCATGGCAAGTGTATACCTATGTAACAAACCTGCACATTCTGCACATGCATCCCAGAACTTAAAGTATAATTTTAAAAAAAATGATACAATGGACTTTGGGGACATGGGGGGGAAGGGTGGGAGTGGGGCAAGGGATTAAAGACTACAAATAGGGCAATTGCAAGATGGCCAAATAGGAACAGCTCCAGTCTACAGCTCCCAGCATGACCAACACAGAAGACGGGTGATTTCTGTATTTCCAACTGAGGTACTGGTTTCATCTCACTGGGGCTTGTCAAACAGTGGGTGTAGGAAAGTGGGTGCAGAGCACCAAGCATGAGCTGAAGCAGGGTGGGGCATCGCCTCACCCAGGAAACACAAGAGGTCAGGTAATTCCCTTTCATAGCCAAGCAAAGCAGTGACAGATGGCACCTGGAAAATTGGGTCACTCCCACCCTAATACTGCGCTTTTCCAATGGTCATAGCAAATGGCACACCAGGAGATTATATCCCACACCAGGCTCGGAGGGTCCCATGCCCACAGAGCCTCACTCACTGCTAGCACAGCAGTCTGAGATCGAACTGCAAGGCAGCAGCAAGACTGGGGGAGGGGCGCCCGCCATTGCAGAGGCTTGAGTAGGTAAACACAGTGGTGGGAATCTCAAACTTGGTGGAGCCCACCACAGCTCAAGGAGGCCTGCCTGCCTCTGTAGACTCCACCTCTGGGGACAGGGCATAGCCAAACAAAAGGCAGCAGAAACCTCTGCAGACTCGAATGTTCCGTCTGACAGCTTTGAAGAGAGTAGTGGTTCTCCCAACATGGAGTTTGACATCTGAGAATGGACAGACTGCCTCCTCAAGTGCATCCCTGACCCCCGAGTAGCCTAACTGGGAGGCACCCCCCAGTAGGGGCATACTGACAGCGCACATGGCCAGGTACCCCTCTGAGAGGAAACCTCCAGAGGAACGATCAGACAGCAACATTTGCTGTTCAGCAATACTCGCTGTTCTGCAGCCTCCGCTGCTGATACCCAGGTAAACAGAGCCTGGAGTTGACCTCCAGCAAACTCCAACAGACATGCAGCTGAGGGTCCTGACTGTTAGAAGGAAAACTAACAAACAGAAAGGACATCCACACCAAAACCCCATCTGTACGTCACCATCATCAAAGACCAAAGGTAGATAAAACCACATATATGGGGAAAAAACAGAACAGAAATACTGAAAATTCTAAAAATCAGAGCGCCTCTCCTCCTCCAAAGGAATGCAGCTCCTCACCAGCAATGGAACAAAGCTGGACAGAGAATGACTTTGACAAGTTGAGAGAAGAAGGCTTCAGATGATCAAACTTCTCTGAGCTAAAGGAGGAAGTTCAAACCCATCGCAAAGAAGTTAAAAATCTTGAAAAAAGATTAGACAAATGGCTAACTAGAATAACCAATGCAGAGAAGTCCTTAAAGGACCTGATGGAGCTGAAAACCATGGCATGAGAACTACAAGACAAACGCACAAGCTTCAGTAGCCGATTCGATCAACTGGAAGAAAGGGTATCAGTGACTGAAGATCAAATGAATGAAATGAAGCGAGAAGAGAAGTTTAGAGAAAAAAGAATAAAAAGAAATGAACAAAGCCCCCAAGAAATATAGGAATATGTGAAAAGACCAAATCTACGTCTGATTGGTATACCTGAAAGTGATGGGGAGAATGGAATCAAGTTGGAAAACACTCTGCAGGATATTATCCAGAACTTCCCCAACCTAGCAAGGCAGGCCAACATTCAAATTCAGGAAATACAGAGTACGCCACAAAGATACTCCTTGAGAAGAGTGACTACAAGACACATAATTGTCAGATTCACCAAAGTTGAAATGAAGGAAAAATTGTTAAGGGCAGCCAGAGAGAAAGGTCGGCTTACCCACAAAGGGAAGCCCATCAGACTAACAGCTGATCTCTCGGCAGAAACTCTACGAGCTAAAAGAGAGTGGGGGCCAATATTCAACATTCTTAAAGAAAAGAATTTTCAACTCAGAATTTCATATCCAGCCAAACTAAGTTTCATAAGCGAAGGAGACATAAAATACTTTACAGACAAGTAAATGCTGAGAGATTTGGTCATGACCAGGCCTGCCCTACAAGAGCTCCTGAAGGAAGCACTAAACATGGGAAGGAACAACCGGTACCAGCCACTGCAAAAACTTACCAAATTGAAAAGACCATCGAGGCTAGGAAGAAAATGCATAAACTAATGAGCAAAATAACCAGCTAACATCATAATGACAGGATCAAATTCACATATAACAATATTAACCTTAAATGTAAATGGGCTAAATGTTCCAATTAGAAGACACAGACTGGCAAATTGGATAAAGAACCAAGACCCATCAGTGTGCTGTATTCAGGAAACCTATCTCATGTGCAGAGACACACATAGGCTCAAAATAAAGGGATGGAGGAAGATCTTCCAAGCAAATGGAAAACAAAAAAAGGCAGGGGTGGCAATCCTAGTCTCTGATAAAACAGACTTTAAACCAGCAAAGATCAAAAGAGACAAAGAAAGCCATTACATAATGGTAAAGAGATCAATTCAACAAAAAGAGCTAACTATCCTAAATATATATGAACCCAATACAGGAGCACCCAGATTCATAAAGCAAGTTCTTAGAAACTAGAAAGAGACTTAGACTCCGACACAATAGTAACGGGAGACTTTCACACCCCACTTTCAAAATTAGACAGATCAATGAGACAGAAAGTTAACAAGGATACCCAGGAATTGAACTCAGTTCTGCACCAAACAGACCTAATAGACATCTACAGAACTCTCCACCCCACATCAACAGAATATACATTTTTTTCAGCACCACACCACACCTATTCCAAAACTGACCACATACTTGGAAGTAAAGCTCTCCTCAGCAAATGTAAAAGAACAGAAATTATAACAAACTGTCTCTCAGACCACAGTGCAATCAAACTAGAACTCAGGATTAAGAAACTCACTCAAAACCGCTCAACTACATGGAAACTGAACAACCTGCTCCTGAATGACTACTGGGTACATAATGAAATGAAGGCAGAAATAAAGATGTTCTTTGAAACCAACGAGAACAAAGACACAACATACCAGATTCTCTGGGACACATTCAAAGCAGTGTGTAGAGGGAAATTTATAGCACTAAATGCCCACAAGAGAAAGCAGGAAAGATCTAAAATTGACACCCTAACTTCGCAATTAAAAGAACTAGAAAAGCAAGAGCAAACACATTCAAAAGCTAGCAGAAGGCAAGAAATAACTAAGATCAGAGCAGATCTGAAGGAGATAGAGACACAAAAACCCCTTCAAAAAATTAATGAATCAGGAGCTGGTTTTTTGAAAAGATCAACAAAATTGATAGACCACTAGGAAGACTAATACAGAAGAAAAGAGAGAAGAATCAAATAGATGCAATAAAAAATGATAAAGGGGATATCATCACTGATCCCACAGAAATAAAAACTACCATCAGAGAATACTATAAACACCTCCATGTAAATAAACTAGAAAATCTAGGAGAAATGGATAAATTCCTTGACACATACATCCTCACAAGACTAAACCAGGAAGAAGTTGAATCTCTGAATAGATCAATAACAAGCTCTGAAACTGAGGCAATAATTAATAGCTTACCAACAAAAACAAGTCCAGGACCAGATGGATTCACAGCCGAATTCTACCACAGGTACAAGAAGGAGATGGTACCATTCCTTCTGAAACTATTCCAATCAATAGAAAAAGAGGGAATCCTCCCTAACTCATTTGATGAGGCCAGCATCATCCTGAAACCAAAGCCTGGCAGAGACACAACAAAAAAAGAGAATTTTAGACCAATATCCTTGATGAACATTGATGCAAAAATCCTCAATAAAATACTGGCAAACTGCATACAGCACACATCAAAAAGCTTATCCACCATGATCAAGTGGGCTTCATCCCTGGGATGCAAGGCTGGTTCAACATATGCACATCAATAAACGTAATCCAGCATATAAACAGAACCATAAACAAAAACCACATGATTATCTCAATAGATGCAGAAAAGGCCTTTGACAAAATTCAACAACACTTCATGCTAAAAACTCTCAATAAATTAGGTATTGATGGGACGTATCTCAAAATAACAAGAGCTATCTATGACAAACCCACAGCCAATATCATACTGAATGGGCAAAAACTGGAAGCATTCCCTTTGAAAACTGGCACAAGAGAGGGATGCCCTCTCTCACCACTCCTATACAACATAGTGTTGGATGTTCTGGCCAGGGCAATCAGGCAGGAGAAAGAAATAAAGGGTATTCACTTAGGAAAAGAAGAAGTCAAATTGTCCCTGTTTGCAGATGACATGATTGTATATCTAGAAAACCCCATCGTCTCAGACCAAAATCTCCTTAAGCTGATAAGCAGCTTCAGCAAAGTCTCAGGATACAAAATCAATGTGCAAAAATCACAAGCATTCTTATACACCAATAACAGACAGAGAGCCAAATCATGAGTGAACTCCCATTCACAATTGCTTCAAAGAGAATAAAATACCTAGGAATCCAACTTACAAGGGATGTGAAGGACCTCTTCAAGGAGAACTACAAACCACTGCTCAATGAAGACACAAACAAATGGAAGAACCTTCCATGCTCATGGATAAGAAGAATCAATATCGTGAAAATGGCCATACTGCCCAAGGTAATTTATAGATTCAATGCCATCCCCATCAAGCTACCAATGACTTTCTTCACAGAATTGGAAAAAACTACTTTAAAGTTCATATGGAACCGAAAAAGAGCCTGCATTGCCAAGACAATCCTAATCCAAAAGAACAAAGCTGGAGGCATCACACTACCTGACTTCAAACTATACTACAAGGCTACAGTAACCAAAACAGCATGGGACTGGTACCAAAACTGAGATATAGACCAATGGAACAGAACAGAGCCCTCAGAAATAATACCACACATCTACAACTATCTGATCCTTGACAAACCTGACAAAAACAAGCAATGGGGAAAGGATTCCCTATTTAATAAATGGTGCTGGGAAAACTGGTTAGCCATATGTAGAAAGCTGAAACTGGATCCCTTCCTTATACCTTATACAAAAATTAATTCAAGATGGATTAAAGACTTAAATGTTAGACCTAAAACCATAAAAATCCTAGAAGAAAACCTAGGCAATACCATTCAGGACATAGGCATGGGCAAGGACTTCATGTCTAAAACACCAAAAGCAATGGCAAGAAAAGCCAAAATTGACAAATGGGATCTAATTAAACTAAAGAGCTTCTGCACAGCAAAAGAAACTGCCATCAGAGCAACCATCAGGCAACCTACAGAATGGGAGAAAAATTTTGCAATCTACTCATCTGACAAAGGGCTAATATCCAGAATCTACAAAGAACTCAAACAAATTTACAAGAAAAAAACAAACAACCCCATCAAAAAGTGGGTGAAGGATATGAACAGACACTTCTCAAAAGAAGACATTTATGCAGCCGAAAGACACATGAAAAAATGCTCACCATCACTGGCCATCAGAGAAATGCAAATCAAAACCACAATGAGATATCATCTCACACCAGTTAGAATGGCAATCATTAAAAAGTCAGGAAACAACAGGTGCTGGAGAGGATGTGGAGAAATAGGAACACTTTTACACTGTTGGTGGGACTGTAAACTAGTTCAACCATTGTAGAAGACAGTGTGGCAATTCCTCAGGGATCTAGAACTAGAAATACCATTTGACCCAGCCATCCCATTACTGGGTATATACCCAAAGGAATATAAATCATGCTGCTATAAAGACACATGTACACATATGTTTATTGCGGCACTATTCACAATAGCAAAGACTTGGAACCAACCCAAATGTCCAATAATGATAGACTGGATTATGAAAATGTGGCACAAATACACCATGGAATACTATGCAGCCATGAAAAATGATGAGTTCATGTCCTTTGTAGGGACATGGATGAAGCTGGAAACCATCATTCTCAGCAAACTATCGCCAAGACAAAAAACCAAACACTGCATGTTCTCACTCATAGGTGGGAATTGAACAATGAGAACACTTGGACACAGGAAGGGGAACATCACACACTGGGGACTGTTGTGGGGTGGGAGGAGGGGGGAGGGATAGCATTAGGAGATATACCTAATGTAAATGACGAGTTAATGGGTGCAGCACACCAACATGGCACATGTATACATATGTAACAAACCTGCATGTTGTGCACATGTACCCTAGAACTTAAAGTATAATAAAAACTATATATATAAACTACAAATATGTTGCACTGTATACTGGCGATGGGTGCACCAATATCTCACAAATCACCACTAAAGAACTTACTCATGTAACCAAATACCACCTGTGCCCCAATAACTTATGAAAAAATTTTTTAAAAAGATATGTATTAAAAATTTTTTTACGTTTAAGGGATACAGAAAGAAATATTATGACAACTTTCATCAACAGAAAGCTGGAGTGGATATATTAATTTCAGACAAAGTAGACCTCAGACCAGGAAAAGTTATCAGAGATAAAGAGCAGCATTACGTAATGATAAAGTGGCCAATCCTCCAAGTGGACATAAAATTCTTTAACATATGTACACCTAACAACAGAGCATCAAAATATGTGAGGCAAAACTGGACAGAATTGTAAAGAGAAATAAATTCATTCACTCTTATAGTTGGAAATTAAACACTCCTTGTGTTAGCCTATTTGCACTGCTATAAAGAAATATGTGAGACTGGGTAATTCATAAAGAAAAGAGGTTTATCTTGATGTATGTTTCTGCAGGCTATACAGGAAGTATGGTGCTGGCATCTGCTTCTGATGAGAGCCTCAGGAAGCACATCATGGCAAAAGACGAAGAAGGAGCTGGAATATCACATGGCAAGAGAGGAAGAAATGGTAGGGGGAGGTGTCACTCTCTTTCAAACAACCAGATCTCATGTGAACTCAGAGCAAGAATTCACTCATTACCTTGAGGAGAGTACCAAGCCATTCATGAAGAATCCACCCCCAGGATTTAAACACCTCCCACCTGGCCCCACCTCCAACATTGGGGATTACATCTCAACATGAGATTTGGAGGGGACAAACATCCAAAGTATATGATTAAGCCCCTTTCCCCCCAACTCCCCCACCAAATCTCATGTCCTTCTCTCATTGCAAAATACAGTCATCCCCTCCAAGTAGTCCCCAAAAGTCTCAACTCATTCCAGCGTCAACTCAGGGGTCCCAAAGTCCAAAGTCTCATCTGAGACTCAAGTAAAGCTGCTTCCACCTATAGGCCTTTAAGATAAGCAAACTATTTACTTCCAAGATACAATGGTTGTACAGGGATTGAGTCAACATTCCAATTTCAAAAGGGAGAAATCAAGCAAAAGCAAGGAGCAACAGGTCTCACACAAATTCAACACCCAGCAAGACAGAAATTAAATCTTAAAGCTCCAGCATAATCCTTGACTCAATGCCCCACATCCAGGTCACACTGTGCAAGTGGTGGGCTCCCAAGGTATTGGGCAGCTCCACCCCTGCGGTTGTGCAGGGTGCAGCCCCCATGACTGCTCTCATGGATTGGAGTTGAGCACCTGTGTCTTTTCCAGGCACCAGGTGCAAGTTGCCAGTGGCTCTACCATTCTTGAGTCTAGAGAATGGTGGGCCCCTTCCCATAGCTCCATTATGCAGTTCCCTGGTGGGAACTCTGTGTGGGGTTTCCAGCCCTACATTTACCCTCAGCCCTGACCTAGTAGAGGTTCTCTGCAAGGGCTCTGCCCCTGCATCAGGCTTCTGCCTGGGCACCCAGGCTTTCCCATACCTCCTCTGAAATCTAAGTAAATGCTACAAAGCCTCATTCACTTTTGCATTCTGTGCACCTGAAGGCTTAACACCACATGGAAGCCACCATGGCTTATGGTTTGCACTCTCCAAAGCAGCAGCCCCAGGTATACCATAGCTCAAAGGAGCTATGGCTGGAGCTAGAGCAGCAGGGATAAGGGCAGTAGTCTCCTACTGTGACTGGTAGAGCAGGGCAGTGGTGCCCTGGTCCTGGTCCCAAACCATTTTTTCCTCCTAGGCCTCAGGGTCTGTGATGGTAGGGGTTGCCCTGAAGGTTTCTAAAATGACTTTGAGACCTTGTTTTCATTGTCTTGGATATTAGCACCTGACTCCCTTTCAGTCATGTAAATCTCTCCAGCAAGTGGTTGTTTTGCAGCCACAGCCTGCTTGTATTCCTCTCCTGAAAATGCTCTTTCCTTCTCTACCATGTGGCCAGGCTGTGAATTTTCCAAATTAATACACTATGCTTTCCTTTTAGTTGTAAGTTTCAACTTTAAATCATTCATTTCCTTGTATATCTGACCATAGGTTGTTAGATGCAGCCACGCAACTTTTTTTTTTTTTTTTTTTTTGAGACAAAGTCTCACTCTGTCACCCAGGTTGGAGTGCAGTTGTTCTACCATGACTCACTGCAGTCAGATCACTTCTGAAATGCTTTGCTGCTTAGAAATGTCTTCTGCCAGATACCCTAGATCATCACTCTTAAATTCAAACTTCCTCTGACCCCCAGGGCATGGATATAATGCAGCCAAGTTCTTTGCTAGGGTGTAGCATAGGTGATCTTTACTTTAATTCCCAATAACTACCTTGTTTCCATTTGAGGCTTCATCAGCCTGGCTTTTACTGTCTATATCACTATCAGTATTTTGGTCACAACAAATTAACAAGTCTCTAAGAAGTTCTAAATTTTCCTTCATCTTCCTGTCATCTTCTGAGCCCTCTAAACTCTTCCAACCTTCCACCCCTGTGACTGAGCCCTCTAAACTCTTCCAACTTCTGCCCATTTCCCAGACCCAAAGCCAATCCACATTTTCAAGTATCCTTATAGCAATGCTCCATTTCTTGGCACCAATTTTCTGTGTTAGTCTCTTTGCATTGCCATAAAGGAATATTTAAGACTGGATAAAGAAAAGAGGTTTAATTGGCTTACAGTTCTGCAGGATGTACAAGAAGCATGGTGCCAGCATCTCATTCTGGTAAGGGCCTCAGGAAACTTACAATTATGGTTTAGAGGATGAAGGGAGAGCAGGCAAGAGGAAGCAACAGAGCAAGCAAGGAAACAATAGAGCAACAAGGAAGAGCCAGACTTCTTTAAACCACCAGCTCTCACATGAACTACCAGAGCAAGAACTCACTCATTGCCATGGGGATGGCATCAAGCTATTCACAAGGGATCCACTCCCATGATTCTAAAACCTCCTACCGTGCCCACCTCTAACACTGAAGGTCACATTTTAACATGAGATTTAGAGGGGACAAAACATCCAAGCCATATCACCCCTCTGTCAAAAATGAATAGATTTGGCAGGCAGAAAATCATAAGGACATAGTTGATCTTAAGAACACCATCAATCAACTGGCTATAATGGACATTTATAGACTATTTAATCCAAAAAAAAGCAAAATACTCATTCTTCTCAAGCTCACATAGAAAATCAAACATGGACAACATTCTGAATCATAAAATACACCATAACAAATTTAAAAGGATATAAATTATACATGTCTACTCTCAGACCAAAATGGAATTAAACTAGAAATCAGTAACAGAAAGCTGGAAATTCCCAAAATGACTCATCTGGGTTCCAGTCTGGTATTTTTTAAAGAATCAGATATGACGGCCAATTTTATGTGTCAACTTGGCTACACTACAGTGCCCAGTTGTTTGGTCAGACACCAGTCTAAATGTTGCTTGCTTTGAAAGTATTTTTTAGATGTAATTAACCTTTAAACCAGTAAACAAGGATTAAGGCAAATTACTTTCCATAATGTGAGTGGGTTCCATCCATCCAGTTAAAGGCCTTAAAGAGAAAGACTGAGGTTTCCAAAGGAAGAAAGAATTTGGTCTCAAGATTGCAATATAGAAATTCTCTCTGAGTTTTCAGCCTAGTAGCCTGCTCTGTGAATCTGGGACTCAAGACTACATCAACTCTTACGTGAACTTTCAGCCTATTGCCATGTTCTTATAGAGTTTCAACTTGTTAGCCACCACAGCCACATGAACCAATTATTTAAATAAATCAACCTCTGTCTCTCATATATTTGTGTGCGTGTGTGTGTGTAATTCCACAGAAAGAGAATCATAAATATATATGAAATCTAACTAACACACCAGGTGATAGCCAATGTGCAGCCAAGGTTGAGAACAACTGGTACAATGGATCTGTAAGAAATTGTGATGAATCCTATCAATATCAACTACACAGATGAGAGGGTTCTTCCCCATCTCATGGTCAGTAGAATGACCTGAGCAGTGTCAGTGGTGGAGCTCCACAAGGCCTAAGGGCCCCACATGGCCTAGCAGCCTCCCACATGAGCAATGAGACTGTAGAGGCACAATACCACAGCAGGCAGGCTAGTCAGCCACCAAAGGGATAGGAACCACCAAAGGCATTCCAAGGGTCATTTTGGGGCCAGACTTAAAAGACAGTCAGGATTTATGGGAGGGACAATGCAGGAAATGTAGGTTTCCCTGGTAGGTCTTAGAACCAATGGTCATTTCCAGCCCCATTGCTATGAGCTAAACCCAGACAATTTTCACGGATGTGCAGCCCAGCATGGTATAGAGATAGAATGTAAGTATCCACTCATATTTACAAAATTATTCCACTGTGCAAATGGCTTTCACACATATGAGACCACTTCTTCCTTCTAACAATCCATGGGGGTATCTAGGAACAATATTATTACCCTCAATTTACAGACAAGAAAACCAAGGCTCAGAGATTAGATGACTGGCCAAATTCACTAAGCCAGGGAGTACTTAAGTTGAAATTCAAACTGAGATTCCTTAACTCACAGTGCAGATTTCTCTTTAGTTACTACCATTAACATTAATAGATAATATTTATT
The DNA here is from genome assembly GCF_028885655.2 of Pongo abelii. Classification (NCBI taxonomy): domain Eukaryota; kingdom Metazoa; phylum Chordata; class Mammalia; order Primates; family Hominidae; genus Pongo; species Pongo abelii. The sequence goes on along the minus strand of NC_072006.2, from coordinate 13,563,869 downwards.
GCACATTTATGTATTCCAGGTGCTTACCGCATTTTATATCAATTATAACATTTAATTCTCATAATTACACTAGGAAGTATTAGGACCACCACTTTACAGATGAAGAAACTAGGATTTAGACTTTTAGGGGAGGAGCCAAGATGGCCAAATAGGAACAGCTCTGGTCTACAGCTCCCAGCGTGAGCGATGCAGAAGACGGGTGATTTCTGCATTTCCATCTGAGGTACCGTGTTCATCTCACTAGGGAGTGCCAGACAGTGGGTGCACGTTAGTGGGTGAGTGCATCGTGCACCAGCTGAAGCAGGGGCAAGGCATTGCCTCACTCAGGAAGCGCAAGGGGTCAGGGAGTTCCCTTTCCAGGGGTGACAGACGGCACCTGGAAAATCGGGCCACTCCCACCCGAATACTGTGCTTTTCCGACGGGCTTAGGAAATGGTGCACCAGGAGATTATAGCCCACACCTGGCTCAGAGGGTCCTATGCCCACGGAGTCTCGCTGATTGCTAGCACAGCAGTCTGATATCAAACAGCAAGTCGGCAGCAAGGCTGAGGGAGGGGGGCCCGCCATTGCCCAGGCTCGCTTAGGTAAACAAAGCAGCCTGGAAGCTTGAACTGGGTGGAGCCCACCACAGCTCAAGGAGGCCTGCCTGCCTCTGTAGGCTCCACCTCTGGGGGCAGGGCACAGACAAATAAAAAGACAGCAGTAACCTCTGCAGACTTAAATGTCTCTGTCTGACAGCTTTGACGAGAGCAGTGTTTCTCCCAGCATGCAGCTGGAGATCTGAGAACGGGCAGACTGCCTCCTCAAGTGGGTCCCTGACCCCTGACCCCCGAGCAGCCTAACTGGGAGGCACCCCCCAGCAGGGGCAGACTGACACCTCACACGGCCGGCCGGGTACTCCAACAGACCTGCAGCTGAGGGTCCTGTCTGTTAGAAGGAAAACTAACAGAAAGGACATCCACACCAAAAACCCATCTGTACATCACCATCATCAAAGACCAAAAGTAGATAAAACCACAAAGATGGGGAAAAAACAGAGCAGAAAAACTGGAAACTCTAAAAAGCAGCGTGCCTCTCCTCCTCCAAAGGAACGCAGTTCCTCACCAGCAACAGAATAAAGCTGGATGGAGAATGACTTTGACGAGCTGAGAGAAGAAGGCTTCAGACGATCAAATTACTCCGAGCTACAGGAGGAAATTCAAACCAAAGGCAAAGAAGTTGAAAACTTTGAAAAAAATTTAGATGAATGTATAACTAGAATAACCAATAGAGAGAAGTGCTTAAAGGAGCTGATGGAGCTGAAAACCAAGGCTCGAGAACTACGTGAAGAATGCAGAAGCCTCAGGAGCTGATGCGATCAAATGGAAGAAAGGGTATCAGCCCTGGAAGACGAAATGAATGAAATGAAGCGAGAAGGGGAGTTTAGAGAAAAAAGAATAAAAAGAAATGAGCAAAGCCTCCAAGAAATGTGGGACTATGTGAAAAGACCAAATCTACGTCTGATTGGTGTACCTGAAAGTGACGGGGAGAATGGAAACAAGTTGGAAAACACTCTGCAGGATATTATCCAGGAGAACTTCCCCAATCTAGCAAGGCAGGCCAACATTCAGATTCAGGAAATACAGAGAATGCCACAAAGATACTCCTCGAGAAGAGCAACTCCAAGACACATAATTGTCAGATTCACCAAAGTTGAAACGAAGGAAAAAATGTTAAGGGCAGCCAGAGAGAAAGGTCGGGTTACCATCAAAGGGAAGCCCATCAGACTAACAGCAGATCTCTTGGCAGAAACTCTACAAGCCAGAAGAGAGTGGGGGCCAATATTCAACATTCTTAAAGAAAAGAATTTTCAACCCAGAATTTTATATCCAGCCAAACTAAGCTTCATAAGTGAAGGAGAAATAAAATACTTTACAGACAAGCAAATGCTGAGAGATTTTGTCACCACCAGGCCTGCCCTAAAAGAGCTCCTGAAGGAAGCACTAAACATGGAAAGGCATAACCGGTACCAGCCACTGCAAAATCATGCCAAAATGTAAAGACCATCGAGACTAGGAAGAGACTGCATCAACTAACGAGCAAAATAAACAGCTAACATCATAATGACAGGATCACATTCACACATAACAATATTAACTTTAAATGTAAATGGACTAAATGCTCCAATTAAAAGACACAGACTGGCAAATTGGATAAAGACTCAAGACCCATCAGTGTGCTGTATTCAGGAAACCCATCTCACGTGCAGAGACACACATAGGCTCAAAATAAAAGGATGGAGGAAGATCTACCAAGCAAATGGAAAACAAAAAAAGGCAGGGGTTGCAATCCTAGTCTCTGATAAAACAGACTTTAAACCAACAAAGATCAAAAGAGACAAAGAAGGCCATTACATAATGGTAAAGGGATTAATTCAACAAGAAGAGCCAACTGTCCTAAATATATATGAACCCAATACAGGAGCACCCAGATTCATAAAGCAAGTCCTGAGTGACCTACAAAGAGACTTAGACTCCCACACATTAATAATGGGAGACTTTAACACCCCACTGTCAACATTAGACAGATCAAAGAGACAGAAAGTCAACAAGGATACCCAGGAATTTAACTCAGCTCTGCACCAAGCAGACCTAATAGACATCTACAGAACTCTCCACCCCACATCAACAGAATATACATTTTTTTCAGCACCACACCACACCTATTCCAAAATTGACCACATACTTGGAAGTAAAGCTCTCCTCAATAAATGTAAAAGAACAGAAATTATAACAAACTATCTCTCAGATCACAGTGCAATCAAACTAGAACTCAGGATTAAGAATCTCACTCAAAACCGCTCAACTATGTGGAAACTGAACAACCTGCTCCTGAATGACTACTGGGTACATAACGAAATGAAGGCAGAAATAAAGATGTTCTTTGAAACCAACGAGAACCAAGACACAACATACCAGAATCTCTGGGATGCATTCAAAGCAGTGTGTAGAGGGAAATTTATAGCACTAAATGCCCATAAGAGAAAGCAGGAAAGATCCAAAATTGACACCCTAACATCACAATTAAAAGAACTAGAAAAGCAAGAGCAAACACATTCAAAAGCTAGCAGAAGGCAAGAAATAACTAAAATCAGAGCAGAACTGAAGGAAATAGAGACACAAAAAACCCTTCAAAAAAGTAACGAATCCAGGAGCTGGTTTTTTGAAAGGATCAACAAAATTGATAGACCACTAGCAAGATTAATAAAGAAAAAAAGAGAGAAGAATCAAATAGATGCAATAAAAAATGATGAAGGGGATATCACCACCGATCCCACAGAAATAAAAACTACCATCAGAGAATACTACAAACACCTCTATGCAAGTAAACTAGAAAATCTAGAAGAAATGGATAAATTCCTCAACACATACACCCTCCCAAGACTAAACCAGGAAGAAGTTGAATCTCTGAATAGACCAATAACAGGAGCTGAAATTGTGGCAATAATCAATAGCTTACCAAACAAAAAAAGTCCAGGACCAGATGGGTTCACAGCCAAATTCTACCAGAGGTATAGGGAGGAACTGGTACCATTCCTTCTGAAACTATTCCAATCAACAGAAAAAGAGGGAATCCTCCCTAACTCATTTTATGAGGCCAGCATCATCCTGATACCAAAGCCAGGCAGACACACAACCAAAAAAGAGAATTTTAGACCAATATCCTTGATGAACATTGAAGCAAAAATCCTCAATAAAATACTGGCAAACAGAATCCAGCAGCACATCAAAAAGCTTATCCACCATGATCAAGTGGGCTTCATCCCTGGGATGCAAGGCTGGTTCAATATACGCAAATCAATAAATGTAATCCAGCATATAAACAGAACCAAAGACAAAAACCACATGATTATCTCAATAGATGCAGAAAAGGCCTTTGACAAAATTCAACAACACTTCATGCTAAAAACTCTCAATAAATCAGGTATTGATGGGACGTATCTCAAAATAATAAGAGCTATCTATGACAAACCCACAGCCAATATCATACTGAATGGACAAAAACTGGAAGCATTCCCTTTGAAAACTGGCACAAGACAAGGATGCCCTCTCTCACCACTTCTATTCAACATAGTGTTGGAAGTTCTGGCCAGGGCAATCAGGCAGGAGAAGGAAATCAAGGGTATTCAATTAGGAAAAGAGGAAGTCAAATTGTCCCTGTTTGCAGATGACATGATTGTATATCTAGAAAACCCCATTGTCTCAGCCCAAAATCTCCTTAAGCTGATAAGCAACTTCAGCAAAGTCTCAGGATATAAAATCAATGTACAAAACTCACAAGCATTCTTATACACCAATAACAGACAAACAGAGAGCCAAATCATGAGTGAACTCCCATTCACAATTGCTTCAAAGAGAATAAAATACCTAGGAATCCAACTTACAAGGGATGTGAAGGACCTCTTCAAGGAGAACTACAAACCACTGCTCAAGGAAATAAAAGAGGATACAAACAAATGGAAGAACATTCCATGCTCATGGGTAGGAAGAATCAATATCGTGAAAATGGCCATACTGCCCAAGGTAATTTACAGATTCAATGCCATCCCCATCAAGCTACAAATGACTTTCTTCACAGAATTGGAAAAAACTACTATAAACTTCATATGGAACGAAAAAAGAGCCCACATGGCCAAGTCAATCCTAAGCCAAAAGACCAAAGCTGGAGGCATCAAACTACCTGACTTCAAACTCTACTACAAGGCTACAGTAACCAAAACAGCATGGTACTGGTACCAAAACAGAGATATAGATCAATGGAACAGAACAGAGCCCTCAGAAATAACGCCACGTATCTACAACTATCTGATCTTTGACAAACCTGAGAAAAACAAGAAATGGGGAAAGGATTCCCTATTTAATAAATGGTGCTGGGAAAACTGGCTAGCCATATGGAGAAAGCTGAAACTGGATCCCTTCCTTACACCTTATACAAAAATCAATTCAAGATGGATTAAAGACTTAAACATTAGACCTAAAACCATAAAAACCCTAGAAGAAAACCTAGGCATTACCATTCAGGACATAGGCATGGGCAAGGACTTCATGTCTAAAACACCAAAAGCAATGGCAACAAAAGCCAAAATTGACAAATGGAATCTAATTAAACTAAACAGCTTCTGCACAGCAAAAGAAAGTACCATCAGAGTGAACAGGCAACCTACAAAATGGGAGAAAATTTTCGCAACCTACTCATCTGACAAAGGGCTAATATCCAGAATCTACAATGAAGTCAAACAAATTTACAAGAAAAAAACAAACAACCCCATCAAAAAGTGGGCGAAGGACATGAACAGACACTTCTCAAAAGAAGACATTTATGCAGCCAAAAAACACATGAAAAAATGCTCACCATCACTGGCCATCAGACAAATGCAAATCAAAACCACAATGAGATACCATCTCACACCAGTTAGAATGGCAATCATTAAAAAGTCAGGAAACAACAGGTGCTGGAGAGGATGTGGAGAAATAGGAACACTTTTACACTGTTGGTGGGACTGTAAACTAGTTCAACCATTGTGGAAGTCAGTGTGGCGATTCCTCAGGGATCTAGAACTAGAAATTCCATTCGACCCAGCCATCCCATTACTGGGTATATACCCAAAGGACTATAAATCATGCTGCTATAAAGACACATGCACACGTATGTTTATTGCGGCATTATTCACAATAGCAAAGACTTGGAACCAACCCAAATGTCCAACAATGATAGACTGGATTAAGAAAATGTGGCACATATACACCATGGAATACTATGCAGCCATAAAAAATGATGAGTTCATGTCCTTTGTAGGGACATGGATGAAATTGGAAATCATCATTCTCAGTAAACTATCGCAAGAACAAAAAGCCAAACACCGCATATTCTCACTCATAGGTGGGAATTGAACAATGAGAACACATGGACACAGGAAGGGGAACATAACACTCTGGGGACTGTTGTGGGATGGGGTAGGGGGGAGGGATAGCATTGGGAGATATACCTAATGCTAGATGACGGGTTAGTGGGTGCAGCGCACCAGCATGGCACATGTATACATATGTAACTAACCTGCACATTGCGCACATGTACCATAAAACCTAAAGTATAATAATAATAATAATAATAAAAAGAAACTAGGATTTAAGGGTTTAAGTAACTTTTAAAACTTCGCATGATATTCTTCTAAGAGTATTTATGAGCAGCACTGCATTTGTAAACCACAAACATACAACATGGCAGCTGGAATGCCTAGTCTATTATCAAAGAAGGTAAAACCTACATAGATAGGCATAGATCCCACTAGATTTGTTAACCCATGTCTCAACCAGAGCTGGGTAAAACAGACTATGCTGGAGGGACATTACTGTCCCTATCCCATCTCCCCATTTCCCAACTTCCTCTGAATCCAAGGAGCTGGGCAGAAGAGCAGAATCCTCATCTTATACAATTCCTGAGGCCAGAGCTCAGGCCTGACATGTGGGTGTATACATCACGTCTCACATGCATAATCCTTCCCTCAAGGCACAAATAATGTAAATGAGGGATAGGAATGGAGAATGTCTAAGGGAAATCTGATTCCACCAGCCATATGAATCCTCATTTTTAAGAACAGAGCTCCTACTTGATGATTTCCTCTTAAGTTTTTCACTTAGAAAAAACAATTGGCCTTAACATCACCAATTACGGAACAAGTAGGCATCATCTCCTTCCTGATGTGATATACTGAGAAAGATGTATGCACATCATTTCTGGGGTATTCCTGCCAAAATAATATCAACTAAATCTAATCAGAAGGGATATCAGACAAAACAAAATTGAGGGACAGTCTACAAAATAACTGTCTTATGCTCTTCAAATATGTCGTCATGAAAATCAAAGAAAGACTGAAGAATAAGTTCCAGATTAAAGGAGAAGAAAGAAATGTTAACTAAATGCAATTCATAACCCTGGATGGAATCCTGGATCAGGAGATGTTTTTGGTTTTGTTTTGTTATAAAGGATTCTATTGACACTTGACACAATTTGAAGAAGGTCTGTAGATTCACTAACAGTATTGCATCTATGCTAATTTCCTGATTTTGAAGATTGTACTGTGGTTATGCAACAGGATGTCCTTGTCTTTTAAGGAACTGAAGCTTGGGGCATGGAGAAAAGAGAGAGAGAAAGTCAGATAGAGAGAAAGAATAATAAAGCAAATATGATAAATGTTAATGTTTGGGGCATCTGGGAAAAGAGTAAAAGAATTCCACAGTACTACTCTCATAAGTTTTCTCTAAGTCTGTAATTATTTCAAAATAAAACCCATTATTATTTAGAGACATTGAGCCTTTATGAGTAAACATGACAGAATCTTCAGTCTTGGTAGGAAACTGTGATCAAAGTCTGTGCAAAACAAGTCTTAATATTGTATCATTGAGATGGGAGGAAGCAGAGGCATTAATCCACCAACTCTCATCCTCTTTGGTTGAGAGTTGCCTCTGAGGCATTAAATCTGCAACAGTTTCATGCTGCCCTGTTCACAGACAGAGCACATGCCTACCACCAGAACCCCTAAGGCAGAGATGCAAGACGCCATGATGTGTACAAGAATGGCCTGCAGATGACCTCTGGTATGGGATAAGAGGATATGAACAGGGTAGCTACAGTGTCTACCAGAGTGACACGACCTAACTCCTACCCACTAGCATAGTATCTTCCTTCCAGTCATCTGTCACCCAAAGGGCTTTTAGGCAGAGAAACTTCAAAAAACACATATACCTGAAGTTGAGTTGATATCCATGTTCTGGAAAACAAAGAAACAGGTGCTATGGAATGAACAATCAGAAAGCCCTGAGTGAACACAAAGGAAGTATGTATTTTCTGTGTGGATTTTCTCAGTAACAGGCCAGTTTGGTTCTTTTCAGCTAGGGTAATTGGAATAAAGGTGTTCCATTTTGAGACAAGAGGGCAAGCCAGGGTCACTGCTTGCAGCCAGGAGCTAAAATGAGGCTTCCATGAAGACTGGCAAAAAGGAAGTAGACTCCTGCTGCCTGAGATTATGGCATTTAGGGCCAAGGAATGTAGAAGGACTTTAATGAAGCTTGATTCCAGGAGCTGAATCAAGACACCTGCACCTTAAGAACAGAGAGTTTGCCAAAGAGGAAATACAAATGGCAAAAAATATATATATATATATGAAAAGATTTTCAACATCATTAGTCATGAGGAAATGCTAATTGAAACTACAGAGAGACATCACTACGCACCTATCAAAATGTCTAAAATAAAAAATAGTGACAAAACCAAATGCTGGTAATAATGTAGAGAAATGGGATTGTTCATTCATTGCTTGCAGGAATGTGAAATGACATATCTACGCTGGAAAGCCATTTGAAAGTTTCTGATAAAACTAAATATGCAGAGTGACAACAAGAAGATTGGCAAAGCAGAAAGCACAGGAATCTATCTCCCCACCAAGACAAAAAATGCACTGGCAGGATCTGTCTGATGTAACTATTTTGAAACTTGGAGTCTATTTGAAGGCTTTCGACTTCCAGGCAAAAGCTTGACTGGAAAGTTGCAATTAATTTCAGTCCATTTAAACTTTTAATGTAGTACAACAATTAAAAATAAAGGAAACCATGTGGAAAGGGAAGTATCTGATTTTCAGAAGTACAAATTATAAGACTCAAATGTCAAAAATCAAAAAGCATACAAAGAAAGAGGAAAGTATGGCCCAGTCAAATGAAAAAAAAAAATCAACAGAAACTCCCTAAGAAAGAACAGCTGTCAGATTTATTAGACAAAGACTTTAAAATGACTGTTTTAAAGATTCTCAAAGACCTAAAAGAAAACATAGATAAATTATTACATGAAGAAAATGATGTATGAACAAACAGAAATATAAAGACAGTATAATAGGAATATTATGGACAGAAAACATAAAACATTAGGATACAAAACAAAAAGGAACCAAAAATAAATTCTGGAGCTGAAAGGTACAATAACTAAAACGAAAAATTGACTGCAATGATTTGAAGCATATTTCACAGGCATAAGAAGAAATCAACAAACTTAAAGATAGGACAATTGAAATTATTCAGTCTGAAAAATAGAAAGGAAAAATTGAAGAAAAGTGAACAGACTCTAAGGGACCTATAGAACACCATCAAGCTGACCAACATATACTTTGTGGGAGTACCAAAAGGAGAAGAGAGAGAGGAAAGGGAAGAAATATTATTTGAGTAAATATTGGCTAAAATTCTCTCAAATTTCATGAAAGGCATGAATAAAGACATCCAAGAAGCAACAAATTTCAAGCAGGATAAACTCAAAACAACACACACCCAGACAATATAAAGAAATTTTCAAAAGCCAGAGACAAAAAGAAAATCTTGAAAGCTGCAAGAGAGAAACAATTCGTATATACAAGAGATCCCAATAAGATTGGTAACAGATTTCTCAGAGAAACTTTGGAGGACAGAAGGCAGTGGATTGATTAATTCAAAACGTTGAAGGAAAAATAAGCATCAATCGAGAATTTTATATCTGGCAAAATTGTCCTTCAAAAATGATGGAAAAATTAAGACATTGCCAGATAAACAAAAGCTGAGATGATTCTTCACCACTAGACCTACCATGCAAGAAATGCTAAAGGGAGTCCTTCAGGTTGAAACAAAAACCACTGGAGAGTAACTCGTAGCTGTTCAAAGAAATAAATATCTCTGCTAAAGGTAAATGTATGAACAATTATAAAAGCCTCAGACTGGGCTAAGTGCCTTTCTCTGTACTTAAATTGCCCACCTCCACCTCCTCACCATCCCCGGCTTACCTCTATTAGAGTATTCATCTCCCTGTATGGAAATGTCTGATTGCCTGGGCACTCTCTACAGCTAACTATGACCACAGTAATGTCACATACAAACAGGTCAGCCAAGAATTGGTTGATCTGGGCTGAGTGGCTCTGCTAATCTGAGTTTGATTTGCTTATGTGTCTGTGAGTTGACTGGGATCAGCAGATATAGGTTAGCCTCAACTGGCATGGCTATGCTCCATGTGTCTCTCATCCTCCTCTGGAAACAGTGGGCTAGCCTGGACATGTATTTTTCATGGCAGTAGCAGAGACACAAGCAGAAAATATGCCAAGGTTTCTTAAGGCATAGGCTCAGAACTGGCACAGTTACTTCCACCACTTTTTATGACCCCAAGCAAGTCACATAGTCTAACCCCAAGTCAAGGGTTAGAGAAATAGACTCCACCTCTTTAGTAGGAGATGCTGAAAAATCAAATGCAAAGAGGATAGACTAGATACAGGGTGGAATACAGAACTAGGGCAGTGATGCCATCTTCCCCAAGCTCCTGTGGTAGGAGTCCTATCTTACTCATTTGTATCCTAGAAGCTCATCATTGTGCCAGCCATCAAGTGTTTAATAGTCATTAACAGAGCTCAGAAGAGAATGAATGAATAAACAAACAACTCTTTCTTTTACAGATGAAGAAACAGTTCCATGAGATGCAGTAAATTGCCCAAAGTCACACAGCTAGTTCATAGTGGATTCATAAACAGAATTCAGATATCTCTTTCTTTCCACCATGGCTTGGTGATGAAACAGTCATGGCATGGCACCACCCCTATGCACATTCTGTCTGCTGAGGACTGGTGTCTGGGGTGAACACCTGCAGGCCAGCTCACAGCTCTGTTGCAGCTGCCATGCTATGAATCCATCTAAGGTGGGGTGTGGCTAGCCCTTTGCTAACTTCTTGCATAGAATAAGAAGAGACACTTTCTCTGCCAACAGACAGAACACAGAGCCAAATGCCTCCCTGCATCACTGTCATCTTTCCCCCTTACATGCTAATATCCCCATCAGGGGGTTGGAGGAGGCTGCTATTTCTGGGCAGTTTCCTGCAGTTTGATGCTTGTGTTTCTAATCGCTATTGCCACTTGCTGGCATCCCCTTTGGTATATTAACAGTTTAATCCATGTGAATTTTGTGTGTGCTTGCATCCCGAGGCTGCTTAAAGTGAAAGGTAGAATTTTATTTGCCTGAAAAACTAAAGACTCCTTCTTCCTTCTGAGGAACTGGCGGCAATTGCTTCATCAGCAAAGGGCAAGGTTGAGGTCTAAAAGGATACAAAACTCCCCTTGGCAAAGAAAAGGACATTGGGCCAAATCTTTCACTGTCCCCACCTGAGGATCAAGGAGGAGGTGAGGGTGCTGCTCTGTATAATCTCCTTTTTCTTGGCTGCTGATTAAGAAAATCAGGTTCTCAGCTGGGTGCGGTGGCTCACGCTTATAATCCCAGACTTTAAGGAGCTGAGGTGGGAGGATTGCTTGAGGCCAAGAGTTTGAGACCAGCCTGGGCAACATAGTGAGACCCCATCTCTACAGAAAATGTAAAAATTGGCTGGGCATGTTGGTACATGCCTGTAGTCCCAGCTACTTAGGAGGCTGAAGTGGGAGGATCACTTGAGCCCAGGAGTCTGAGGCTGCAGTGGGCTATGATTACACCACTCCACTCCAGCCTGTGTGACAGAGGAAGACCTTGTCTCTAAAATAGCGAAAGGAAAAAAATAAAGAAAGAAAGCAAATTAGGTTCAAGTAATTGACTTTCTCATTAGATAGCTGTGTGACCTTAGAAAAGCCACTTCACTTCTCTGCATCTGAGTGGCAATCAGTAAAACAAAGTAAATTACTAGATCTATGCTTCAGAAGAACAGGCTTAAATCCATCAGATGTACACTTCAGAGGAGAAGGGCTGTGTGGGCAGTTGGTGGGGGGTGGATAACAGGGCTCAAAGCCATGGGATGAAGTTGTAGAATCTTTATGGGAACTCCAACTCCATGGTTAATACTTTTAAGTACATAGTGTATCTATACCATGGAGTAGAACGCAAGTTTCCATGAACCTTTAGTATAAACAATGAGACACTGATGCTTGGTTGGCTGCATCAGTCTACACTCTCCATTCCCAAAGTATGCTTTTCTCCTCTTCTGACCTCAGAGGCACTTGGTAGAAAAATGTGAGAAGCTCCAAGATCACCACTTGTTCTAATATTTGCTGAGTCTATGAATCAAGGACAATTAAATAGCAAAACTCTCACCCTGAGAAAGGTAAATAAATACAGCCACTTTGGAAAATTGTTCAGCAGTTTCTCATAAAGTTAAAAATATATTTACTGATGGCCCACCAATTCCACTCCTTGTTACCTAAAAGAAATAAAAACATTTATTAAAGACCACACAAAAATATTTCTTCCTAAGTCCACACACGCTTATGTTCTAGCAAAAGCTAGAAACAATCCAAATGTCCATCAATAGAAAAATGGATGAACTTTGCTACATCCCAATGATGGAATACTCCTCAGCAATGAGAAGACAGAACAAATAATATGCAAAAACTAGGAAGAATCTCAAAATCACATGCCAAGTGAAAGAAACTAGAAACAAGAGTGTACACCATAAGATTTCATCACATGAAATTCTAGAAGAAGCCATACAAAGCCATAATGATAGAAATCAGAATAAGGTTTGCCCCTTGAAAGGGGCTGGGGTGAAGGTATTGCCTGGAAAAGGGGCACAAAAAATTTCTGGGATGAAGGAGAGGTTTTCTATCATGATGAGGGTGTTGGTTATACAGGCATATAAATTTACCAAAGCTCGTTGGACTGTGCATTTTACTGTTTATGAATTACACCTTAACTTAAAAAGAAAACAAAACTCTCACCTGCTGAACAGAGATGTCACTAGGAAGCATGAGCTGCTTCTCTCCCTGAAAACTTAAGAACAGTCCCACTTGATTTTCTCAATAATCTTATAAAAATGACACTACTGTAAGTCCTCAATTCCTTATTCACAATTCTGAAATCTAAAAAGTGCTGAAAGCCAGTAATTTTTCTTAAGTTTGTAATAAACTCATTTGGATAAAACCTGAAAAAAAAAAAAAAAAAAAAAAGAACAGCAGCACTCTAAACATCAGATGCTCCTGAAACTGTCACTAAAGAAGGACTGTTGAACAGAAAACATTAAGCCTGGGACAAACCCAATTTGTCAAGACACAGCAAAGAGCCTACCCAGCTGAAGGTTGCTGTTAACACACAATATCATGGATGATATCATCATTACAGTTGGGCTCCCTGAAAATCAGTCTCTGGGATGAAGATTAGCTTGCAGGAGGCCTCTTACGAAGTATTCTTGGGATCAATGCTTGTGGAAGGGAAGAGAAGGAAGCAGGATTAGGCAGAGAGAAAAAGCTAAGCTGCAATGTGGTCTCAACAAAGGCCTCAGCCAACCCCCTGTGAGCTCGGGTGCCCAAGTGGCTCTTCAGAGCTGACTCCTGAGCACAGAGGGATCATGCCTTCTTACCTGACATCAACTGGTAATTGGATGCAGGTTGCCCCTGGAAGGAGGTATAACCCTGAGCCAGCCAGTCCCCAAATGGGCTAACAGCTGACAGATGTCTACCAGCAGCATTCTCAGAAGCTGGGAGGGTTAGATTTTCATAAAGTGGATCTATACATCTCATCATCACAAAGCCCACCAAAGTCTCCAAAATTAACTTATAACAATAACTTTCTCATTTCTTTTAGCACAAACCCCACTCTCCCTGACCTAAGTTTTTATGAAGAGTTGGCACTTCATCCTGCTTGAACAATCAACATTTACACACAGTTGAAGATAAAAGTTAACCAGGGCAGCCCTAACTTTTACAGACCTGTGGTAAGTTCCCTCCTTCATTCCCCAAATTGGATGTAGAAGTCACATCAACTCAGGTCTTAATTGGAAAGAACCCGTGCCAATAGCCATTCTCTGGAGAGAATATTAACTCTCCCATTACATGGAATGGATGGTCAATCCACTTGCAATAAAGCCCCAGTCCAAGGTTTCTGCCTGTCTGACGGATGACTGGCGATGACAATGTGGGTCTTTAACTGAAAAGGTCGATGGAATCCCCGTTGTGGTCAAAGCAAATAATAACCTCATTTCCCCTGGCAATGGGTGTTGGCTGGTTGTTAATCAAGTTACTTCTTTCAGTCTCTTCCTTTAGGAATATAAGAAAACATCACTTATATTATGCACATCTGCTTCTTCCTTCTTTAGCCATGTTCTGCCAGGGACACCAATTCCTGAGTTAGTCCTGACCAAGAGCGTGCATTTTTGTTTGAGTTTTCTTGAAAGCAGAGACAGAGACAAGGACTTAGGTGCAGGTGGCTTATCTAGGAGATGGTTCTGAAAAGCCAGGGTGAAAGAGTGGAGAAAGCAGGACAGGGAAGAAGGAAAAGCCAAAAAAAATGCATTTTACTAAGTTGATCATTGCTGTGGACAATTGCAGCTCATTCTTGCTGGGAACCCTCTGAGAACTCTGTAGAACACACCTCAGCATTTTCCCTCCACTGGTTGAGGGCTGACCCCGGTAGAATCACAGACCCACAGCTATGAGTGGCACCCAGGTACAGGTTGAGCTACTTCCTGCAACTTCAGAGAAGGTCCTGACCTGCAGAAGACATGGGAGTACCCTGCTAAGATCCCCTTCAAAACGGGACATGCTGTGAGGTGCAAATGATGGTCAGCTGGCAGCCAGGGCCAGATCATAGGTGAGACTCATGCAGTCTCACAGTGTCCCATAGTTAGAAGGGCCCCCCATTTGGCTTAATAGTCTGCTGGCATCACCTTGATTGACATCCTTAATATTTTTAACAAGAGAATCCCATTTTCATTTTTCCCTGGGCCTCACAAATTATGTTGCTGGTCCTGCTGACATCCTCCAGCTTTTAACTCCTCAGGATCCACCTTGATCATCAAGCCAAGTTCAGGTTCTTCTCAGGGCAGTGCCCCACCAATGACTGAGCAAGGCAGCAATATAAAGAAGGGCCGGGACCTCTCCATTCAACACAGGACTCCTCTCTTGCACAATCTCGATGGGTGCAGATTTTGTGAGGTCTGTATCAGGGACTGACAGCACCCCCTGTGCAATCCTGCTTCCTCCTTTTTCCTTTCTCAGTAAACGTTTTGCATTCCTAACTCTGACCTCGCATTTGCTTTCCAGAAAACACAGCCTGCTACTGCAGCAGAAGTGAGAGGCGGAGCAAGCGAATATGATGGGAGGCAACAAGAACACTACACAGCTCACCACCGCTTCTGCCCAGCCTTGGAAAACTCCCATTCCTACCACCCAGCAGATGAGAGCAGCAATTTGTCATGGTATTGCAGGCCTGGAATGTGTCCAACCAGGGGCAGCCCTTCATCTTAATGTCCACCAACCTTCACCTAATTTTTGCCACAAGCTTAGACAAGACAACTGGGCTTTCGCCTCAGTTTTTCACATAGCACTTGCTATCGTATGGGTATGTGACCCTCCAAACCTCAGGTTGAAACTTTATGCCCAGTGTCAAAGGTGAGGCCTAATGAGAGGTGTTTGGGTCATGAGGGTGAATTCATTATGAATGGCTTGTTGCCCTCTTTGGGGTAAAAAATGAAGTCTCACTCTACTAGTTCCTAAGAGCACTGGTTGTTGAAAGGACCTTGACACCTCCCTGCTCTCCTGCCTCCTCTTGCCAGATGATCTCTGCACAAGTTGGCTCCCTTTCACCTTCTACCATGAATGAAAGCAGCCTGAGGCCCTCATCAGAAGTAGATGCTGGCACCATGCTTCTTGTACAGCCTGCAGAACTGTGAGCCAAACAAACCTCTTTTATTTATAAAGTACCAAGCCTCAGGTATCTCTTTCTAGCAACACAAATGGACTAAGACAGCACTTCAGCTGTATTGCAATAAGAGATGGGCATTGTACCCCAGCTCTCTCAGCTGGGACCCTGCCTAGTTCTTGCCAGCCCCTTTTCCTGAACTACATTGAGGGAATCAATAAAAACAATTAAGGACAGAGGCCAGTAGACTTTGACATTTGGAAAAGCCACAGTCCAACACCTTCATGCCACCCAGTACCCCAAATTCCTCATAAAGGGATCCATTGCCTATTGTTTCTCCAATAACATTTTTCTTTCAGCTAAGAATTTTTGCCTTCTCGGGAACATCACACACCAGGCCTGTTGTGGGGTGGGGGAAGTGGGGAGGGATAGCATTAGGAGATATACCTAATGTAAATGATGAGTTAATGGGGGCAGCACACCAACATGGCACATGTATGAATATGTAACAAACCTACACGTTGTGCACATGTACCCTAAAATTTAAAGTATAATTTTTAAAAAAAGATCAAAAAAAAAAAAAGAATTTTTGCCTTCTCTCCACATATATGACTTACCTGAACTGACTGATGACTTTCTTTCTTGAATTGCTTTTCACAGAAAAATCAATTTTGTTTCTCCACATAAGTAAAGTATGAGTGACAAGGCAAAATTATGTTATTACATACCACATGACTGGTAAATCCATGGGTGTGAAAACACTACCCTTGTGTTAGATCATTTTTGCATCACTATGAAGAACAATTTATAAAGAAAAGAGGTTTAATTGGCTCACAGTTTTGCAGGCTGTACAAGCACGGCACTGGCATATGCTCAGCTTCTGGTGAGGCCTCAGGGAGCTTTTAACCATGGCAGAAGGTGAAGCAGAAGCAAGCACTTCATTTGGTGACAGTGGGAGCAAGAGTTAGGGGGAAGGTCTTAGACTTTTCAACAAACAGATTTTGCACAAACTAACTGAGCAAGAACTCACTCATCAACAAGGGGACGATGCTAAGCCATTCATGAGTTATCTGCTGCCATGATCCAATCACCTCCCATCAGGCCCTACCTCCAACATTGGGGATTACATTACAACATGAGATTTGGAGGAGACAATATCCAAACTATACCAATGCTATACTGATTTAAATTTGCAAAGGCCCTAAGTATCCCCTCCACACCTATCTTAGCCTTAACCATATGATTAATGAAAATATGTAGGCACCTCTACATATGCACCTCTATTTGCAAATATGTATCAATGCCCCCAAATTCTTAGCATATGTAGCAGATTCTGTTGCTTTCCCACCCAAGCCCCTCGGCTAACCTCTTGGATTCACCCGCAGCTGTGATGGAGAATTCCTGTGTACACCAGCGGTATCCACACTGAAGCACCTCCTCCTTTCAGCTTCTCTGCCTGAGAGCTTTCTCTAACACCAGGGGACCTTGCTCAGACCACGCACAGGGCAGCCCAGTGTGCTGAGGAATCCATGTTCCCAATCAACCTCAATCCACAAGGGAGGAGAGTTGGCAGATTATCACTCCAGCTTCCTCATCCCTCAACCACTCAGTGGGACAATTCTGTGGCATGTTCTGTACCAGCAGTTTTCAAACTTTCATATGCATCAGAATCACCCAGAAGGTTTGCATGACATGGATTGCTGAAGCTCACGATAGAGCTCCTGGGGTGGAAACTCAAGATTTTGCATTTCTAGTAAGCTCCCAGATGATGCCACGTTGCTGATCTTGGAATCACCCTTTGAGAAGCAGTTCTTCAAGAAGACTCCAATGGAACGGAGTCCCTACTGCCCACAGAGGCCACCCTGATCACTAGTGCACACTTCCTTGGCTGCTTCTCTTTCCAATCTCATTTTCCCACCCTTTCATTTGGATTACCTCAGAATCACCTCCCAAATAAACTCCCACCACTCAAGCTTTTGTCTTGGAGTCCGCTTTTAGTAGAATACAAGTAGGAGACCATGGCTTCTTATATGATCTCTCAATTACATTACATGTATATATTCTTTCAATTAAAAAAATACAACTACTAGTGTGGGAGTCTTCAAGGAGGTCCCAAAAGATCTGAAAACCATTGATTTAGATAAAGTCCTCATTTTACAAATGGTCTACAAATGTTCGGGGCCTTTAAAAAAGAGATTCAAACCCAAATCCAAAGCTCCTAGATTTTCACTCTCTCATACTGCCTATTTAGAAAGTAATCTGTTCCTGATGTCATATATTGAATAATGACTATAGATCCACCTGAATGATCAAAAGGTGCCACGTATGGGGTTGGAGGCCAGTTTTTCTGGTATTTCCTTCTTTGGGGCACCAAATTGAGTCTTAACATCCAAGGTCTTGGAGACTTACTTCCTATCCAAACCACATTTCTTATTTTTTCTGCCCAGGCAGGGTTTGGAATTTCTGTGTCTCATTCTGAAATATCAGGCCTTCCAGGTTCTCTCCATTAAGGCAGACATCTGCCCTGTCCCTCCTCCTTGGTCATCCCCTGAGCCTGCAAGCATCGGTGGTATAGAAGGACTCAGCCTGCTGTCTTCCTCTATTCTGCTAACTGTAAACTAAACAAAGGCTACTGTGAAATTCTCTCCTATGTAGCTTATACAAAACCTCCTACATATTTACAGACAGTGGAGCAAGTGGTGAAATGCAAGAAGATACTCTGGTGCCCTAAACCTAGAGGAAAAAAACAACCAAGCAGCACCTCTGAAAACCCCACTGTCTGTGTCCTGCAAGAAGCAGCAAGTCTCCCTCAACCCTCGGCCTTCTTAGCTCTGTGGGCCTCCATCCAGTTCCCTTCTATGACACTGTGTTTCATTTTTCCACTGCCTCCCCATGATCTGTAGCTGGTGTGATATTTTGGAGTTTGCTTTTGGAAACATTCTTTCAAACATGTCACCCCATGATGCCATCTGCTGTGTACATGCCCTCCACCTCCACCAATATGTCCCTTGGCATTTGAAAGTGCTTGGCATTTTAGAAGCTTGTGAGGAGCACTGCTTGGGGGATTTGCTGTCAAAAAATATATATATATCACCTCTGTCCTGACAGAGGCGTTCTTTGTGGAGCCATTGGCCTTGATTGAATTTAGAATTCATTTTCTGAAAGGCGTCTCAAGTGACCCTGTGGTAGGCTGAATAATAAACTCCCAGTATGTCCATATTTTAATCCCTGGAACCTGTGAATGTTACCTTCCATGGGAAAGGGGCTTTGCAGGTGTGATTAAGTTAAGGACCCTGAGATGGAGATATGGTTTCGATGTTGTCCCCTCTAAGTCTCATGTTGAATTGTAATCCCCAATGTTGGAAGTGGGACCTGGCAGGAGGTGTTTGGGTCATGGGGGCGGATCCCTCATGGTTCAGTGCTGTCCTCATGATAATGAGTTCTCATGAGATCTGGTTGTTTAAAGAGTGCAGCACCTCCTCCACTCTCTCTCTTGCTCTTACTTTCCCCATGTGACAAACCTGCCGTGTTTTGCCTTCTGCCATTATTGAAAGCTCCCTGAGGCCTCCCCAGAAGCTGAACAGATGCCAGTGCCATCCTTCCTGTACAGCCTGCAGAACTATGAGCCAATTAAACCTCTTTTCTTTACAAATTACCCAGTCTCAAGTACTTCTTTATAACAATGCAAGAATGAACTAACACAGATGGGGAGATTATCTTGTATTATCTGAGTGGATTCAGATGTAATCATAGGGTCTATAAAGGAAGTCTATAAGGTGTTGCTTTTAGCCACTAAGGCTGTGATGATTTGCAGCAGAAAGGTGTCTTTTAACTATCTCCCGATGAAGTGATTTGCTTTCAAAGCAGGAACCTGTTCTCAGGGCATGATTCTGTTTTCATTTATACCCCAATCATGGTGATAAGTTATCACCACCCCTTTTGCCCCTCATGAAGTAGTGGAGACACCGTGACACATCCAAGCAATTGGTAGCAAACTTTCTGCAGAGCAAGTCAAACAGGCATGTTGCTCCTCAAGCCTGTGGGCCAGCAACAGACTATGATATTGTTTGAATTTCCTTCAATAGCCAATCCAATATCTATACTTGTGGCTGCTGTGCTCTGGCACTGAAAAGGGGAGAGAGGAGAGACAGGAAGATCTTTGTGACTATCATATCTCTTCAAAAACCATTCAGACCATCCTTTTCCTAGAAAATGAAGTCATTCTTGTTCCAGGAAATTAATTACTGTTCTCAGAACTAGCAGAGATCCACGGATACGCAAATTGTCCATTGAAATTCCCATCAATCTCCTATGTAACTGATGTCCAACCAGCATCTCTTCCAAAGGCAACATGTTTTCAGCCCCTTTTTCTCTCGGGAATAATGCACATCCTAATGGAAACATGTTGATTTATCTTCACTTCTCTCCTGTTCCTGTTTCCTCTCTGGAAAGAGACATACTATTTGTCCAAGGATCTAGCTAGTTAACTTTCGCTCACCCAGAAGCTGGTCTCTAGTATTATGAGCTGCCAAGAGGCAACTTTCACTCCACAGAGAGATGTCAATCCTCAGTCCTTAGAGGAGGGAGAGTCAGTCTTCTGTAGGGTAGGATAACAAAATATTCCAGCTGGCCTGGGGAAAACCCCAGTTTATGCCTATAGTCCTTGTGTAATTATAAATGATATCCTTTTCACTCTCAAAAGTGTCCTGGCTGGACGATAAATGTATGATCATCGTGCCTGGAGCTTTTCCTGAGGTCTTGGTCTGGGGAAATGGTCTGGGAAGGCAGCATGTTGTCAGTTAATAGCTGGATATCCACCCGGCCCCCAGCCCAGGTGATGCTCTGCCTCCATGCAGCACAGAGTTTAATTTCATTAAAGATGCCAGCCGTGCATGGAGACAACCTTTTCCTGATGTCTACCCAGAAGGTTTGGAACTGTGGCCCCATCAGGGCATCTAAATACCGTTTTCTAAAAATAAGTTAGGTCTCTTCCTTAGAGTGAACCCCAAAATAAATTTTGGATGCCTGAATGAGTTAGATGTAAGAGATAAAATGACAATAGAGTTAGTAGAGACCCATATAATCTGGGTTGGAGAAGCTTTATCTATGCACTAAAAGGAGGAAACTTTGAAAGAAAAGATTGATCTCATTACAACAAATTAAAGTTTTCTGAATGGCAAAAACACACATATCCACTCAAACTTAAAAGTAAAATTCAATCTAGAAAAAAAAGTGTGCCACATAGGAAAGACAATTGCTTGATAAACTTAATAATTAGATGTAATTCACCTAACCAGAGTTTCCTATTATATTGAACAAGGAAATGTGGCAATGGCAATTAGATGTAGCTTGAAGTATAAAAATAACAGCTCATACATATCGAACTTTCAAAAATCAATTTTTAAAACTTCAAAAGAAAAAAACAAATAATTTGAGCAATTTACAAAAGAAATACAAATATCAAATTAAGCATATTTATTCTCTCTCTCTCTCTCTCTGGTAATAAAGCAACACAAATCAATATGGCATATTTTTCACCTATCATTTCCATGACAACTCCTGGTGCTGATGAAGAGATGGGTCAATGAGCACTCTCACACACGCCTAGATGTCAAGTCAACCTTTCTGGAGAACAGTTTGAGTATACATCAAAATCCTTATGTGTTTACAAACCCCTTGATTGCTCATTTGAGTCATGAGAGCAAAGTCAGATGATCATCCCAAAGTCAGTCAGACAAACCTCCAGGTTTCCAGGCCTCCCCTCAAAGTTACCATTAACATATCAGTAATTGCCTCTTGGGAATCTAATTCTGTCTTTGAAAACTCATTCAGTTCAGGAGTCCCCAAATACAGAAACTCACCAAAAAGATAACTCCTCACAGTCTGGTTTCCAATTCCACTGCTTTCTGACTGCAGACGCCCCTCTTCCTCTCTTGGGGTTAAGGTTAAACTGCTAGTCACCAGTTTAATAGACGACAAGGGCTGAGAAACACTAACCTAAGTTATTCCCCTGCCCTTGAATTCACACTAAGAATACCCTGTAGAGGCCAGGCGCGGTGGCTCACACCTGTAATCCAGCACTTAGGGAGGCCGAGGTGGGCGGATCATGAGGTCAGGAGTTGGAAATCAGCCTGGCCAACATGGTGAAACCCCATTTCTACTAAAAATATAAAAATTAGCTGGGCATGATGGCAGGCACCTATAATCCCAGCTGCTCAGGAGGCTGAGGCAGGAGAATCGCTGAGCCCAAGAGGCAGAGGTTGCAGTGAGCCGAGATCATGCCATTGCACTCCAGCCTGGGTGACAGAGCAAGACTCCATCTCAAAAAAAAAAAAAAAAAAAAAAAAAAAAAAAAAAAAAAATACCCTGTAGACCCAGGACATGGAATCCAAGAGCAGTCAAGTCCGCAGGAAAGGAGGTGAGGCCTGCATTTGCACTATCTTTTTATTGAGAAACACATGAGTCTGGGTAGCCCAGCGTGCAGGGAACAGATGTGCTCACCCCACCCTGTGGCTGGGGAAATGGTGCAAGGAAGCCAATGGCAAGGGTTTGGCAAACAAAATCAGCTTCCAGGCTGGAGGAGAGGAATGGAGTGGGAAGGAACGTGAGGCGGGGCTCTGGGTGCCGCCAGGGCTTGGCAAACAAAATCAGCTTCCAGGCTGGAGGAGAGGAATGGAGTGGGAAGGAACGTGAGACGGGGCTCTGGGTGCCGCCAGGGCGTTCTCATTTCCCTCCATTCATCACCCGCCATTGTTTCTGATTACAGTTTTTGCTCCCGTCCATCTTACATCCTTACATTAATCCTTCCAATTCGGGGCAATTTTACCATATTGTGTTTGCTAATTTCCCATTTAGAGCAATACGCAAGCAGGTTCCCACTGCTTCCTGAATGGCTCAGAAGCCAGCTGAACAGTCAAGACACGAGAATTCTTTGCTTCTGGAGTCTGCCTTTGTGAAACAGGATTAGCTTTGAAATACAGACATACCAGAAGCAGGGTAGCAGCTGCTTCCATAGAAGAACAGGGGAGTCAGGACAGGGGAAGCGGTGCTGAGCGGAATGGTACGTGGCAAACCACTAATTTCGGCTCTCAGCTCAGAGATTGACACCAAAGGCAGAAGTAACTGCTTTGCTTCTCTCCTCTTTCCCTTATCAGGCTCAGTAACAAAGGAGTTTTTCTTTGTTCCCTCCCTTGAGACATGAAGTTAGCGATAGGGGAGTGTGAACAGCCTGGCATGACCAAAATGCCCACCCACCCACATGCCCTTGGAAGATATCTCTGAGTCACCAGGAAATGGGGGTTATAGCCTAGGCCACCCAACAGACCGAATAACAATTGTGTATAGCTCTGTAACACTTTTGTCTAAAACAATTTCTTTAGCTCGCAATTCTGTGAGTCAGAACTTTAGGCTGGGCTCAGCTGGCGATTCTACTGGTCTCAGTTGGCTGCCCCATATGTCTGCAGCTACAAATTGGCTTTGTTGGTCTTGTCCGGGCTTTCTCACATGTATGGGTCTCAAATGGGACTAGTTGGCTCTGGAGCATTAGCTCCCTGGTCCCCAGCAGGTTACTCTGGATCATTTTCATAGTAGAGGCAGGGGTTCAAAGAAAACAAGCAGAAACATGCAAGCCCTCTTGAAGCACAGTCCCAGAATTGGCCTACCTTCTCTTCTACTACATTCTACTAGTTAAAGCAAGTACAAAGCCAGATTCAGGGGGCATACAAATAGACTCCCTTCTCAACGGGAGGAGCTGCAAAGTCACATTGCAAGAGAGATGCATACAGCAAGGAAGGAACAAGTGTGGCCATTTTTGCAACCTTCTGCAGCCAGCCACAGGATTCTTTGCCCAGTCATCTACTGTCCCACAGCTGTGAAGACAGACTCAAACGATCTTTTATAATGCAATTCTGCCCAAAGAACACCCAAGGTCTATCCCCTCCAAAATTCAAGGAACTCCTTCATCATGACACATCAATCTCAACACCAACAACTGCAGAAGCAGCAACATTACAAAACCCAAGTCTTAGCAGAGAAAGATTCTAGCAAAAACAGAAAATGACCTTGGGTAGTTTTAGAAAGAAATTTATTAAAATGGAAAGTATTGTCAGTCACAGTGGCTCACACCTGTAAGTCTCAGCACTTTGGGAGGCTGAAGTGAGAGGATCACTTGAACCTAAGTGTTCAAATTAGCCTGGGCAGCATAGTGAGACCCCATCACTACAAAAATGAACAAAATTAGCTAGGTCTGGTGGTTTGCACCTGAAGTCCCAGCTACTTGGGAGGCCTAGGTGGGAGGATCACTTGAGCCCAGGAGATCAAGGCTGCATTGAGCAGAGATCACACCACTACACTCCAACCTGGACAACAAACTGAGACCCTGTCTCAAAAATAATAATAATAATAAAATGGAAAGGATTAAAAGATCAAAAAGAGGGATGCTAATGCACCCAAAGACTAGAAATGGCCAATCATGAGATCTTTAAATTTGGAAAAGATTTCTCTTTCTCTTTCTTTCTTTCTTTTTCTTCTTTCTTTTTTCTTTCTTTCTTTTTTTCTTTCTTTCTTTTTCTTTTGAGATGAAATCCTGCTCTGTTACCCAGGCTGGAGTGCAGTGGTGTGATCATAGATCACTAGAGCCTTAAATCCTGGGCTCAAGTGATTATCCTGCCTTATAAAGGTTTATAGCCTGCGAGGTGGCCATCCTGACAGGTTGGGAAGCATAGCCTCCCACAGAGACCTTTAGCAGGCACTTTGAAGGAGGAACGGGTAAAATAGGAATTTTTACTGAGCGGGTTGGCCAAGTATAAATATTCAACAGGTTATAGGATGTTCCATGAATATTCATGACAGGGGAATCTTAACATATGTATACTGAATAAACATGTATGTTACATATGACCCGTGTTCACCTTGGGGTGGAGACTTAACATGAACTGTATTACAATTAGGCCCTATACGTCAAAAGGTGAAGCAGGGATACAAAGGCACTTAAGTGTGCAGCCTCTGTAAAACCAGCCAGAGCCGGTCCGTTAATCAGGAGTAAGTTATAGAAATCAGTCTCTTGTCCAATCAAAGCTATAGAGATGACTTGTGGAACAGTAGGTGGAGGTCAGCATCTGGTGGCGGTTGAGCTACAACTGTTTCAATATTGCTTATCTCAAGACCAGTACTTGCTTAGCTGATAGAGAAAAAGAAAAGCCTTGTGGCAGGTAGAACACAGTTTATTCTTTTAGTGTAGTTCTTTACTTGTATGACTTAACCCTTGCCTGGCATAGCCTTAGGTCCTATTTTGGTATCTTATTGCCGCAGAGAGCCTGTACTGTCAGTGGTATGATCTCTATTTTAACATTAATGCTGCTAGTTGTGTCTAAACTGCAAAAGGGCAGGGGTAATAAGGTGTGTATGACCTCCCATCCTGTCATGGCCAGCAACTCAGTTTTTTAGGTTTCTCTGGGGTCCCCTTAGCCAAGAGGGAGTCCATTCAGTCAGTTGCAGGGCTTAGGATTTTATTTTTAGTCCTCAGAATTCATTAACATCCCTAGGTCTGAGCTGGAATCCAGTGAGTGCTGGAGCCTTGAGGGGTCAAGTGAGGGATGGAGGGCAGGGACCACACAGGAGCTACAGTCATGGAAAGACACAGCCACTTCCAACTATTTTCGCAGTTGGTAACTGAAACCATGGATAAGGAGAACTACCATATTGAGTGTTGTATGCCCAGACCTATTTAAGTTTTTGCCTAACCATATTAAGCTTTCACAACAACCCTATGTAATGGACCCTATCACTATTTCCCTTTCACAGATGAGAAACCGAGGCTCAGAGATGTTAGGCAACTCACCCATGGTCATAAAGCTGGTGAATGGCAGAGCCAGGGTTTGAACCCAGGCAGTACATAAACTCCTGCCCAAAAGGCTTTACTGTCTATGGCAAAGCATGGTCCCAGCAGATTTCCTGGGACTCTGCAGGATTCCAAAGTGTCTTACATGTCACTCTATTTGCTTCAATTACGTTTACCTGATGATAATCTGTTTTGAAAACTGGTCATTGATGTGTGCTAAAAACAAAAAAATAGCCAGATTATTGTCCAGATTTTTATCAGACAAGGTTTGTTATTTACAATCTAGATTACTACCTATGTAGAATTTTAACATTCACTACATTTCTTAACCACTTACCATCTGGGTGCTGAGATAAAGACCTTGTATGTATCATCTCTATGAATCTTCATGATAACATAAGGAGGTACCTATAGAACATCACCATCGCCATCATTAACATCATCCCATTTTATAGAAGAAGCTCACAAGAACCCTTCAAGTGCATTATTTTGTGCTCTATAGCCAAAGTACATGGGAGCAGCCCACGGAGGCCCTCTGAGGCCTTAACCAATCTCTATCAGCTGTAGCTTTCTCCCCCCTTCCACATCTGCCTGCCTTCCTGGCTGCTGCTCATTGCTTCTCTCTTCTCCATCTTTCTCTCTCTCTCACCTCCCTGTCCTGCTCTCTCCTTTGTCCACATCACGGACCACTCAGCTGCTTCCCAGACATTGTTAGCCCTAAAGGTGATATCTAAGATCTCATTTCCAAGGGAACAGTTCCTACCAGGAGCACCCCAAACGTTCCTCAACACCAGTGACAGGTACAAGAAATGTTTCCTTTTGGGAAATGTCCATCCTGAACATTTGATAAATTCAGACATAGGGACATGGAGAAGCTATAATACTTATTTCAAACCATTAACAGAATCAGGAATCACATTTAAGTTATCTTTAATTATCTAAGCTGACAGAGGCAAAAATCAGCATGTACAATCCAAATGTATAGGCAAAAGGAGAGAGATTGTGGCTGGGCATGATATTCAAATGCTGTGTTGTGGCCATTCTGACAAGCACATTTTGTTCATATTTCATCAGCCTGAAATCAAGGCTATTATTAATGGTGTCTTCATAATTGCTGTTGGATGGGCAGCAACAGCACTACAGTTATCTTTGCCATCATCTCAGTCATGGTGCATTATGTCATCGCTTCAGTTGTGCGTTGCAGATTCTGTGGCTGTTGGGTTTAATTTCCATTTAAAATACAAACCAAGGCATATAAAAGGGCAATTTAGCCTTGTCCCTTTACTCCATCACGGTCTTTCCAGACTAATCTGATTTAGAGGGTAAAGCCTGTGGTGTGTGGCTCATGAATGTTCTTAATCATAGAACACCTACTGGAAACTTCCTTGGACTGTGGCAATGATTGTTTCCAAAGACAAGGCCAAATTTTGACTTTGTGTGTGTTTTCACAAATTTGTTAAAGGGAAGTCAGAAAGAGGAATATAAGAAAGGGCATACTCCACAGTCGTGTAACACCAGGAGGCTCCCAGTCTACAAATTGTTGCTGTTAAAGTTCACATTCTTTGCAAGCCTACTTGGCCATGGGGTTACAGAGTGAATAAATCCAAGTGCTGACCTAGTGTCTTTTCTAGAGATGACTAGGGCACCTCTGATCCAACCTCCCTCCCTCACAGGATCACACCCCAGAGCATCACTCCATAAACAAGCCTATGACATGGCTTTTAACATTTTGTTCAAAAAAGAATACTAGCAAACTTTTTGACAGTAACTACTGAAGTGGACCACAGATGGACTCTAAGGCACAGCAATTCCAATTCTAGGTACATGCCCAATAGAAACATGTGCTGACATTTACCAGAAGACATGTACTAGAATCTTTGACTTTTATTAATAGCACCAACTAGAAATAAATGATGTCTGTCAGTAGCACAATGAATACATAAATTGTATTTTATTCATATAATCACATACTATAAAGCAAAAAGAATAAACAGCCTATGACTACATGCAACAACATGGAGACTCTCACAGACATAACGTGGAATGTCAGGAAAGTATACCTACTGGATGACACCATTTGTATAAAGTATACTCTAACTATCTCTTGCTGTGCAACAAATGACCTGAAAAGTTAGTGGCTTTAAACAGCAGCAACATTTTTTTATAAGTCTGCATTTGGGCAAGGCTTGGTAGACGACAACTCATCTCTACTCCACTGTGAGGTACGTGGGAAGATGGGAATGCAGGGGGGTGGAATCATCTGAAAGCTTCTCCTCCTATAGGTGGTAGCCAATGCTGGCTGTCAGCTGAGACCTCAACTGGAGCTGTGGTTGGAACACATCGACTTGGCCTTGCATATGGCTGGATTCCAAGGGTGATCACCCCAAAAGGACCAGGGAGTCATTATCTTTTATAACTAAGCCCCAGAAGTCACATGCTATTGCTTCTGCTATAGTCCCAGGACCACACATACTCAAAGGGAGGAAACAGAGATGGAGGAATGTCGGCAGCACATTCTCAGGAAAGGAAGGATGGGATATATTAGTGCAGAGGTCTTTGGAAAACACTCCTGCCATAATGTACACAGGAGGCAACAGTAATCTGTGGTTTTAAAAGGCAAGGTAATGGTTACCCTTAGGAAGAGAGTAGTGATTAGAAGGGAGGATGAGAGGGGCTTGGGGGTGTTCATAATATTCTGTTTTTTGACCTAGTGCTAGTTCACTTTGTGAAAATTCATCAAGATGCCCATTATGACTTGTGCACTCTACTTATGTATGCTATAACCCAATAAAGACTTTTTAAAGAATTGTAGCAATGATATTTTGGCAAAGCTTGGTGGATTCAGTAGGCCCAATAGAAAATTTTCTCAACAATAGCCACAAGTCATGTCCTCTGGGATATGATTTGAGTTGGATGCTAGCTCTCTCCTTGGTAACTTATAACTTGCTAATATGGAGAAAATGGGTTTCTTCTTGTAGAGCTAGAGAAAGATTAAAGCCAACTGTGATGGTTAATTTCATGTGTCAAATTGGCTGGGCCACAGTGCCCAGATACGTGCTCAAACATTATTTTGATGTTTCTGTGAGGGTGGTTTTGAATGAGATGAACATTTAAATTGGTGAACTAAAGCATCATCCTGCATAATGTGAGCCTCATCCAGTCAGTTGAAGACTTGAAATAGAACAAAATACTGACCTCCCTTGAACAAGAAGCAATCAGCCATGAGGCCTTCAGACTTGTTCTACAGCATTGGCTCTTCCTGGCTCCATGGCAGACTACCTTCAGGCTGAAACTGCAACAATGACTCTTCCCTGGGTCTCCAGCTTGCCAGCCCACCCTGCAGAATTTGGACTTGTCAGCCTCCATAATCATTTGAGCCAATTCTTTTAAAACATAAATAAAATATATATATACATATGAATAAATATACACACACACACACACACACACACAAATCCTATTGGTTTTGTTTCTCTGGAAGCCTTTGACTAATGGACCTGCATTCTTGGTGTCTGTCTTGTATCCTTTCTTATTTAAGCTGACTATCCACTGAATGGTCTATGTCTCTCAGAGAGCCAGTAAAACTTAGCCCAACCCCAATTTCCATGGCCTTAGGAGGCTCTAAAGCTGTCCCTGCAGCCTCTCTCCATCTGGAACTTTCTTCCAAACGCTTCCTTCTCCTGCAATACGGCCTTACAATTCACACACAATCCCTCACTGGTTCCCATTTTTAAAACATCATTTATCCCAAGCATTTCATGAATTTATTGACTTTATTAATGATTTGAGAGAATAAGAAAGCATTCTGTATTAGTCAGCTATCGCCACAATGTGCTGCATAACAAATAATCCCAAAGCACAGTATTACACAACAATGAGAATTTATTCTCTGATCACATATCTGTGGGTTGGCTGAGGTTTGGCTAATAGTCTGGACTTGGGTGGACTTGGCACAAGCTGTGGGTTGGGCCTAGGTCTGTTCCATGTGTATCTTCTTGCCCCTGGTCCTACAAATACCCAAGGCATGTTCTTGCTATGGTAAAAGTCAGGAGTGCAACAGAGCAAAATCCCCACCCAAGAGCCTTTCAAGCCTCTACCCATGTGATATCTGCTAACATCCCATTGACCAAAACAAGTCACACAGCCAAAGCTAAAGTCAGAGGAAAACACCTCATCCCCTTCCCCCACATCTGGGGCCATGGCAGGGGTGTGGGAGAATTAAGAGGAATGATCTGAGCTCCCACAGTGGGGCCTCTTGCCAGTCCCCAGCCTCCCTCTCCTTTCTCTCTTCCGCTTTGCCTCTCTCCAGAACGTCAAGAAAAGCCTTCCCTGGCCTCTGCAGAACGGTGTCTCTTTCATCGGGCCTGAAGCATTGTTTTATTCTACAAAGCTCAGGGCATCTTCTCAATGAAAGTGAGTCTCTCCCCAGGAAGCTGGCTGAGAAAAGTAATCTGTTCAAAACCTCATGTAGAACAGACAGAGTCCCCTCACAGAGTCTGTGGCCATTATCATGCTGAACCAAAAGAAAAGTAAGCCATCCCCTTTCAAGCCCCCAAATCCTTTCTCAGCAAGCTCTGAAGTGGAAGAAGATTAATATTGCATCTCCAGGCTCCTGAGCCACTAAAAGTAAAGAATGAACTTCCTCTGGGGAGTTGCCTGGGCCTTTTTCTGAATGCACCTCTGGCCAAAAAACAAATAAAACAAACTCTTTCTAGGGATCTCAGGGGCAGCACTTTAATGGAGGAGCAATGAAGAACAAAGCCTCCCATTTGCCAGCGCTAAAGATGATCCCCGGGCAAACTGGGGAAAACAGAGCAGAAAATTAAGCCTTTGCTTGGTTTCCTCTCTCAGGCTCAGTTCTCACCAGTCCAGACCGCAGCACACCCTGCAAAGAGGTAAGTGTAATGCAGAACAGGAGCAGGAGCAGAAGAGAGCCTGAACATTGACCCTCCCCAAGGCTGCTTTGATGCTGAGCCATTTTATGCCTAGATAATGAACATACCCACAGCACTCCTGGGTCTGAATGCTGATACCACTCTCTCTACTCTTGCTCCAGAAAAGCCAATGAATTGTGTTACTTGGTTTAGTTTGGAGGGAAGTGGGGAGTAGAGCAATGTAATCAGTTTACATACAGTCTTTCCAGAAAGATGAAGATAAATCGAGTGTTCAGACACAGGTAATGACTCACAACGAGGCTGCAGGCTTCTGGGAGGCCGTGATTCTGGGGGATGGCAGAGCTGACTAGC
The DNA here is from genome assembly GCF_028885655.2 of Pongo abelii. Lineage (NCBI taxonomy): Eukaryota > Metazoa > Chordata > Mammalia > Primates > Hominidae > Pongo > Pongo abelii. The sequence goes on along the minus strand of NC_072006.2, from coordinate 13,533,138 downwards.
AGGCAGGGATGGGGCTGTGATTTTTTGCATTGATTCTAACTTATACTTTTTTCTGTATCTAAGTAGTTCTGAAGTTGGAATGCATCTTAGTATATATCAAAGCTTCCTTACAACCACTTCCTCTAAGAAGTAGTCATGCCATATAGTTGCCCTTGCCTGTTACATGCATGAATATCAAAAGCACCAGCATCAAATCCAGCAGAGTGGTATCTGCCATGTGCATGGAAATCCTGGAGCCTCTCCTAATTGGTCTGGGAGTGAGAAGGGAAAATATGCCTTCAGGAGCCCTCCCCAAAGCAGCAATCAGAAGCAGGCTGCAAAACCAGCTTCAGAACCCAGGGCCAATGCTTTTAGTTCATGCATGGATAATAAAAGGCAAACTCATAGAAGGAGAGAGTAGGATGGTGTTTATCAAAGGCTCAGGGATGGGGGTGAATGGAGAAAAGAGAGATGTTGATTAAAAAGCGCAACATTCAGCCAGGCGGAGGGACAAAGATTTAGTGATCTATTGTACAGCATGATGAGTATAATTAATCATAGCATTGCATATTTCAAAATTGCTTAAAAATTGGGTTTTAAATATCATAAAACCCAATCATAAAAATTCTTATCATAAAAATTGATAAGTACATGAGGTAATAGATATGTTAATTTACTTGATTTTATCATTCTACAATGTAAACACATACCAAAACATCACATTATACCCCATAAATATATGCAATCATTATTTGTTAGTTAAAGATAAAATTAAAGAACAGAATTACCGTATTACCAAGGCTGTTCATGGCACTCAGGATGACATTGCCAGAGGAGTGGAGAGACTACAGGCAACAACAATTTGGGAGTCAAAAGTGAATCAGAAAAATCAGGTCAATGTTAAGAAATTTAGAATATATTAAGCAATTTTATTTTGCTTATCTTTTTCTTTTTATATTCACCCAAGTATTATATTATAAAAATTTTTACCTAATTAAATGTAAAGCCCTTTCAAATAAGTTGAAAATAAAATTCTAAAGAAAGCAGGATGCCATAGTTTTCCATTGCAATGTTAGTTCTTCCTCAGTGAGACATAAAATAAAGGTGCATTTAGGATTAGGTTGAGTTAAAGGTCCCAAATCTAATCTCCTGCTTCAATCTCAGTGCCCAATAAAACGAGCCAGCGACAGGCAGAAAGCGGAGCCCCACTGAGTTTGTAGTCAAAGTCCCCACCTTGCTTTGGGGCACGTTCCTCTTCCTCCCCTCTTCAATGAAAAACCGCTTCCCTCAGACATCAAGTGCTACTGCATTCCTGGCCCAGATCAGTTATCAGGAAGTCTTGTTCTTTTCTTCTCTTTCGGGACAAGTGACATAGAAGGCTCACTTTGGAGAACATGCCTTCTGGGTGGAGGGGGTGTTGTATTTCCTCTTTTTCTTTTTGAGACGGAGTCTCGCTCTGTGGCCCAGGCTGGAGTGCGGTGGCGCGATCTCAAGCTCACTGCAAGCTCCGCCTCCTGGGTTCACGCCATTCTCCTGCCTCAGCCTCCGGAGTAGCTGGGACTACAGGCGCCTGCCACCGCGCCCGGCTAATTTTTTGTGTTTTTAGTAGAGACAGGGTTTCACCGTGTTAGCCAGGATGATCTTGATCTCCTGACCTCGTGATCCGCCCGCCTCAGCCTCCCAAAATGCTGGGATTACAGGCGTGAGCCACTGCGCCCGGCCGGGGTGTTGTATTTTAACAGTGGGAAAGGAAGGGCCCTCCTGAGGTGAGATTTCAGGCACTGGCCGTTGGAACAGACAAGGGAGAGGGTTCTCACCCCCCACTCCTTGAAGTCTGGCCATTTGGGTGGGAGAGGCTGGAGCAGCCAGTGAGGACACTCAGCATAGTGTGGGCAACCAGACAGGATGGATTTGAATTTATAAAGAACCTGCCTTCCTTCCTTCATGTTCCAAGCAAATGTTCCAGGTATTTAAGCCACATGCTGGGGAGGTAAGTTAGATAAGTTTCATTCTGGAGAGATAGGTAGATGGGACACAAATCTGGAAACTACCCATCAACAGTAGAACAGATAAATAAATTGTGGTATGTTCATAAAATAACATATGATACAACTAAGAGGATGAATGAGCCAAAAGATGTGCAACAAATGCGTGAGTGTTACAGAGACAGTGTGGAACCGAGGAATCCAGACACAAAATCAGAGTGCATGATTTTGTTTATGGGAACAGCAAAGACTGGGGAAACTAAACAATGTTATTTTTAAGTCAGAATTGTGGTTTCCCTGGGTTGGGGGACTAAGTAGGGACAAGAAAGAGGAGAAGGGACATCTGGGGTGCTGGAAGGGATTCTGTTTCTGGATCTGGAAGTTGGTTTATGAAAATACGGGTGCCTGTAGTTTATGAAACTTCATCAAGATGAACACAGGATGCGTGCACCTTCTGCGTTTATGGGTGTTATTTGTCAAGTGTGTTAAAAGGAAGATCCTTCCTGTGGATCGTATGGGACAAAAAAAGGAAGATCCTTCCCTTCAGGTTGCAGAGATGGGGAAGAAACCCAAACAGGCTGGCTACAGGATCTGAGGGAGGAGACTACATTAATTTTTTAGCTTCCACTTTTATCAGCCTGCTCAAAGCAATGCCCCAAACAAATTATATATTCTATGTCCCTGCAACTTCATGAAATAGGGATCTGCACACAAAAAAAGTGTTCCCCTGAGAGCTCCAGGAAATGGGTTTCGCACACATCAATCAAGACTGCAAAAGGGGCTAGGCACGGTGGCTCATGCCTGTAATCCCAGCACTTTGGGAGGCCAAAGCAGGCGGATCACTGAGGCCAGGAGCTCGAGACTAGCCTGGCCAACATGGCGAAACCCGTCTCTACTAAAAATACAAAAATTAGCCAGGTGTGGTGGTGGGTGCCTGTAATTCCAACTCGGGAGGCTGAGGCAGGAGAATTGCTTGAACCTGGGAGGCGGAGGTGGCAGTGAGCCAAGATCACGCCATTGCACTCCAGGCTGGGCAACAGGGCAAAAAAAAAAAAAAAATCTCCACTTCCTTATTAAAGGAAGATTTGAAAGCATTCACACACACACACACACACACAAACATACACACACACACAAACACACACACACACACAAACAGCCTCTAACGGCCATAATTTGTAGCCTAGGCTGAACCACAGCACTGTTTCAGTCATCCCATCTGCCCATTTTTTGGCCTCCGAGCTCTACCCAGCCAGAATTCACCCTATGAGCCCCATTGAGCAGTAAGCAGTTATTTACTCCATCAATATTGACTGAGCACCTGCCACCATCCAGGCCCTGTGCTAGGTGTTTAATCTGGCAGCAATCATAGGAGGCAGGGAACACGATCCCCATTTTTACAGATGAAAAAGCTGAGATTCAGGGACATCAGAGCACTTATCCAAGGTTACAACCAGGTGGCAAGTGGGGGAGCTACAATTCACCCCATGCACCATTCCTTGCTAGAAACTGTAGCCTTGATTTTCCAGTTATCTAATACTGCATAATGAGCCACCCCAAAACAGTGGCATAAAACCGGAATGATGATTTGCTCATGGATCTGGGGGTTAACTGGGCTCCACTGGGCAGTTCTTGCTCAGGGACTCCCATGTGTTTGCAGAGACATGCAGTGTCTGCGGCCCTCTCCAGAGATTCCTCGCTGGGAATCCAGGCATCCCCGAGCATCTCTGTCTGGTCTCCCCACATGGGGACCTTGGGGTGTCAGAACTTCTCACGAGGGGCAGAAGTCTGCAAGAAACCAGCAGAAGCCTAGAAAGTCATGCAGTATCACCTCTGCCACATTGTGTTCATCGAGGCAGCCACAATGGCCCACCCCAGCTCAGAGGGAGGGGACCTGGATCCCACCTCTTGATGGGAGGAGTAACAAAGAATTTGCAAATGTTTAAAACCACCACAACTGATAAGTTTGTCAGAGTGGGTATTGACCACGATGACTGTCTTCACATTTCCACTCTCTTCCTTCACTTCTGATGTGCATTTTAATGCTGTACTTCCTGCTTCTGAGTTTGGCCATGTCTCTTGCTCTGGCCTGTGGGATGTTAGCCCAATGATGTGTTTCCCCTCTGCCATCACCATGGGGAAAATGTGCCCGGACCATGCCACGGGTCTAAAGGGGAGTGTCTCAGTTCATTTTCTGTTGCTTATAACAGAATATCTGAAACAGGGTAATTTATAAGAAGTGAAATGTATGTCTTACAGTTCTGGAGGCTGGGAAGTCCAAGGTTCAGGGGTCACATCTGGTGAAATCCTTCTTGCCAGTGGGGACTCTCTGAAGAGTCTTGAGACCGTGCAGGACATTACGTGGCGAGGGAACTGAGCACGCTAGCTCGGGCCTCTCTTCCTCTGCTTATAAAGCCACCAGTTCCACTTCTACAAAAACCCATCAATTCATTAATTCTTAACCCATGAATGAGTTAATCTATTTGTAAAGAGAAGAGCCTTCATGACCCAATCACCTCTTAAAGGCCCCACCTCTCAATACTGCCACATTGGGGATTGAGTATCCAACACATGAAATTTGAGGGACACATTCAAACCATAGCACGGAGGGAAAGGAGATAAGAGACTGGAGGGGCAGGGCCCAGCCAGCCTGAATTAGCAGATCCTCAGTCAGACCGCAGGTCCATGAGTATAATTCAGTGCTGTGCCTTAGCACAACTTATTGCAGAGTTTTGAGATAGCTTGTGACTCAGTGTTGTTGTGGCTCTAAGTAATTTGGACACTGCCACTCAAAAAAGACATTGGAATCTAACTTCAGAGAAAATATTGGGAGATATGAGAAAACTTATAACTAATCATATGTCACAGAGTTGTTCAAGATGAAGAAAATATAAACAGGAGACAATTTAAGATACCGGCCAAGCTGGTCAGTGACATCTCAGAAAGTTTTTCAAGGTTCTGTGCCTATGCACCCCACCAAATGGACTTCTCCAAAGAGACTCCCACCAAAGCCATAACCAAGTCCTGCCCAGAGCTGTCTGCCTTGAACAACTCATTAATTCAGCTCATTATGATGCTTGATTGACAGGGCATGTTTGATGTGCATGTGTGTGCAAGTGTGTGTTGAGCTTTATGTGTTATGTGGGTGTGAAAATGGGAGAGCATCTCTGAATGATTCTTTGTAATAAAGAAAAATGGAAATTCATTGTACACTGGTCAGTCATCTTGAACTCCAATACTAGCTATTTCTTTAAAATAAAAAAGGAAAGAAATTTTATTTTCTCTTTACTAAATAAATTTTCCTTGGAAAAATTATTGCCTCTACATTCTTGGTTCATTTATGCCACCCCATTTCTTATGGGGCCTCCCCTTACCACGACCCCAGTTTTATCCCCAACAAACAATGGGAAGTAACTCAATCAATGAGAAGAGGCTGGAATCAGAGACAGAGAGCTTTCAAGCTTGAAGGAATGTGAGAGTACACCTAATCCAACCCACCTGATTCCCTGAGAGGCGGGGGCTTGAACCAAGAAAGGGCAAGTAGCCTCCTGGTGACCACACAGCAAGGCTAAGAACCAGCTTGAAGTAGAGTTCAGGCCTCTTTCAAGAGCTTCCCTGGAAAACTGGTGAAGCCAACCAAAGCACAGTAACCATGGTTTTGCGTCATTCAGTTTTTCTTCTCTGGATTTGAGTTCATTCATCTCTAAAACGCATGCCCTGGATTAAATGAGTTTCAAAGCCCTGTCTAGCTCTTTGATTTTTTTTTTTTTTTTTTTTTTTTTTAAGTAATTTAAAGAGAAGGTCAGGAACACTAGATCTCTCTCAACAAGACACCTGGAACCAAGCAGACCCATTTCCAAACCTCAGCTCCACCATGACCTTGTGCTGTTATGCAAGTCACTTAACTTCTCTTCCCCTAAGTGACCCAGTAGGTAGAGAAAGTACCTACTGTGGCCACACACAATTCAAAGGCACTGAGGGATTTTTTTTCCAACATAATTTGCTATATGGCAGTTTTATTTATTAGAGAGATACTTTCCTGAAGACCTCATGTAAATCCCAGCTCACTGAAGTCCAGACCAACCTTTCCATAGTAACAACACAAAGCGTGATGGGTCTCCCTTTTACCAGCTGAGAGCGGCCCCATCTTGGACAAGTTTCAACAAAGCTCACAAACAAGTCTATCTTAAGGCCCTTGAAATTCTGAGATTCCCAACTCTCTTTAATCTCTTGGTATTCTATTTCATATTTGGGTTGTAAAGTGAGACTTTATTTTTATTTTAAACTATTTCAGAATCATATAATTCAAATTTACATAAAAATAACCACAATTATGTACAATAATGTTTCAAAATACACATCAAACTAGTCATTGTGAAGAAACGCCCAGAACTTGGTTAATCTATCTTGCACTTGATTTATGGTTTAGCATAGTTTTATTTTTTAGATTTTTAATTACATGGTTTGGAAGTAGGGGGAAGCACCACCACCTTTCTAAGGCCAAAACCTCAGCAGGTTTTCATCCTCCCAGTGGAAATGGAGCTAATTTCAGAAGTAGTGGTGACAAGAAATAAGATGATACTTGTTAAGCCCTGAATGCAATGCCAGGAACATAGACAAATGTGCCCAAAACACCACCTTTTATTGTTATCGCTGAGCTAACTTTCCTTTTCTTCATTAACTTTTAAATACTGATCTGTTTTTAGGATTATAAATATCCAAGGGAAACAGAGACCATCTGGAGTTATCCCTACATTGTGGAGGGGTCCCACAAGAGCCCATTGGAGAGGTAAGGATGGCATTGTGGATCTGGGCACCATGTTCTCTCATCTTCCAAACCACTTCCCATGGCGCCACACCACCAGCCCACCCAAGCACACCATCCCCTGTCCACATATGTGTGGCCTTGGGATAACCTTAGACTTGGAATAAAAGGCGGCGCCACTGGGAAATGCAAGTGGTGGCTTTCCTTCTTCCCTCGGCCATTTCTCCGTTTGAGTCTGTTTAAGGACCTATTAGGCTGTGGCTTAGACAGACACTGAGATGAAGCCCTCAATTTCATGGAGCTGGGTTTGGGTTTAGGTCCTTGTTCACTGTCCCTTCATTGATGTCATAGAGCCACCTCCATCTTCATGGTCATCATCAGGGCTTGGAGGAGTCTGGGGTTACAATTTTCAAGATGGGGAGAAAACCTAAATCTTTCTGGCAACTCCAGCCTTAAGGGTGCCATTGCCCACCCCAACTTTCTTTTCCAGAATAAAATAAGGCCAGCATGGAGTCCACACCATAGCAGGTGGTTCCAGGTCTCAGATCATGTAAGGATGACTACCAGAGTTCTGGCTTCAGTCTACAAAGCTGGGCCCCAGGCTCCAACCTTCTGCCACTGACCCCCATTCTCCATCTTCACTGGTCTTGTTCTGTTCCTGGAACTCACCGTGCTCTGTGAGCCACAGGGCATTTGCACATGATGTTTCTTCTGCCTGGAACAGCCTCATCTCTGCCCTATCTCAGGGACCTCTCACTCATTCCTCTGATCTTGTTCCTCAGGAAGTCTGTCCTAAGCCCCTACCAAGTCTATGAAGAGCCCCTCAGCTTTCCCTCCTGAGCCCTCACTGTGTGTGTAGCAAGGCACCACACTGGGAGTTCCCTGAGGATCGGAGGTGTATTACTCCATTCTCACGCTGCTAGAAAGAACTGCCTGAGACTGAGTAATCTAAAAAGGAAAGAGGTTTAATTGACTCACAGTTTCACAGGGCTGGCAAGGCCTCAGGAAACAAAACAATGGCAGAAGGGACAGTAAACATGTCCATCTTCACATGGCAGCACGAAGGAGAAGAACGAGAGCCGAGTGAAGGAGGAAGCCCCTTACAAAACCATCAGATCTCATGAGAACTTACTCACTATCATGAGAACAGCATGGGCGAACCCACCCTCACGATTCAGTTACCTCTCACGAGGTCCCTCCCACCACACGTGGGGATTATGGGAACTACAATTCAAGATGAGATTTGGGTGGGGACACAGGCAAACCATATCAGGAGGTGTCCATTTTGCTCAGCCTTGCATCCTGTATTCTCAGCACAGGGCCGAGAAGGTATATTAGGTAGTAGTTGCTTGGTAATTATCACAGAATGAATGAATAAAGGAATGCTTATGGGCTCAAAACATCAATGGGTTTTCCCTTTTCCTCATGCAAAGAGCAGAATTCCAAAAAAAGAGGATGGCCAAAACAAGGGTACTGTCCCTGGACTGCCTTCTCAACTCCATACTTCTGAAGCTCCCCGGAAGCCCTTCTGAATCCCACCCCTAACCGCACTCTGGAGGCACCCCTGTAAAGGCCTGATGTTTTTATGGCATCTCAAGGCTTCAGAGGAGACCCCACACCAGGCCCTGCCCACAGTAGGCTCCAGTCCTGCTTTGCAGGCCTCGGGGGGCTCCAGTGAGAAACTTGCCCAGCTGAAAAGCTATGGAGCCCCTTTGCCTAAAAACTATGCTTAGTACTTGGGGACGGGATCAGTCGTCCACAAGCCTCAGCATCATGCAATATGCCCAGGTAACAAATCTGCACATCTGAATCTAAAATAAAAGTTGATTTTTTTTTTTCCAAAAAAGAAAAAACTCGCTTCAGCTTTGCTCTTTTCTTTATTGATGAGGAGTAAGAGAAAGCACAGACTCCACTCCCTGCCAGTTGAGATCCCCACCAATACTAGCAGTTCTCCAGGAACAAGCATGAAACCCTCCAGAAAAACCCACCATTACCCCACTTCATCTCCTCAGGCTACAAAACAACAGCAAAGGCGCTTTGAGACAGAGCACTTTCTGATTAGTCCTTTAAGAAAAAACCTTTCCTCAGCAGGAAATGACGCTCCAGAGACTGCTGGACAGAAATATAGAAAGAGCTATAATCCAACTGCCCCGGAGTGAGCCATGCAGTCCCTCAACACAGCATGTTCCTCAGTTCCTCAGGCCCCCCCAGTCTCTGTGGCCACTCCAGGACCCCCCACCAAGAGCCTGCGGGAACACCTCCCAGGGCCCCTTTCCAGCCCATTCCAGGGCTGCCTGCAGATCTCATCCTGCGCTTTGGGAGCCTTCAGCTGTTTCCAAGAGTTAACTAAACATCAATTTAATTACATTGCTGGGCTATATAAATATTATGCTCTACAAAATGGTACCAAGCAGATATTTTTAGGAGGTCACAGATGTTTCTTGTGATTAGCCTAGTTACAGGTCTGGAAGAATCTTTTTTCCTTCAAAGAAAAGTCAATGAGGATTCTCAGCTGTTATCTGCGGGTAGTTCCCAACATGGTTAAGCGCTGCGCATGTTAATGGCACACCTGGGAGACTTCCTTTTTGTCTCCTCTGCCCTGTGGCTGTCAGTTTCCCTCTGAAACCCAGCAAGTGGGGCCCAAAGTCTAGGATCATGGAGGAGGTCAGAGGCCAGTGAACCAGACACCAAATCCCAGCAAGGCCTGTTCCTCTACCTCTGGACTTGCCCTGCCTCTCCATTCATGCCACAAACATTTATAAAGCACCAGCTGTGTGCAAAACACCACACTGTAGCTGCCACTGCAAACTGGGATAAGACACTAACTAATATTAAGTGGCAAAATGAGACTTCTGTTCCCATAGATATACAAGAGGGCTCACAGCAACGCTATTTAAAATCACCCTAAACTGGAAACAATCAAATACAATGGAACACCACTCAGCAATAAAACAAACAAGCAGTAACTGTGCACAACAGTGTGGATGGATCTCAGACACAGAATTCTGAATGGAAGGCACCAGACACAGCAGAGTGTGCACTGCATGGTCCCATTTATATAAAGCACAAAAGTAGGCAAAACTAAAGTCTATGGCATTAGAGTCAAAATAGTGGTTATCCTGGAGGCAATAGTAACTAGAAGGGGGTGTGAGTGAGGATTCCTGGGGTGCCAGTCATGCCCTATTTCTTGAGCCAGATGTTGTGTTGGTTACACGGGTGTATTCCCTTTGGGGAAGTTTGTTAGCTGCACACTTAGAATGTGTAGACTTCTTCATATGTATGTTATTCTTCAATTTTAAAAATGCATTAAAAAATAAGTAAATAGGCCGGGTGCGGTGGCTCACGCCTATAATCCCAGCACTTTGGGAGGCAAGGCGGGTAGATCACCTGAAGTCAGGAGTTCGGGACCACCCTGGCCAACATGGCAAAACCCAGTCTCTACTAAAAATACAAAAATTATCTGGGTGTGGTGGTGCACACCTGTAGTCCTTTAGAAGGCTGAGGCAGGAGAATCGCTTGAACCCTGGAGGGAGAGGTGGCAGTGAGTCCAGATTGTGCCACTGCACTCCAGCCTGGGTGACAGAGCAAGACTCTATCTCAAAATAAAATAAAAATAAATAAAACAATAAAGTAAATAAAAGCAACTTGCCCAATGAGGCAAGATCCAGCCCCAGGCAGTCTGCTTCCAGAGTTCGAGTTCTAACTGCCTTGTCCTGGTGCCCCTTCAAATGCAAGCGCTGCTGGAGATCGCCAGGACTCAGCACTTGCTCTGATCCTTCTCTGGACCTCATCTTCAGAGTCTGCTGCACCTGACTTCCAACTGCTGGAGGGCTTTCTCTCAAATGCCCAGACCCAGGGAATCAAAAACCCCTGTCCCAGGAGCAGCCCTGTATTAGTCAGGGTTCTCTTAGAGGGACAGAACTAATAGGATATGTATATATATATACATATCCTATTAGTTTACTAAGTATCCTAGGAGTTTACTAAGTATTAACTTACATGATTACAAGGTCCCACAATAGGCTGTCTGCAAGCTGCAAAGCAAGGATAGCCAGTCCCAGTCCCAAAACTGAAGAACCTGGAGTCTGATGTTCGAGGGCAGGAAGCATCCAACACGGGAGAAAGATGTAGCCTGGGAGGCTAGGCCTGTCCCTCCTTTTCACGTTTTTCTGTCTGCTTTATATTCGATGGAAGCTGATTAGATTATTCTCACCAGATGAAGAGTGGATCTGCCTTCCCCAGCCCACTGACTCAAATGTTAATCTCTTTTAGCAACACCCACACAGACACACCCAGGATTAATACTTTGTATCCCTCAATCCAATCAAGTTGACGCTCAGTATTTATCATCACAAGCCCTCAACCAAAGACTGATGGGGATTAGTTTAAAAATTCTGCAACTCCCTCTTTCCTTGGGCTGGACAATGCTGAGGGGTGTTCTATCCTGTCTCCCTGAACTGCTCTGTGGGGTTGAGCCCCTCAACAATGACCTGCTCAATAATATGCCCTGTATCACCTTCCTTCCCTCCCTGTCCCACTGCCCCACTCCCGAGGGGATATTTCCTGGAATCACCACACAAATCCACAGCTGGCAGTTGCATCTTTGCCCCAGGGCCTGCCACTAGAGTGTGAAGTTCAAGAAGCCCCTTCTCAGAGAGGCCTTCCCTGGCCACCCAGGCCCCCGAAGCCACATTCCCTTCCTTTCTCAAGTGTCTTCTCTGGTTATTTGTTTGCTGTCTATTGCTTGTCTCCCCACAACCCACCCACAACCCCCATCTGGAAATACAAGCTCCAGGAGAAAAGAAACCTCAGCTTGCTTGCCACCAACTCCTCAAACCAGGAGTGATTTCCAGAATGTTTCACAACCATATGGCAAAGGAAAAAAAACCCATCAGAACGGGTTACTGAAAACCAGAATGGTGTTTGACCAATCGGAACCAATTCTGGCCTCATATATCCCAGCTTACTATCAGCCCTGCCAAAAGTAATTAACTCCTAAGACATCATGAGTGCTCAAAAAATATTTTTTAGGCAAATAGATTAATTGCTCAGTCAGTGAGTGAACAGAAGAAACTGGCAAGTTACAGCTAAAAATCCAAGATCTTCCCTAACTTAAAACCTCCAGAATAAAAACCTTGCCCTCTTTGGTGGTGCTGTCCTGGAACTTGTGCCAAAACACATGTGAACAGATCCACCCATAGGAGCTGAGACAGTCCTACTTCCCTGTTTCTTGTTTGGAGAATGGAAAAAATTACCTGCAAAATCGTGAGGTCCCTAAGAGTTGCCCTAGGATCCAGAATCTCAGTCTGGTCTCCATGCAGCCAGGCGCACCTCACTGAGACTCCCACAGGGGCCGTGAGCCATTTGCTCCATCCTTCCTAGGGCACAGTGCACATCTAACCCTGTTCAGAGAGAAAAGAGGTGGGATCTCTGGGGGAAAACTGGGAATGTCCCAGATAAGCCAGGGCATTTGTGTGGCCCACATAGGACCACACCTATACAAAGGCAGAACACAGAGCTGGAAAAAGGAGAGGTATACAAATTGTGGGAGAGAAAGACAACAGCTCAATCAGGGCAGTTTCCTGGAGGATGACCTTGAGAACATGCATGGAATGTAGATGGTGGAGGCAGGGGAGTTGGTAGGATTATGGCCTCCAAGAAGATCCTACACCTCAGTCTTCAGGACTGTGGCTAGGATGAGATATCACAACCATGAATACATTATTTGTCTTAGTGTGGGCTCTATCACAAAGTATCATAGACAGGCGGCTTAAACAACAGACTTTTATTTCTTATCATTGGAAGCTGGTAAGTCCAAGATCAGGGTGCCAGTCTGGTGAAGGCCCTCTTCCTGGTGTACAGATGTTCACCTACTTGCTACATCCTCATTGGCAGAGAGAATAAGAAAGAGAGAGGGGGGAATGGAGAGAGAGAGAGAGAGAGAAACAGAGAAAGAAAGAAAGAAAGAAAGAAAGAAAGAAAGAAAGAAAGAAAGAAAGAAAGAAAGAAAGAAAGAAAGAAAGAAAGAAAGAAAGAAAGAAAGAAAGAAAGAAAGGAAGGAAGGAAAGAAAGGAGAGAGAGAGAAAGAGAGAAAGAAAGAAAGAAAAGAAAGAAAGAAAGGAGAGAGAGAAAGAGAGAAAGAAAAGAAAGAAAGAAAGAAAGAAAAGAAGGAAAGAAAGAAAGAGAAAGAAAGAAAGAAAGAAAGAAAGAAAGAAAGAAAAAGAGAGAGAGAACGAGCACTCTGGTCTCTTCCTCTTATAAAAACACTGATATGGTTTGGTTCTGTGTTCTCACCAAATCTCATGTCAAACTGGAATCCCCAGTGTTGGAGGTGGGGCCAGGTGGGAGGTGATTGTGTCATGGGAGTGGCTCCTTCACAAATGGCTTAGCGCCATCCCCTTGGTGCTGTTGTTTTGATGGAGCTCTCACAAGATCTGGTTGTTTTAAAGTGTGTAGAACCTCCCCTGCCCAATCCTTGCTCCTTCTTTGGCCATGTGAAGTGCTACTCCCCCTTTACCTTCTGCCATGATTGTAAGTTTCCTGAGACCTCCTCAGAAGCCGAGCAGATGGCAGCATCATGCTTCCTATACAGCCTGAAGAACCATGAGCCAATTAAACCTCTTTCTTTATAAATTACCCAGCCTCAGATTTTTCATATAGCAATGTGACAACAGACTAATACAGACACTAATCTTATCATGGGGGAACCACTCTTGTGACCTCATCTAACCCAAATTACTTCCCAAAGGCACCACCTCCAAATACCATCACATTGGGGTTCAAGGTTTTGACATATGAATCTGGGGTGACACATTCACTTCACAGCATTACTTCTCATGGCAGAAGGAATTTTGCAGACATAATTAAGATTACTAATAAATTCACGTTAAGATAGGGAGCTTACTATGAATTATGAGTGGCCCAGTATAATCACATGAGTCCTTTCATGAAGAGGCAGAAGATAAAGACAGAAGAATTCAGAGAGATTCAAAGCCTGAGAAGGGCTCGACACACCGTTGCTGGCTTTGCAGACGGAGGAGCCATGTGGCCAGCCTCAAGTTGCTGAGAGCATTCCCAGCTGATAGGAAACAGTCCTATCACCACAAGAAGGTGAATTCTGCCACAACCTGAATGTGCTTGGAGAAGATTCTCCCCTCAAGCCCCCAGAGAAGAGCCCAGAGTGGCCAACACCTTAAGGTCAGCCATGGGAGCTGAGACGACAGCCCAGCCTGCCTGGACTTCTGGCTTCCAGAAGCTATGAGTTAATGAATGGGTGTTGTTTTAAGCCACTTAATGTGTGGTAATCTGACACTGACAGGCAAAGAGTAAGACCATGTATGGTAGGGAGCCACGGTCGTGAGCACAAATATCCACAGGGGCCCTGCAAGGCTGGCCCAGCCCAAGGAAACTGCAGCCACCAACACTCAGCCTCGGAGCCAGGGAGGCCGAGCGGGGAGGAGTGGGGCCTGGGTCTGTCTGGAGAGCCCATCCGCTCCACACCCGCAGCCGTTGCCTGGCAGGATACAGGCTCAGTGTATCCAAATGACCCAATTTTTAAAGAGAATACAGAAATCCAATTTTTTATATACAATGTCCTAATTCAAACTTTACTAACACTATGTTGGCCCACCTTGTGTAGACCAAACAAAACACAGATGTGTGTTTTGAGCCACTTGTGACCTTCTAGGGCACCAGCCGAGTGTAGAAGAAAAAGCAGGAAAGTCCCTAGAGGCAGTGGGGAGCCAGCCTAAGTGCCTGCCCTTCCTCTTACCCAGCGGAGAAAGGGACTCACATGCACGGGAAGCCCACTTCCAGCCAGGGGCTCTGTTGGGCCGCCCGAATGAGGGCTCCCCAGCAATCCACTGTCACGAGGGCTCCTGGTCCCGTTTGCAGATGAGGAAGCTTGGGCAAGAGGCGGTTCAGTACCCACCTGTGGTCAGGCAGGTGTAAAATGGTGATGCTGGGCTCAAAATTCCGCTTCTGGTTCCAGAATCTGAGTCCCAGCAGCTTCACGTGGTATCCAGCATCGAACGTTTTCTTGAGATTGAGAGGGGTTTGCGGTCACGTTTCTGAGGCCTGGGCTTCCCAATCCTCGCTTGTTGACCACCTTTCTCTCCCTACTCCAGGCTCCGGACCCTCCATCTCTCCAGCCCCTGCCCCATGGCTGCCCTTCCTCAAAGCCCCTTCCTCACCCCTTGCATCCCAGCCTCTCCGATTCCATTCTTGCTGCTTGCTTGTAGCTCAGGCTCTCGCTTTCCCAGTTCCAAATTCTTGAGAAAGGAATCGAGTTAGCTCAGGTCATTTTTTTTGTCCCAAGTCAGAATAGGTCATAGGTCAGATGCCAGCCCAGGCATGAGCCTGCATAACCCCTCTGCCCACTCTCCTGTCTCTAAGCAAGCCCCATTTCAGGGCCAAATGATTAACACATGGTATGAGCAGGACTCCCAGGTAGCAGGGGCTTAGGTGAGCCATTTCCCTTAAAAAGGAATGTGGCACAGCTGGGCACAATGGCTCACACCTGTAATCCCAGCACTTTGGGAGGCTGAGGTGGGCAGATCAGCTGAGGTCAGGAGTTCAAGACCAGCCTGGTCAACATGGTGAAACCCTGTCTCTACTAAAAATACAAAAATTAGCTAGGCATGGTGGCAGGGGCCTGGAAGCTGAGGCAGGAGAATTGCTTGAACCTGGGAGGCGGAGGTTACAGCAAGCGGATATCGTTCCATTGCACTCCAGCCTGGGGGACAAGAGTGAGGCTTCGTCACAAAAAGAAAAAAGAAAAAAGGAATGTGGCACAATGGCACCCCAAACACCTGCCAGCCCCATGCCTGACACTGAAACATGGTTGAATGGGAGTGGCCTGGGCCGGTGGAGCTGAGTGCTCACAACAGAGCTCAGAATCCATTGGAAGCCTCTGAGACATTCACAGGCTGGGGGCACTGACAGGGACAAGATGCAGATCACCCCTATAATGACGCACATGAGAGAAGAAGCCAGGATGTGCACTAAGTCCGTGCCCATCCCCTTAGCAATATCTAACTGTGGAGTAGAGCACTCTCAGGACAAATGGTCTCTTCCTTTCCCACAGACAGGATGATATTTTGAAAGCAACAAGTTCTCACTCTGCCTTTCTCTAATATGAAATGGAGGAAGTCCTCTGCAGAGCCATCCAAATAGTCAGGAGCTGAACACTAGACCAAGATGAGGTGAGAGGGCTCATCTCTCTGAGAGAAGGGGAGAATTGCTGATCCTTCCTCTTCAGGAACACAGCCACACAAAAGCCTTATTTCTAAGGGAGGGTGGCAGGTTCTTAAAAACAACCTGATTAGCTTGTATGACACATAATAAACTGCATGTGTTTATATTGCAGTGCACAAGGTGATGCTTTGACTTGGGAAAACATCACCACAATTAAGATAATGAATATACCCACTACCCCCAAGTGTCCTCATGACATTTGTCATAATCCCCCCATCCTTCCTCATTTTTCTATGCTCCTGTCTCTTGGCAACCACTGCCTTTTTTTCTTCTGTCACTACGTTTACGTTTTCTAGTATTTAATATAAATCGAATCATATAGTATGTGCTCAGTCTTCTCTGGCTTCTTTCACTCAGCATAATTATTTTGCCATTTATCCACATTGTTGTTTGCGTGTATGCCAATCATTTCTTCCTTTTCATGGCTAGGTAATATTCCATGGTATGACACCGCACAATTTGTCCACCCATTCACCTGTTGATGAACATGTGGCTTGTTTCCAGTTTAGGACTACTCCCAACACAGCTGCCATGAACATTCACAGGCATGCGAGTGTTTCTTTTATGCTTGTACATATGCTTTCTTTTCTCTTAACAAAATACCCAAGAACAGAATGGTGGGATTATTTGGTAGGCGTGTATTTGAGCATGGCAGTTGTGATGAAACTTCCACCCAGGTTTCAGAGTGTCCACACTGTGCAGGTGTTTGAGCATGGCAGTTGTGATGAAACTTTCCTCTAGGTTTCAGAGTGTCCACACTGTGTATATTTAGCCCACAAGTTAAAGGTACACACAAACCACATGTGAACCAAGAACACACACACCCTCATCCACAAGGAGTTTGCATCAGCTGCATCAGACTTCATCCTATCCTCCCAGACAGCATGTGAAGGGAGCTTCCGGAAGGGAAATCTCCCAGGCTGCCCTCTGATTTTGTAAAATGTTCAATGCACAAGCTCCTGACAGCATGGATACTTTATAAATGGCTCACAGAGGGCTGTGGGGTCTGTCTCTGGGAGATCCTTTAATTAATGGCACCATCTCATTGGCCTAGAATAGAATAGTTACAGTCAATACTGAGAGCTTTGGCATGAAGTGAAGCAGAGCTGGAATTCTCTAAGGGTGGTGCCATCAGCATCCCCTGGGAACTTGTTAGAAACGTGCATTCTCTCCAGCCCAGATTTCCTGAGTAGAAGCTCTGAGATGGAGCCCAGCAATCCAGACTTTAACCAACCTTTCCGGTGATTCTGATGCATGCTCCAGTTAGAACCACTGGCCTAGAACACCTCCCAAGCCCTCCAAGTTTCTTGGAATTGAAACCATCAGAAATTATAATACACCAACAGCACCACCCCCTCTATTGCCTGGGTTCCACCCACAGACCTGTGGCCCAATTCCCTTAGCACCCCACAGTCTTATAGTAAAGTTTCCTCATGGAATCAAGTTACCATGCAGAATGCACACCTGCGCAATGATGGTTATCACTTCTTTCCCCAAAACATCAAACTTTTTTAGAAAAGGAAAAATGTCTCAAGAACACAATCATTGGGGTATTTAATTCCAATGATCATAATCACCCATTTCTTTACACGTGGCTCTTACCCTGGCATAAATGGAGCATAAAGGGCATAAATTGAGCTAAAAAAAAAAAAAAAGAAAGAAAAGAAAAAGACAAAGATTCTAATTGATGCACTACAACACTTTTTACTGCTTCAGAACCCTCCCTGAAAATTTACCCATCAGCAGGAAAATCAATTAAACTTGAATAGGAAGAATTTGAGTAAAAATATTGAATACTTTTTACTTTAATCTTCAGATTAAGCATGATTTCCACTCGACATTATCATCGAAGAGAAGTTCTTCCTTGGTATTTTTGCATGCTTAAAATTTAGCCCAGTCTTTGAAAACCCTTTCCAGCTTCTGGCTAAGCAGAACCTTGCCACTCACTTTGAACTTGCCGGCAAGGAAAGCCTTCTGCGGGTTCATTTTGCCCAAAACCAGCTCCATAAAGACGGACTCTGGGATTGTAAAGACAGTGTCTGCTGGGAGCCTGGCAGGTCCCGGATACATGTCCCCAGAACCATTCTTCAGATCAATGGTCCACCGCAAAATGGTTTTCCCATCTTTGGTGATGTCCAGCTGAAAGACGGCATTGACTTTCTTGACCAGTTGAGCTCCCACTTCCCTGATGTGAAGCCTAATGTCCTCAAACACTGGGAAGCTCTCAAATTCTGACAGCTCTAGAGGATGCGGCATGGCAGGTTCTGGAACTGAACCCAGAATCTCGAACTGGCCCGCCAGAGGTCCATCCTCTCCTTTGATCTTGGGTTGATGGTCACTTCTCTTCCACATCTTCCTGTGCTAGTCCCCTGGACCTTGCCATCTGGTCTGTGAGCAGCTGTGACCAGATTAATACCCACAGGTCAGATTGTGACATCAAAGGTAAGGCCAAGTGGGGACTGAAGCTGGTGTGTGTGCTACAGTCTTATTGGCCAAACAAATGCTAACGTGTGACCTCAGATAAGGGTTCAGACAGGCCATTGTGAGGCAGATCCACACACATACACCCCTCCCAAACCAATCAGGGATGTTGGTCCTGCAAGCCCAAAAGGTCTGCAGGCTGCAATGGGGATAAGGGAAACTGGCCCCAAAAGCTTCTTTAGTGACATGAGCTCTGTCTTTCCAATGCAGACATCTCCTCAGTGAAACCCTACGTGAGACAGAAGTTATTCTTATTCCTCTAAAACTGGGTAATACTTAAGTCCCATTAAGTGGGTAATACTTAAGGTAGTACTACAGATCCTGGCGCTGAATTTGGCTTTATCTGGCTGCTGGTAGAAAGGGAAATGCTTTTAGGCCAGAGTAATTGATTGGAGAAGGAATCAGTCCAGGGGCCTGCATCAGAAACTTTCCGGAAGCACAGTGAGACACACACAGAGAGATTAAATGTCCCTAAGATCAGCAGATGCTGCCAGTCTCCTCTGATAATTACACATAATAGCATAGCCCTTACTCTGGGCCAAGGTGCAGAGTTCTAAGTACTACACATGTATTAACACATTTAACTCTCATTACAACCCTCTATGATAGGAACTTTTTTTTTTTTTTTGAGACAAGGTCTTGCTCTGTCACCCAGGCTGGAGTACAGTGGCGTGATCTCTGCTCACTGCAGCCTCCGCCTCCTGGGCTCATTTGATCCTCCCACCTCAGTCTCCCAAGTAGCTGGGGATACAGGCGTGCGCCACCACACCTGGCTAATTTTTGTATTTTTTGTAGAAACGGGGTTTCACCATGTTGCCCAGGTTGGTCTCAAACTCCTGGGCTAAAGTGATCCACCTACCTCGGCCTCCCAGATAGGTACTCTTTTTATCCCCATTTTACAAATAAGGAAATTGAGGGGAGAAATGAAGTAACTTGCCCAATATCACACAGTTAGTAAGTAGTGTAGCCAGATTTGAAGAGAGGCAGAATGACTCCAAAGTCCACCTGTTTATTTCTTTACCTTTTATTCTGAAATAATTTCAGCCTTATAAAAAGTTTGCAAAAATAGTACCTGTTTAACCTGCTCCCAGCTTTCCCCAAAACTAACATCTTATGTAACCACAGTACAGTGATCTAATCTGAGAAATTCACATTGGTTCATGACTTCTAACTAATCTACAGACCATATGAGACCATATCCATTTGGTCTCAGGTCTCCCTAGTGCCTTGCAGTCTGGGGCAGCTCTTCGGTCTTTGTCTATCGTTACTTTGACACTTGAATACTGGCCAGTTATTCCCAAAAATGTCCCTCCTTTGAGTACTGCCTGATATTTTCTCCTGGTTAGGTGGAGGTTATGCATTTGGGACAAGGATACCACAGAGGTGACCTGTGCTCTTCCCACTGCGCCATAGCAGGCATCCATGATGTTATCTCCCATTTCTGCCGATGTTGTCCTTGATCACTTGGTTAAAGTGGCTCCTTCAGGCTCCTGCACTACAGAGTTACTGTTTTTCCCTCTGTGATTAGTATCTTTGGGGGAGGTGCCTTGAGACCTTGCAAACGCCCTGTTTTGCATCATTTTCTGGCCCACTCTTGTTGCATCCATCCATGGCCCATTCCTGCAGCAATCAGTGTGATGTAGGCCCAGCAGTCATTTTCTATGCTTCTTACTCCCTTGAGATTTAATAACTGGAATTCTGCTCTAAGGAGAAGTGCCCTCTTCTCTCCCATTTCTTTATTTGTTCAATTATTTATTTATCTCAGCATGGACTTGTGGGTATTTGTTTATTCTGTGGGTCATAATCTACTATTATCATTGTTTATTTCCTTGCTAAATTGTCCCAGATTTGGCCATAGGGAGCTTCATCAAGTTGGAGCCTGTATCCTTTCCTACATCAAACTGCTCTTATGTGTAAGCAAAGCTCTGTTATATGGAGTTGCTGGAAACTTTGTTCTTTCTGGGAATGATGCAGAAGAATGAAAAAGGCTTCAAAGTACATTTGCAAAGATGGATGAGCTGCTGTTATCAACGTTGAGCAGCTAAACAAAGCCCAGTGTCTTCCAAAACCATGTTCTTGCCATGAGGTCACCAGGTATGGACAACATCAGCACAGAGATTTTAAAATGAGGAGGGCAGGAATTCCCCAGCAAGTTCACTATAAGCAGCCAACAAAGAACTGAGCCCCACCACTGCCCGTATCTCATTTTCCTCAAGGACAGCGTTCTCCCATCTAAATTATTCAGGCAGGTCCCCAATGGGGCTGTCATTCTCCTGCCACAGTGTGTCCAAGGGGAACGCAGTTCCACAGCTCATACATAAGAAATCCAAAACATGCCAGGACTCAAGGGAGCACTTCCCCAACGACATTGTTTAGAATTGTCCTCCAATAGAAATAATAAAAGTAGAGACAATGTCTAGTCAGTTTTGTTATTTAAATTCTCAACAGACACCGCTGCCTTGTTACCTGCACCATGGCAGGCTGCTTCTCATACCTTGACTGCCACCCCATTGGCATCTGGAAAACACGCACCCTGCAACTGGACACAATCTTCCTCAGCCCTGTTGAGATTCTTTCCCCTTCGGTTGCCATTCAGACCCAAAAATCTGGTCCCGGCAGATTTGTAGCTTTTTGTTTCTGAATTCTTCAAATGCTTTAAAGGAATGTGAGAGGCAGGGAGATCTGTTCCCTAAGAAATACAATTAAATTAAAATTTAAAAATAAAAAATTGCAAAACCATTTTATTAAACAGGATGCTTTTAGCTTCAAGTAACAACCACTACCATAAAAACTGATAATGGTTCAATTCAGTGGTCCCAAAATGGGGTCCCCAGGCCAGTGGCATCAACTCCACCTAGGGATTCATTAGAAATGCAATGCACATTCTCAGGCCCCATGCCAGATCTGCTGAATCAAAAACTCTGGGGATGGGACCCTGCTGTATTAATCAGGGTTCTCCAAAGAAAAAGAACCAATATGATATATAGAGAGAGAGAGATGAAAGGAGTTATTATAGGAACTGGGTCACATGGTTTCGAAGGTCAAGAAGTCCCACATGCAAACAAGGGACACAGCCAGGGGGTGTAATTCATTCCAGGTCCAAAGGCCTGGACTGGGGGGCGGCAGGGGTTGGTGTAAGTCCTGGACCAGGACCCCAGATGTCCAAAGGCAGGAGAAGATCCACATCTCAGGCCTGGCAGAGAGGCTGAGTTCCACCTTCCCCTGACTTTTTGTCCCATTAAGACCCTCAATAGATGGGATGATGCCTCCCACATTGGGGAGGGCCATCTGCCTTACTCAGTCCACCAATTCAAATGCTGTCCCCTCCTTCTAGAAATGCTTCCATGGACATTCTCTGAAATAATGTTTTACCTCTGGTCTGGGGATCCCATGGCCCAGTCAAGTTGACACATAAAGTGAACCATCATGCCAGCAACTGGGGTTATAACAGGCCATCCAAGCTCTGAAAATTGGGTTTTTCCACCATGGCTCAGAGAGGTCAGCCAAGACCTCTGTGCTGTGTCCACTCTTGCATTCTACCGTCCTCAATGTGTTGCCTTTTGTCCCCAGCTTGTCACTTCATGGCTGCTGAGCTGCCATGGCTCCTTCCATCACATCCTCACAAGACAGCAGCCCAAGCCAAAGGGACCAAAAAGGCCTCTCCTTGGACTTATTGCTTACCAGAAAGAAAAGGTCCCAAGGCCTCCACTGGTCTCATTGGCAAGGACTGAATCACATGTCCGTCAAGATTCACACCCCTGAGCAGGGCTCCCCGTCCCTTGGACAGAATTGGAGTTGGGGCACCAGGAAAGAAAAGGGTGTTACACAGCAACAAGTGCCCACCACAGGTACCCACAGCTTCTTCCATTGCTCCTCGGAAGGCAACAAGGGGAAACCCCATCATTTTAGAGAGCTTTGTTATCATTACATTTCAATAACAAAAGGTCATTTCCCTTTTTTGCCAACCTCCTCATTGGGAACAAAATGTGGCTGGGGGCTTTCTTTCTGAAGTTTACAAATCCATCTCCCACCTGCCAACCCAGCACCTGGGCAGGTGTATTCACTCACAGTTGTCAGGCTGGCAGATGGGTCAAACAGAATGGGGGAATGGGATTAAGAAGTGTCACCCACCCCCATCCCCTGAATGGGAACAAATCTATGTCACCGAGTTTACCCTTGCTCTGAGGGCCTCAGACAAGGTGCCTGCACCTGGTTATCAGATGCAGTGAGAGGAGAAGGAAAGGACTTTCACCTTTTACTTAATGTATTCTGCTTTGTTTGTAATGAGTGTGCACTCTCGCCATGGTTTTTTAATTGAATACAATTTTTCCAACATCTTATTCTTAAAATTTTTAGGCATATTTTGCAAAGTTGAAAGACTTCTACAGTGAACACTCAAATATTCACCAATATTCTATCATTGCATTATATTACACTTGTTGGAAGCTCTCCATCTTATTTTTATCTTATTTTTATGTTTCAAAGTAAATTACAAGTATCAGTAGCCCCCAAACACTTGAGCATGCAAAGCATTTACTACAGTTCAATATTTCTTTAGTTTTTAATGTAAAATTTACACACAAAGAAATGCACAAATCTTAAGTGTACATTTGCTGAGAGCTGACCAATGCACACACCTGAATATAACACATTTTAGTACTAAGGAGCTGAACGCCACATGGCCCACAGCCCCCAGTTGCCTTGAGCATGGAGCCGTCTACAGTGTGTGCAGAAGCATGAACAAGCAGGAGCTGGGGTTTCTTCTTCACTCGTCAGGTGGAAGGCTGCTTCCTGGCAGCATGGGGCTGTCACCATGAGTCCCCCGGAGGAAGGTCTGAAAGTGTCTCTACCAAAGACCCAAAGACCAGAGGCATAAACCAGGATTTCCACATTGAGAAGACATCATAGCTTCTGAGCCTCGACACAGATGGGAAATCAACTTTTATGAACACCTCTGAAGGCTAAAATCTTTGTTCTGTGGGCCATCTGGTTTCCAGTAGGACCATCACCCACTTCCCTGGCCCCTGCTGAGTCCAGTCACATTTTTAACAATGCTGAGCCCTGGCCTGGGTCCCAGAAATACTCACAGGATTGATGGTTCAATTGAGGGTTGGTAAGTACCAATCCTGCCCAACATAATGAGCTGGAGCCTGCATGGGATACAGAGAAGGGCAGATATATGATCCCTGCTCCCAGAAACTCAGAACATGAGCAAGAGAGATGCATACAAGTTTAAAAATCCAACTATGAGAAGAGATTGATAATAACTGCTTAGGGAAGAAGACAATGAGGTAGCATGTCAGGATCCCCATTCTGCGCACCCAACAGGCAGCAGCCTCTTGTCTGAAACTTACATCATTTCCTGGAATCTTGTTTGTCTGCCCCCAGACAGAGAACCTGAGATATGAATTCAAAGTAGCTTATTTGTGAGATGAAGTTGGGGGAATGGAGAAGTGAGATGGAGAAGGGAAACCAGCCAGTAGAGGGTGTGTACTCAAGAGGTTACCCTGGGCTTTGGGAGGCCAAGGCGGGCAGATCACGAGGTCAGGAGATCGAGACCATCCTGGCTAACACGGTGAAACTCCGTCTCTACTAAAAATACAAAAAAAAAAAATTAGCTGGGCACGATGGTGGGTGCCTGTAGTCCCAGCTACTCGGGAGGCTGAGGCAGGAGAATGGCGTAAACCTGGGAGGCGGAGGTTGCAGTGAGCTGAGATTGCACCACTGCACTTCAGCCTGGGCAACAGAGCAAGACTCCGTCTCAAAAAAAAAAAAAAAAAAGAAGTTACCCTGGGCCACTGGAGTTTAATCCTGCAGGAAAACTCTAGGAAACTCATGTAAGACAAGTTAACCCCACTCCCATGAGGGACAGGGAAGCTGGGACTTACCCACCCACTCCATCAGCCACTGCTCCCAAGACATTAATTCCAGCATGCATAGATGGGAACAAGGCAGGTGTCAATGGCCAGAGAAAGCCCTGGGGCAAGTGCAGCCAGCTGGGAGCCAGGCTGTAGGCACCACTGTGTTGGGGACAGGGTATGGGTGGGGCATCACTAATGCCTGCCGTACCCAGGGATCACCAAAATCTGCTTTGGGATGGCATTTCTCTGGCCCCATTATGTCAGAAAATAAATGGACTCAAACAGCATATAGCAGGAAGACATAAAAGACTACACACCGTTTGCTTCCATTTATATGAAGTTCTAGAAGAAGCAAACTAATCTATAATGACAGAAGGCAGAAGGTAGATTCATGGTTGCCTGGGACTGAGGGTTGGGGGACTTTCAGGGACTTTCTAGAATAACAGGAATGTCCTGTAGCTTGACTGCAGTAGTTACACAGGGTACACACTTGTTAACCCACCTCCCAACTGTACACTTGAGACTTGTGCATTTTACTGTGTATAAAATTAAAAATTTAAATTCTAAAATTTTAAAAACAGCTCAAATAAATAAGTAAACTGGGTAACTATCTAGTCCTTTCAAACTTTGGGAAAGGACTTCTGGACTGAGCCTCCACTTGGGAGGCTCTCCAAAGTAGTTTTCCAAAGTACCATTTTGTATTCCCACAAGAAAATGCATGAGGAGTCTAGTTGCTCTGTGTCAGGGACTGAATATTTGTGTCCTCCCAAAACTCAAATATTAAATCCTAATCCCCAACATCATGGTATTAGGAGGTGGGGACTTTGGGAGGCAATTAAATTGGGTAGGCTATGATAGGATTAAGATGGGATAAGAAAAGAGGAGGCCAGGCACAGTGCTTCACACCTATAATACCAGCATATTGGGTAGCCAAGGTGGAGGATCACTTGTGTCCAGGAGTTTGAGACCAGCCTGGGCAACATAGTGGAACTTCATCTCTACAAAATAAAAAAGAGAGAGAGAGAGAAGAAGAAGAAAAAAGAAGGAGGAGGAGGAGGAAGAAGAACAGAGAAGAGAGAAGAAGAGGAAGAGAGCCCCCCTGCCCATCCTGAACATGCTCTAAGCAAGAAGATGGCCATCTACCAGCCAGGAAGGAGGCCTTCAGGAGACACTGAATGTGTGGGCACAGTGATCTTGGACTTCCTGGCCTCCAGAATTGTGAGAAATAAATTTCAGTCATCTAAGCCATCTAGTTTATAATATTTTATTACAGCAGCTCAGCCTAAGACACTCTACACACTTGTCAGCGCTTGGTTGTTTGGTTGGTTGTTCCACCATTCATCTTCGTCTGTTTTGTGTTGCTATGAAGGAATATCTGAGGCTGGGTAATTTATGGAAAAAAAGAGGTTTATTTGGCTTATGGTTCTGCAGACTGTACAAGAAGCATCTGCTTCTGGTGAGGGCCTCAGGCCCCTTCCATTCATGGCAGAAGGCAAAGGGGAACCAGTGTGTACAGAGATCACATGGTTGCAGCAAGGCGGGGGAAGGTGCCAGCCTGTTTGTAACAACCAGCTTTCTCAGGAATTAACAGAGCAATAACTCACTCGTCTCATCCCCGAAAAGGGAAGGCATTAATCTCTTTATGAGGTTATCCTCTCTTCATGAAGATCCATCCCCATGACTCAGCCCCCTCTCATTGGGCCCCACCTCTAACACTGGATATCAGATTTCAACATGAGATGTGGAGGAAACACACATTCCAACTACAGCATCATTCTATACGTATGCATATATGTATGCAGCCCACATATCTTTGAGTTCTAAGACAGTGACAGCAGCAACAGGAAAGCTGTTCAGAGGCAGTGGTGAACAATTTTTTTATATTTGATATGGCTTCAGGAAATGGCATGTATTACTGTGGGTGAGGCTCTTATCTAAGTAGAATTTCACCTCTTACTCTGTTGATGCAAAGACTGTGATAGGTCGAATTACGGGTCTTAATCCATCACACCTGTAGTAGGATTATTCATCCATAACCTTTCCATGACTTCACTGCAAGTGGAGCAAAATTCCCCACCCTTGTGAAGGTGGCTGTTTCTGTGGGGTTTGCTTTGGCCAGTGGGATGTTATCGGACATGATGTGAGCAGAGGCTTGAAATGTCCTTGCGCAGTGGGGCTTTCATGATTGTGCTCTGCCATGGCCATGACAAGATCATGCCCTAGGGAGCTGCTGGTCCAGGAAGGATGAGACACGTGTGGAGCTGACCTAAATCAGTCAAGCAGGAAATTACCATGTAGACCCATGAGAATAAATTCTGCTCATTTTAATCCTCTGAGCTTTTAAGTGGTTTGTTACTCAGCATTACTGTGGCCCTAACTGACTGTGTTAACGTCCAAAAAAAGGAATAGCTGGGCTTGCAAACCAGTCCTTATGGGCAAAGTCTTCAGTACTTAAACAGACAAATCTTACTGAAGTTACAGCCTGCAGTCTTTCCACACAGCAAACAAACAGACACATTCAGTGCTAGGGCTTGGCTGAGATGATGAGATAATGTTCCCTACCTGAGTCAGGCTCCACACACTCAGTTGCTTTTGTCTACACACTTGCTACTTAAAATGTTTGTGGATCAGCATCAGTGGCATCCCTGGGAGCTCATTAGAAATATGGAATCTCAGACCCCACCCAGACCTGCTTAATTGGTGTCCACATTTTAACAAGATGCCCAATGATTCCTCTGCTCATTAAAATGTGGGATATGCTGAACTACAACACGAAGATAGAGAGATTGACAGAGATAGATGATAGATATACATATAGATAGTTACAGATGATATCGATATAGATAAATATGATCACTCACATACCTGTTGCATTCTCGCTGGTTTGAAAATAAAAACTATCTCATAATTTGTCTTTAGGTTAAAGTTTACAACACACACACACACACACTTTGGGAAAAACGTGATTCAAACTAAGAAGAAACATTTAATTTAAACATTTTCAAGTAAAAATGTTTTTTTTCTTCATTTGCTTTTTTATTAATAGACTTTATTCTTTAGAGCAGTTTTAGGTTTATAGAACATTTGAGAAGCACAGAAAGTTCTGAAACACTTCATCTCCCTGCTCCCCTGCTTAGTTTCCCCTATTTTTAATATCTTGCATCAGTGTGGTGCATTTGTTACAACTGATGAGCCCATATTGACACATTATTTTTCATTAAGGTCCACAGTTCACATTAAGGTTCACACTTAATAAGGTACATTACATGGGCTTTGCGGAGTGCATAATGTCATGTATCCACCACTACAGTATCGTACAGAGCAGCTTCACTGCCCTAAAAATCCTCCGAGCTCTGTCTATTCATTCTTCCCTCCTCCCTAACCTCTGGCAATCACTTATCTTTTCACTGTCTAAAGTTTGGCCCTTTCCAGAATATCACATAGCGGAATAATACAGGATGTGGCCTTTTCAGATTGGCTTCTTTCACTTAGCAACATGCATTTAAGTTTTCTCCATGTCTTTTCATATCTTGATAGCTCATTTCTTTTCATCACTAAATAATATCATATGGCTACAACACAGTTTATCTATTCACCTACTGAAGAACATCTTGGGACTTCTTCCGAAGATGGCCGAATAGGAACAGCTCCGGTCTACAGCTCCCAGCGTGAGCGACGCAGAAGACGGGTGATTTCTGCATTTCCATCTGAGGTACCGTGTTCATCTCACTAGGGACTGCCAGACAGTGGGCGCAGGTCAGTGGGTGAGTGCACCATGCGCCAGCTGAAGCAGGGGCGAGGCATTGCCTCACTCGGGAAGCGCAAGGGGTCAGGGAGTTCCCCTTCCAGGGGTGACAGACGGCACCTGGAAAATCGGGCCACTCCCACCCGAATACTATGCTTTTCCGACGGGCTTAGGAAACGGTGCCCCAGGAGCGTATAGCCCGCACCTGGCTCAGAGGGTCCTACGCCCACGGAGTTTCACTGATTGCTAGCACAGCAGTCTGAGATCAAACAGCAAGTCGGCAGCGAGGCTGGGGGAGGGGCGCCCGCCATTGCCCAGGCTCGCTTAGGTAAACAAAGCAGCCGGGAAGCTTGAACTGGATGGAGCCCACCACAGCTCAAGAAGGCCTGCCTGCCTCTGTAGGCTCCACCTCTGGGGGCAGGGCACAGACAAACAAAAAGACAGCAGTAACCTCTGCAGACTTAAATGTCCCTGTCTGACAGCTTTGAGGAGAGCAGTGGTTCTCCCAGCACGCAGCTGGAGATCTGAGAATGGGCAGACTGCCTCCTCAAGTGGGTCCCTGACACCTGACCCCCGAGCAGCCTAACCGGGAGGCACCCCCCAGCAGGGGCAGACTGACACCTCACACGGCCAGCCAGGTACTCCAACAGACCTGCAGCTGAAGGCCCTGTCTGTTAGAAGGAAAACTAACAGAAAGGACATCCACACCAAAAACCCATCTGTACATCACCATCATCAAAGACCAAAAGTAGATAAAACCACAAAGATGGGGAAAAAACAGAGCAGAAAAACTGGAAACTCTAAAAAGCAGAGTACCTCTCCTCCTCCAAAGGAACGCAGTTCCTCACCAGCAACGGAACAAAGCTGGATGGAGAATGACTTTGACGAGCTGAGAGAAGAAGGCTTCAGACGATCAAATTACTCCGAGCTACAGGAGGATATTCAAACCAAAGGCAAAGAAGTTGAAAACTTTGAAAAAAATTTAGAAGAATGTATAACTAGAATAACCAATACAGAGAAATGCTTAAAGGAGCTGATGGAGCTGAAAACCAAGGCTCGAGAACTACGTGAAGAATACAGAAGCCTCAGGAGCCGATGTGATCAAATGGAAGAAAGGGTGTCAGCCCTGGAAGATGAAATGAATGAAATGAAGCGAGAAGGGAAGTTTAGAGAAAAAAGAATAAAAAGAAACGAGCAAAGCCTCCAAGAAATGTGGGACTATGTGAAAAGACCAAATCTACGTCTGATTGGTGTACCTGAAAGTGACGGGGAGAATGGAAACAAGTTGGAAAACACTCTGCAGGATATTATCCAGGAGAACTTCCCCAATCTAGCAAGGCAGGCCAACATTCAGATTCAGGAAATACAGAGAACGCCACAAAGATACTCCTCGAGAAGAGCAACTCCAAGACACATAATTGTCAGATTCACCAAAGTTGAAATGAAGGAAAAAATGTTAAGGGCAGCCAGAGAGAAAGGTCGGGTTACCATCAAAGGGAAGCCCATCAGACTAACAGCGGATCTCTCGGCAGAAACCCTACAAGCCAGAAGAGAGTGGGGGCCAATATTCAACATTCTTAAAGAAAAGAATTTTCAACCCAGAATTTCATATCCAGCCAAACTAAGCTCCATAAGTGAAGGAGAAATAAAATACTTTACAGACAAGCAAATGCTGAGAGATTTTGTCACCACCAGGCCTGCCCTAAAAGAGCTCCTGAAGGAAGCGCTAAACGTGGAAAGGCACAACCGGTACCAGCCACTGCAAAATCATGCCAAAATGTAAAGACCATCGAGACTAGGAAGAGACTGCATCAACTAACGAGCAAAATAACCAGCTAACATCATAATGACAGGATCAAATTCACACATAACAATATCAACTTTAAATGTAAATGGACTAAATGCTCCAACTAAAAGACACAGACTGGCAAATTGGATAAAGACTCAAGACCCATCAGTGTGCTGTATTCAGGAAACCCATCTCACGTGCAGAGACACACATAGGCTCAAAATAAAAGGATGGAGGAAGATCTACCAAGCAAATGGAAAACAAAAAAAGGCAGGGGTTGCAATCCTAGTCTCTGATAAAACAGACTTTAAACCAACAAAGATCAAAAGAGACAAAGAAGGCCATTACATAATGGTAAAGGGATTAATTCAACAAGAAGAACTAACTATCCTAAATATATATGCACCCAATACAGGAGCACCCAGATTCATAAAGCAAGTCCTGAGTGACCTACAAAGAGACTTAGACTCCCACACATTAATAATGGGAGACTTTAACACCCCAC
Organism: Pongo abelii; assembly: GCF_028885655.2. Taxonomy (NCBI): domain Eukaryota; kingdom Metazoa; phylum Chordata; class Mammalia; order Primates; family Hominidae; genus Pongo; species Pongo abelii. The sequence continues at coordinate 13,502,773 of NC_072006.2, read as the reverse complement.
TGTCAACATTAGGCAGATCAACAAGACAGAAAGTCAGCAAGGATACCCAGGAATTGAACTCAGCTCTGCACCAAGCGGACCTAATAGACATCTACAGAACTCTCCACCCCAAATCAACAGAATATACATTTTTTTCAGCACCACACCATACCTATTCCAAAATTGACCACATACTTGGAAGTAAAGCTCTCCTCAATATATGTAAAAGAACAGAAATTATAACAAACTATCTCTCAGATCACAGTGCAATCAAGCTAGAACTCAGGATCAAGAATCTCACTCAAAACCACTCAACTACATGGAAACTGAACAACCTGCTCCTGAATGACTACTGGGTACATAACGAAATGAAGACAGAAATAAAGATGTTCTTTGAAACCAACGAGAACCAAGACACAACATACCAGAATCTCTGGGATGCATTCAAAGCAGTGTGTAGAGGGAAATTTATAGCACTAAATGCCCACAAGAGAAAGCAGGAAAGATCCAAAATTGACACCCTAACATCACAATTAAAAGAACTAGAAAAGCAAGAGCAAACACATTCAAAAGCTAGGAGAAGGCAAGAAATAACTAAAATCAGAGCAGAACTGAAGGAAATAGAGACACAAAAAACTCTTCAAAAAATTAATGAATCCAGGAGCTGGTTTTTGAAAGGATCAACAAAATTGATAGACTGCTAGCAAGATTAATAAAGAAAAAAAGAGAGAAGAATCAAATAGATGCAATAAAAAATGATAAAGGGGATATCACCACCAATCCCACAGAAATACAAACTACCATCAGAGAATATTACAAACACCTCTACGCAAATAAACTAGAAAATCTAGAAGAAATGGATAAATTCCTCAACACATACACCCTCCCAAGACTAAACCAGGAAGAAGTTGAATCTCTGAATAGACCAATAACAGGATCTGAAATTGTGGCAATAATCAATAGCTTACCAACCAAAAAAAGTCCAGGACCAGATGGGTTCACAGCCGAATTCTACCAGAGGTACAAGGAGGAGCTGGTACCATTCCTTCTGAAACTATTCCAATCAACAGAAAAAGAGGGAATCCTCCCTAACTCATTTTATGAGGCCAGCATCATCCTGATACCAAAGCCTGGCAGAGACACAACAAAAAAAGAGAATTTTAGACCAATATCCTTGATGAACATTGATGCAAAAATCCTCAATAAAATACTGGCAAACAGAATCCAGCAGCACATCAAAAAGCTTATCCACCATGATCAAGTGGGCTTCATCCCTGGGATGCAAGGCTGGTTCAATATATGCAAATCAATAAATGTAATCCAGCATATAAACAGAACCAAAGACAAAAACCACATGATTATCTCAATAGATGCAGAAAAGGCCTTTGACAAAATTCAACAACCTTCATGCTAAAAACTCTCAATAAATTAGGTATTGATGGGACGTATCTCAAAATAATAAGAGCTATCTATGACAAACCCACAGCCAATATCATACTGAATGGGCAAAAACTGGAAGCATTCCCTTTGAAAACTGGCACAAGACAGGGATGCCCTCTCTCACCACTTCTATTCAACATAGTGTTGGAAGTTCTGGCCAGGGCAATTAGGCAGGAGAAGGAAATAAAGGGTATTGAATTAGGAAAAGAGGAAGTCAAATTGTCCCTATTTGCAGATGACATGATTGTATATCTAGAAAACCCCATTGTCTCAGCCCAAAATCTCCTTAAGCTGATAAGCAACTTCAGCAAAGTCTCAGGATACAAACTCAATGTACAAAAATCACAAGCATTCTTATACACCAATAACAGACAAACAGAGAGCCAAATCATGAGTGAACTCCCATTCACAATTGCTTCAAAGAGAATAAAATACCTAGGAATCCAACTTACAAGGGATGTGAAGGACCTCTTCAAGGAGAACTACAAACCACTGCTCAAGGAAATAAAAGAGGATACAAACAAATGGAAGAACATTCCATGCTCATGGGTAGGAAGAATCAATATCGTGAAAATGGCCATCCTTCCCAAGGTGATTTACAGATTCAATGCCATCCCCATCAAGCTACCAATGACTTTCTTCACAGAATTGGAAAAAACTACTTTAAAGTTCATATGGAACCAAAAAAGAGCCCGCATCGCCAAGTCAATCCTAAGCCAAAAGAACAAAGCTGGAGGCATCACACTACCTGACTTCAAACTATACTACAAGGCTACAGTAACCAAAACAGCATGGTACTGGTACCAAAACAGAGATATAGATCAATGGAACAGAACAGAGCCGTCAGAAATAATGCCACATATCTACAACCATCTGATCTTTGACAAACCTGAGAAAAACAAGAAATGGGGAAAGGATTCCCTATTTAATAAATGGTGCTGGGAAAACTGGCTAGCCATATGGAGAAAGCTGAAACTGGATCCCTTCCTTACACCTTATACAAAAATCAATTCAAGATGGATTAAAGACTTAAACGTTAGACCTAAAACCATCAAAACCCTAGAAGAAAAACTAGGCATTACCATTCAGGACACAGGCATGGGCAAGGACTTCATGTCTAAAACACCAAAAGCAATGGCAACAAAAGCCAAAATTGACAAATGGGATCTAATTAAACTAAAGAGCTTCTGCACAGCAAAGGAAACTACCATCAGAGTGAACAGGCAACCTACAGAATGGGAGAAAATTTTCGCAACCTACTCATCTGACAAAGGGCTAATATCCAGAATCTACAATGAACTCCAACAAATTTACAAGAAAAAAACAAACAACCCCATCAAAAAGTGGGCGAAGGACATGAACAGACACTTCTCAAAAGAAGACATTTATGCAGCCAAAAAACACATGAAAAAATGCTCACCATCACTGGCCATCAGAGAAATGCAAATCAAAACCATAATGAGATACCATCTCACACCAGTTGGAATGGCAATCATTAAAAAGTCAGGAAACCACAGGTGCTGGAGAGGATGTGGAGAAATAGGAACACTTTTACACTGTTGGTGGGACTGTAAACTAGTTCAACCATTGTGGAAGTCAGTGTGGCGATTCCTCAGGGATCTAGAACTAGAAATTCCATTCGACCCAGCCATCCCATTACTGGGTATATACCCAAAGGACTATAAATCATGCTGCTATAAAGACACATGCACACGCATGTTTATTGCGGCATTATTCACAATAGCAAAGACTTGGAACCAACCCAAATGTCCAACAATGATAGACTGGATTAAGAAAATGTGGCACATATACACCATGGAATACTATGCAGCCATAAAAAATGATGAGTTCATGTCCTTTGTAGGGACATGGATGAAATTGGAAATCATCATTCTCAGTAAACTATCGCAAGAACAAAAAACCAAACACCGCATATTCTCACCCATAGGTGGGAATTGAACAATGAGAACACATGGACACAGGAAGGGGAACATCACACTTCGGGGACTGTTGTGGGGTGGGGGAAGGGGGGAGGGATAGCATTGGGAGATATACCTAATGCTAGATGACAAGTTAGTGGGTGCAGCACACCAGCATGGCACATGTATACATATGTAACTTACCTGCACATTGCGCACATGTACCATAAAACCTAAGGTATAATAATAATAATAATAATAATAATAAAAAGAGCATCTTGGTAACTTCTAGCTTTTGTCAGTTATTTAAAAAGCTGCTATAAACACTTGTGTGTAAAATTTTGTGTGGACATAAGCTTATGCTGTTTTATAGGTTTTTTGAAATATTGAAGTATTTAACAACTGAACCAATTGTTGATATTATTATTATTGTTGTTAATATTTACTGAGCTATAACAATCCTCCAAGCACTGTAGTAAAGCCCTTTAAACCTCATAATATTCTGGGGTAGTTACTAACATTGTTCTCACCTTAGAAATGAGGAAATTGAGAGGCTAAGTAGCTTGTCCAAAGACACATAGCTAATTACTTTGAACCCAAGAGTTTATGGGTTTGGACATTTCAAAACCATAATTTTTGTTTCACCTGATCCTTCTGGAATAATGTTTGTTGTTGAATTGTTATTATGTATTAAGACCTAAAATATATCTTTAAAGAAAGAGGTTTCCACCCCCTTCATGAGCTTCTCTCTTATAAGTGGGTGCTTCTATCTTTAGAGAAATCCCAATGCAACTGGCCAAGAAGCACATGAAAAGGTGCTCAACATCATTAGTCATTAGGGAAATTTGAGTTAAAACTATAGTAAGATTCCTCTTCACACCCACTAAAATGGCTAAAATTGGAAAAACTGGCAATGGCAGATGTTGGTGAGGAGATGGAGCAACTGGAACCCTGTGCTTTTTTAATAAGAGTGCGAAATGATGCTGCTTCTGAAGCCGACTGTTTGGCATTGTTCCATAATTAAATACGGACTTACCATACAATCTGTTATTTCCACTCCTAGCTATTTATGCAAGAGAAATATATAGGTCTACAGAAAGACATGTAATGAGTGTTCTCAGCAGCATTACTCATTAAAGCAAAACACTGGCGATGATCCAAATCTTTTTTTTTGAGACAGGGTCTCACTCTGTCACCCAGGCTGGAGTGCGGGCAGTGGCACCATCTGGGCTCACTGCAACCTCCGCCTCCCAGGTTCAAGCAGTTCTCCTGCCTCAGAATCCCCAGTTGCTGGGATTACAGATGCGTGCCACCACACCCAGCTAATTTTTTGTATTTTTAGTAGAGACAGGGTTTTACCATGTTGGCCAGGCTGGTCTTGAACTCCTGACCTCAGGTAATCCACCCACCTCGGCCTCCCAAAGTCCTGGGATTACAGGCGTGAGCTGCCACTCCCAGCCCCAAATCTTAGGTTCTTCATCTTCTGTTCTTTAACACGAAAATGTATCAACAAATTGTGGTGTAATGATGGAATAGAATACTACATGGCAATAAACAAGAATGAGCAATTGATTCACTCAACGACAGGGATGAATCTCAGATATATTATGCTGAGTGAGAAAAGCCAGATTCTCCAACACATGATACGATTCCATTTTAAGACAGTCTAAAAATGGCAAATTACACAAACAAAAATAAGTGACCAGTGGATTGCAGGGACTGGTGGTAGACAGTGGATTTATCTGCAAAGGGGCACAGAGTTTTATTGGGGTTTTTCTAAGGCAGGGAAGGTGATGGGACTTTACTCGGTCCTGATTGTGGCAGTGGTTACACAACTGTTTTACCTTTGTCAAAACTCAGAACTGCACTGGGAAAGATTTAATTAAACATGTAAAGTATACTTCAATAAACCTGACTTGAAAAGCAAAAAGATGTGTGGGCAGATTTGCATTGCTACTGGTCTGAGCTCTTTCTAAAGCAGAGGTCACAGCCAAATCTAGAATACTGGATTTTTATTTTTTAAATTAGTTTCCATATTAGTACCAATTGCTATTACCGCATTATGATGCATAAATTTTAGCTTTTTAGTTCCTTCTTATATAAGTTAATTCTTGCTACATTATGAAGCGAAACAAACCAACCACAAAATTTCAGCAGCAAGTAACATTCACTGTTTATTTCTCACAGGTCTGTCAGAAATACAGACCTGGGCTGAGATTGGCTAGGCGGCTCTTCTGGGACACACATGTTGCTCATCTGTTCTCTGGGACAGCCAGGTGTGTTCTTTCCATGATGATGACAGCAGCATAAGAGCAGCAGCGGAAACACACATGACCTCTTAAGGCCTGGCACTGGCTCACAGCCATTCTGCGCATGCACCAATGGCAAAAGCAAAGCTCAGAGCCAGGCTTAAAGTCGAAGATTTAGGACATACTCTCTGTCCATGATGAAGCAATAAGTAGGTGAGAGGCAGCGAGGGAAACAAAATTGGGACCGAAAATGCAATCTGCCATAGCTACTGACATGTAAAAAGGGAGAGATGTCAAATTTTAAGATCCAGATTTCTGGCTTTTCTTACACTGGAAGGATCTGAACCTTTATCTGGTGACAATTAGCCAGCTTTGAAAACAAAGTTGCTGCTTGCTTCAGGCAGGCAGGGGTTCCCATTCCGACAGCTCCTAGTCATAACCTGCCTGACCCCTGGTGACCCCTTTCCAAAAGTCAGGTATACAGAGGAAATGTTCCAGAATTCCCGAGATCTTTTCTTCACTATATTTCACCAGAAATGCCACAAGAATTTGGACAATATGAAGTTTGCCTCCGTATGCATTCATCCAACAAATATTTACTAAGTACCTAGTGTGTGGAAAGCATTGGGCTGGGAATACACACAAAAACAAAAGGTGGCCGGGCACTGTGGCCCACACCTGTAATCCCAACACTTTGGGAGGCTGAGACGGAAGGACCACTTGGACCCAGGAGTTCAAGACCAGCTTGGGCAACACAATGAGGCCCTGTCTATACAAAAAAAAGTTTTTTAATTGGTTGGGTATGGTGGCTCACTCCTGTAGTCCCCACTACTGGGGAGGCTGAAGTGGGAGGATTGCTTGAGCCTGGGAGGTCAAGGTTACAGTGAGCTATCATGGCCACACTGCACTCCAGCCTGGGCAACAGATCAAGACTCTGTCTTAAAAAAAAAAAAAAAAAGCCGGGTGCGGTGGCTCACACTTGTAATCCCAGCACTTTGTGGGGCTGAGGTGGGCAGATCATGAGGTCAGGAGATCGAGACCATCCTGGCTAACATAGTGAAACTTCGTCTCTACTAAAAATACAAAAAAATTAGCCAGGCATGGTGGCAGGTGCCTGTAATCCCAGCTACTCGGGAGGCTGAGGCAGGAGAATGGTGTGAGCCCAGGAGGCAGAGCTTGCAGTGAGCCGAGTTCTTACCACTGCACTCCAGCCTGGGCGACAGAGCGAGACTCCGTGTCCAAAAAAAAAGAAAAAAAAAAAAAAAGATGGCAACAACTACTGGCAAAGATGCAGAGAAATTGCACAATTGGTGGGAATGTAAAATGGTGCAGCTGTTACGGGAAACAGTGTAGTAGTACCTCCTTTAAAAATTAAACATAGAATTGCTACATGATCTGGCAATTCTACTTCTGAGCATATACCTGAAAGAACTGAAAGCAGACTCCAACACTTGTACACCCATGTTCATAGCAGCGTTTCTCACAATAGCCAAAAGGTGGAAACAACCCAAGAGTTTATCAACATATGATTTGATAAACAAAATGTGGTCTATACATACAATGGAATTTTTTTATATATACTTTAAGTTCTGGGATACATATGCAGAACATGCAGGTTTGTTACATAGGTATACACGTGCCATGGTGGTTTGCTGCACCCATCAACCCGTCATCTACATTAGGTACAATGGATTTTTTCAGCCTTAAAACAGAATGAAATTTTGATACATACTACAACATGAATGAACCTTGGAGACATTACACTACATGAAATAAGCCATTCACAAAGGACATATCCTCTAAGACTCTACTTATGTGAGGTACCTGGAGTAGTCAAATTCATAGAGATAGAAAGTAGAATGGTGCTTGCCAGGGGGTACAGGGAGTAGAGAACGTGGAGTTGTTGTTTAATGGGTACAGAGTTTTAGTCTGGGTAGATGAAAACGTTCTGGAGATGGACTGTGGCGATGGCTGCAGAACAATGTGAATGTACTTAATGCCAATGAATTGTACACTTAAAAACTGTCTCAATGGCATATATACACATATATTTCATCACAATAAAAAAGAATATACAAAGAAAATATGTCTAAGAAGCAGCTTAGAGCTAGCAGAATTGAGAAAAACATATACATAAACATCTAAGATAGAAGGTAACCTAAGTGCCATGAGAGGAATACATATGGTGGCTTTAAAATATGTTCACAAATTCTTCCATACTTCTACCTTCAAAAGGTAGAGCCTGATTCCTCTTCCTTAAAGGTAGGCTGTACTTAGTGATTTATTTCTAACAAATAGAGTATGGCAGAAGTGAGGGTATATAACCCCCAAGATTAGGACATAAAAAGCACTGTGGTTTCCTATTTGCTTCTTCTTGAATCACTCACTCTAGATGAAACCAAAAGCCATGTTTAAGGATTCCCAAGCAGCATCTCCTTGGAGACTTCCATGTGGTGAGGAGCTGAGGCCTCCTGCCAACAGTCATGGAGGGAGCCATCTTGGAAGACAATCCTCCAGCCCCAGTCAAACCTTCAGATGACTGCAGCCAACATCTCAACTGCAACCTCAATCAAGACCCTAATACAGAGCCACCAAGCCAAACTTCTCCAAAATGTATGATTCATGGAAACTGTGAGATAACAAATGATGTTTAAGCTGATGAGTGTAGGGGTAACTTGTTAGAAGCAATAGATAACAGATACAAAATACACACATTGCAAGAGAGTTCAGGAAGAGGGAGGTGAATCAAAGGACGTTTCCTGGAGGACATTTGTGCTCAGCCTTTTAGCATCCATCAGGACTTGGCTCTCTGATGCATTAAAAGCCCTGGGTGAGACACTGATAGGGAAGATGGAGCAGCAAGGAAGGCTTTCAGAACAGGTAGAATGATCAGGCACAGAGAAAGACCTGACAGTTTGAATTTAAAGGAAGCCAAGAGGAAAGAAGGACAGAAGGAAGACAAATGGTCAAAACAGTCAAATCTACAGGACAACTGCAAAAGTGGGAATAAAGAGATAGCCATCACTGAATGCCACACCTTCCAGCAGCAAAATGGAGGTGATGGTGGGGAAGAGGTGTCCCTTAGCAGACTCCTCAAGGAATTTGGCAGGAACAGAGAGGAGAGAGGCAGAGGAAAGCTTGAGGAGATGAAACAGTTAAAAGAAGTTCTTGTTTCTTAGGAGAAAGGACATGTGAATATCTTTATATGCAGAAGGGGAGTGTAAAACAAGAAAGAAATTACAAGAGAAATAGAAGCAGCTGTAGTGTAGTTAAGAGCTTCACCCTGGTCTTGGTTTAAACCCCAGCAGTGTGACTTTGGACAGGCTGCTTATCCACTTGGTGCCTCTGATGCTCCACCTACAAAGAGAGGATCATATTACCTGTGTCACAGGTTGTTGCTCTAAAGATAAAATAAGATAATCCATAGAAAGTGTCCAACACAGATAAATGCTCAGTAAGGTTATCCCTTCTCATAAAATGGGACACAAAAGGGAACAAGATGCTGGAGGAGGTGGCAAAGGATAGGAAGGCAGACCTCGAAGGAGTGTGGAGGACTCCTGTTCCTGTCTAGAAAGGACAATGAGCAAAGATGTTGAATGATTTTGAGGTGAAGAGAAATATCACCAGCTGATGATCCTGATCTCTCCAGACCTTTCTCTTAACATGTGCCTGCAGGAGCCTTTCAGTCCAATCCAAATGGCTTCACACTCCCCTTTTGAACACTCCTTGAGTTTCCTGTCTCTAGGTTTTTTCATCCTGTCCTCCATCTTTACCCAAACTGTGTTCTTCCTTCAAACCTCAGTTAAATGCCATCAGCCTTTATCAAGCCCTTCCACCACCATGCAGCAGAATTCACAAGAACATAGAGCTGGATACACTTCAGACTACGAGGGTCAGACACAAGCTAAACTGGGAACGAATGCAGCCCAAGTCAAGTATGCGGCAGCCTCAGAAAACATTTTACCAAGACATTGAGGTCTACAGGAACACCCAACAAACAGCGTCTTTCTTCCCCACTTGAATTCCAAAGAAATCAAGACAAAAAGACCAAAAAAAATGGCAGATGTAAACCAAAATTTTGCTTTATCCCTGACAGAAGTATTGTTCAAAGAACAGACTCAACATGAGGGCCCAATGGGCCTGCAACTAAACCCCACAATATAAAGAAGAGTGCCCACCCACCCATCAGTCACCCTCCTTGGGTGGCCTCTGAACATAAGGCTAGTAGTGAGGGGCCCACCCAGGGAAAGTTCCAGACATGGAGGAGCCTAGTTTATACTCCCTAGATTCATCATCCAAGTGAGTGGTTTCCTTTGAGGAAACCAGAAAGCAGAGACAGGCCGTCCCCTCTAGTAAATCCTAGCGAAAGTGGGGTGGAGATGGGAGGATAAATACAAGGGAACCTTGTCCAGTGGTACCTGGGCATTTCCTGATTTTGCCCAAAATTCCTTTCCTGTGCCTTGGTTTCTTCTCCTTTTCTCCCCTCAGGTTTTGCTGGGGTTTTCACAACTCAGGCTGGAGGGTTCCATCACTCCCTCCCACAGCCTCACTCTGCCCTGGCAGAATGGATACTCCTTCTGTAAAATAAAAACTCCACTTTAATGGCTAGCTCTGTGACCTGTAAACTAAGAGAACATTCAATGATGTAGGTGTCAAAACAGGCTAGCTTGAGTTTTATATAATAAACTAGGGAACAATAATATTTTTCCTAGGAGGTCCAGAGTGAGGATCTGTCATAAGCAACTGGTCAGCAGAAACTAGAAGTTTAGGCAGAAAAGATTCTGTAAATAAGAAATGTGAACTAAGCATTGAGACCAACACTGCCGGATAGAATTTTCTGAGGTAACACAAGTGTTCTGTATCTGTGCTGGCCAAAGCAGTGGCCACTAGCTGTATGTGGCTACCGAGCATTTAACACATGGCTGGTACAAATGATAAATGGAATTCTTAATTTTATTTAATTATAATTAACTTAAATTTAGTCATATATGATTTAGCATCAGAACTGTAGGAAACAACCCCAACATGGTCATAAACTACTGTAAGGAAGTTACACGGGAATCTGGTGGATGTAGTCTTTAATCACTTAATTACACCAAACATAGAAAAACCCATTCCTAAAACCCCCAATAACTATTACACATGTGAAACAGAAATCAGCTCCCACTGGTGGGATGTGATCCATCTGAGGGCACTCCCATTTTGGGGCAAGGCAAAAGGCATAAAGACACACATATATACTTAAAATGGTACTGTTGCATTCATCTTTGAATAAGACATACACATGCATAAGTGGGTGATTACTGAATAACTTCTGAGTTAAACTGTGTAGGGTACAATTGCCTGTTAAGCCAACATATTTAACTCTTACAGCCCTTCCCAAAATGTCCCTAATGCTTTAAAGATATCTTGGTTATGAATTGCCACAATAATGCTACACAACACACCTCCCCGGAACTTAGTGGCTTAAAACAATAAGCATTTATTTAGCTCATGAGTTAATGTGTCAGCAATTTAGGCTGGGTTCAGCTGGGTGATTCTTCTGGTCTCCTCTGGGCCCACTTAAATCTGGTAGTTATCTGACTTATCATCAGCTGTGGCAATAGTGGTCCTTGGACCATGTGACACTCATTCTCCCCAAGCTAACCAAGGCACACTGTCATCATGAAAGCAGAGATATGAGCAAACAATCCCAACTCCCCAGTGCCCTTCAAATCTTTGCTTGCACCTATTAGCCAAAGAACATCACATGGGAAATCCTAGTGTCGTAGTGAGAGGCCACTACCAGGCTACATGGCAAAGGGTAGGTGTAAAGAGTTGGGACCAATAATGCAATTAATTGACCACACCCACAGAACAGTGTCAAGCCCTGGAAACCTTTCTTTCTTTCAAAAAAAAAAAAAAAATCACCGAACTGTACCAAACTCATGTGCGAATATATTTTTTAAATCCCAGTAACTCATTTGAGACTTTTAAACATGTAGAACAAAGATCATGCCCTCCCTTCCTTCCCAGATGGCATCACTGCAGGAATCTGGCCCATATAAAAGCACTCCTATTTTAGGACAAAACTAAACAAAGGTCCAAAGACATATGAATATCTAAAATTGAAAAAGTTTATTTATCTTTGAATATATCACAAGCATGCTCAACTGGCAACATTTTTTAAAATTAGGTAAAATGTACAAGGTGTATCTTCCCATAAATTAATGAAACTGATTTTGAACAAACAAAACTGACACACAGATACATTTTCTAAGTGATGCACTTTTCCAATGATGTCGGCATTACTCAAAACATTTTTTAGAATATAAACATATAATTGATTTTATAATTGCTGTCAGAAATAAAGGCACATTCTTTTACTGTCTCAGAACATTCAAGATGTTTTCAATTACAAGTACCAAAAGCAGCCACAACTCAAATGGCTCAAGCAGTTAAAGGAATTATTCTTTCCCATAAAAGAGGTCCTGAGGTAGCGCTAGAGTGGCTGACCTTCTGCTATGATAAGTATTGAGGGGTTTCCCAGGACACAGGATCAATGCTAAAACTGGCAAAACCCCAATGGACTGATCCCTTCAATGGATGACAGGATCCTCTATGGCTGACAGACTCTAAAGTTCTTAGTTCTTAGCTTTGACAGGACAGAGAACCGACACATCCCACCTGCAGCCACACTCATCCCCTTATTATTACCAGATCTTATCAAAAGCTGACTTGAAGAGGAAAAAAGGCCAAAAGACTTCTCTTCACCTAACTGCTGATGCCCTCCTTTTGGTTTTATGGTCCCAACCTGACAGCTACTCTCGGCTACAAAGAACCCCTTCTTGACAGACGACTGCCAGCTGCAGGCTAGATCAGACTGGTCTCCGGAGATTGCACAGATCGTGAACTTGTGCCCTATGTTTCACCTTTTTGCATTTATAGCCTAATTATAATACATTTAAATGTTAAATCTTCACCCCAGAGTGAACATAGGTCATCCGCTTTTGGATACTCTTCATATGTAAGCCCAGTGCGTGTCTCTAACGAGTTTCCTCCATTAATTTTCATAGGCTTCTCCTGTATGCTACAGAATACGTATATCCTACCTCTCCACCTAGCATAAATACCTACCTTTTCTCCTTCAAAGTATGCTTTATGGCCTCAGGTAGAGGCCTGCTTCCTGCCTGCAAGTTGTAACCTCTTAGAAATAAAGTTATATTTTGTTTATTTTGATTCTTTTCAGTCGACACATGCAAACAGGAACGAGTTGGCTGCTTGAGGGTTGGTTCCTTGCGCATCTCAGTGAGTCTTGAAAAACCCCAGATCCGTCCTTCCTTCCTGCCGCATGTCATCCTAAGGCCAGTGTCTGTCAGGGGGGCAAGGCGGCAGCAGTACTTTTGGGAAACATCCAGAATAACATAAAAAAGCCCCTTTTTCCCCACACGTGTCTTTTTATCCAGAGGCTCTTGTTTTCCACAAGTTCTTCAGTGATTTCTCCCCAGTCTCATTGGCTAGGATTGGCTTTCATGCCTCTTAACAGGATTGGCCATGGTTCATCACGGGTCACCTTGAAAGCTGAACCCTGCCAGCTTTCCCTGAATCTCCTGACTACGGTGGAGGAGTGTGGATCCTGGAACTAAACTGAGGTGATACTGAGGAAAAGAGAGAAACCAACAGTAAACGCTGCACATCCTCTGTCTGGTAAATGTGCATCACTGATTGCATCCATTCTAGTTTCAACCAGAGAGACGGAAGCATTAAGAATGACATAGAATATGGAATTTGCTATAGGGATTTGAGCTTCTACATTTGTGGGAAGGAGCGAGTTGAACACTTAGGGACAGCTGTTGCTTCCGTGTCTGGTGGGGGGCCTGAGAGTGGCAGGACAAACAGCCTGGCCCAGAAGTGGAAGAAACTGAAGGTGGAGTCCTGAGAGCTGAATCTGCCGCAGGCCCGCGGGCCGCCCGGGAGTTAGGAAAGTTAGAGGGGCTCCACGCCCACAAGGTAAGCCAGCAGACGGGGACAATTCCCCGGGCTGCGACAGTCCCTAATGTCGGGCACCTACCTTTCAAGCCTACGAGACGACAACGCTGCGTCACTTCCGCCTCACGAAGCCCGCATTAGGTCACGTGGCCTGTGCTAACCCCGGAAACCTACGGGCAAGGGAATTCTGGGAAACGTAGTTCCCACTTAGCTAGGTGGACATGGTACAAAGCCACATTACCACGCTAAGTGTGGCTTTGATTTTTAGAAACAACCGCCTCATGCTAAGTCTAGGGAATACAGTGGTTGAATGGGGTGAGCGCTGACCTTTAGCTATTCTGGAGGAACATGTGACTTTCACTTATTTTCTTTCATGCTTTCCCACACAGTGCTATGGACTCTGATCGCCCAACCAGAGCAAACCCAGAAGGACAACTCTCCAAGCCTTTCAATCACTCCCACTAACCAACCCGTAGTGTGGACACACTATTGTGAGGCCTACTAAGGATGTACTGCTGATGACCTTTTGAAGGTAAGTCAGATGCAGTTAATCCTAAGAGCTTGGTTAGCCCCCTGCATCTTACTGAACACAGTAAATCAAAAGCGCTGTGCCCGTGAGACAAATATGAGGAATTCCCTCTACAGTTTTGAAATATGTATCAATGCTAAACAAAGTAGGGGGATGTGGGGAGCATGAAAACAAAAAGACAAGGTCTGACAGACACATGAGAGAGGTGTCTGTTTCAGAGGCTTAGTTCAAGTGGTTACTGTATTTAGGCTATTTAATTTAAAGGTGGTTACTGTATTTACATACACATCAGAGAAGTCCAAAATTTTAAAGTAAAGATCAGTTTGCAAAGATCTTGTCAAATTATTCGTTTTAAAATGAGGACCCTTATAACTACACAGGTACTCAAAAATATTTTGTTAATGAAAGAAGCTGGACACAAAAGATTACACCATGTACAATTTCATTTATATGAAGTTCTGAAACAGGCAAAACTAATCTATGATGGGAAAAAATCAGAATAGAGTTCACCTTGGGGGTTGGAGGTAGACTTACCTGGAAAGGGGCCTAAGGAAACCTTCAAGGATAATGAATGTACACATTTGTCAAAATTCACCATAGGGGTGAAGAGTACTGATGCCTGCCAGTTATATGAAAAGCATCAAAAAATAAGATGGATTGATGGATGTATACAAGTGTAGATAGACATATACAAAAAACAAATACAGCAGAATATTAATTGCAGAATCTATGTGGCGAGTATGTAGTTCAGCCCAGGATTGAGTCATAGATAGATGGATGTCATAGATAGATAGTCATAGGTAGATACAGAAATACTGATTGGGGAAGAGATAGTAAAGAAGTCATGGGAAAAGGATATAAAAAAAGAGAGAAAAGTGGCCAGGCGCAGTGGCTCACGCCTGTAGTCCCAGCACTTTGGGAGGCAAAGGTGGGCGGATCAGGAGGTCAGGAGAACGAGACCATCCTGGCTAACATGGTGAAACCCCGTCTCTACTAAAAAAAAAAAAAAATACAAAAAATTAGCCAGGCATGGTGGCAGGCACCTATGGTCCCAGCTACTCGGGAGGCTGAGGCAGGAGAACGGCATGAACCTGGGAGGCGGAGCTTGCAGTGAGCCGAGATCGGGCCACTGCACTCCAGCCTGGGAGACAGAGCAAGACTCTGTCTGAAAAGAAAAAAAAGAGAGAAAAGTTACTGTCAGTTAATAGGAAGATATCAACAGACAGTCCAGACATTCAGAATATTTAATGTGATTCACTCTAATCTTCAAATTACATGATATACAATCAACCTGTTGAGCTCCATTTCTCTCATAGTTACTAGGTGCTTGCTATGTGACTACCCTAAGCCAAGCACTTTTGCAAGCATTGTCCACAGCACGCTAAGAATCCTCCTCTACTTATTCTACTCTTAATAGCCCTATATTTGTCCATTATAACATAATGTGCTGCATAACAGACCACCACAAAACTCAGTGGTGATCTGAGTGGGTCACAATAGTAAACAATTATTTCTTGCTTACATGTTTTCAGAGTGGCTAGTGGTTGGCCCATGTAGGCTGAGCTCAGCTGGTCCATCCTCCTTGGACCCACAGACTCCCTGGGGTATGTTCTTCTCATGATAATGTCTGCAACACAAGAGGGCAAGACATCCTACACAAGCACATTTCAAGACTTGGCTCACATCATCTCTGCTAAAATTCCATTATCCAAAGCAAGGAACACAACTGGTCCAAATAAGCACAGGCCTCCATATATCCAGATCTAAAAATGGAGTGTTCGCCTCAAGCTCCTTATTTATCACTGCAAGAGATTCTGGGGCTGGCAACTAGTGACATGAGCTGGAATCCTCTTCCTGAAATTACTGTCTTCTTGGATGGGCTCTCCACATCTTCCACCATGAAGTAAAAACAATTCTTTGTGTGTGTAAGTAGACCAATTCAAGTCTACTTACCAATTCAAGTCAAGACTATTTTGTTTTGCCTCTTTCAGCTTCCCCCAAGGTAGAATCCCAAGGGGACAATTACAAACATCTGGCCAAGAGAAGGAATACAGGCCACTTATTTTTCTGCTTTAGGAGAAGTCAATTAGAGTTTCCATTTCCTCAGTTAAATGTCACCTTTTTACAACATCCTGGAGGGAGAGTTGGCAGCCCTGTCATTAGGGGGAAAAATTCTTTCAGGGAAAGGCTTATTGTCTAAAAAGATACAGAAGGGTCCAGAGATGAAAGGACCTTCTCAGGCTGTCTGAGTTTTCCAGAGCTCTCGGTTTCTATTTTGAGCTGAGCATTTGGCTTCCCTGGTATCCTCGAGTGAGCTTTGTCAGCTCAGCCTCCCTGCATCACTTTTCTACCATTTGCAAAAAAAAGGATAATAAGACTTGCTGCTGGTTAATGCATATAAAATGCTCTAAGGAGCTTGGCGGGAAGGTAGGCTTCTCAAGGGGAAAGCTGTCAACATGTTTTATCCTGATCTCCAGATATTTTCACTGTCTGGTACCCCTCATTAGAGCATCTGGTCCTTTCTCAGAGAAGTTAGATGAAAGCCAAAATAAATGGAGCAGAGAGGATCCCTTCTCCTGCCTCTGCTGCAAAGGAGATATGTCAAGTTGAGTGATGAACGATTACTCTTCTTCACTTGCTAACACTTTGTACCCTATTTTCAAATTAAGGAGCACATTGTTGGTGCACCCAAAAGGTTAAACACTCCCACTTCTTTGCTGTAGTCACTAATTGGTGCTTTATCACAATTTCTGTGGAGGGAACATCTTGTCTGCAGAATCCTTCCTCCACAGAGCTGGATGAGATTTTGAGAGCATCTCAAGTTTCTAAAGTTAGATCATGAATCACTCTTCTGCTTGTAAGGAGGTAAGGCCCCGTCTGTTATTAATAATTGTCTGCAACTTATTTTAAACTGTATTGAAAAATAAGATGGATTGATGCATTTTTAAAAATTCTTTTTAAAAATTATTTGGAAAATTCTTCCTTTTTCAATTATAGGGGGACTTATTTTCTCTCTCTCTCTCTCTCTCTCTCTCTCTCTCTCTCTCTCTCTCAGTATTTTACTTATCTATAGAACAAGAACTTCTGCCCTTTTCAAAATATTGGGAGGCAAGGAGGTGGGCATCTGGAATTCTCATAATGCTGCCAGTGGGAGTACGACACGGTTCCACTTTGGAAAACGGTTTTTATTATCTAAAATTGCTAAGCATCTTTTGTGCGTATATCTCTATAAGTGGAACCTCTGGGTTCTAAAGGATAGTTCTAGGGATATGCCTAACAGAAATACCTGCATATTTTCACAAAAGACACATATCAGAATGTTTTAATCAGTCAAATCTAGAAACTAGATATGGTTTCTAGATGTATTCACAGGGCATTCCACTCTACTGTTGATGCAGTTTACCCGTCAACAGTAGAATGGGTAAATTGCAATGTATTCACAGAGTGGAATACTATAGAGCAATGAGAATTAACAGGTCACATCTACACACAACATGGGTGAACCTCACAATCATCATTTTGAGCAAAAGAAGTCAGACACAAAAAGAACCCATACAGCTTCTAGGGGGCTGGTAATGCCTCAATTGTTGTTCCGGGTGCTGGTTACACAAGTGTCTTCCATTTGTGAAAATGTGCTGAGTTGTCTGCTCATGTTGAGTGCTCTCCTCTGTGTATTTTCCTTCAACAAGAAGTTAACACAATATGCATATAGAAAAATTGCCCCGAAAGTCAAAATAGAAAGTATTTGGAAAAAACTTCCACCTAATTTTTTCATCCTTTCACTCCTCACTCCTCCCCTGGAAAGGGCAGGGCTGTAGCTGACTGGTGATGAGGTGGGAGAAGGAGCCATATTCACACACAGCCTGGTGGCCCCTTTTCTCCCTGTTCCTGAGCCCTTCCCTGATCCCTCTGTCTTGACTGCCATAATCTGGAAGGTGAGAAGTAACAACTTTCCTTTTTTCTGGCCAGGCCAGTGGACCTGCTCTGCAGACCCAGGCTCCTCTCCCATGGAGCATCCCAAGTCTGCCCTTATGGGAAGAAGCAGGAGCCCTGTCTGGCTGTACCCCAAGCTGCTTTCTCTGGACCAATGATGTCAGCAATAGAGATATCATTTTGAAATGTTACTGGTTTATCAACTTACTATACTATTATTATTTTAGAGTGTACTTCCTTCTACTTAAACATTTAAAAAAATAGTTAAAAGTAGCCCGGGTGCAGGCTCATGCCTGTAATCCCAGTACTTTGGGAGGCCGAGGCAGGCGGATCATGAGGTCAGGAGTTCAAGACCAGCCTGACCAACATGGTGAAACCCCGTCTCTGCTAAAAATACAAAAATTAGCTGGGCATGGTGGCGCATGCATGTAATCCCAGCTACTCAGGAGGCTGAGGCAGGAGAATTGCTTGAACCTGGGAGGCAAAGGTTGCAGTGAGCCGAGATAGTGCCACTGCACTCCAGCTTTGGCGACAGAGCAAGACTCCGTCTCAAACAAAGAAAGAAATAAAGAAAAAATAGTTAAATGTAAAACTGCCTCAAGCAGGTCCTTCGGGAGGAATTCCAGAAGGCGGCATTATTGTCACAGGAGACGACAGCTCCATACCTGTTATTGCCCCTGAAGACCTTCCAGTGGGACAGGCTGCGGAGGTGGAAGACAGTGATACTGATGATCCCGACCTTGTGTAGGCCTAGGCTAACATACGTATTTGCGACTTAGTTTTAAACAAAAAAGTTTAAAAAGTAAAAAATTTAAAAATGTAGAAAAAACTTTATAAAACAAGGATATAAAGAAAGAAAATATTTTTGTACACCTGTACAATGTGTTTGTGTTTTAAGCTAAGTGTTATTACAAAAGAGTCAAAAGTTTTAAAAAATTAAAAAGTTTAAAAAGTAAAAAAGCTTGACAGTAAGCTAAGGTTAACGTGTTATTGAAGGAAGCGAAATTTTTTTTTTAAATTTAGTGTAGCCTAGGCATAGAGCGTTAATAAAGTCTACAGTAGTGCACAGTAATGTCCTAGGCCTTCCCATTCACTCACCACTCACTCACTGATTTGCCCAGAGCAACAGTCGGTCCTGCAAACTCCATTTATGTAAGTGCCCTTGACAGGTATATCATTTTGTATCTTTTTTTTTTCTTTTTTTCAGACAGAGTCTAGCTCTATTGCCAGGCTAGCGTGCAGTGGCACCATCTCAGCTTACTGCAACCTCCTCCTCCTAGGTTCAAGAGATTCTCCTGCCTCAACCTCCTGAGTAGCTAGGATTACACGCCACCGAGCCCAGCTAATTTTCTGTATATTTAGTAGAGATGGGGTTTCACCATGTTGGCCAGGATGGTCTCAGTCTCCTGACCTCATGATCCGCCCACCTCGGCCTCCCAAAGTGCTGGGATTATAGGTGTGAGCCACTGTGCCCGGCCTATTTTGTATCTTTTATACCATGTGTTTACTGTATCTTTTCTATGTTTCCATATATTTATATACATAAATTATTACCATTGTGTTACAATTGCCTACAGTACTCCGTACAGTATCATCCTGTATAGGTTTGTAACCTAGGAGCAACAGGACTTACCATATAGCCTAGGTGGATCAGCCATCTAGTTTTATGTAAATACACTCTGTGATACTCACACAATGACAAAATCACCTAATGATGAATTTTTCAGAACGTATCTCTATCATTAAGCAACACACAACTGAACTTCAAGAACATATTAAGCCCCTCCCCCTCACACTATAGGTCTCTGGAGTCACAAGTTGGCCTGGGAGAAGAGTTTAAGCCAATTATAGATTACAGTTATAGCCTGGATAGAATTAAGTCAAAAGTAATTAAAATGTTAAAGAATTTGCTCAAGATTTTATTAAGGGACAGGAAAGAGGAAATTGACAAAGTGTGGCTATAGGCAATGACTGCAAGAAATAAAAACTATTCCTGGTTTATATCCCCCTGAATTTGACAGGTTACAGATTATTTTTAACAACAAAATCGTAATAGCACAGGAAAACAAGAAAGGCCATCAAAAGGCTATAAAATGTTTTTAAATCCTGGGAAGATACCAGATGGAGTTACGTTAGTATAAAAATCGGAACTGAGAACATGCTAGCCCAGAAGACCTGAGATGACTGAGGCTAACCCCCAAGGGCCCCAGAGAACTCCATAGTCTCTACAGAGAAACACCAGGTGCAGGGGCTGGCCAGGCAGCCATGATCAGAGAGATTTATGGAAGAACTGCATTCTGAATCAGTGACAGTGCTAATGGGGGTTTCCTGGAGCTGTTGAGGGAGGGTGGAGATTGATTTCAAAGAAGCATGAGGGAAATTTTGAGAGTGATGGGAGTATTCTATATCTTAATTGGGATGGTGGTTAAACAGCAGATAGACTGGACACCAAAAATCAATGCACCACTGCGCTCCAGCCTTTTTACATTTTATTATATGTAAATTATACCTTAGTAAAGTTGATTTTTTAAAAGAGATTTCAGCTACACATTAACCAGCTGAAAGGTATGGGTCGTGTTTGGATCCTAATTCAAACAGTTTAGGGAAACGAGAACTTAAAGAATAAATTGGAAAATATGAACATAATCTGGATAGTCTATGATTTAGGTATTATTGCTGATTTAGAGGTGGGTATGATGAAGGTATTGTGGTACATTTAAAAGGAGCATCCTTATCTCTTAGAGATTTACACTAAAATGTTTACAAATGAAAGTATACAATGTCTAGGGTTTGATTCAAAATAATTCAGGGGGGTGGATATAATGAAAGGGACTACAAAGGAAACAAAATTGGCCACGAGTTAATTATTGGGTGATGGATACATGAGGCTCATTATACTCTTCCCATTACTTTTTTGTATATTTGGAATTTTCCACATTAAAAACTTAGAAATAAAAAAAAAAGAGAGATCATTTTGATGTTTAATTCCCATTGCTTGTGTCTGTTTCTCAACTGATTCTAAAGATGGAAGGCAAAGAAGTACAACTAATTGTAAGCCCTTAAACCTCAAAAACTTCTTGTTTAGCAGTTAAGAAATGCAGGCAAGAGTAAATGTATTGCTTTTATTTTATAGAACATTAAGACCAGAGATTCTGAGCTCCTACAGCTGGGGTTTTAGGGTATGATGACTGCCTCCTTGGAACAAGACCAACTGAATAATTAGAAAAGCAGAATTAATTAATCTCCTTTCTATAATATTTCCCTGTACTACCTAAAGAAGCTGTTTTTATTTATCTATTTTAATTTGTACTTGTATAAATTTATGGGGTACAAGTGTAATTTTGTTACATGCATAGACTGCATAGTGGTGAAGTCAGGGTTGTCAGTGTACCCATCACTCAAATAACATACATTGTACCCACCAAGTAATCTCTAATGTTATGGGTGCCCATTGATTTAGAGTGACTGGATGTAACGTCAGAGGTTATCTCTGTGCTGAGTTAGACATCACAGTCGCCAATTGCCATAGAAGGGGAAAATAGAGCAAATCCTTCCATGAAGAAATAGAATCCAGCTCTTCTCTATCTCTTCAATTTAGGCCTAGACGTGTGACTTGCATTTTTTTTCATGTAGCAAACAAGCCAAACAGCAGCTTGAAAAATGCTTTCTACTTACACATACCCTCTTGCTGCAGGGAACCCTTCCACCATCATGTGAAGAAGCGTGGTCTAGCCTGCTGGAGGATGAGAGATCACATGGAATGAGGCCAAAACCATTCCAGCCAAAGCCCCAGTAATAGAATTAAGATCATCCAAGACCATGGCATCCCGCCTGAGAAGTTCAGATGAGAAGGGCCACCTGAACAACCAACAGAATCTTAAAAAGTAAAAAATGAGTGTTACCACTATGCATCTATTAGAATGGCAGAAATCGAAGACACTGACAACAGCAAATGCTGGTGAGGGTGTGGAGCAACAGGAACTCTCACTCACTGAAGATGGAAATGCAAAATAGTGCAGCTACTTTGGAAAACAGTTTGGCTGTTTCTTACAACACTAAACATGCTATTATTATATGATCCAGAAATTGTGCTCCTTAGCACTTACCCAAAAAAGTTGAAAACTTATGTACACACAAAAACCTGCACATGGATATTTATAGCAGTTTTTGATATGGTTTGGCTCTGTGTCCCCACAGAAATCTCATCTTGTATTTGTATAAATTTATGGGGTACAAGTGTAATTTTGTCAACATGCATAGACATGCATAGACTGCATAGCTCCCATAATTCCCACATGTTGTGGGAGGGACCTGGTGGGAGGTGATTGAATCATAGGGGCAGGTCTTTCCTGTCCTGTTCTTGTGATAGTGAGTGGGTCTCACAAGATCTGATGGTTTTAAATAACAGGAATTTATCTGCACAAGCTCTTTTATTTTGCCTGCTGCCATCCACATAATATGTGACTTGCTCCTCCTTGCCTTCTACCATGATTGTGAGGCCTCCCCAGCCATGTGGAACTGTAAATTCAGTTAAATCTCTTTCTTTTGTAAATTGCCCAGTCTTGGGTATGTCTTTATCAGCAGAGTAAATGTGGACTAATACAGTAAATTGGTAAATTGGTACCAGTAGAGTGGGGTGTTGCTTAAAATATCCTCAAAAATGTGGAAGTAACTTTGGAACTGGGTAACAGGCAGAGGATGGAACAGTTTGGAGGGCTCAGAAGAAGACAGGAAAATGTGGGAAAGTTTGGAACTTCCTAGAGACCTGTTGAGTGGCTTTGACAAAAATGCTGATAGTGATATGAACAATAAGGACCAGGCTGAGGTGGTCTCAGAGGGAGATGAGGAACTTGTTGAGAAATGGAGCAAAGGTGACTCTTGTTATGCTTTAGAAAAGAGACTGGTGCATTTTGCCCCTGCCCTAGAGACTTGTGGAACTTTAAACTTGAGAGAGATGATTTAGGGTATCTGGTGGAGGAAATTTCTAAGCAGTAACGCATTCATGAGGTGACTTGGGTGCTGTTAAAGGCACTCAGTTTCAAAATGGAAACAGAGCATAAAAGTTTGGGAAATTTGCAGTCTGGCAACGCAATAGAAAATAAAATCCCATTTTCTGAAGAGAAATTCAAGCTAGCTGCAGAAATTTGCCTAATAACGAGGAGCCAAATGTTAATCCCCAAGACAATGGAGAAAATGTCTCCAGGGCATGTCAGAGGTCTTCACAGCAGCCTCTTCCATCAAAGGCCCAGAGGCCTAGGAGGAAAAAATGGTTTCCAAAGGCCCAGGGTTCCCAATCTGTGTGCAGCCTAGGGACTTGGTGCCCTGCCTCTCAGCCGCTCCAGCCATAGCTTCAGAGGGTGCAAGCCCCAAGCCTTGGCAGCTGCCACATGGTGTTGAACCTGGGAGTGCACAGAAGTCAAGGATTGAGGTTTGGGAACCTCCACCTAGGTTTCAGAGGAGGTATGGAAATGCCTGGATGTCCAGTCAAGAGTCTGCTGCTGAGTGGGGCACCCATGGAAACCCCTGCTAGGCCAGTGTGGAAGGGAAATGTGGGATGGAGGCCCCCACACAGAGTCCCCACTGGGGCACTGCCTAGTGGAACTGTGAGAAGAAGGCCACTGTCCTCCAGATTCAAGAATCTGGAGGTGGTCCTCCAGATCCACCAACAACTTGCACCGTGCACCTGGAAAAGTTGAAGACACTCAACGCCAGCCCATGAAAGCAACCACGAGGGAGGCTGTACCCTGCAAAGCCACAGGAGCAAAGCTATCCAAAACCATGGGAACCCACCTCTTACATCAGCATGACCTAGATGTGAGAGATGGAGTCAAAGGAGATCATTTTGGAATTTTAAGATTCGACTGCCTTGCTGGATTTTGGACTTGCATGGGGCCTGTAACCCCTTTGTTTTGGCCAATTTCTCCCATTTGGAATGACTGTATTTACCCAATGGCTGTACCCACATTGTATCTAGGAAGTAACTAACTTGCTTTTGATTTTACAGACTCATAGGTGGAAGGGACTTGCCTTGTCTCACAGGAGACGTTGGACTGTGGACTTTTGAGTTAATGATGAAATGAGTTGAGACTTTGGGGGACTGTTGGGAAGGCATGATTGGTTTTGAAAGGTGAAGATATGAGATTTGGGAGGGGCCGGGGTGGAATGATATGGTTTGGCTCTGTGTCCCCACCCAAATCTCATCTTGTAGCTCCCATAATTCTCACATGTGGGAGGGACTTGGTAGGAGATGACTGAATCATGGGGATGGGTCTTTCCCACACTGTTCTCATGATAGGGAATGGGTCTCATGAGATCTGATGGTTTTAAAAAACGGAAGTTTCTCTGTACAAGCTCTTTTGTTTTGCCTGCCACCATTCACGGAAGATGTGACTTGCTCCTCCTGCCTTCCACCATGATTGTGAGGCCTCCCCAGCCATGTGGAACTGTAAGTCCAATTAAACCTTTCTTTTGTAAATTGCCCAGTCTTGGGTATGTCTTTATCAGCAACATGAAAATGGGCCAATACAGCTTTATTCATAATTGCCAAAACTGGAAGCAACCAAGATGTCCTTCAGTATGTGGATAAATCATGGTACATCCAGATAACAGAATATTCAATGCTTAAAAAAAAGTGATCTATCGAGCCATGGAAGAAACTTAACTGTATATTACTTAACTGTATATTACTAAGTGAAAGAAGCCAGTCTGAAAAGGCTACATACTGTAGGGTACCAAATATATGATATTCTAGAAAAGGCAAAATTGGGGGACAGTAAAATGATCAGTGGTAATCAGTGGTTATCAGGGGTTAGGAGGAGGGAAGGATGAATAGGCAGAGCAGAGGATTTTCAGGGCAGTGAACCAATCTACATGATACTGTAATGGTGAGCACAAGTCATTGTACATTTGCCCCAACCACATAGAATATAGGATGCCAAGAGTGAACCCTGGGGTAAACTGTAGATTTTGGTTGATCATGGTGTATCAATGTAGGTTTATCAATTGTAACAAATGTATTGGTGTTGGATGTTAGTCAGGGACACTGCACATGTGTGGGGGCAGAGGATGTGTAAGAGCTCTTTTTACTTTCTGCACTATTTTTCCATGAACTTAAAACTTCTCTAAAAAATACAGTCCATTTTAAAAAATGTATGTCATTCTAAGCCACTGACTTTTGGAGTGGCTCATTACATAGCAGAAGCTAACTGATACACTGGGTCAAACCTTGGGTGAGGAGGAGAATCAAAGGGAAATTGGGTCTCTGTCACTTCAGAATTCAGATACACAAATGAGAAAACATCCAATAAAATAACCATCATGGAATCCAGAAATAAGTTATATCCACACCTATAGTTTGGCACATTGGTTAAAACCAGACAACAAGCCAAGTCTAATATTTTACAAGGACACACTTCACCAGCCCCATTGCATGCTGTTTTAATTCCTTCCTGATTGTTAGGGAAGGGAATTACTTGTACTGAGGCCTGGCAACAAAATTCCTCTTTCTAGGAGCTTCAAAATTGGATTACAATACAGTGAATGCAATTCCTAGGTTTACTTTTAAAGAGGCAGAGGGGATGAGATGTTTCAGCCTGAGCAGTTCAGTAGGTGCTTGTCCTCCTCTCACCACCTGATCTAGTACAGTCCCATGACATCTGCACTAAAGAGGGGAGAAAAGGCAATACTGAAACGGTGGATTATCCAGAATCATTTATTTGGTTCTTTGGAATGCGTGAACTCACCACCACTCTGCTGCCTCCCCTTCACCCACCTTGCTCTCGGTCTTCTTCTCACACACCAGTGAGCACAAATTGGGCCCAGTCTCTTATTAAAAGACTCTGACATTGATAACAAGGATTTCTCTGGATGTCAGGGATCATGTGCTGAGAACATTGCCTTGAAGGTAAGACCAGAAAAATTCCCTATAGATGAAAAACTGAAGTTGGGGGTCCTGAGGTCAGAGTCCAGCCCCCAGCAAGTTGGGCCCTGATGGGCATGCAGGCTGAAATCCTTACCTAGCTCTGCAGCAGACTCTGGGAGTCAGAGATGAGGGGGAACAGAGCACAGCTTATTAATAGAGGGAGCTGGCAACGGCTTCAAATCAGCACAATATCCTGAATTGTTAAGAATTCCATCAAGGCCGTTAATTAGCTACTAACCATAAGCCTCTTGTCTTTGAATGTGCTTCCTAATCCAACATGAAAATGACCCTAAATTACAGACTGATCCTGAAGTTGAACTGTTATACCTGATACACTTTATTCATAGTCTCTTTCGCATTCGTAGGACAACCCAGGGAGGTAAAGTGATTTACCCTGGACAAGTGGTGGGACGGCTGTGCCCACCATGCGCTTACACCACTGCAGAGAGCACAGGAACAATTAGAGAAGCTGTGTCTATACATTTTCAGACATTTCTCTGTTTCAATGAAACAATATTTCAAGGGGTAGACTTCCCCAAATTCTCCATTTGTGACTATATGGGTCAACAAATGGGAGGTGTTAGGCTGAAATAAGTGTGCTTTTCTTTAATAGTAAAAATAGTGATAGAGGAATAGAAAAGTGTGTTAATATTTTGCCCCACAACCCAAAATCACACTATGATATTGACACATTTCTTTTAATTACATTGTTTCTTTTACCAATATCAATAACGTGCTGACAAACAGATGCTGGCAAGAACACAAAGCAGCCTGAACTCTCCTATACTGCTAGTGCGAGTGCAAAATGGCACAGGACATTTTTTTCCCCAGAGAGCCTATTGTTTAACATTTACAGCTCGGCAGCGGGGGCATGTGTGAATATGTATATCAGGCAGAGTTCTTAGTTGCAGACAACAGACTCTAGTTTAAGCAGATCGACAAAGAGGCATTTAGAGAATTTGAGAAGGTGGCTGCTCAGATGGGAAAGGGTTCCTTCAAGTAAGCCTGGGTCTTGCATAAACTGAGGGCTGAGAGTGAGTGTTGTATCACCATTCACCTCTCCCTGTGGGAACTGGAGACCTGCAAGTGTTGCGTGATCATCACTGATGCCCCAGGACACTGAGTCTTTACCAAAAACATGATTACGGGAACATTTGGGGCTGTCTATCCTGTCCTGACTGTTGCTTCCATTGATGAATCTGAACCTGTTATCTCCAAGAATGGGCAGACCCATGAGCACACCCTTCTGGCTCACACTGAGTGTGAAACAACTAATTGTTGGTGTTAAGAAAATGGATGCCACTGAGCTACCTTAATGCCAGAAAAGATATGAGGAATTTATTAAGGAAATCAGCACCTACATTAAGAAATTGCCTACAGCCCAGACACAGAAGCATTTGTGCCAATTATCAGTGGGAATGGTGACAGAAGGCTGCACCCAGGTGCTTATATGCCATGGCTCAAGGGATGGAAAGTCACCCGTAAAAATGGCCATGCCCATGGAACCATACTGCTGGAAGCTCTGGATTGCATTCTGCCACCAACTTGTCCAACTAACAAGCCCTTTCGTCTGCCCTTCAGGGAGGTCCACATATTGGTGGTATCAATACTGCCCCTTTGGGCCAAATGGAGACTGGTGCTCTCAAGCCTAGCGTGGGTACTACACCTTTGCTCAAGTCAACATCACAACTGAAGTCTGCTGAAATGCACTATTAAGCTTTGAGTGGAGCTCTTCCTGGGGACAACGTGGGCTTCAGTGTCAACAACATGTCTGTCAAAGATGCTTATTGTGGCAACCTGGTTGGTGACAGCACAAATGACCCATCAATGGAAGCAACTGGCTTCACCACTCAGGTGATTACCCTGAACCATCAAGGCCAAATCAATACTGGCTGTGCCCCTGTGCTGGATTGTCACATGGCTCATATTGCTTGCAAGTTTGCTGAGCTGATGGAGAAGATTGGTCACCATTCTGGTGAGAAGGTGGAAGATGAACCCAAATTCTTCAAATCGGGTGATGCCGCCATTGTTGATATGGTTCTGTGTGTAGAGAGCTTCTCTAACCGTTTTCTTCTGGGTCCCTTTGCTGTTGATGATGTGATACAGACAGTTGCTGTGGATGTCATTAAAGCAGTGGACAAGAAGCCTGCAGGAGCTGGCAAGGCCACCAAGTCTGCCCAGAAATCTCAGAAGGCCAAATGAATATTAGCCCTAATACATGCCACCCGAGTCTTAATCAGTGGTGGAAAAAGTCTCAGAACTGTTTGTTTCAAGTGGACATTTAAGTTAATAGTAAAAGACTGGTTAACAATAAATGCATCATAAAACATCCAGAAGGAAAGGAGAATGTTTTGTGGACCATTTGTTTTTTTGTGTGTGTGATAGTTTTTTGAAGTTATTAGTTTTTAAAATCAATACTTATTAATCAGAATCTATTTGACCAAACATCAGTCACAGGATTTTGAGACCCATGAAAAAAATGTTTATTGAGGAAAAAAAGGTCCAGTGTGACAAAATTAACCTAAAATTACATTTGCATGTAGGAGGGAAAAATGTTTTTTAATGATTGTTTTCATTCATTGGGTGAAAGCAGAGGCATTGAGTTAGATTTAGGTGATTGCTCCTAAATCACTATCAGACCCCAGAGATCCAAGTGAGCGCCCCCAGGAACAGGCTGCACATCAGGAGACAGTGGGCATTGTTGCCTGCCTAGCACCTCCTCCACTTTTTGCCACAGTGCCTATCTTCTCCTTTGGGGTGCTCCCTTCTCCCCACCCCATGTGGTCCTATCAGTCAAGTTTCCTGCCCACTTACCCACCGAAGCCTTGGAAACATGTCCCAAGTCAGGCCAGTGCTCCCCAAGAAATCTGAATCTTGAGCCAAATGACAAAAGGACCAAAAAAAAAAAAAGTCAGCAAAAATAAAGTCGTTCCCATGTAGTCCCCTCAAATGGCTGTCCATCAATCCCTGCTTCAGAGACTGCTCCCCACCCCCAGAGCTGCCCTGTTCCTGATGCTTTTGAGGTCTCATTGCAAAACTCCTCCACCAAGCCTGTGAGCTTTCTGACACCCTTCTCATGGATGGCTGTTCTGTTTAAGTTGGCTACAGTCTGTTTCTGTTGTTTGCCACCAAAGATCACTAGCTGACATGCCAGTGCTGTAGTTGAGAGAGGCTTGCTTTTTTCCTGTTGGGGCATGTTTTGGTTAATTCTTGCTCACCAGATCATGGGGTATGGTAGATTGATCATTATAATAATGGCCCCTGATGAGTCCATGCCCATTTACAATGTGGCATTGCTCTCCCTCCCATCAAGACTTCACCCTTGGAGTTTATTTCTGTACCTCCTTGCATATGGGCTGGCTTTGTCTATTTATTATTTTAACCCATAAAATATCGTGGAAGTGATGTGTGTGGTTTCATGAGTCTAGGCCTTAAGAGACCTTGCAACTTCCATCTTCAACTTCTTGGAAACCTGAGACCGCCATGCTGTGAGGAAGCCCATGCCGGCCTCCTGGATGATTATCAGCCATTTAGAGAACTGAGGCATCCCGCCAACAGCCAGATGTGTGAGTGAGGGCATCTTGGACTCTTCAGCCCAGCTTAATCATAAGATGACAACAGTCATGTGTGTATACCCAGATGAAACCAGCAGAAAAACTACCAAGATTGCCAACCCACAGAAATGTGAGAAATAATTAATGGTTGTATTTTAAGCCACTAAGTTAGACAATCAATTGATGAGGAAAGAAATGTAGCGCAGGACACAGCAGCTATGAAACACTGGTAGCAGTGGCAGCAGTGGCAGCAGTGGCAGCAGCATCATGTGCATGGCTGGGGTGTGTATATGCGTGTGTGGAGGGCAAACTGGAGTGGAAATGGACTCCAGCTGCAAGAAACAGTCCATATGTTAATGATGGAGGATGTCCAGGTTCTTGGCGTCTTGAACAAAGAATTGGACACAACGCACAAACAAAGCAAGGAAGGAATGAAGGGTTTTATTGAAAATGAAAGTACACTCCACAGTGTGGGAGCGGGCCTGAGCGTAGGAGCTCAAAGGCCCTGTTACAGAGTTTTTGTGAGTTTAAATACCCTCTACTTGGGGCACACCCTATGTAAATGAAGAGGATGAAGTAAAGTTACAAAGTCATATACGGCATATGCCTTTTAGTTATTTCTGTGGTTTACAATAACTTAACATAACTATAATTGTGATTGGTAACATATACTTAGACGTTAGAATTTTAGAAATCCTATAAAATTTCAGAATATATATTAGTATTATTCACTAAAATGTAACCTAAAGAAGATTGAGCATCATTTTGGCAATCCCATGTACCTGAACACGTCAAATAATCCTGTTTACCTCTCTTTTCTGGACATTTCAGGGGCCTTCTGAAGTATTTGAAAAGCCAGATGCCAGGGAAGACAATTTTGAAACTGAAGTTTGATTTTGGGAATTACAGATTACCACAAGTTATTTATTTTGCCAAACTCACGACTCAGAAATTTTAAAGAAGCAAAAACCTTATAACCCTTTTGAATTTAGTCAACATGTTCACACAGAGAACCTCTTCTGCAAGATTAATTTTCACAATTTTTCCACCACTTTTTTGAACCTTCAGCTTTCCTTATCTAACTTAAAACAATCCTTTAACCCTCAGCAAAAGTTTACATTTCCATGCCTTCATATACCCTTTTACTAAAAAAAAACACATATTTTACTGTTCTTACACACCTTACAGACAATAAATTAAAGAACATAAAACTTCCTGAAGTTGACAATCATGCAATAGTTAAGTAAAAGGAGGTCCCTAATCTTAGGAAATACGCATTAAGGTATTTAGGGGTAAGTAACCATGGGATATGTAAATTACTCTCAAGTATGAAGGTAATTTATCCTTGAATGGGTTCAGGAAAAAATGTATATATGCAAAGGGGGTGGAAAGAAATAATAAATGGAGGAAAATGTTAGCAATAGGCAAATCTGAATAAAGTACATAGATATATTTTGTACTATTCTTGAAACTTTTCTACAAGTTTGAAATTGTTTTCAAATAAAAAGCTTTAAAGTAATCTTTTAAGTCATTTATCATAGCAGTTTGTAATCCTACATTCCTGGATATCCAGAGACTTTTCTCCATATTTTTACTCTCTTCCATATTGTTGACCCCAAAATGCCAAAATACAGTCTGTTATTCTTGTTAATACAGACTCATTTTCAGAGTGGTGAGTTTGCTGAAATGGGTGATCATCATCTTGGGGAAAGAGGGGCATCTGAAGCAGCCTGTGTAAGGAAATTGACCCCACTCTAGGTGGAGCCAAATGGGTGCCGCCGAAGTTGGGGGGGATCAATGATTATGCCCAGGGTCGTCACTCTCCAATCAAAGCGCAGCCACTGCTTGGCTCCCTCTGGGATCCACCTCTGGGCAGGGAGGGCTTCCTCTTTCCATGTCCTCATGCAGCAGCAGCCCTCTTCAGGAAGTAGTAAGAAATGTGAGGAGAACATTATTTGCTGTCAGTTATCCACGAGGTATTTCTGTTTCCTCGTTGAGCAGCAACACTTGCATCAATGTGTGCCAGAAAGAAAACCAAAAACTGAATAGAGTCGCATGGCCAGGGAGTCCCAGCAGGCCCCTCTCATGCTCTCTCACTCCTGATCTGCCCTCAGCCCACGGCTAGTGAAACACATTTCTGGAGTCAAGGGTTTGGAGAGAACACAGCCATAGCGAGCACAGTCCTCCACTTCCAGCCCCCTACTTCCCTCCACTGTGACAGCATCAGCGAAGCAGCTGGTATCTCGCTGTTCCTGTTCACAGGAATTATTGTCTTGAAGCCTCACAGCAACCCAATGAGGGAGACATGGCCACCGTACAAATATGAAAGATGCAGAGGTCAACTAGCTTGAAAGGGTCAGGCCTCTAGTAACTTGCACAGGGGCGGAAGCCAGACCTGGTTCTGGTAATGCCGAGCTCTGGGGCATAAAGTTTCCCACTTCATGTACCGAGCAACCTCCACCAACAATTTCCTTGGGTTCCACCCCATTTATTATACCACAGAAAAGGCAAAGCCTATCCCTGTGTTTGGCCCAGAAAAGGAAGACAAGACCCTTAGACCAAAGCCCATTTTCTCTGGAATACCACCAAAAATGGTGCAGGACCTGGAGTGCTGGCATTGCCCTCGGATGCTGCTCCAATGTAACTGAATAACCTGTTAATGGACAATAAGACTAAGATGAAAAAGACTTGCAAGGTCTTGAATGGGGCATTATGTCTGGGTACTAGGCCTTCCTTGAGATTCTCAAAACACTCTGCTTCTCCAGGTTTGTTCTCTAGGTACACCTTGATACAAGCTGTCTGCTGTTGCCTGGACATCTCCTACATGTCCCAGACCACCAACCAAGCTTCCCTGGAAACTCTCCTGAGCTATCCCTTCCACCAAAGGCTTGGGAATTCTTGCTGGATCATGTCAGGAGACCTTGTTGCCACCTGTACGTAAGCACTCTCCACATTGTTGTGGCTGTGTGTCTGTCTGTCCATCCATTTTCTCAGCAGACTGTAAATCCTTTCATCAGGGCTCAGTGACATTTGTCCGTATGTGTCCAGAAACTAGCAGAGTCGCCAACATAGACTGTTGAATAAATGAATGAATGAACAAACAAATTAGTGAGCCCCAGGATTGTTAGTTTTGAGCCATGGCCCAGTCACTTTCTTTGATCTTGAGCAAGTCAGTTGCCTTCTAGGTGGCTTCATCTGTGCAGTGGTGAAGAATCTTCTCCGACACATATCTGTTCCAGAAAAAAAAGTAACATCTGCTAGAGCATTTTCAAATGCAAGATACCGTTCCCATGTGCATTATCCTTATGGCTTTAAGGAAGAAGGGCATGATCGAAGAGCTTTATAAGGTGGAAGGCACAATGTAAAATCTAGTACACCTGTGGTTCTCAGCCTCAGCTGCTCATCAGAGCCACCTACAAAATTTCACTGGCTTTGGATGCAGCCTGGGCACCAGGATTTTCAAAACTTCCCCAGGTGGCTGTAATATGCAGCTTAGATTGAGACCACTGGTAGACTCAGGCATGTGATGCTTGCCACTCTCCTATTTGGAATAGACTAAAGCAGTGGCTCTCAAAATTTAGGCACATTACTATTAGCTGGAGGCTTGTTAAAACCTAGATTTCTGGAAAGAGGGGGCAAAGCAAGATGGCCAAATAGAAGTCTCCAGCAATCGTTCCCCTACCTGTTTGAAATGCTTGTTCCCCAGTACTGTAAAGAAATAGCACTTGAACATAAATTTAAGTTACTCATCAAGGCCATTTTTACTTTCTGCAGAAAGGGTACACTCACCAGCAGTTTTGCCACAAGAGTACACCGAACAAAGGAGACAGGGTTATTTATAATCTGACGCGTCCACCCTACTGCTGTGTCTGGTTTTCATTGGCTGGAACGGGACCTCACAGTCTGTATTTGTCCCGATTGGCTAGCAACTTAGAACTTTTTTAAAAGAGGCAAAGGCAGAGGAGAACAAACGAAGGAGGAAGTAAATTGTGGAATGCTGAGAAAGGTAAAAACACCTTCAAATAAGGAAGAGGAACAGGCTATGAGCTAATGCTTGCTTGGATCAGTATAAGCATGCCAGCATATTTAGGCTAAATTGTGGGAGCTAGGAACATAAAGTACATTGATTTATTTATCACAGCTAGTAGATATTTAAGAATGTTAGCACAGGTCTTTGAATAAATTTTGCTTCTAAGAGAAGTTACTATTTATTCCTAATTAAATGGGGAGGAAAGTCTTTGAAGAGGACCCTCTACTTTACTTTTTATAATTCCCCCTCTTTTTATTTCATAATTCCTCTTCAAACTTGTTTAATATGTTTTAACTTAATTGCTTTGCTTGACCTTCTAAGAGAAGTAATTTTTCGGCTAGCAGATATTTAAAAATGTTAGCACAGGTCTTTGAATAAATTTTGCTTCTAAGATAAGTTACTATTTATTACTAGTTAAATGGGGAGGAAAGTCTTCGAAGAGGAACCTCTACTTTACTTTTTACACACCCAACAGAGGAACACCAAATTGAACAACTGTCTACACAAAAAGACATCTTCATAAAAACCAAAAATCAGGTAAATGATCACAATACCTGGTTTAAACATCATATTAAGGAAAGAGGCACCAAAGAGGGTAGGAAAGACAGTCTTGAGTTGCCTTTATCGCCCATCCCCTATCCCCCGGCAGTAGCCACATGGTGCGGAGAGAGAATCTGTGCACTTAGCGGAGGGAGAGTGCAGTGATTATGGCACTTGGCATTGAAACTCAGTGCTGCCTTGTCACAGTGCAAAGCAACACTGGGCAGAAATCAGCTGACATTTATGGAGACAGCTTTTAGACCAGCCCTAGCCAGAGGAGAATCGCCCATCCCAGCGGTTGGAACCTGAGTTCCAGCAAGCCTCACTACTGTGGACTAAATCGCTCCGGGTTCTAAATAAACTTGAAAGGCAGTCTGAGCCACAAGGACTGCAATTCCTGGGCAAGTCTTGATGCTGTGCTGGGCTTGGAGTCAGTGGACTTGGTGTGCACATGACTTAGGGAGGCAACAGCTAAGGGAGTATTTGCATGTCCTCCCTCAACCCCAGGCAGAGAAGCTAACTCCAGGAGAGATTCCTTCTCTCTGCTTGAGGAGAGGAGAGGGGAGAGTGAGGAGGACTTTGTCTTGCAACGTGGACACCAGCTCAGCCACAGTAGATAAGGCAATAGGCATTCCAGGCCCTAGGTCCCAGATGACATTTCTAGACACAGTCCAGACCTCAAAGACCTTCAAGGGAAGGACCCAGTCTTGACAAGATTTATGACCTGCTGACTAAAGAGCCCATGGACCCTGAATAATTGGCAGTGGTAGCCAGGCAGTACTCACCACAGGCCTTGGGTGAGACTCAGAGCCATACTGGCTTCAGGTGTAAATCAGCATATTGTCAACTGTGGTGGCTATGAGGAAAGCCTACTTCAGCTTGAGAAAAAGAGGGAAGAGCAAAGGGGAGTTTTTCTTGCAGCTCCACCACCACAGTGGAGTAGAGAACCAAGTAGGCTCCTGGGGCTGCTGATTCTAGGCCTTTGCTCTTAGGCAGAATTTCTGGACCTGCCCTGGGCCAGAGGGGAGCCCATTGCCCTGAAGGGAGAGTCTCAGGACTGACAGCATTCACCACACACTGACTGGAGAGCCCTTGGGTCTTGAGTGAACATCAGCAAAAGCCAGACACTATTTACCATGGGCCTGTGGTAATGGTGGCCATAAGAAGAGACTCCTCTGCTTGAGGAAAGAAAAGAGAAAGGTGGGAAGGACTTTGTCTTGGGCTTTGGTGCCAGCTCAGCCACAGTAGAATAGAGCACCAGGTAGATTCCTAAGGTTCCCAACTCTAGGCCCCGGCTCCCAGACAGCATCTCTGCTGCTCCCAGGCTTGGGGAACTCATTGCTCTGAAGTGAAGGACACAAGCCTGGCTGGATTTGCCACCTGCTGATTGTGGAGTCCCTGGGGCCCTAAGTGAACATTGGTAGTAACCAGGCAGTGGTCACTGCAGGCCTTGGGCAAGACCCAGTGCTGTGCTGGCTTTGGGTCTGACCCAGTGTAGTCCCTGTTGTGGTGGTCACGGCAGTGCTTGTGTCATCCCACCCCCAGCTCCAGGCAGCTCAGCACAGGGAGAGAGACTCCATTTGTTTAGGGGAAAGTAAAAAAAAAGAGCAAAAGTCTCTGCCTGATAATCCAAAGAATTCTCCTGGATCTTACCCAAGACAACCAAGGCAGTACTTCTATGAGTCTGCAAGAGCCACAGCACTACTGAGTTTGGGGTGCCCCTAAAGCAGATATGGTTGCAGTGACAGAAGACTTAGATCACAACACTCAAGCCCCTTTGAATACTTGGAAAGCCTTCTCAAGAAGAAAAGGTAAAAGCAAGCTCAGACCACAAAAACTATGATCAATACCTAACTCTTTAATGCCTAGCCACCAAGAAACATCCACAAGCATCAAGACCATCCAGGAAAACACGACCTCACCAAATGAAAATAAATAAGGCATGAACAATTAATCCTGGAGACACAGAAATATGCGACCTTTCAGAGAATTCAAACAGCTGTTCTGAGGAAGCTCAATGAAATCCAACATAACACAGAAGAGGAATTCAGAATCCCATCAGATAAATTGAACAAAGAGATTGAAATAATTAAAAAGAATTAAGCAGAAATTCTGGGGCTGAAAAATGCAATTGACATACTGAAGAATGCATCAAAGCCACTTTCTCTCTTTCTCTCTCTCTCTCTCCCTCCCTTCCTCTCTCTTTCTCTCTCTTTTGAGACAGGGTCTTGCTCTGAAACCCAGGCTCTCTCTCTCTCTCTTTTGAGACAGGGTCTCGCTCTGTCACCCGTGATTGTAGTGGTGCAATCATGGCTCACTGCAGCGTTGACCTCCTGGGCTCAAGTGATCCTCCCCACTCAGCCTCCTGAGTAGCTGGGACTACAGGTGTGCACCACAGTGGGCTAATTTTTTTGTTGTTGTTTGTTTGTTTTGTCGAGACAGGGTTTTGCCTTGTTGCCCAGGCTTGTTTCAAACTCCTGGGCTCAAGCAATCCACTTGCCCCAGCCTCCCAAAGTGCTAGGATTACAGGCAGGAGCTGCCATGCCCAGCCCAGAGTCTATAAACAGCAGAATTGATCAAGCGGAAGAAATAATTAGTGAGCTTGATGACAGCCTATTTGAAAATACACAGAGGAGACAAACAGAAAGAATTTTTTAAAAATGAAGCCTGCCTATAAGATCTAGAAAATAGTCTCGAAAGGGCAAATCTAAGAGTTATTGACCTTAGAAAGGAAGTAGAGAGAGAGATTGGAGTAGAATGTTTATTCAAATGAATAATCACAGAGAACTTCCCAAACCTAGAGAAAGATGCTAATATTCAAGTACAAGAAGGTTATAGAACACCAAGCCGATTTAACCCAAAAAAGACTACCCCAAGACATTTAATAATCAGACTTCCAAAGGTCAAGGGTAAAGAGAGAATCCTAAAAGCAGCAAGAAAAAAGAAACAAATAATATACAGAAAAGCTCCAATCCGTCTGGCAGCAGACTTCTCAGTGGAAAACGTACAGGCCAGGAGAGTGGCATGACATATTTAAAGGGCTGAAAAAAACGCTTTCATTCTAGAATAGTATATCCAGTTAAGATATCCTTCAAACATAGAGAAAAAATAAAGGCTCCCCAGACCAAAAAAAGAAAAGAAAAGAAAAAGCTGAGGGATTTCATCCACACCAGACATGTCCTACAAGAAATGCTAAAGGGAGTTTTTCAATCTGAAAGAAAAAAACATTAACGGCCAAAAAGAACTCATCTAAAGGTAAAAGAAAAGAAAACAAACCAATAAAAAAACTCCCTGGTAATACTAAGTACACAGAAACACAGAATATTATAATATTGTAATTGTGGTATATAAACTACTCATATCTTGAGTAGAAAGACTAAAACTGGTCCTATCAAAAATAACAACTCTTCAAGACATAAACAGTATAATAAGATATAAATAGAAACAACAAAAAGTTACAAAGTGAGGGGATGAAGTTAAAGTGTAGAGATTTTATTAGTTTTCTCTTTGCTTGTTTGCTTTATGCAATCAGCGTTAAGTTGTCTTCAGTTTAAAATAATGGGTTATATCATTCATAAGCCTCATTGTAATCTCAAATTAAAAAAAATACAACAATACACAAAAATATAAAAATCAAGAAATTAAAACATCACCTGAGAAAATCACCTTGACTAAAAGGACGACTGGAAAGAAGGAAAGAAGAAAGAGAAGACCACAAAACAACATAAAACAAATAGCAAAATGGAAGAAGTAAGTCCTTACTTATCAATAATAACATTGAATGTAAATGAACTAAATTATCCAATAAAAAGACATAGAGTAGCTGAATGGATTAAAAAACAAGATCCAACAATCTATTGCCTACAAGAAACACACTTCAGCTATGGACACACATAGACTAAAATTAAAGGGATGGAAAAATGTATTCCATGCCAATGGAAACTTAAAAAGAGCAGGAGTAGCTGTTCTCATGTGAGACAAAATAGATTTCAAGACCAAAACTATAAAAAAAGACAAAGAACATTATTATATATTTATAAAGAGGTCAATTCAGCAAAAAGACATAACAATTCTAAATATATATGCACCCAACACTGAAGCACTCAGATATATAAAGCAAATATTATTAGAGCTAAAGAGAAAGACAGATCCCAATGCATTAATAGCTGAAGACTTCAACACCCCACTCTCAGCATTGGACAGATCACCCAGACAGAAAATCTGCAAAGATAAATTGGACTTAATCTGCACTATAGACCAAATGGACCTAATAGATACTTACAGAACATTTCATCCAATGGCTGCAGAATACACACTTTTCTCCTCAGCACATGAATAATTCTCAAGGATAAACCATATATTAGACCCCGAAACAAGTATTAAAACATTCAAAAACATTGAAATTATATCAAATATCTTCTCTGGCCACAACGGAATAAAACTACACATCAATAACAACAATAATTTTGGAAATCATATAAACACATGGAAATTAAACAATGTGCTCCTCAATGACCGTGGGTCCACAAAGAAATTAAGCACAAAATTTAAGAATTTCTTGAAACAAATGAGGATGGAAATGCAACATGCCAAACACTATGGGATACAGTGAAAGCAGTACTAAGAGGAAAGTTTGTCACAATAAGCACCTACATCAAAAAAGTAGAAAAACTTCAAATAAACAACCTAATGATGAATCTTAAATAAACAGAAAAGCAAGAGTAAACAAAATCCAAAATTAGAAGAAAAGAAATCATAAAGATCAGAGCAGAAATAAATAAAATTTAAATTTAAAAAATACAAAAGATCAATAAAAGGAAAAGTTGATTTTTTGAAAAGATAAACAAAATCAACAAACCCTTAACCCAACTAAGAAAAAAGATAGAAGACTCAAATAAATAAAATCCGAGATGAAAAAGGAGACATTGCAACTGATACCACAGAAATTCAAAGGATTATTAGAGGCTACTATCAACAACTATATATCAATAAATTGGAAAACCTGTAAGAAATGGATGAATTCCTAGACACATACAACCTACAAAGATTGAACCATAAAGAAATCCAAAACCTGAACAGATAAATAACAAGTAATGAAATAAAAGCCATAATAAAAAGTATCTCAGCAAAGAAAAGCCTGGGACCCAATGACTTCACTACTGAATTTTACCAAACATTTAAAAAACTAATATCAATCCTACTCAAACTATTCCAAAAAATAGAGGAGGGAATACTTTCAAAATTATTCTGTGAGGCCAGTATTACCCTGATACCAAAACCAGACAAAGACATATCAAAAAAATTATACAACAGGCCAACATTCATGATGAACACTAATGCAAAAAATCCTCAACCAAATACTAGCAAACCAAATTCAACAACACATTAAACAGATCATTCATCATGAGCAAGTGGGATTTATCCCAGGGATACAAGGATGGTTCAATATACACAAATCAATCAATGTAATACATCAAAGAAACAGAATGAAGGACAAAAAATTCATATGATCATTTCAGCATCATTTCAATTGATGCTAAAAAAAAAAAGCATTTGATAAAATTCAACATCCCTAAAAAAAACTGGGTATAGAAGGAACATATCTCAACATCATTGATCATCCAAGATATGCAAATCAAAGCTAAAATGAAATATCATCTCACCTAAGTTAATATGGTTTTTATCCAAAAGAAAGGCAGTAACAAATGCTGGCAAGGATGTGGAGAAAAGAGGACCCTCACACACTGTTGGTGGGAATGTAAATAGTATAATCAGTATAGAGAACAGTTTGGAGGTTCCTCAAAAAACTAAAAATAGAACTACCACATGACCTAGCAATCCCATTGCTGGGTACATACCCAAAAGAAAGGAAATTAGTATATCTAAGAGATATTTGCACTCGCATGTTTATTGCAGCACTATTCACAATACCCAAGATTTAGAAGCAACCTGTGTCTACCAACAGGTGAATGGACAAAGAATATGTGGTACTTATACACAGTAGAGTGCTATTCAGCCATACAAAAGAATGAGATCGCGTCATTGCAAAAACATGGATGGAGCTGGACATCATTATGTTAAGTGAAATAAGCCAGGCAGAGAAATACAAACATTGCATGTTCTCACTTATTTGTGGGAGCTAAAAAAAATTAAAACAATTGAACTTAAAGAGATAGAGAGTACAATGATGGTTACCAGAGGCTAGGAAAAGTAATGGTGGGGAGGGTAGTGTAGAGGGCTAATAGGTAAAAAAGTTAGATAGAATGAATAAGATTTAGTATTTGATAGCACAACAGCGTGACTACAGTCAATAATAATTTAGTATGCATTTTAAAATAACTAAAAGAGTATAACTGGGTTGTTTGTAACACAAAGAAAGGATAAATGCTGGAGGTGGTGAATACTCCATTTACCCTGATGTGGTTATTATGCATCACATACCTGTATCAAAATATCTCATGTACCCCATAAATATATATACCTACTATGTACCCACCAGAAGATAAATGAGTAAATACCTAGATTTCTTGGCTGCACCCTCAGTTTCTGATTCAGCAGGCTGGAGTGGTGAGAAGGGGAGGGATTCAAATGAGAGCAATGTTCAGTGCACAATCACAAGTAAAATAATCATTGCGTGAAGGCGCTGGTGACCAGTTAGACATGGCGCCACAGCTCAGCACCTCCTTCCTGCACTGAGTTGTCCTGGGGGCAGCATGGTGGGAGCAGGGCTACAAGGACAGGCTCTGGGACCCGATGGCCTGGCTTTGAATCCTGACACCACCACCTCCTAACGGAGTGATTTTGGTTAAGTTCCTTTTGGGAGACAATTGTCTGTGGGTCTCTATTGTTTCTTCATAGCTGGTGAGCTGTGGTATTGGCCACCTCTGCTCTAGGACTCTTTCCAAGGATGTTTCTATAGTCAGCAGCCCTGGAAGAGAGAGAGTGGCTCTCTCAGGACAAAGACAGAAGATTTGGATTCTCTACACTTGGGATTCTTCTGCAGCACAACCCACTGTGTATGAAGGTGTCACTTTTTGAACTTAATAAGGGAGCTGGCATAAACGCTGACACTAGATCCTGCTGTTGCTGTAATAAAGCTCAGCCCTGACCCTGGCCCAGCATCTCCCGTCTCCTGCCAGCACCCAGGATACTGCAGCAGACTGTCTACTGGTTAGTAGAGTAAGATTCCAGACCCTTCACAGTTCCTGACAGCCACTTCATTTCTCTATCTCAACTTCCTCAACTGTAAAATGGGAATAATGAAAGAGATGTGGGAATTACAAGAGCTGACCCAGGTACGGGTCTTAGACTAGCTTCTGGCCATGGCTACGGGTTCAAATTCAGTTAGTTATTTCATCTACTCTTGTAAGCAAATGTTTCAAACTCAAAAAAGGCAAAATAAACATCATAAAAGGGGACTCAAAGCCCAGTAGGTGAGGAGATAGCCTTACAAGGGACTCTGAATGAACTGAGGTTTCAAAAGCTCTGAGAGAACTTGAAGATGTGCACATGGGGCAGTTACCACTGACAACTTTTAAAAATATTCTGAAAAGGCCGGGCACAGTGGCTCACACCTGTAATCCCAGTACTTTGGGAGGCCAAGGTGGGCGGATCACCTGAGGTCGGGAGTTCAAGACCAGCCTGACCAACATGGAGAAACCCTGTCTCTACTAAAAATACAAAAAATTAGCCAGGCATGGTGGTGCATGCCTGTAATTCCAGCTACTGGGGAGGCTGAGGTAGGAGAACCACTTGCAGCTGGGAGGCGGAGGTTTCGGTGAGCGCGCCACTGCACTCCAGCCTGGGCAACAAGAGCAAAACTCTTTCTCAAAAAAAAAAAAAAAAAAAAAAAAATCTGAAGAGAGGGGACAGAAAACTGAACACGTGAAAAAATCCCAGTTTCAACAAGATGGATCCCAGACACTGCAGACAGCCCAGTTAGATGTGGGCTCCTAAAATCATTCTAGAATAGATGATTAAACAGATGGCTCATGAGCCTGTGGAAAAGAACACAGTGATCATTGGAAGTGAGAATGAATTCACAAATAACGCATTGTGCGGAACTAATATTTTTTGAC
The DNA here is from genome assembly GCF_028885655.2 of Pongo abelii. NCBI lineage: Eukaryota > Metazoa > Chordata > Mammalia > Primates > Hominidae > Pongo > Pongo abelii. The sequence continues at coordinate 13,460,633 of NC_072006.2, read as the reverse complement.
AGGATCATTGGATTAATCATCAAAATACTGTGAAAATAGTATGGCTTGATTTCAGCAAGAATTGGCAATATGGGAAGGAGGAATGAGGGTTGGATGGGAATTGAAGTAATGCACCTATTGATCTGAAAGAGGATTCCAAATGGAGCGCCAGCTCTATCCTGTGAACTGTGTTTAGCCAAGACTTAAAGACAAAGAAGACAGGTCCAAGGTTGACTCAAAGCTGAGAGGAATCACCAACGTGACACTGGAAATATTTCAATAGACCAGACCACAGGCCCAGCCCAACAGGTATAAAATCAAGTTCTTTTGGTTCTTCACTGGTGGAGGACAGTGGTTACATGGAGTAAACCTGGGGGTTCAGTGACCTGCAGACGCAGCAGAGACGTGATGCAGCCACAGGAACGGGAACTGTTCACACTGTGCTGAATTTGAGCCTCCTCTTCCTTTAACTTACAACTATGCTCCAAGTGGCAAGCACTTCCTCCTTCGGACAGATGAGGGAACAGAAGCATAGAAGGCTGAATAATTGAATAAACTGTCCTGAGGCCATGCAGCAGGTCAATAGCAAGGCCAGGATTCGACCCCAAGTCTGTGCAACCCCATGGCCTGTCGAGACCACAACACCACTGTCCACATCGTGAGCCTTCATCACAACACATTGGCAGAGCTGCATCCCGTTCTCCAGGGTCGCTTGACAGTCACGTCACATAAGAAACTGCTGAAGCACTAGAACAAATCAGCCTGGAGAAGACAAGAAGTGGGGCATAATAGAGCCTAGATGCATTATCATGACTTACAAGACCTCTGTGGTCCAGGACCTGCTCACCTACGAAGTCTTGTTTATGTCCCTGTTCCTCTACATGCTCCCTCTCTCCCCAAGTCCAGTCCTACCGACCTGCGAGCAGACATCGAAACTCCCCTCCTCTCACACCTTGTGGCAGCTCTGCTGGTTGTTTCACACTCCTCTATGTCCTCCTGTCACCTGGCCAACTCTTCCTACTGAACTCTGCTCCCTTGGGAGGCCACCTTTTCAGACCCCTGGCCTGGGTCCAAGCCTATCTCTCTGCTGCAGGGGACTGTCAGCTGTGGCATCTTCAACAGACCACTCCTAATGTGTTTCCTGCTCAGTGATGGAGCCTCTAACTCATCCACCCTCAGGGAACATTCAAAAACAAGTTATTTTTAAGGCCCCTACAAATATTAAGCATATTATCAAAACTAACATAGTAATTTAGATTTAACAAACCTAAAATACCATCATTAATAGATACTTTCCTAATGGGAATTTAAGGTTTTGTTTCCTAGAACCTCTAAAAATTTAATACTTTGGTGTCTGTACCCTAGGAGAGAATGAAAACATCGTCTGCAGAAGACAGACTCCCCTCAAAACAGGGAAACAGGGCTTTCCCTCTTCTTTTTTTCTTTTTTTTTTTTTTTTTTTGACAGTCTTGCTCTGTCGCCCAGGCTGGAGTGCAGTCGCATGATCTCGGCTTACTGCAAGCTCCACCTCCCGGGTTCACCCCATTCTCCTGCCTCAGCCTCCCGAGTAGCTGGGACTACAGGCACCCGCCACCATGCCCAGCTAATTTTTTGGATTTTTAATAGAGACGGGGTTTCACTGTGTTAGCCAGGATGGTCTTGATCTCCTGACCTCATGATCTGCCCGCCTCGGCCTCCCAAAGTGCTGGGATTACAGGCGTGAGCCACCGCACCCGGCCTCCCTCTTCTTTTCTGATGCAGCCAGTGGGTGGCTCTACTTTTGATATTATTCCATGTCTTCTGAGATGAGGGTGTTAACTCTATTTTTAAAGGACCTGAATCAATAATGAACAACGAATTAAGAATTCTTAAAGTGCCTGGCTGAAAAACGGCAGAAAATCTGACAAACCAGAGACAGAAAAGATTGCCTCTCTGGCTTTGGAGTTACTCAAATGATACCATATCAAAGGAAATAGGGTGTTTGCGGAACTATTTGTTCCTTACGATCAAATCAATGAAATGCCAAATTGTCCATATATATGCCAGCTGGCACCCATCTGAGCCAGGACACTGCTTGGTAGAGAAAATGCCCTCCCTGGGACCACTAACCATGAGGCGCTGCTATGGACATCCAGCCCCCAAAGATGCCTTTATTTGGTCTATGTTTTGTGTAGCCACAAGAGCTTGGTCTCCTATAAAGTAAACCACAAAAGGCAAGATTAAATGGGTCCTGCTATGCAGTGTTATCGGCACAGCACTCTGTTTAAAGTCCTGGGTCTGTGATCTGCCAAGGCTTCTCAGAAAAGCCATACATGGTACGATTCTCCTCTCCCATCCTCATTCAAATGATGTTTTAACGGACAATAAACAGTATGCTTTATAAATAAGCAGAAAGAAGGAGGCAGAGATGTTGGGAGAGATGTAAAGACTGGGAGATTTATTCTCCACAAGAATGCCACCCAAAATCTAATTTTAGCCATTAGTTTCAAAGCAACTAGGAAAGGACCTTCAGGAGTGTAGGTGGGGGTGGAAATTAACCACCTTTTTGAGGTAGCTGCAGATATTATGGGGTTTCTTCTTGAGCTTTCATTGTTCTCTATAACCTGGCCCTGTGGTTAGATCTGACCCTCTTAGGACAGACTTTGGTGTATTCACTGCTATTTCTCTGATCCCAGGAGTTGAAAGTGATTTTCAGGATGATGGAAAAGTTCTCTTCAATCCAAAATGTTTACAAAAGTAGTAAACGCTTTCTTTTACCATGTTCCTGCGTACTGTGAGGAAGATGTTTTAATTAATCAAAGATCCCCCCTCACACACATAGGCTCAGAATTTCTACTCAAACAGCAAAAGCTCCCAACGTCACCTTCCACTTTTGAATCATGCTGTTAGAATGCCAGAATCTACGCTGATGCAACTTACACCCATTGCTCCTATTTTTGTTCCTGACCCAGCTTCTCTTCCACATCTTTCAAACATTTAGAGTTCCCCTCCCAGATGAAACAGCCCCAGCTCCTTCAGCTCTTCCTTTATGGTTTCAGATCCTTCAGCAATTTGACCACATGGTGCTCACTCTCTGGTATGTCTCTGTCCCTTTAGAATGGGAGCCAGGAACTGGGCTGTGACCAGCGAAGACCTTTAGCATTTTACCACCGTCCAAATGTCATGATCCTTAGGTCGTATCTCTATGCAATCCTCGTTACCCCTTACTACAAGGACAGGCTGCAACTGTTCAATAAGCATTAATTGGTGGCAATAAAATGCTGTGGTGAAGAAACATGACAGTTATCCAGCAAGCCAAACCCTACAACTGAGTTTATCGACATGTAGGTTCAAGTAGCTTTAAAGTGAATTTGAATTCACTCTGTAAAACCCTGCTTAGATAACTCAAACAGCAGAGCTTCTGGGACCTCACTGCCCATACAGCTTAGGGAGCTGGCCAGGGTCTGCACCTGGGATGTAATGACTTCAAATCTAGAGGTTTAAACCATTGTGAATTATACTGGACCATCTGAATTGGTTTAGAACAAAGCAGTCTGGCAGACCCTTTTCCAACTCTATATTCCAAGAGATGTGTTTTGAGCTTTTTTGTTTTCCACATTTTCTGATTTATTATCATTTGAAGTAGATGACTGGGTCAGACTAGATGGATTCAGAAGTTATTATAAAGGTCATGGAAGATAGAGTTTCGGCATTATAAAAATCACAAATAAGGATGTCTCTTCTATATACAAAAATATTTTCCAGAGAGCATATATGTGAGCATTATTAGATATATAAATAAAGCTATTAAATCATATGTCAAAAAATGACTACTCTGAGTGTGCCACCAGTAGACTGAAATTTAACTGAGAAATTATTTTGGCAGAATGTGATTCTTTCTTCCCAGAGTGCTGGGTGTGGTGACTTGGATACATGGACAACCGTGTAGCTACTGGATAAAGGGTATCTGCACCATCCGCCATGCTGAGGCTTTCCTCCACCTCCCAAAGGTGGATACACCAGATGTGGCTCCACACTCGGTCTCAGAACAGTGTAGCCATTCTGAAACTGGACTCTCTTCCGACCCACACTCCCTTTTCCTGACATCTCACTTCCAAGTACCATGTCATCAATTGTAAACTGGATAGACAGGCTCCCACCTGGACTCAGGAGCCTGTGTGGGCCAGTTAGAGAAGGCCCTCTTGCGAGAGGCTTATTTGAAAAGAAGTGTAGATATGCATAGAGAGAGGTCAGACGCATTGCATTTCTATGGACATCATTGTTATGCAGAAACAGAGCAGAATTTGTTTGATAATAAAGTGGTTTGTTGAGATTTAGGATTTTATTATTATTTATTTTTAGAAAAAAGAGAAAATTTACAAGATGCAAAGGTCTCACACAATACATTATCACTGATGATTGCTCTCTTGACACTTCAACACGGGCCCTGGCAATAAAAAGAACATGGACAGTGTGAGTGTATTGGAGAACCCCCGCCATGGACACGCAGAATACACCACAGTGGACTTGATGACAAATGATGCTGGGCCAGCCTGTTCCAAAAGCAAGCCAAGATGTGGTAGAAACCAGCAAAGCCTTTCTGTGGGGGAGGCACGAGCGCACACCTTCTACCAGGTGCGCACCCACCTCCTGGCCCACTGGCAGTGCCCACTGCATCACTCCACCACAGCAACAACAGAAAATGATAAAACGGTCCTTTGGTGTTTTTTGCAGAGCTATTCAGGTTCCCAATTTCTTATTTCTGTCTTCCTCTTCATATTTCAGTTCCAAATTCTTAAAGTAGTATAGGTGCTTAGCATCTTGAATTTTTCAGGATCCAGTTCTGCCCAATGATAACACGCTAAAAAGACCAAAGAAGACATGTTATTAAGAAGGATTCCAATGTTTGCCTTCAGATTCTATTAGCATAGGCATATAAGAGTAACTAAGCAGCTGAAGATATGTTTTCAAGCTCATACAGTGACACCAGCATCAGTGTATCACTTCACTGAAAAACCTGCCATGTTGCCATGTATAAACCCAAATACCCTCTCCTCAAAGAGTCTCCAATTCATTACAACTCCATTCTTAGAGCAAAAGACACCAAGCCAAACATCTGAACACACTTCTAAATGGCTTTTGCATCAAAGAGATGTCACCAGGCAAAATAGAATACTTTGAAGTAAATGAAAACACAACATATCATAATTTGTTATATTCACCTAAGGCAGGGCTTAGAGGGAAATTCACAGCATTAAATGCTTATATTAGAAAAGAAAAAGGTTATCAAATCAATAATCTTGGTTTCTACCTTAAGAAATTGAAGAATAAAAGCAAAGTAAATCCAAAACAAGCAGAGAAGGAAGAGAATAATAAGCAGCAGAAACTGATGAAATTTCAAACAGAAAAAGGCAAGAGAGAAAAAATAAAAATAAAAAGATCAATAAAATAGATAAGTCTCTGGTCAGACTTACCCAGAAAAGAGAGAAGACACAAATTATCAATATCAGGAATCAAAGAGGCAACATCAGTATAGACATTACAGACATTAAAAAGATAAAAGGAATATATCACAAGCAACTTTCGACTCACAAACTAGACAACATAGATGAAATGAACAAATTCCTAGAAAAGAGATATAAAAGCATGATTTCCAAATCCTTTTAACAATGAGGGAGGTAGAGGGATGGGAGCTTAAGGAAATGCAGGGACAGGGAGTAAACTAAATGCTTAGTCTTGCGACGTTTTAAATACTACTCAAAGGATGCCTGGCTGTTTGGTACAGAAGTCCAAGTGTCTCAGGGTTTCCTTTTGTAATTCCGAGGCTATAACAAAAACCAGCTAGTATGGCCGAGATCTATGACGCACGCATTTGTCATCCAAAAGTTAAACTAAATCTAAAGCCTAACAGAGGAGTTTCTATTCCCTCAGATCTAGATTCTAATTGGATGGACTTCAGTAAAAGCAAAAGATTTCAATAAGAGTCAATATGCCATGGCAGTGCCACCTCCATGGATGTGCTTCCTGATACACTCAGTGCAGGCCACCTTCTTAAGAAAGGGTTGTATCACAAGCAGATGCTTCCATAGACTAACAGCCCTCATTCCCCTGCCCAGCTGGATAGCGAAGTCCCTATGCACACATGAGAAAGGCAAGCTGGAACCACAGCTAGCCCATGCTCTGTGGCTCTGTCTGCCACCATATCCCCAAGGCCTACCCTCGTACACCCAAACCCACCTGTAAGAGTCCTGCACACCTTCCTAAGAGCTTTCTAAAAGACAACCAGTGGGTGGAGAACAGACAACATCATTCCTGGGGACCATATTACTTTCAGTTTTTAGCTATTAGAAACAACTGATTTGTTCTTATATTGTGTGGATGATGTTAACCCAAATTACGGACCTGGGGACTATTCATACTTGTTTTCCTACCTTCAATACCAATAACTGAAATTCTGGAATTGTTCCCCACACTGACCTTTGAGAAACTCCATCTTGTTGGCATAGATTAAAATATTTGCTTTTGAACTTAAGATGAGCTTTGGAAACCTGGTTGAATGTATTTTTCTTTTACATTTACTTCAATTAAATAATCTACAATATTCCACATTTACAGTGCGTTGGGATAATAAATTTAGTCTTCAAATATTTGATGTGCAGATGGAAATTATAAAGCTCACAGTAAAAGAATGACCTAGAGAAATGTTAAAGATATTCTGTTAAATGATAAAAAACAGGTGACACTATATATATACAGTACATCTCCAACTTTGTAAAGTTAGAGAAACAGATGTAGAATTACCTGTTTAGAAAAACTGTTCCAAAGCATTATGTTAATAATAATTATCGGAGGTGGAGCCAAGATGGCCGAATAGGAACAGCTCCACTCTACAGCTCCCAGTGTGAGCAACGCAGAAGACGAATGATTTCTGCATTTCCAACTCAGGTAAAGGGTTTATCTCACTGGGGATTGTTGGACAGTGGATGCAGGACAGTAGGTGCAGCACACCGAGCGTGAGCCGAAGCGCAAGGGGTCAGGGAATTCCCTTTCCTAGCCAAGGAAAGGGGTGACAGACAGCACCTGGAAAATCAGGTCACTCCCACCCTAATAATGCACTTTTCCAACGGTCTTAGCAAATGGCACACCAGATTATATCCCATGCCTGGCTCGGAGGGTCCTACACCCACAGAGCCTCACTCATTGCTTGGACAGCAGTCTGAGATCAAATTGAAAGGTGGCAGCGAGGCTGGTGGAGGGGCGCCCACCATTGCCGAGGCTTGAGTAGGTAAACAAAGCGGCCGGGAAGCTCGAACTGGGTGGAGCCCACTGCAGCTCAAGGAGGCCTGCCTGCCTCTATAGACTCCACCTCTGGGGGCAGGGCATAGCCAAACAAAAGGCAGCAGAAACCTCTGCAGACTTAATGTCCCTGTCTGACAGCTTTGAAGAGAGTAGTGGTTCTCCCAGCATGCAGCTTGAGATCTGAGAACGGACAGACTGCCTCCTCAAGTGGGTCCCTGAACCCCGAGTAGCGTAACTGGGAGGCAACCCCCAGTAGGGGCAGACTGACACCTCACACGGCCAGGTACTCCTGACTGAGACAAAACTTCCAGAGGAACGATCAGGCAGCAACATTTGCTGTTCACCAATATCCACTGTTCTGCAGCCTCCGCTGCTGATACCCAGGCAAACAGGGTCTGGAGTGGACCTCCAACAAACTCCAACAGACCTGCAGCTGAGGGTCCTGACTGTTAGAAGGAAAACTAACAAACAGAAAGGACATCCACACCAAAACCCAATCTGTACGTCACCATCATCAAAGACCAAAGGTAGATAAAACCATAAAGATGGGGAAAACACAGAGCAGAAAAACTTAAAATTCTAAAAATCAGAGCGCCTCTCCTCCTCCAAAAGAATGCAGCTCCTCACCAGCAATGCAACAAAGCTGGACAGAGAATGACTTTGACAAGTTGAGAGAAGAAGGCTTCAGATGATCAAACTACTCCAAGCTAAAGGAGGAAGTTCGAACCCATGGCAAAGAAGATAAAAACCCTGAAAAAAGATTAGATGAATGGCTAACTAGAATAACCAATGCAGAGAACTCCTTGAAGGACCTGATGGAGCTAAAAACCACGGCAGGAGAACTATGTGATGAATGCATAAGCCTCAGTAGCCAATTCGATCAAATGGAAGAAAGGGTATCAGCGATGGAAGATCAAATGAATGAAATGAAGCAAGAAGAGAAGTTCAGAGAAAAAAAGAATAAAAAGAAATGAACAAACCCTCCAAGAAATATGGGACTATGTGAAAAGACCAAATCTATATCTGATTGGTGTATCTGAAAGTCACAGGGAGAATGGAACCAAGTTGGAAAACACTCTGCAGGATATTATACAGGAGAACTTCCCCAATCTAGCAAGGCAGGCCAACATTCAAATTCAGGAAATACAGAGAACGCCACAAAGATACTCCTCGAGAAGAGCAACTCCAAGACACATAATTGTCAGATTCACCAAAGTTGAAATGAAGGAAAAAATGTTAAGGGCAGCCAGAGAGAAAGGTCGGCTTACCCACAAAGGGAAGCCCATCAGACTAATAGCAGATCTCTCGGCAGAAACTCTACAAGCCAGAAGAGAGTAGGGGCCAATATTCAGCATTCTTAAAGAAAAGAATTTTCAACTCAGAATTTCATATCCAGCCAAACTAAGCTTCATAAGTGAAGGAGACATAAAATCCTTTACAGACAAGTAAATGCTGAGAGATTTTGTCACCACCAGGCCTGCCCTAAAAGAGCTTCTGAAGGAAGCACTAAACATGGAAAGGAAGAAAGGTACCAGCCACTGCAAAAACATGCCAAAATGTAAAGACCATCAAGGCTAGGAAGAAACTGCATCAACTAATGAGCAAAATAACCAGCTAACATCATAATGACAGGATCAAATTCACACATAACAATATTAACCTTAAATGTAAATGGACTAAATGCTCCAATTAAAAGACACAGACTGGCAAATTGGATAAAGACTCAAGACCCATCAGTGTGCTGTATTCAGGAAACCCATCTCATGTGCAGAGACACACATAGGCTCAAAATAAAAGGATGGAGGAAGATCTACCAAGCAAATGGAAAACAAAAAAAGGCAGGGGTTGCAATCCTAGTCTCTGATAAAACAGACTTTAAACCAACAAAGATCAAAAGAGACAAAGAAGGCCATTACATAATGGTAAAGAGATCATTTCAACAAGAAGAGCTAACTATCCTAAATATATATGCACCCAATACAGGAGCAACCAGATTGAGCAAGTCCTTAGAGACCTACAAAGAGACTTAGACTCCCACACAATAATAATGGGAGACTTTAACACCCCACTGTCAACATTAGACAGATCAACGAGACAGAAAGTCAACAAGGATATCCAGGAATCGAACTCAGCTCTGCACCAAGTGGACCTAATAGACATCTACAGAACTCTCCACCCCACATCAACAGAATATACATTCTTTTCAGCAGCACACCACACCTATTCCAAAATTGACCACATAGCTGGAAGTAAAGCACTCCTCAGCAAATGTAAAAGAACAGAAATTATAACAAACTGTCTCTCAGATCACAGTGCAATCAAACTAGAACTCAGGATTAAGAAACTCAAAACCGCTCAACTACATGGAAACTGAACAACCTGCTCCTGAATGACTACTGGGTACATAACGAAATGAAGGCAGAAATAAAGATGTTCGTTGAAACCAACGAGAACAAAGACACAACATACCAGAATCTCTGAGACACATTTAAAGCAGTGTGTAGAGGGAAATTTACAGCACTAAGTGCCCACAAGAGAAAGCAGGAAAGATCTAAAATTGACAACCTAACATCACAATTAAAAGAACTAGATAAACAAGAGCAAACACATTCAAAAGCTAGCAGAAGGCAAGAAATAACTAAGATCAGAGCAGATCTGAAGGAAATAGAGACACAAAAAACCCTTCAAAAAATTAATGAATCCAGGAGCTGGTTTTTTGAAAAGATCAACAAAATTGATAGACCACTAGCAAGACTAATAAAGAAGAAAAGAGAGAAGAATCAAATAGATGCAATAAAAAATGATAAAGGGGATATCACCACTGATCCCACAGAAATACAAACTACCATCAGAGAATACTATAAACATCTCTACGCAAATAAACTAGAAAATCTAGAAGATATGGATAAATTCCTTGACACATACACCCTCCCAAGACTAAACCAGGAAGAAGTTGAATCTCTGAATAGACCAATAACAGGCTCTGAAATTGAGGCAATAATCAATAGCTTACCAACCAAAAAAAGTCCAGGAGCAGATGGATTCACAGCTGAATTCTACCAGAGGTACAAGGAGGAGCTGGTACCATTCCTTCTGACACTCTTCCAATCAATAGAAAAAGAGGGAATCCTCCCTAACTCATTTATGAGGCCAGCATCATCCTGATACCAAAGCCTGACAGAGACACAACAAAAAAAGAGAATTTTAGACCAATATTCTTGATGAACATTGATGCAAAAATCCTCAATAAAATACTGGCAAACCGAATCCAGAAGCACATCAAAAAGCTTATCCACCATGATCAAGTGGGCTTCATCCCTGGGACACAAGGCTGGCTCAACATACACAAACCAATAAACGTAATCCAGCACATAAACAGAACCAAAGACAAAAACCACATGATTATCTCAATAGATGCAGAAAAGGCTTTTGACAAAATTCAACAACGCTTCATGCTAAAAACTCTCAATAAATTAGGTATTGATGGGACACATCTCAAAATAATAAGAGCTATCTATGACAAGCCCACAGCCAATATCATACTGAATAGACAAAAACTGGAAGCATTCCCTTTGAAAACTGGCACAAGACAGGGATGCCTTCTCTCACCACTCCTATTCAACATAGTGTTGGAAGTTCTGGCCAGGGCAATCAGGCAGGAGAAGGAAATAAAGGGCATTCAATTAGGAATAGAGGAAGTCAAATTGTCCCTGTTTGCAGATGACATGATTGTATATCTAGAAAACCCCATCATCTCACCCCAAAATCTCCTCAAGCTGATAAGCAACTTTAGCAAAGTCTCAGGATACAAAATCAATGTACAAAAATCACTAGCATTCTTATACACCAATAACAGACAAACAGAGAGCCAAATCACAAGTGAACCCCCATTCACAATTGCTTCAAAGAGAATAAAATACCTAGGAATCCAGCTTACAAGGAATGTGAAGGACCTCTTCAAGGAGAACTACAAACCACTGCTCAATGAAATAAAAGAGGATACAAACAAATGAAAGAACATTCCATGCTCATGGGTAGGAAGAATCAATATCGTGAAAATGGCCATACTAACCAAGGTAATTTATAGATTCAATGCCATCCCCATCAAGCTAACAATGACTTTCTTCACAGAATTGGAAAAAAACTACTTTAAAGTTCATTTGGAACCAAAAAAGAGCCCGCATGGCCAAGTCAATCCTCAGCCAAAAGAACAAAGCTGGAGGCATCACGCTACCTGACTTCAAACAGTACTACAAGGCTACAGTAAACAAAACAGCATGGTACTGGTACCGAAACTGAGATATAGACCAACGGAACAGAACAGAGGCCTCAGAAATAATGCCACATACCTACAACTATCTAATCTTTGACAAACCTGACAAAAACAAGAAATGGGGAAAGGATTCCCTATTTAATAAATGGTGCTGGGAAAACTGGCTAGCCATATGTAGAAAGCTGAAACTGGATCCCTTCCTTACACCTTATACAAAAATTAATTCAAGATGGATTAAAGACTTATATGTTAGACCTACAACCATAAAACCCCTAGAAGAAAACCTAGGCAATGCCATTCAGGACATAGGCATGGGCAAGGACTTCATGTCTAAAACACCAAAAGCAATGGCAACAAAAGCCAAAATTGACCAATGGGATCTAATTAAACTAAAGAGCTTCTGCACAGCAAGAGAAACTACCATCAGAGTGAACAGGCAACCTACAGAATGGGAGAAAATTTTTGAAACCTCCCGAACACCCCAGATGTGCTCTGAATGACTGTTCCTCACATAGCATTCCAGAGCACTCCTGCTCTGGTCTGAATGTTTCTCCCTCAGATAGTATTCCAGAACACTGCTGCTGGGTTCCGAGTGTTTCTCCCTCACGTACAATTCCAGAACACTGCTACGTGTGTCTAAATGTTTGTCCCTCATATAGGATCCCAGAACACTGCTACGAGGGTCTGAAAGTTTGTCCATCACATAGGATTCCAGAACACTGCTACGAGGTTCTGAATTATTCTCCGTCAAATAGGATTGCACAACACAGCTCTTGGGTTCTGAGTGTTTGTCCCTCACTTAGGATTCCAGAACACTGCTACATGGGTCTAAATGTTTGTGCCTCACATAGGATTCCAGGACACTCCTGCTGTGGTCTGAATGTTTCTCCCTCACATAGGATTCTAAAACACTGCTGCTGGGTTCTGAGAATTTGTCCCCTCACATAGGATTCCAGAACACTGCTACGAGGGTCTGAATGTTTGTCCCTCACATAGGATTCCAGAACACTGCTACGAGGGTCTGAATGTCTGTCCCTCACATAGGATTACAGAACACTGCTGCTGTGGTCTGAATGTTTGTCCCTCACTTCGAATTCCAGAAGAATCCTGCTGTCGTCTGAATGTTTGTCCCTCACATAGGATTCCAGAACAATGCTGCTGGGTTCTGAGTGTTTGTCCCTCAGATAGGATTCCAGAACACTGCTATGATGGTCTGAATGTTTGCCCCTCACATAAGATTCCAGAACACTGCTACGAGGGTGTGAATGTTTGTCCCTCACATAGGATTCCAGAACATTGCTGCTGTGGTCTAAATGTTTGTCCCTTACATAGGATTCCAGAACACTCCTGCTGTGGTCTGAATGTTTGTCCCTCACATAGGATTCCAGAACAATGCTACGAGGGTCTGAATGTTTGAGTGGGAGAAAATTTTTGCAATCTACTCATCTGACAAAGGGCTAATATCCAGAATCTACAATGAACTTAAACAAATTTACAAGAAAAAACAAACAACCCCATCAAAAAGTGGGTGAAGGATATTAATAGACACTTCTCAAAAGAAGACATTTATGCAGCCAAAAGACACATGAAAAAATGTTCATCATCACTGGGCATCAGAGAAATGCAAATCAAAACCACAATGAGATACCATCTCACACCAGTTAGAATGGCAATCATTCAAAAGTCAGGAAACAACAGGTGCTGGAGAGGATGTGGAGAAATAGGAACACTTTTACACTGTTGGTGGGACTGTAAACTAGTTCAACCATTGTGGAAGTCAGTGTGGCGATTCCACAGGGATCTAGAACTAGAAATACCATTTGACCCAGCCATCCCATTACTGGGTATATACCCAAAGGATTATAAAACATGCTGCTATAAAGACACATGCACACGTATGTTTATTGCCGCACTATTCACAGTAGCAAAGACTTGGAACCAACCCAAATGTCCAACAATGATAGACTGGATTAAGAAAATGTGGCACATATACACCATGGACTACTATGCAGCCATAAAAAATGATGAGTTCATGTCCTTTGTAGGGACATGGATGAAGCTGGAAACCATCATTCTCAGCAAATTATCGCAAGGACAAAAAAACCAAACACCGCATGTTCTCACTCACAGGTGGGAACTGAACAATGAGAACACATGGACACAGGAAGGGGAACATCACACACTGGGGCCTGTTGTGGGGTGGGGGAGGGGGGAGGGATAGCATTAGGAGATATACCTAATGCTAAATGACGAGTTAACAGGTGCAGCACACCAACATGGCGCATGTATACATATGTAACAAACCTGTACGTTGTGCACATGTACCCTAGAACTTAAAGTATAATAAAAAATCATCATCATCATCATCATAGAATGATAAGGTGGCAGATGACTTTTATTTTCTTCTTCGGGTATTTTGGCATTTTTGATATTTTCTATGAGTGAGCATTACCTTTGTAATAAAAAAATGGCTTTCAAAAGAAATTTTATATGAGAAAGATGATTTAGGAATTTCTGTTCCCTACTAGAGAAACACAGAACTGGAAGGGATCCTGAGAGGTTTTGGCCAATGGGTTCTTAAAGTTTTTAGGTAAACTTCCTAGGCATAAGAACTTTATAAAGCATCTAACCTGAAGGACAAACCATTAGGTATGCCTTTAGAATTAACTGTGCTACTACTGGGAACACTAATGGGCTGGCCTAATCATAAGATCAATGTTAGTATCATGAGTGATTTGTAAACTACACGCAAGAGATTTTTGGCCAGCAGTGGACACTGTTCCAGCTGAGAGCCACCGCCCACTACAATACATGGATTGGTCAATAGACGTTGCTCTCTATTTCTAGTCTCACTTGCTAAAGATGTCTCTTCCTATTTCTTGAACTATAGAATAACCCAGGAGCCAGGTTCCTGGCCACCAACCTGGAGTAGCTGGAGAACATGCAGCTCACATAGCTGGAAGCTTGAATGAGGAAGGTGAGGTCCAGCTGCCAAATTAGAAGTGCTGAGCAGAAGTTCTGTTTAAGCTAAACCATGTGTTTAAGCTAAACACATGGTTCTCCAGAAAAGGGTGGACTATTGAGGCTTGAAATTCAGAAACCCTGGATAAGGGGTAATGTGTCTTCCTCTAAGAGCTACTGAAGGGATGCTGTCTATTTCCAAATGTATGTGCATCACATGAGCTACTGAGGACAGACATGACCCGGAGGCTGGGGACACCTGACAGGCAGTAGTAAGAGGTGCCTGATAACTTAGCACCACAATTTCATAGTCTTATGAAAGAAGCTAGGGGAACCACCAGTTTCCTCCACCTGCTGTAGTAGTTCTCTTTTACTGCCGTCAACCACCAGGGACAGGGAGGAACATCTCCAGTGAGGCCAGCCCAGGACCAGAAGAAAGGAAACCTTTCACAGCCCACTTAAACACTGAATCCCTCAAAGACACTGACTTCCAACTGACCTGCTTCTGGCTTCAGGCCATTTAAGCAACCACAGGATGCAAGTACTAGACTTAGAACACACACACGCCACAGATCTGTTCTCCAAATCACTGTTAAAAGGAACAAGATTTTTTTTTTTTACCTATTTATTTCAGGTCTTAGCTGGTAATCGCATCAGAATTCATTTACCTAGAAAGGTAAGGCTGTTCTATGCAAAAACATGAGAGATGCTGGGAAGTTATCAGTGCAGGCTTCACTCTGACCTTCTAGCACTGTTAGATTCCAGCAAGCTCCCTCCACTGAAGTGTCAAAAGATCCCCAGAATCAGAATCTCTTTCTTTGCTTGAGAGCTGATCGTCCTGACTTCACAGATAGAACATGAAAAGAATGATTTCCTAATTACGAATGGAAAGCTTAATGCAATGCAATAAAACAAGCATGGGGAAAAAATTGATGTTACCTGAAAGTGGTAGGAACAAACTTTGACAGCAATTGGCTTTTATTTTTTGGCTTTAACTTATTCTCCCATCTATTATTTCTCATGTATATTGTACTTATTTATATATATCAATGTCTTTTTTTTTTTTCTTTTTTTGAGACAGAGTCTCGCTTCATTGCCCAGGCTGGAGTGCAGTGGCGCGATCTCAGTTCGCTGCAACCTCTGCCTCCTTGGTTCGAGCGATTCTCTTGTCTCAGCCTCCTGAGTAGCTAGGATTACAGGCGTACACTACCACACCTAGCTAATTTTTGTATTTTTTGTAGAGACGGGGTTTCACCATGTTGGGCAGGCTGATCTTGAACTCCTGACCTCAGGTGATCCACCCGCCTCGGCCTCCCAAAGTGCTGGGATTACAGGCATGAGCCACCACACCCGGCCAGTGTCAGTCTTATAGTACTTAAAGTGATTCAGATGACAGTATCAAAATCATAACTTGATCCCTATAGGTTGGTGCTGTTTAGTTGAATTTTCTGCAATGATAGAATAGCAGCCACTAGCTGTATGTAGCTAGTGAGCACTTGAAATATGGCTACTGTGACTGAGAAAGTGAATTTTAAATTTTATTTAATTGTAATTTACATCCAAATAGCCACATGTAGTTAGTAGCTACTGTATTAGATGGCACACTCTAAATTATTTGTAAGCCTGGCTCTGCACCTTAGCAATAGACAGAATCACTAATCATGGCCAGTTATTTTCTAATAAATAGGGTAATGGCCAATTTATTTTCTAATAAATAAGGTAATGGAGGTGGAAGCCTGGGCATAGATAAAATCCAGCCCCACTACTGGTAAAGTAATATAACATGCTACTCTGCATCAGTGAGGAAGCAAACCAACCTCATGGATAACAAAAAACCAGAATAACACTTAAGGTTTGGGAACAGTAACCTCCAGGTAAGAAGAAGAATGGGGCAGACAAAAATATTTGAATAGATATTACTTAAAATGTCCCAAATGTATTGAAAGGCATACAGTTACAGATTCAAGATCAGCGGACCCAAAAAGATCCCCAGAATCAGACTGGGACTATGACACAGATGTTGGAATTATCAGACAGGGAACTTTTTAAAATTATGGTTAATATGTTAAGGGCTCTAATGAAAAAGTAAACAATATGCAAGAACAGATGGGTAATGTAAGCAGAGAGATGGAAACTCCAAGAAAGAAACAAAAGGAAATAATAGAAATCAGAAACACTGTAACAGAAATGAAGAATGCCTTTGATGGGCTCATGAATAAACTGGACACAACCAAGAAAGAATCAGTGAGCTCAAAGATAGGTCATTACAAACTTTCCCAACCAAAAACAAAGAGAAAAAGAATGGGAAAAAAAGAACAGACTATCCAAGACTGCAGAGCAATTGCAAAAGATGTACCATTTATACAATTGGAATACCAAAAGGAGAAGAGAGAACAGAGAGGAAATTGTGAAAGAAGCTAGGGTTATTGAAGTATTAATGGTCAAGAACTTTCCAAACTTAATGACAGACATCAAATCACAGATCCAAGAAGCTCAGAAAATACCAAGCAAGAACCACACCTAGGCATGTCATATCCAAACTGCGGAAAACCAAAGACAAAATTTTGAAGAAGCTGGGGGCTGGGGGTGGGGTGAGGAGAACCCACCTTACCTATAGAGCAATAAGAATGAGAATTACAGGGGACTTCTCATAAACTGCAAACAAAGAGAGAGAGGAATAAAAATTTAAATATTGAAAATATTTAAATATTTCTTTCTCTCTCATGCCTTGGAAACTCAAAGCTGCTCCTCTAGGGCTGTGAGGCTCCTAGGGCTCTTTCTGTTTTTAAAGAAAGGCAAATAAAAAAACAAACAAAAAAAAAAACAAAAACTACAAGTCTAGAAGTCTATACCAGCAAAATTATCCTTCAAAAACAAAGTAAAGGCCGGCCATGGTGGCTCACTCCTGTAATCCCAGCACTTTGGGAGGCTGAGATGTGTGGATCACTTGCAGCCAGCAGTTGGAAAGCAACCTGGCCAACATGGCAAAACCCTATCTCTACAAAAAATTAGCCAGGCACGTTGGTGCATGCCTTTAATCTCAGCTACTCAGGAGGCCGAGGCACAAGAATCGCTTGAACCTGGGAGGTGGAGGATGCAGTGAGCAGGGATTGCACCACTGCACTCCAGCCTGGGCGACAGAGTGAATGAGACTCTATCTCAAAAAAAAAAAAAAAAGACTATTTAAGGTAATGATAGTGACAATGTATTAGGTGAGTATCGCATATGTAAAGTGAAATGAATGATAGCAATGTCACTGGGAATACGCTGTTGTTATAAGGTGCCTGTTACAAGTGAAGTGGTAGAGTGTCATTCAAGGTGGACTTAGACTAGTTAAAAATGTATATTGTAAACTCCAGGGCAACCACTAAAAAAATTGTTTTAAGTTAAAAAAAGATAAAAACACTACCCAGAGACACAGCTAGTTTTATACCATGAAATACCAGCACACGGACGTGAGAATGTGGTACGAATGTTGATACAGGGAAGCAAAGTGAAGCTCGGAGAATGAAAGGAGTCCTACCTTATATGGTGAAAAGAACAGTGAAAAGGGATTGAATACCTTTTCAACAGAAAACACACACCCACACACACACACACACACTCGGCTGCTGTAGCTCATTAGGAAGAAGTGTGCTCAGCCTAGACACATCTTACTATTCAGACAAAGGTCACATTGAAAAAGCAAACAGATGGCAGCTTCTGAAACACTTCCCTTGTTTGGTTTCAAGTGTGTTGCCATTTGAGGAGAGAAATGTGGGGTGTCGGTCAGGAGCACGCTCCTCTCACACCCTAATTACAGCAGCTAAGTCAATACTCAAATGAGGCAATACTTGACCCTGCAATCAAATCAGAAACCACATTCTTTTAGTGAGAGGTGGCCCTAGTGCCTTTAGCAGTGGCCAGAAAGGAGAAATAATAGAGCTGCATCCTCATAGAAAACCTCAAATCCTCCCAGCAAGGTGAGAGAGCCTGAAGGATTGAGACAGAGGACAAAAACACAGTTAATTTTAGCAGTTTCATGTCCACTTGGTAAAATAAGAAGCAACATTTGCAATGTGATAGAGAAATGTCAAGGCCCTGGAAATGTCCTCTGAACCATGAAGGGTTTTGAATCATTTTCAAAGAAAAATATGCCCAAGATCATGCAGTTTCTCATTCAATTTTCTTTTGCCTTTTCTTTCTCTCTCGTGCCTTGGAAACTCAAAGCTGCTCCCCTTAGGGCCTGCCAGATTCCCTAGGGCTCTTTCTGTTTTTAAAGAAAAGCAAATGAAAAGTGCTACTCCCTTCATAGTGAGGGGGCTGCTGTTGTTCTGGGGAACAAAACAAATGTCAGGGTCACCTTCTGTCTGTCACCATTTAATCCAGCTCTCACAGATATCTGAATATTTGGTGGTGATTTTGTGGCCTACTGGGATGACAAATTTCATCAGAAGGGGCAACAAAACCCACGCGCAACAAAAAACCCCAAATATATCATTGGAATACCAGCTGTCACTTGGTTCTGGTTCCGTTTAGGATCTTCAAATCAAGGAACATGGCTAAATTCTCAGAAGCAAGAGCACCCAGCCCCGCTCTGGTCCTCGGCTAGTTGTGGGCAGCTCTGAAGGACTCCTCCCTGCCTGGACATCTGTCCGTGCCTGACACCGTCACTGCTGACCCTGATGTAAAGAAGAACAACCGGATGCCTATGGTAAACCATCAATAAACGGTTTTCCTTGTGCACTTTGTCCAAAACCCAGACAGTACCATATACATTGGTATAAACAAAACGTGGCCTCTGTCTTTTCATGGGCCGATCTAAACTTGTTCATGAGCCTCCATGCGCTGAGTAGCAATAGGGGGGTTCCTGAGCATACAGAGGCTCCATTTCACCTTAATGTCAACAGTACTCTGGGTCCTCAGTGTCCTCTGTGGCAGGATAGCTGGTGCAGCTCGGCACCTGGGCCCTGACACTGCACCACTGAGGGACGGTGGGCTACTTGAAGTTTGGTGTCTCTTGCTCAGGGACCCAAAGCCCTCTCTGGCTGACCTGGCCTCGTCTCAGTTCTCACCAGCATATCTCACTCAGTCTCAGGTCTCATTAATGACAGACCCCTGCAAGTCTCATCCAGGAGGGCAGTGGAGGTCACAGCTGAGACCTGGAGGGACTGTCAGTGCTATGAAGAGCTGAGGCCATGACCCCCAACCTCCTAATGAAGCTGCCCCCTCATGGCCTCTGCAGCAGGCTCACCTCACCACTTCTATCCAGGATCCAGAGTCAGCCCACAGGCCCAACACAGCTTTCCTCCACACCCTCCACCAGGCAGAGAACACCCTCTGGAGCCTTCCCCACCCCACAGCGATGCTGGGCAGCACTCTCACAGGCCCTGAGGCCTGACCGTGTCTTGCCACCTCACTGGGCTGCAGCTGCCTCCTGGAGCCCTGGAGCCACCTGCACTGCTCTCCCTCCAGAATCCCTGTCACGGCTTCCAGGTTTCCTGCAACCCAACCCCCATTCCCCCACTCCAAGGATCCCAGCCTGGAGCACAGCCAGAACATGCCAGGAGCCTTCAGCTTCCCTTCCATCTGTCCCTCTGCTCCTTCCCACTAAGTCTCCTAACCTGAAGGCTGAGGCCAGCCAGGAACTTCCCTCCATTGCCCTCTTCCTCCTCTTTTGCCTGCCTCTTCCCAAGGGCCCCATGATGGCATGGCTGCAGTGAACTTGACTTATAGGGAAGGGGAAGGAAAAACACAACTGCCTCCTCCTTTCCAAACACTGCCCGTGGGGTCTGCTCCCCTTGCTGCCTCCCCTCTGTGGCTGGCCCTATTTGGGTAATTCACAATAGCACCACTGACCCCAAGTTCTATGCTACCTAATCTGCACTACCGTGAGAAGGAAATAAATACGTTTTTTAAATGTCATTAATGTGAGAGAAGCAAGAAGTAGATACCTACGAGTCCATGAGAATTCCCCTCGTAAACTTAGATGTTGGGGAAAAATGTGAAATGTTCACACCCTCCTCCTCCCCCTTCTTTTTATGTGCTCAGTTTTCCTTCTATGAGCATGTTCTCCTGTACATTCTGTGACACACGCAGTATCTGTCCCCTCATCTGCCCATGAGACCCTAGGGTGTTTTTCTTGCCCACAGAATTAGCAGAATTACTCCCAGGCTACACCCAGGGGCCACAGAACACTAACATCCATGGTGTATTCTCTACAGGAATTACTCTGAGGCCAAATCTAAAGCAAATGGAAGTCTTTAAGTTGTTATGTTTTGCACGAATTTTAAAAGTAACAAAACTCAGTACCCCATCATAGATTAAACCAAAGATTTTCAAAGCACTGATCAGATATAAAGCAAAAATCAAGGCATTAAATTTATAAAATGTATTAGGCTAATAATACAACCCAGGAAGGAATCAGCTAGGTGGCATTTGAATTTTTTAAGCTGTTTTGAAAATACAAACCTCCAAGGCATATGTGAATTTGTATTTGTGTGTGTGTGTGTGTGTGTGTGTGTGTGTGTGTGTGTGTGTGTGTGTGTGTGTGTGTGTGTGTGTGTGTGTGTGTGTGTGTATGCGTGCCAGTGTGTTTAAGCTTGATAATCTGGGTCTGGTTGCTGGGAGACAGGGGCTTGTATGTTTCTCCCTCTCCCATTCATTAAGTTCATGATGGGAGTTTGAACATTCAAGTTGTTTTTTTGTTTTGTTTTGTTCGTTCGTTTGTTTGTTTTTGAGATGGAGTCTCACTCGGTCACCAGGCTGGAGTGCAGTAGCGCGATCTCAGCTCACTGCAACCTCCACCTCCTGGGTTCAAGAGATTCTCCTGCCTCAGCCTTCTGAGTAGCTGGGACTACAGGCGCGCATCACCATGCCCAGCTAATTTTTTTTTTTTTTTGTATTCTTTGTAGAGACGGAGTTTCACCATATTGGCCAGATGGTCTCGATCTCTTGACCTCGTGATCCACCTGCCTGGGCCTCCCAAAGTGCTGGGATTACAGGCATGAGCCACCATGCCCAGCCCAAGTTGTTTTGAACCTGTTGTTAAGGTCCCAATTCACTGCAGGAAAGGCTATTGAGTACAGTCTTCAACAGAACTGGAAGGAGAGACATGGGCCATGCCTGAGCATTAAGGCTGGGAAGCTTCCCTGAACCCCAGGAGTGGAAACTGGAGTGTCCAATCTGAGTTTTGCTTCTGGACCAAGTAACTACTAAAACTTGGCCTAACCAGTAACCAGTCCCTGCACCTTTCATTCAAGGAACAGGAGCAGCGCTGGGATGCTCTCTCTGTCATGCTTCCCTGTGATCCAGGGAAGCCTGAGAAAACACAGAAACATGCCGGGGAGGGAACGGGCCCACCCCCGCCCTGCCCAGGCTGCTGGGGCCAGTTCCAGGCACCACGACTTCTACCTGCCTGCCTTCCACAAAGCACTGCTGAGGGAGATGAGTTTTCCTCCAATAGAAGAAAAACCACAGAACTTACTCACTGTCACCCAAAAGTTAGCAGGATGGAAAGAAGACCTCGATGAGTTTCTGAATTACTGCTTGACCCATTTAACTAGCACAACTGAAAAAGTATCTTAAAGGGCCACTCTGTGCCCTGTCTTCACTTAGCACATTTCACCTCTTTGGATTAAGGATTTCTGGACAGATCATAAATCAGAAGCACCAGCAATATTTGTGGTGCCAAAAGTGACCACTAACAAAAGTGAATTACCATGAAGTTTTGGAGGAGTGGGAGTGGAAGTTTTATGTGACGTCCCTTCCCTCCGAGGGGACACCCTTCAGTGTCCCATGCATACGTGAGATACATAAGCCAAGGCTGGTCACCACAGTGCTGTTGTCTCCCTGCACAACACTAGCAGGAAAACACAGTGATGAGGGAACAGTTAAGAGGACAACAGGACTCACTGTCCAGTCCCCTCCCCTAAAACTGTCTATGAACCAACAATTCACCCTTCCTGAGCTCTCCATTCTGTTCCTCTCGTCTGTGTATCCATTTGGGAGCTGGTGCCACTGTGCCCAATTATTACTAATGTATCTTTTCTAAATTTTATTTTTAAGAGTCAGGGTCTCACTCTGTCACCCAGGCTGGAGTGCAGTGCTGCAATCATGGCTCACTGCAGCCTCCAACTCCCAAACTCAAGCAATCCTCCCACCTCAGCTTTTTGAGTAGCTAGGATGATAGGCAAGCGCCACCATGCTCAGCTAATTTTTTTTTTTAAGAGATGGGGGTCTCACCATGTTGCCCAGGCTGGTCTCAAACTCGGGTTCAAGTGATCCTCTTGCTTCAACCTCCCAAAGTGCTAGGATTACAGGTGTAAGCCACCACACCTGGCCTAATATATCTCACTTCCTGGTATTGTGGATCCTAAAAGCCATTTCATAGGTACACTTCTGACCCTTGCTCTCTTTCAGAAGAGAAAGAGAAGGCTGAAAAACACCTTCTGGATGTTCTTCTATCATAATTTGGTGTCTCCTGGGTGAATTCTGTCTCCTAACTTGGTTTTAACCACAGTCTGTGAGCTGAAGGCTCCAAACTGTATGTCCGAGACCTGGCTCCCCAGCTGTAAAGCCACAGACTCAACAGACCACTGGCAACACCATTGGCTGCCAACGGGCACCTCAAACACAACACACCCAAAATAGGTACCGTCAGCAACCCCCATCTTCCTCCCTCATCCTTCTGGATGTCTCCTCTTCCAATCTCATCAGTCACCAAGTTGAAATGATTCTATTTCCTTTACATCTTTCAATCCCACTCTTTCCCCTCTGTTCCTACTATAATTTCTTCTCTGGACTTCTGCAATCACCTCCTAATGGGCCTATCTGCTTCCAGCCTCACTCCCCAAAGCTGCTCGAGTGCTGTTTTTAAACTTTGTATCGGATGATGTCATTTGAACACTTAAAACCTTTCAGAGGTCTCTCCCGCCCCAGGATAAAATCCAAATTCCTCAGGGTTGCATACCAGACCCTATACAATCTAGACCTCCTATTTCTCTAACTTCAGAGATGCTCCCTGCCCTCCCACTCCACTTGGCACTCAACACTCCCACCCTTCTGCAATTCCTCCATTCCCAAACTCTCCTGTCCTTGCTCCACAACCTCCAGACAGCATTTGCACTGCTATTCTCTTGGCTCAGGCAGCTCTCCCCGGCCCTTGCCCCTCATCTCCCTCCCCACTGCCACCTGTCCTTCCAGATCTGGTCCCAGGCCTCTGAGGGGCCTCCCCTGACCTCCCATCTCCACCCCACGCCTGTTCACACTCCTGCCACACGCACCTTGCTGTAACTGTTCCTATGCTTCTCCTTGAACCTGTGACCTCCCCGTGACAGGTCCTGGGTCCCTCAAATCTGCACCCGGTATTTGGCCCAGTGCTTGGCAAAATAAACAGGTTCCCTGGGGGGAGGAACTAGGCACAGTGCCATCAGATGGCCGCATCACAGTTTCAAGGCCTCTGATGTTGAGGCAGGGAGGTGGACTCTGTGCTACAGTGAGCCACGATAAGAATAAAATGCCATTTTAGGAAAAGTAAACTGGCAGTGCCACATAGGGCACTGTGAAGGATTTCAGAACACAGGACAGGTGGCAATGAGAGGAGGCCGCTGAGATGGCAGTGCCCTTTCCTAGAGTGGCTAAGAGCAGGAAGGGAGATGCGGGAGCGCAGGTGGACTCTGCATCTGCATCTGGATTCTGTATCCGTGAGTGAGTGCTCTGCACAGGCAATCACAGCAGCAGCTGTGGACGGGCACAGGCAGCCAGAGAAGGTGGCACAAGCAGGTTCCACCCCAGGCCTGTGGTATGCCACCCTCCTGCATCTCAATGAATAAAATACAATCTTATTTGCTAACTGATATGGTTTGGCTGCATCCCCACCCAAATCTCATCTTGAATTGTAGCTCCCATAATTCCCACGTGGGAACACACACGTGGAAATTATGGGAACTACAATTCAAGATGAGGGACCTGGTGGGAGGTAACTGAATCATGGGGGCAGTTTCCCCCATACTGTTCTCTTGGTAGTGAACAAGTCTCACAAGAGCTGATGGTTTTATAAGGGGAAACCCCTTTCACTTGATTTTTTTTTTTTTTTTTTTTTTTTTTTTTTTTGAGATGGAGTCTTGCTCTGTCACCAGGCTGGAGTGCTTGACCCTTATACTCTCTTGCCTGCCGCCATGTAAGAAGTGCCTTTGCCTGCAACCATGATTGTGAGGCCTCCCCAGCCACGTGGAACTATGAGTCCACTAAACCTCTTTATCTTTATAAATTACTCAGTCTCAGGTATGTCTTTATCAGCAGTGTGAAAACGGACTAACACACTAACTTTTGTCTCCATCCTGGAAGGCTGCAGATTTAAGGAAGCTATGGATGAATGCTGTGAAATGAATGAATTCAGCCTCAGCAGCTATTCCCTCCTATTCATTGCTGCTTCCCCAAAATGTGGGAAGATGAAGCCAAGCAGGGAAACTCCTACCCGAATTCTGCCTCCTGAGCTATGGCTCCCGTTCAGAGGACACGTCGCCCTCGGCCCCGCTGCTGGCACTGCGGTCTTCTTTTCGGGGAGTGTTTCTTTCCTTGCTTGATTCAGAAGGTCCCTTAGCTCTGGTCTTTTCTTTCCTCTGCTGCTGTTTTTCGAGCTTTGACAGCTGATTAAATAAAAATAAAAAAGAATATTTTACAAACACAAACACATGCCTGTGTATCCCACACACCAGTGACTTCCCAGGTAGGAACCACTGAAAAGTTTTTTTCTGATAACCTGGCAGAGCACAGTGGTTCAGATATACCAAATTATACACAGACTGTTTCTCCAACAGGCACCTGAATCACTGAAACAAATCATTAGTCATAGGAGTAATCACTCTCAGACTTTTCCCCAACCATAATTCAACTTGGCACACAGTATGAGGGAGCGGTCATGCCACAGCCTTCTTCAACAGCCTTAGAAGAGCTCCATATTTGAAGGCTTTTCATCTCTTACTTTTTTCTTTGATAGTTTTTTTTCTCATCAAGTTACCTTCTACTTGTTGTTTTCTTTTTTCTTTTCTTTTTTTTTTTTTTTTTTGTTTTTGAGACAGGGTCTCACTCTGTTGCCCAGGCTGAAGTACAGTGGTGCAATCATGGTTCACTGCAGCCTCAACCTCCTGGGTTCAAGTGATCCTCCCACCTCAACCTCCCAAGTATCTGTGACTACAGGTGCATGCCAATTTTTCTGTAGAAACAGAGTTTCACCATGTTGCCCAAGCTGTTCTTGAACTCCTGGGCTCAAGCAACCCACCCACCTTGGCCTCCCAAAGTGTTGTGATTACAGGTGTGAGCCACCATGCCACACCACGTGTTTTCTAAAGAATGTTCAAAACATGTTACTCTTTGCTGAAGATTACTGAGAAAGCTATGAAACAAAGTGCATCAAGCACACTGAACACCGTCTCAGTTACCAGTTGATTTGAGACTGAAGGCTGACTTGCCTGCAGGCTGCGTGGTGGCAACACTCAGGACGCTGGCCGCTAGAGCCTTCTCAGGCTCCCACCAGGCCAGCAGGGGACATGCCCCTGATGTCTCACTCAAATGGAACCTGGGCCCACTTCTTCCCTGAATAGTTCTTCAAAGAAAGCATCAGCTAGATGGCTGAAAGAAGCTTCCATCATCTAACACTGAGCAGCAGCCCAGCCACTACAGGAAGGCCTGCTGAGAAACCCAGCAGAGAAGACTGGCCAAGTTTTGAACCACGGAATTTTCTTAGACCAAAAAACACAAGAGACAGCAATACCCAGTTTTATCTCCCTCCCAGACTAAGTCTGTGAACTTTTTCTAGTTTACATAAAAAGAAGGAAACTTATTGAAGGGCTGGCTTCTCCCTGCTGGTCCCTGCCCCACATCCAAGACACAAAGAGGAGTCACTTCCCCCAATCTGCCAGATCATTTCTTCCACTGTGAACAGACTTTGAGTTAACCCTTCGAGAGATGAACAACCAACCAGTAGCTCTCAATTGGGTTCAGGAAATCAAATTTATTAATAATTGACTTATAGTAGTGGTCCCCAACATTTTTGGCACCAGGTTTTATAGAAGACAATTTTTCTGTGAGATGGGGGGACAGAAGAGGGGATGGTTTCAGGATGAAACTGTTCCATGTCAGAGCATCAGACATTAGTGAGATTCTCATAAGAAGCATGCAACCTAGATCTCCCATATGCGCAGTTCACAATGGGGTTCCCGCTCCTATGAGAATCTAAGGCTACTGCTGATCTGACAGGAGGCGGAGCTCAGGTGGTAATGCTCGCTCACAGGCTGCTCACCTCCTGCTGTGCGGACTAGTTCCTAACAGGCCACAGGGATTAGTACCGGTCCCTGGCCTGGGGGTTCAGGACCCCTGGCTTATTCTTTCCTACTCCCCATTTACCTGAAAAGCTGTAGAATATAGCTAAGTTTGGTTAATATACTAATTAGATTTTGTGAATGAAGACATCACTTCACCTTTGACTCAGCAACTCTCCTCCGAAAACTCCCCTGGATAAATTTCCACTTGTGTGCACAGTGGGGGCTTCTAAGAACATGCACTGTAGTGTCATTTGTATTTGCAAAAACCTAGAAACAACCCAAATGTCCATCAACATTAGGAGGACAGATACATGTAATGTGGTCTGGTCCCCTAAAGCAATACTGTACAGTAGATCTACATATATCAAAATAGCCAAGTCTTGGCCAGAGGCGGTGGCTCATGCCTGTAATAGCGGCACTTTAGGAGGCCAAGGTGGGCGACTGCTTGAGCTCAGGAGTTTGAGACCAGCCTGGGCAACATAGACAGACCCTGTCTCTACAAAAAAAAAAAAAAAAAAAAAAAATACAAAAGTTAGCCAGGTGTGGTGGCACATGCCTGTAGTCCCAGCTACTGGGGAGGCTGAGACAGGAGGATTGCTTGAGCCCAGGAAGCAGAGATTACAGTAAGTCGAGATCATGTCACTGCACTCCAGCCTGGGTGACAAAGGAAGACTCTGTCTCAAAAAAAAATTTTTTTTAATTAAAAAAAAATAGAGAAATCTTGAAAATCATGTTATACAAAACAAATTTAGCTTCAGAAGGCTATACACAGTAGGATTCCACTAACACAAAATAATACTCTATATTGCTAGTGAGCTCATGCAAATACAGTATGGCCTGGAAGAATACACGCCAACTTCAATACACTAGTTAACATGGAGGGGAAAGAGGATAATGGGATCTTAGTGGAATGAATATATACAGGCTTCAACTGTAACCATCAACTTTATAAGAACAAAACCAGATCTAGAGCAGAGTTACTAATCAGTGCAGTCCACAAAATGCACGTGACACCTGGACCAGCAACAGTAAGATGCTCGTGTCAGAATGTAAATCAGCACACAGCTTCCTTCATCAGCAAAGTATTGTGAGAGATTTCTTCTCAACTGTGAGCTCCGTGGTGTAGCTGACTTCATTCTGGCCCAAAATGAAGGTTGCAGTGAGCCGAGATCACGCCACTGCACTCCAGCCTGGGTGACAGTGAGTGTGCATACACATATACACACATATATAAATACTCATGAACAGGTCCAAGTTAGATGCTGAGAAAGTACAATTTTAGTTTTAAAAAGTAAGATGCCCTCTCAGTTTTGTTCTTTGTTTCACCATGGCCTGGTAACAGTTCTTGCAGCAGCACTTTAAGTAGGAATGAATGATCTGGAGCAAAGATGACAAAAAGCTAGCATTTTTAAAATCTGAGAAATGGCCACACAGAGCTGCTTGTTATATAGTTCTTTGTAGTATTATTTTTCCATGGAAAAATATTTTTCTCTTGACTATTCCGCCACAGGTTAGGAGGAATTTCCTGCATCTAAAATAACAGGCTTCTTTCCTTTCGTCTCTCTTCTGGTGTTAAAATGTTCTTTCTTTGATGAAATGATAAGGACAGTATATAGGACTCCTTCTGTCTCGTTCCCTTTCTTGCAAACTGATTTTGGATTTTTGCAATGTGGATATACCCATTACTACTAAGCTATACACTTTAAATGGTTAAGATGGTAAGTTTTATGTGTATTTTACTATAATTTAAAAAATTAAGCAATTTTGGAAATCATAAGTTAGCAATCCATGCTAGACTCCCCAATTTCTTTTTGTTTTCTATATTCCTGATTCATAAAATCCAAATATCTTAGAATTGGTGTTCTGCAGTAAATTGTGGTAAGCTGCCTTCTGCTGCCAGCAATTTACATTTTATATTCGCATTCATGTGTTCATACTTGTATGTCTTACTTGTGTGTAGATGCATACACATATACACACATATATAAATACCCATGAACAGGTCCAAATTCGATGCTGAGAAAGCACAATTTTTAAAAAGCAAGATGCCCTCTCAGTTTTCTCATCTTCAGAGATAAAAAAAAAAAAAAAAACATAAAATGTGAATATCAACAGTCACAAAACTAAATAAACCTCCCCGCTCCCCGCTAAGACGTAATCTCATGCAAAGGCCTCTTTGTGACCCAGCCTGTTCTTCACGTTGTACTCTTTTATGCTACTGAGAACCAGATCCAGAGAGGATGATGGGGAGTAACCCCAATTAGCACAGCCTTCTGGAGGCTTCTCAGCTCCTCGTAGTGTCATTCGACTCTGTGCTGAGGCAGAGGCACAGACACCACAGATGCAGAAACGTCCATCTGACCTTCCCCTCCAACCCCATCCCCTCCCACCGAGAGCCAGCTTTTAAATCACATGTGATAACTATTTAAATGACAGGCACAGCCCACATTTCTGCCAGTGATGTAATGCTGACTCTCTTACAGTATTTATCTTAAAACAACCCAACCACATATGGCTCCATGCCGCAAACTTAAGTTCTCTGTGAGAACATTGTGAACTAACCTAATAAATTTAAGCCTTTTCTGGGAAAACTTGGAATCCAATGCAGCCAAAATGTGGAATTTACATCTCAAGGCAAGAAAGCAGCTGGATTTTTTTTTTAAGGAAACAAATGAGAAAGAAGAAGAAAAGAAACCGGTACTGCATATGAGCTCAAGCAAAATGTCAACAGCTTTCAAATTAAGAGGAGATGCATGTCAAGGAGAATATAAACCACTACAGATCTATGAACATACAATCTACAAACACTGAAATAGAGTACTTCTGGGTTTTTGTCTGTTTGCTTGTTTTTAATCAACTGGCAAGAAAGCCCACATTGTAAGGGAGAGACTGTCCAAACCATGCTGGCTTTAGCACCTTAGAGAGAAACCCAGCCTTCCAAAAGCTGCCCTGGACACACAGACACCACCAGCGGCCAGGTGATGGTCCTGTGGTCAGCCTGCACCTCTCACAGTGAAGCTTGGGAACACGCGTGCCAAAAGAGGGGGGACTGGAATATGCAGATCCAGACTCACCCAATTCATGATTAAATCCACTGAAAACATAAGGGATTTTCTTTTTAATTAAGATGCCCAAGCTCTAATTGCACAATCTAAGAATGAACTAGTTGAACATTGATCTTATAATGCCTGATTTCAGGGCCTGCAAACTTAAATGGCTTGAGAGACCAGCCAGGAAGCAAAATGAGTTAAGTGGCCAAGAGTAAGACAATATGGCAGGGTGGAGCCTGAGGCCACACTGCAGAGGACAAGCTCCACCTAAGGCCTGAGGACACACTGCAGAGCACAAGCGCCACCTAAGAACATTCACACTTTCTTTTCAAACATGTATCTGGACCATAATGTTGATGGGATGCATATGTGTCACCTGTTAGGGATCCCCACTTAGCATTTCCACCTATGTGACCTTGTTTTCTCTTAATAACCTGACAGCAGTTGAATGATCATCAATGTCCCACGGAGAAGCCACCGCCAGCTGCCTACACCACAGCTACTCATCTTCTCAGCCCCTTCCTCCCTCCCTGCTGGCAGGAGCCTCCTACTTCAGAGGTGGCAATGTCTGGTTCTCCTGTCACATGGCATGTGACACAAACCATAGCCAACAGGACCTGAGAGGACTGACTGCAGAGGGTCTTCGGAAAAAGCCTTCCCTCCCTAATAAACACAGGTGCGAGGAAACACTGCCTTCCTTCCTATCCTTGGCCATAGTCAGGGGACGAAATGGAGCTTCGGAAGGGTGCAGCTCTCAAAATGAGGAGGGGACATCCAGAGGCACACAGAAGTCTCTGGAGAGCCCCGGCAGGGTTGAGCCAGCTGAACCAGCTTTCGCCTTAGGCAACCCGGCTCCTTACTGTTTAAGCCACCCTCACGTTATAAGCCACCCTCATGTAGGTTTGTGGCACTTGCAGTTGAAAGCAAAATCTTGCACCACATGCTCACGGACATAAACAAGACAGCGACGCCCAGCAAGGTCATGCGACTTGCTTAAGGTTTTGCAGCCTGCTAGTGGCTGAGGGGGACCACACCCAGGCCTCCAGATGCCAAACCCCGCATTCTTCCCAGGGAGCCACATGACCTCTCTTGTTTAATCTATTAACTTCACTTAGAAGGTAACTGTTGGGCACTGAGTATACCTATTCTAGGTGCCAAGGACACAGCAGAAAACCAAGCAGACCCCTGCCTTCCTGAGGCTGACTGTCCACTAGAAAAATAATTGGCAATCCCCACTCACACGAAGCCAGGCCTGCTCTAAGCACTTGATGTGTATTAGGGGTAAAGCAGAGGAATCTGGGAGTGCTTCAAGCCCTCACCATTCTGCTGTTGCCCTCTGTAGCCGCACACTTGTCTTCATGGATAGAAAGCATACAGGGACCTCAGGGCCATCTCCATTTGCCAAATTAAAGAGAAACTGGTCCTAACCTTGGTCCAGCTCCTTGGTGGTTTAGCAACAAGCTGCTGCAGGACTCAATTCGTCCATCCTTTTCTGTCCCGAAGGCTGAAGAAGTCAGAGGATCAAATACAATTACCATCAACAGTTTAACTCAACCAGTAATAAGGCTGGCTAAGAGCAGAGTGGGGAAGCCTCAGAAGTGACACGAGCCTAGTATTGGCTCTCTGATGTCCCTGGTACTCGGCCTCAGGAAAGGGCCCTGTGTGCCTGTCAGTGGCAGTGGGAGAAGCAGATCAGAGTGAGAGAGCAGAGTCTGACCCGGGCCCACCTGCTGACCCAAGGTAGCCCGAGGCAGGGGAAGCCCTGCAAATAGGACATGGACACTCAGGACCAAGCCCTCTGGTGACGGCCTAAGAATGCAGTCAGTATCCGCACATCCTAGTGGGGCCACTGCATGGCCAAAGTATGCAGGGGGGTCTCCAGGGCAGGCAAGCCCCAAGTTTGGGGAGGGCCAATGAAAGCCATGCTGGGAGTGGGAGTCAGGTCCTGGTTGGGGGTGAGAAGGCAGGAGCACTCCAGGGACTGGCATCACCCGAGTGTCTACTCCTCACTCCCAGGCACACCGTGGCAGATGGCACATGGCAGGGCAGTGTGTCTGAGCAGAAAACAACACACAGAGATGACTGAAGACAAGGATGTTAGGGCCACACACGCAAAGGCAGAAGAACAGAGGCCCAGATGAGAGTGGGGTGACAGGAGGGAAGGGCCGAGTGAGGGGCACCCTAGGTAGAACTGAAGCATTCTTGTTGGGAGTGGCAGGGGAGTCGAGGCAACACCAGTGAAAATCATCATCAACGACTTCGGACAGGACTGGCACGGCAAGGCAGCAGGGCAGGCTGGGACACAGGCATTGGGCAGGAGCCCGAGCCCCCCATTAGTTGAGACGGACACAGTGATGTGGCTCGTGTGCTGTGGCACATGCAGGCCACAGATGAATGACTGAAGAAATTAAGGGACAGGACAGGTTTTGTTTGCAAGATCAGGCCAGGCAATAGCCTCAGAGGGCACAGAGGCTCAAGCTTTTATGCCAGCTGAGTAGGAAAACTGAACAGCTCTTCACTAGCACTCAGCGGGCATGGGTGTTGGCAATGGCAGGTGAAGGGCCTGCCTTCGGGGTTGGGGTATCTGTCTCCTAAGCAGGCAACAGGCCACTGGGAAGAGAAAAACAGAGGCTCTTGGGCAGCCAGTCAAGGTCTGTTTTTCTGTATGTGATATGCCCAGGGCAAGGAGAGGGGGTGGCTGCAAGGTGCACACGCCCTGAGACGTGCAAAGCACCAGATCAACAGGGAATTGCGATCTGCCTCTGTTCCTTCACACACATAGCATCACTCCTGAAGCACCTTTAAAGACAGATCCCTTCACACTGTGGGATGATCCAGGGTGACGATGACACAGAACATGAAATGGATAAAGAAGTTCAGGCTCCCATGGACACTAATGAGGCAGAGGGTGCATCTTTGTGAATAAATTGGAGAGCTGAGCACTTTGTGTCCAGTTGGACTCTAGGCCGCCTGAAGACTCCACTCACTCCAGGGGAAAATCAGACAAGGTGTGCTGCCTGCAACCAGCAGCACTCACCTAGGCTTGAAGGATTAAAATCTAGCCCACAGGAACATGATGTCTGCCGTTGCCATCACCCCCATATCTCTCTCAGGAACACCCAAGTTTACCAGGCCATTAGGCACTAGATTTAGCTATGAAGGGGTTCTAGAAAACCGATTTATGGGCAAGTCCTTTCAGAACACAGGTGCCCGGAAATCCCTGATAGGAATGATTACTCTAGAGTATGGATGCCCAACCTTTTGGCTTCCCTGGGCCACATTGGAAGAAGAAGAATTGTCTTGGGCCACACATAAGATACACTTACACTAATAATAGTTGATGAACTACTAAAAAAAAAAAGAGTCTGTGCATAATTTTCATGATATCTGCCACTACAGAGAAGCAAAAAAGTCCTTACATCCAAAGGGTTGGACACTGGTGCTCTAGAGTGAGATGGTGATGGTGTCTTGAACTTACTTCCAGCATGATTTTGGGGAATGATGGTGAAAAATTACAGCTTCTCATAGACGTCCTAGTTTACTTTTGTGATAAGTCCCACAAAACTCAACTCAACTCAAGACTTATTCTTTGTCTTGAGTCTACAATTTACAAAAAGAGCACCTCCGTCCTCAAAGGGCCCATGCACATAACTTGAAATCTTAAGCTCTTTAAGAAGTCCATCTTCACACTCAGGAAATAAACGACCCCTTAGATTGTGACAATCAATTTGTCCCCTTTGGCATTCCAAAAAATCAAGAACAGATATTATAATTTGCAGATTGCTTCTGAACACAATAGAGATGAGGTCAGTTAAATGGGAGCCCACCTCATGCCACCTCCAAGCAGCTGTCAGGCTGGGAGGAGCGCCAGGTCTCGGGACTCCTGGCCAAGCCTTCAGTCAACCTGGTTCCTTGTGGTGCGAACACCTGCACAGGGGCTTCTGGTAATTGCCACAGGTCCAGGACAGCACACCCTGTTTCCATTCTTGCTGGACAATGCCAGGTATGGCCCTATCTTTGAGTTACTTTAATGCTGGTTATTATCTGCCAGACTACTCTGTCCTGCATATGAGCAAAATCTAATTAGAAAGCGAAGAAAATAACAAAAGAAGAACTCAAATCCCATGAAGTCAGTTACTATGATTTTTATAGATCATAATGTAGACAGAAAAGTTCTGTTCCAACCAAACCCTTGCAAAGATTCCAAAAAAGTCTTATGGTGCAAGTCATAAAGATCAAATATCTCCTCTGCAATTACTTTTAAACATACCTCAAGGTAGATTACTCAGCATTCTCACCCACTCCTGTGGCCTGGCTGATGTCAGGGGGCACGGGTGGAACCAGAGGATGCTGCGCAGAGGATGTGCCCCGCCAGACCCCACAAAAGTCAAGACATGAATTAAAGGCAAAAGAGTAAATGCCCCCATCCATTAGCCCATTAACTCATTTCAATAGCTTTAGAAATTTATCTCCACAATGCTCACTGTCCTTTCTGAGTGTTCATCAACTACCACTGGTAACAAATACTCTGATTTTTGTCAAGTCACTTAAACCATGCTGTGTGATCATTCTGTCACCCTGGAGATAAATACAACCAGCTGTCATTTGGTATTTGCTTAGTTGAATAATGAAGAATTTCAAGACAATGTAAGAGTAAAGCATGCTGTGGAACACAGAAAAATGGTTTAGGCTGTTTCTCTGAATTTCACCATGCCTCAGTGTGCTCTGCTAGGCCACAGAAACTTCTGGAAGGCAACTTTCCACCACTACTGTCCAGATGCAATAAAGCCCAAAAAGGGCACAGTAGCCTGAGAAGCCCACTGCCCTTTGTAGCAAGATGAGACATCTTCGGGAA
Source organism: Pongo abelii (assembly GCF_028885655.2). Classification (NCBI taxonomy): domain Eukaryota; kingdom Metazoa; phylum Chordata; class Mammalia; order Primates; family Hominidae; genus Pongo; species Pongo abelii. Next base: position 13,425,935 of record NC_072006.2, on the reverse strand, counting down.
TGGATTATCATGAGAATGATGGAGACTTGCATTCAAACTCAGGGAGAGGACATCACCACTGGCCAGCCCGATGACCATGTGTCAACTTCGTACAGAGATTCATCTTTCCCTTCATAAGTGGGACATCTCTTGAACTGAAATCCCACGAGTCCGTGACCTTTGGCTTCTCCCTGTTTCTTCCTGCTACTTAGAGGCCTGGTGGCAGAGGGTGGGACGGGGAAAGGAGGAGGAGGCAAACTGCAGTGAGCAAATGACATTTATTGGTAAAAATTTGAGGATAGGAGTCTGAATCTAATGTGGCATTTTACAAGATCTCTATTATAGAGACCTACATCCGTACATTACCTCTAGCTGATAAAGACGTGTTTAAAACGCAATTGGAATTTATATGTGAATAATTTGTTTTCTCAAACTGCAGCTTGATATAATTTCATATTATGTGATAATTCTGAAAGCTTTTAAAAAAAATGTCCTTCTGTAATGGAAAACCCAACAGAATATTAAGAGAGGATGTTTCCATAACACACCGTGTAGAGTGCCATTATGTCAGTGGTGGCATTGCATTATTTTTAAATCAACTGGTTGCTTAATAAAAACATTATGAAGCAAAGTGCACACATGGTACCTAATTTTCATACATTATTAACTCTGCTTGAGGTTTTTGTAGAATTTTTTTTAATCAAGCAAACAGGCATCTGTCCCTATCTGAAATCATGCAAGCTAATTTTATTTTCTAATTCCCCATTGTTTAAAAGAACCCTTTTAAGTATGCAAAAATAAGAAGAGGGACAGTTCAGTTGCCTTTCTATTATTCTTATTACTCTGACTTAGCTAAGTCTCTTTGGTCTACTCCTTCCCTGCAAAGGGACATGGTGGAACAGCTCCAGCCTTCAGGCCCTAGTGGTTGCTTGTTTCAGACCATAGTGGGATGGGAGAGGTTAGAGGTCAGCCCAAGAGTGTTTCCCTATCAGTGTAGCTGCCCTCAAATCCTCTTTGTTAGCTCCCCACCACAGACACTGCCAGAGCTCACTGTGTTCCCCAGCCCAGAGGTCACCTGCAGCCTCCCTGGACAACTGACCTGCAAGCCCACGGCCTCCTACCTGAGCACCTGCCCCTTTCTGCTTAAGGACACCCTGTGGCCACAGGCGGGCACAAGGCCTGAGTATAGGGCAGGCCAGAAGTGTCTGGAAGTTAAGGATTCTAGAAGTGGTCCTTGGTCACTGAGACATGAGACATGAGGTGCTAAGAACCCCACCCTCCTTCTGCCCACTGAGCCAACTGAGATATGTCCCACACAGTCCCCCTGAGGACACCTGGGATGGTTAGCATGCCCTTTCAGGCTTTCCTCCCTGGCCTCCCTTCCTAGTCCTCACCTCCTTCATGGGAGGACCTCCTAAACAAACCACCCGTACACCTAAATCCTTTCACTTGGGGACCTAAACCACAAGCTTTGAAAAAAGCCACATGGTAACATGAGAATTCATTATGTGTAACTTGTTATCTGGCCCTCTCTTAACCAGACGCCTACATTGGTTTACGTGTCTGCATATTGGAAGGCCATGGCGGATGTTCAGGATTACTCCCCATCCTGCAAGGCACTTAAAGAGGCTGGAATGAGAAGGAATGATCAAGTAAGTTTGAGTATAATCTTGTCACATTTTTATTATATATGCTAATTCTTTGAAAACCAGTACTCCATACATGTGACAAACGATACACTCTAGTAGCCAGGGTTTTGTATTATGTTGCTGTCCATTCCCTAACCCTACTGGCGAACAAGGTGTCAACTGCACTTCTAACACTCCCAGTGCTGAAGTCGCCTTTGCTTCACCACACCTATGTCCTGGGTTTTTCCTTCAGTGGGGCTAATGGTAAAATGTCAAAGAGAGGACAGAAGTAACCATTTCCCTTTCCACTGAAGGAGATGCACTGGCCATGCCCCCCATGTACTCCTGGCATGTGTACCCTTACCATTTTGTACGTCGTAAGCTATTAGAAGGCAAAAGTAATCAGCACCTATTGATTCTACATCCACTTTAGACTTTAGTCAACATCTATTACCCTGTCGGCACATGTCTGGTTAATAATCATGAACTGTAAGAGAGTTTAAGGAGGTACTTAAGCAATTTCAGTGTCGGTATTCCAATGCATAATTGGTAACAGAAAACTGTTCATGAGCATTTTAAACTAACAGTGTTCTTTAAATGATTCAAAATGTTTCTTCAATTTACTAGAGTCTTAAGAAAAAGAGAACCATTTTTCCTCTCCCACTTGGTCTATACCTTGTATAAATGCCAAGCAAGCAGATTTGGAACACTGAAGAATTATTGTACAAAATAACAATAAAACAAGAGAGGAAGACATAGAACCTAGAAGAGCAGTAGACATGACCTGAGAGAAAGGTGGAGACCAAATTTGGGCAAGACGTGTGCTCAGCAGCCAGGACAGCAAGTGGCCCACAAGGGAGCTAGTAAGGCTTCCAGAGAGTGGGCTCCACAGAGGGGCACTGGAGCGAAGACCTGGGAGCAGGAAGAGTAAATAGAAGCACTTTCCCCAAGGCTTCAAGGAGAAAAGAAACAGAAGAACACACTCCCAGAAAAGCAAAAGGCTGAACAACAGCAACAAAGATTATAGGATACAGTGCAGCTTTGTGGTGCATAACAGTTACAGAGTCCAGACAATAAATATTGCTTATTGAATCAATTAAAAATAATGACATAACAATGATGGAGAGAGGGAAAGTAGTAGGGAGTGAAGAGTGTTGAGTCTTCATCTATATAGTAGCATGAAAAAATAATGCCAAATTTTAATATATCAAGAAATAGCAAAAGTTCATTATTTAGGAATAGAGAAAAAATACATAAAGAAATTGCTTAAAATATGTTCAAGCTGGTTGCCTGTGGATAAGAGGACAAGGATTGAGGGCGGAGAACAGGCAGAGAGTGTTATTTTTCATTATACACCTTCAGGTATTATGTGATGTTGAATTATGTTCATAATACTTTAATAAACAACTTAAATTGATTGGAGAAAGAAAGCACACACAGTGGATGTGGTTAACAACAGATCAAGTTCTACAGAAAACCAAACTAATGATTCAGAAAAATCAGTTCATGTCATTTTTCTGATACCCACAGGAAAAGATAATAAGCAGAAAGCAGAAACTTGGAAATTCAACACAGGAAATCCAGTCATCTGTAGGATAGGACCTGTAAAAGGAGGGAGCAGAGCAGATGCAGAAAAGACAATATGAAAAGACATTACAGAAGGGCTACAATCCTTCATCCCATCGGCTAACGAAAGGCCCAGTATATAAGGGAAAGACCGACCCTCAAGGAAATTTAAGAAAGGAGATCCATACCAAGGGCACTAACCTTCCCTTCCACACCACTAAATGCAAGTGGACAGCCAGGACGCTAAGACACTGACAAACTATGTGTTGGGTGAATAAAAGACTGCATGACAACAGAGGAATGGACAAAGAGAAGTAAAGAACTCAGTCAACCAAACACCAGGACAGGACAATGTCTACAGAGTCTAAGAGTAAAAGATGGTGACCCAAATATTCTATGTCAACCAAGACATTCCAAAACACGCAAATATTCAGAAAATATAACATCATTACCATCCTTAAAAAATAAATGAATAAATGACTCAAAAGAGTTCCAGCCTCTTGAGAATAATAAAGGAAATTATGTTAAGTAATGTAACCAGTAAAATGAGTTATACAAATGCCAAAACCAATTCTTGAATGAGAAAATATAAAATGCAAACAAGAAGATAATCAAGCTTATCTGGATCTAAAATCCAGATTCACAATCAATTTAAAAATTGTAAATAAATGCAAATGCCTAATGAGCTTGTGGAAAAGAAGAGCTCAACTTCATTAGCAATTAAGTTGATACAAATACAAACAATAAGATATAATTTATGATTCATGAAATTGATAAGGACTAAACAATTACAATACTCAGCCTTTGCAAGGGTTTGAGGAAAGGAATATTTTGTGTTGGTGAAAGGAGTATAAATTTGGGCCTTGGGAATGCAATTTGGCAATGCATATTTTAAAGCACTAAGTATATGCTTGTTATGACCCAGCACTCACACCCATTGGGATTTATCTTGTGGAAAATAACTGGCTATTAAGCACAAAGATACATGCAAAAGGATGTTCACTGCACTGGTTTTTACAATAGTAAAAACTGTGGAACAACTTAAATGCCCATAAGAAGAGAGTTCTTTAAACTATGACATATTCTGTACAGATTGATTTACCATTTGAGGTGTTGATAGGGAAAATAAATGGCTGCAGTAAACAAAAACCACAATTCCCATCTCTTTGTCATTAAAAAGCGTATATTTTGGGGAAGAGTACAAGAGTCAGCTCTGAGGGACTGTTTGGCAGTGGAGCAGGTAGAAACGGGAGAGCACACACAGGCCCCACCTAGAAGAAAAGACACAAGCAAAAGGACAGCACTGGAGGAGGGGCTCAAATACGCCAGGCCACCTGCCTAGGGACACACATGTGCGCTAGAAGCCACTCAGAGAGAGAAGGAAGAAGGGAGGTGATGAACATAAGGGGCAGGACAGTGGCCATCCCCCGGCAGGGGCGGGCTATGCAAGGAGGAGGCAGGAAGGCCCTGGGTATGGAAGTTGCTCTGCTTCTTAGGCTGGGAGGCAGTGCCTAGGCTGTTTGTGTTGTCGTTATGCTTTTGACACATGTGTATTACAAATACTCCTTTTCAGCTATCAAATATTACATAATAAATTTTTTAAAGCATCAGAAGTGATGACACTTCATTTTTAGTCATGGCTTTGCCCAAAGGGCTCTAATCTATGACTTGCTTCCCCACAGAATATCTGAAGAGGAAAAAGACCACTATTGATCACAAATGTACAATTCTCCAGTATGCAGCTTGTCAGGGAAAATGAAGTGCTCTTCAAAAGTATTATTATGACACTTCTGCAAATTTAATTGAAATCTCAGCTCTGAATACCCCGGGGCCATGGTTGAGCCTGTTCGGTTTCAGGATCTACCAGTAGCACACAAAGAACCAGAAATCAAACGTGTGTTATCATTGCCATTTACTTCTGAAAAGAAATGTTAGCAAACCATGACAAAACTCTCGTGAACTCTATTTCCGTAGAAGAAAATGTATCTATAAAAGCCTTAGCCATGAGGCGGAAGGATCACTTGAGCCCAGGAGTTCAAGACCAGCCTGGGCAACATGGCAAAACCCCATCTCTACAAAAAATACAAAAACTCACCAGACGTGGTGGCACATGCCTGTAGTCCCAGCCCCTTGAGGGGCTGAGGCAGGAGGATGGTTTGAGTCCAGGAGGTCAAGGCTGCAGTGAGCCGTGACTGCACCATTGCACTCTAGCCAGGGCAACAGAGTGAGACCCTGTCTTAATCAATCAAGCAAGCAAGCAAGCAAGCATTGGCCATAGGTTTGGTACAAACAAAAGCTGCTGTGCCCAGCTCCCAGGTGTCTTTGTCATTAGCCTCAATTCAGTTTCAAGATGCTGTCAGGAATTGTCACTCCTGGGAGGAAGTATGCTAACAATGCAATTGGAGAATGGATGCAATGCTCAGAGCCATCTTACTATTTTTATTCTCCTGCCTCAAAATACACCTATCACCAGACAGACCCAGGGGACCCAGACAGGGGCTTTTCATGCCACATGAGCACTGCTTTGTGCTCTGAAAAAGCCCTGCTGCCAGCCTCAACGGCTGCTCTTGTGAGTTTCCTATGCAAATGAGGCCTCAAAAAGATCTGACAACCTTAGGGCCACATCCCTTTGGTTATTCCACTTCCCCTACTTACAGATTCCCACATCCAGACACTGAAATAGGATTGAGGAGCAATGACCTGTTTGGAAGTGAGGCTGGTCCCGGGAGCAGCAATGGCAGATCTCCAAAGAGCTGTCAGAACGCAGACTCCCAGGCCCCACCCAGACTTGCAGAACCACAATCTGCATTCTGACAGATCCCCATGGGACTCCTGTGCATCTTGAACTTTAGGAAGCGCTGGGCTAGAGGGCTTATCTTAAACTGAGGTTTCATAGGGAACACGGTTTTCAATCAGAGTTCAAGTGGCTTTGAAGATGGGCTGACTCCCATCCCCCAGCCAGGTCTTGCTGCGCCACTGACCAGAAGCCAAACTCAGGGTAACGGCCCCGCCCTCTTCCCTACACTCCAAGGGACCTTTTAGCTAGCCCATTCCCCAGGCAGGGCCCTCTTGCCGGCTGAGGGGTCCCCAGTATTCAGCAAGTAGACAAGGCCAGCCAAGGAGGAAGGAAGGCCAGGAGGGGCTGACAGGCTCCAAGTCCATGAAGGGGCTGAAAACCCCTCCAGGGTCCTACCATGCCCCTCCCATCCCCTATCCCACACACTCACAATGTTCCTGTCACTGCTACCTTTCCTTCAGCCCCTTCTCACCTAAGCTCCCTGGAACCCCCTTTCCACAGTGAACACACCATCTTCTCCATCAGCCTCCCCTCTGCTTCACCCTAGGCCATCTCTCCCACAAACGCCCATCCACCGCTAGGTGGGTGAGCGAAGTGTGCTATATCCACATGATGGAAGATTACACGGAAATAAGAAGGACTGAAGTGCTGACATGTGCCACGGCATGGACAAACACCGAAGATGCTCTGCTCTGTGAAAGAAGCCATGCACAAAGGTCACATACTGTGTGCCCTCCTTTACATGGAATGCCCAAAATAGGGAAATCTACAGCTCAAGGCTGGGGAGGATGGTGGGAACAGGAGGGTGACAGCTAAAAACAGGGGTCTTCTCGTGGTGATGGTTGCTCTGCGAATGAACTGCAGGTCATGAATTGTGCACTTCACATGTGCGGACTGTGTGGCATGTGAATATCTCACTAAAACTCATTACAGAATAACGTCTCTCCCCACCCAGATCCCTTCCAGGACCGCCCTCCCCTTCAGGGCTGAAGAGCATCATCAAGGTGTTACAGGAAGTCCTCCCAGACCCAGCCTCAAACAGCCTCACCAGTCTCCTCGCCACCCACTTCCTCTCGCCTTGCATTTTACCCTCCAGGAATTCCAAACCCTCCCCAGCCCCACCACGTCATCCTGTTTCCTGCCCAGGCCTACATTCATGCCTGGTGCTTCTGAGCCACCTCACACTGGTCTTCTCTCAGGGCTGGGCTGAGGCTGCCCTCCAGGTTCCCACTACACAACACCTCACCCCTGGGAGCCGTGGGGGAATCCACATTCTGTCATGCAGCTCCAAAGCTCAGGCAGGCCCCTCTGCTGCCACCCATGGGCCCTGCCCAGGCCTCCAGGCACGCGGCCAAGTCCCAGGTACTACAGCTGCTACCTCACCACAGCACCTGCCAAGGACTCCTCTGTCACTCTGCTCATTCCCCATGGCCACGGGTCCCAGCACCCAAGAGTCCACCCGTCCTCACAGACTCTCAGCCAGCCAAGGCCAACAGGTGCCTGGAAAGCAAAGATGGTAACTCTTCAACTGTCTCCAGCATCCCACTTCCCTTCTCTGAGAAAGATAAAGTCAGCTCCAAGGAGAGTCCTTTCTGGCCCCTATAAGTAATCAGCATCTTAAGAAGACACTGTGTCCCCATCTCCTGTGTCTGGACTGTGAGCAAAAGTACAATGCATGGTATTAATTACCATAACAGGGAAGAGCAGTGTGGTAGGTGTCTGTCCCCCAAGAAAGAGGGCAAGGGGAAGAAGAAGTATTGGGAATGGTATCAAAACCCCCAGGACTAAGTCTAGATCTTCCTTGCTGGCCAAAGTATCAACGCTCCCCACTAAGTGACAACAAGGAGTAGAATTCCTAGTCATCCCAATGGGGCTTCCCTCAGAAACACCTCTAGGATTTTGAGTCTCTTCACATCCGTGCACAAGGCACCTAAATTTTGGTGAAGGCAGCTGACATTTACCCTGATGAGTAACAGGCTGAATTATGTTAGTAACCTGGTAAGAAAAAAACTCTTGATTGACAAAAACACCCCCCTCATCTTTGCTGAATTTGTGTTAGATTACTTGTACAATGCAATTTTCATGATGAGAATTAAGGTAAACATGGGGCTCAGAGGCTGACAGATAAATTGAGTGATTTTCAATTATTAAATCAAGATCAGGAACATTCCTGGACAAACAAGCAAAGAATGCACCTGACGAAGCCTGAAAAGAAAATGCCCCCATTGTCACTAGGAAGGTCAGACCATCAAGATAAATGTTTGCATTTTAGGTTCAATAAATGATTCACAGAATGCCTATGCCAGAGGCCACCCCACTTCACCCACACCTGTAAATTCAGACACATCCCTAAACATGTGAGGATCTAGACAAGTGAACTTGAGGATAATCCAATGCTTTGGCACCAACTGGCTTCCCTCCCCTATAACAAAACAATCCAGGTGGGAGAGCCACACACAAAGATGCCAGTTGTCTAGAACTGACCACAGTACCCAGCTGCCTCAAAGGAGCAGAGTAAGGAGGCTCCCAGTTCTGCTGGGTGTCCACCTCCATCTTGGAAGATCTGTCTGAATCCTAGGGATAAAATGCCATACCAGACACAAACCAAGACCTGGGAATGAAAGAAAACACTGATGACATTGGGAGGTTTTTTGTTGGACATCTGCTGAGCAGTTAAAACCAGGAGACTGAGGATACACTGGTGTAGGGTGATGGTGATACTGACCAGCATCACCCAGAAAAATGAGAGATGTGAGCCTCTGTAAGCAGAGGGTGACTTGGGATTAGGCTCTAATGCTGAGCCCAGCCCAGGAATACCTCGGAGAGTTCAAAGTGAGGCTATTACAGCATCTTATGCAAAAAACGAGTGGAGCACCTTACAGAAAGAGCGTCATTAAAAAGTGGCTCCTGCCAGGTCAGCTTAGAGACCTGGACCCAACAGAACTCAACCTGACAGAAACAAATTATTTAAATCAGTGACATCAGGACAGAGGCTAAAGCATATTGCTTCAAACTATTTGCTTATGAACTACAAATAAAAATATAAATCAATTTATCACCCATTCTGAGGTAGGAGGTGGGACTCGACTCCAGAGGTGGGGCTCAGACACTGGACCAAACTGAGGACTAGCTAAAACAGGGTTCAGGTGAAAGCAGCTTTCCATCAGACACGCCCATCAGTGTGCCACTCCAATTACTATTGCCATGGCAACACCACAGAGTTACTGCCCCTTTCCATGCTAATGACCTGGTGACCCAAAAGTTACTATCCCTTCCCTAGAAATTTCTGCATAAACCACCCCTTAATCTTTGCATGCAATAAAAAGTGAGTATAAATATGACTGCAAAACTGCCCTGAGCTGCTACTCTCTGCCTGCGGGGTAGCCCTGCTCTGCAAGAACAGCCACAGGCCTGTAACACCACCTCTTCAATAACAGCTGTTTTCTTCTACTTCCAGCTCACCAGGGTTCTTTCCTGGATAAAGCCAAGAACCCTCACTCACGGGCTGAGCCCCATGTAGTGGCTTCCCTGCCCTGCATCAATTCTGCCACTGAAAGAACAAAAGAGGGGGCGTGCCAGTCACATTTCTATTAGTTAAGGACTGCCTTGTTCCGGGAAGGTTGCTGACAGCTTGTGGATTTCCTCCCTTGGAAATCTTACACAGAAATGAAATAGATCCCCATTTATTTGGAAGCGAAACAACATTTTCAAATATTTTAAATCTTTCCAGGGGAGGAAAGACTCCTGTTTTTAGGTGAATTTGAAGAAAAATGAAAGTGTATACAATATTTAGTGCCCACTACAGATTCTAAATCACATTCTAGGTTACAAACATGATACATAAACTATGGCTGAGCTGTAAGGTGATATTCACACATTATAGTTCATCTTTATAATAATTACTACTTACATATGAAATTTTGAACTTTTTGTTATTAAAAAGTTAAACTCTGGAAATCTAATATCACTTAGTATGAGCCAATTTTTGAAAAAACGATGAGTATTATGATAGAAGAACTGAGATCTTGAGCAATAAAATTCTCCATGGCCATTCTGCTCAGAAGGCTGAGGGCAATAAATATCATCACCACTCTCCCCAAGTCACACACAAAATACAAAAATTTAATGAATACAAATTTCACAAAGGTGTCACTGCCCACACACCACGGTGGGAGGTACCCATGTGCCTACCTGCCCACTCCGCCCCACCTTCTTCTTTGCTCATGGAACTCCTCTTTAGTGGATTGTTCTCCACCCAGCCAGGTCCTTCCTACGGGCTCCAGTCTAAACCATCACAGAGCTCATGGGGCTTTCCTCTTGCTGGCAATGGCTGAGACAAAGTACGTGATGGAATTCTGGCCAATGAACATGAGAGGAAGTTTGCCAGGGGCTTCCAGGAAAGTCTTAAAAGGGGGCAGGAGATAGGGACATTCCCTTTTCTGCCTTTGATCATTGCTGTGTGTCTCCACACAATGCCTGGAAATGTGGTGGTGACTCTAGGACCATGAGGGAAGCCAACACACTTAGAAAACTAAATGGAAAACAGGAGGAGTCTGAACCCTTGAGGACACTACTGAGCCACTCAATTGACAGAGCCTGACCTCTAGCACTTGGTTATGTGATCTAACACATGTCCTTATCATTTAGGCCAGTTTATCTTTTGATACCTGTAGCAAAAATATCTGAACTCATAGAATCATTAAGTGTAGGAAGCAATAGGTTAAAATTCTTTTCCTCTACAATGGAGCTGCAGCACGCATGAATTTGAGGTATGCAAATTCACCTGTAACAATCTCTTGTGTTATTAAATAATTCTCAAACAGACTATTATACCCTGCACTGACAGAATTATACATACAAAACCAAGTGTACTGTAGTGTGGATATCAGAGCTGGCTGCAGAAAATAACCTGCTTGGAATATGATCATTTGTTCCTGTGATCAGGCTAGCCATGGGCTCTATTCCACAAATTAAAATTTTAGAAACACCAAATTCCTTGGAACATTCCTGCTTTTGTAAATGCCTTGGACAGGCGGTGTAGGTAAGACTGGCTAAGTTTCCTGAAATATACTTATTACTATCATTAGCCTCTATCTCACTGGTATGGAGCCAAGTAGCAGGGACAATAATAGCCAAGATGACCACAATGGCACCAAAGCATCTAATGCAGGGGCTCTAGACTAGAGGCGACTTAGCACTCCTCCTGTCTCCTGCCTTCCCCTGCTCCTCTAGACATTGGCAGTCTCTGGAGATATTTCTGATTGCCACAGCTGTGGGGGGACACTACTGGTACCCAGTGGGCAGAGGCCAGAGATGCTGCTGAACATCCAACAATGCACAGGACAGCCCCTTCCAATAAGGAATGATCTGCCCCAGAATGGCAAGAGTGGTGAGGCTGAGAAACTCTGGTCTAAAGTGATATGACTCTTTCCACAAGCCAGACACACACAAAACTTCATATCATTAACTGAATAATGAAGTCTTCTGTATTTATTTAGATGTTGTTTCTATGTGTTTCGACTTTTTTTGTCTTTTTTCCCTCTCTTATGGTGCTGACTTTTCTGTGTGTTTTAGGTCCAGAAAAATAAGACAGTGTTTTCAGATTTTGAGAGAAACTGATAGATAAATTTGGGGCATGCTCCAAATCTGCCGTATCTGAATGATGATTTGCAAAGCACCAGCCTGCCAATTACCTGACACTTCTACACTGAAGACAGCCCATTCCTTAAAACCATGTTTTGCAGTCCCAGCAAGTCCACCTACCTGCTATGATGTCTCTTATTTTACTCAGCAGGGAAACTGAGTGTGCCCATGATGAACAAGCACAGTCCCCAATAATACAGCTGGATAGTTCATACTCTAGCCATAAAATTGATGCAAATGGTGAATGAGTCAATAAAAAACACATTCCATCTAAGCCAAATGAACCTAACATAAGACTGTAAATCTCCATCAACCAGGCATCAACTCAAGAAAAGCTATCAAACATGATGCAGTATCTTAATAAAGTGAACATAAAATCTTTCCCCTCCCACCTCCACAACCATCTTAGTCTCCTTTACTTAAAGTGCAGATGTCCAATTCCATATGCATTGCTCCACTTGGCCCTTTCTGTGCCATCTCTGCCTTTTCAACACTGGCTCCTAGCCAAGTGGCCCGGGCATGTTAGGATTGTGCACAATGCAGAGTGCCTGGTACCACCAGATGGGCAGGGCCCAACTCCCAGGAACCCCATGCCCACAGACTATGGTGCCAATTACATCTACTGGAGCTGTGAGAACATGCAGCCATGTCAAAAGAAAGGGCATAGGGAGAGGAGAGTGGGGGTGAGGTCTGAACTTGGACAGCGTGTGCACTCAAGGAGCCACGAAATCAGATGGGCCTGAGGAGTCCAGCCCACCCTTGATGGTGGCTAGCACAGACCGACTGGCATCCAGAGCCTGGCTAACCTATGTGGGTCAGAGGAAAACACTGCCAAGGTCCTCATGGAGCCCCAGGGTTGCCCTGACTTAATTCTGGGGAGTGGCCTGAAGAGACTGATATCTCTCATCTCCCACACTGCACAGACCCGGGTGTGACCCAGCTACCTGTCCTCTTCCAGGACAGAGCGCAGGGCTGGAGCTGAAGGAGGAATGCCACTGACTACCCAGCCCCCACAGCTTCCCATCTGTGTCTCCACAACCACTCCAAAACACCTTCACAGTCTGTAGAACATATCTAAAATAAAACTTAAAATAGGAAACAAGCCTGGCTTCGAAAGTGGGAGGAAAAAAAACTTCCCACAAGAAAACGACCAGGCCCAGATGGTTTTACGGACACAGTCTGCCAACATTCAAAGAACAGATCGTTCTAATCAGATATGTTCTTCCAAAGCAACAGAAAAAAGAAAGAGATCCTCCCAACTCATTAATTTTATGAGGATAATATTAATTCAATTACAAAACTAGATAGTAATAGAACAAAAAAGGAAAATGACAAACTAAGTTCACTTCTACATAGATACAAAACTCCTAAACAAAGTATTAACAAACTAAAATCTGGCAAAATGATGATATACTATGACCAAATCTGACTTTTGCCAAGAAATGCAAAGATAGTTTAACATTGGAAAATTAATCACTACATTAACAAGCGAAGAGGGAGGAGGACCATGTGGCCGTGTGAACAAATGAGCATCATTCAGTAGCCACACATGCTAAATGCCCTCAAGAAACTAGGACAGAAAAAAAACATGCTCAAACCTGGTAAAAAAGGACTTATTGAAACAAAATAAACTTATAGCAGTCACCATCTGGATGGTGAAACAATAGAAGCATTGTCTCTGAAATTAGGACACTCTGTTCACGCCACTTCTGTTGGCATTATACTAAAGTACTCGACAGTGCAGTAAGACAAGAAAATGAAATAAAAGGCATAGCGGTTGTCACGCCGGAAGCAAAACTGTCATTAATCTCAGATGGTATGACTATCTACATGGAAAGTCCAAAGGAATCTGCAGGTCACAGATTATAAAACATTAGTGTGTTTAACAAGGTTGCTGGATATAATATCTAAATTAATGTGTCTTAAGGAAATCATAATTGAATCATACTTTACATGTTAACAAAAAAAATTTTTTTTTGAGACAGGGTTTCACTCTGTCACCCAGGCTGGAGTGCAGTGCCTTGATTTCGGCTCATTGCAGCTTTGACCACCCAGGCTCAGGCGATCCTCCCACCTCAGCCTCTTGAGTAGCTGGGACTACAGGCACACACTGCCATGCCCAGCTAATTTTTGTTTTTTTTTTTTGTAGAGAGGGATTTTGCCATGTGGCCCAGGCTTGTCTCAAACTCCTGGACTCAAGCAATCCACATGCCTTAGCCTCCCAAAGTGCTCGTATTACAGGTTTGAGCCAAGGTGCTTGGCCAAAAAACTTTTAAAGTTACCTATTGGGAGTAGAAATAAGAATCTGCTGATAAAAACACTACAAATGCAACAGAGATGCGTTTGAAGGAAAAAGATTAAAACAGAATAAATTAGACAAATATTTCCTGAAAATCTTATGAAGGTAATTCAGGGGCAAAAGCTAAGTTTATCTTCTCTAAGGAAGGAGGCCTACTTTCAAAAAGATTTTCTGCAGGTAGGTGCAAATGAGGTTACCTAGTTAGTATTAAGTATATTTTATGTCTGATCTGCATTTATATTGTTATGAAATGTTCTCTTAACAGTCAATAGTAGAAAACCAATTGGTCATTTTCCTCCCTACTAAGCGATACACTTTTTCAAAGTTACACTACAGTCTTGAAAATAAAAATGATTACAGGTATGGCCTGAGTGTGGCATATACTCCACTAGATCTAGTGCTTTACAAACCAGCCATGGTCTTCATGCAAATCCAAGAAGAAACTCTGACATTATTTACATGTAAGAAACACATCCAAACAGTTCTCCTTTTACACCAGTGAGGCTGATATCCAAGCTCTGAAGAAAATCATTATCTGTTTGTTCTGTAAGGAATCTTAAAAACTGCACCCCGTACTGCCTCAGGCTTTTAACTGAGTAAATGTGGCTGTATTTTGATAAATGGTGATAACAATATCAGACTCAAGAACCAGATTTCTAGAATGTCAACAGATTTCAATTGCCTAAAATGCCCCAACTCTGACAAAATAAATTATTATGACAAAATGATTAAAAATGCCTTGCCACAGAATTACATAAAAGTAAGTGTCTTAAGTCACAGCCACTACCAGAGGCTGGACTGCTGTCACCAAGGCACAGGAGGGGCACGCCCAGTGGGGAAGCAGCAGCTATCCCTCTTCTGCCATGTGTAGCAGCAGTACCACTCGGAGGCTTGACTCACCCCTCGCAGTCTCCAGGAACTCTTCATCTGGAGAAAGAGCTGAATCCACAAACTATGCACTGGTAACCACAAACAATGCCTGTTTCCACAACTTGGGTCCTCAAAATTACTAGGTTTGCCATAATGTGACATTCTACTATTCCCATTTCATGTAAAGGCTCCAGCCATTCCAGCCACTCCAACTGATGGGAGAGTTTAGTGGCTAATTCCTCAGATGCCATATTTTAAGGACTCACCTACAAAAACTGGCCTAGGCCAGGCCTTTAGATCTGTACTAATAAGAGGAAATCTGCCTAATATACTTTTAGAAAATAGGTTAGGGTAGGGGGAGATGTGGAGAAATACATGAATAATCAAGATACACACACACATATATATACACACACACACACAGAAATATACACAAAAAATAGACAATCCCCAACTTATGAGATTATTCAACTTTAAGATGGTGTGAAAGTAATAAGCATTCAGTGCACTCCTTGACTTAGGATGAGGTTATATCCTGGTAAACCCATTGTAAGTTGAAAACATACGAAGTCAAAAATGCACTTTTGACTTCCAATATTTCAATTAATTATGGCTTTATCGAAATAAAACCTCATCCTAAGTCTAGGAGCATCTGTACAAAACGGAGAGACCATGCTCCCCCAAGGAAGGACAAAGGTTTGTAGCTCTCTGCTCAGGGTAGAAGTTGTGGCAAGTCAGGCTTTTGGTCCAGCCTCCAACCAAGGCAGAGGACAGAGCTACCACTCCCCTGACATGCCTAACTCTGGATTCTTATGTGGGCCAAAGGGAACATAAAATAAGTTCTCCTTAACTTAGAGATGGCTAATTAATAGCTGGTATCTTTCTCTTGAACTACAAGCCAATCTCTTTTTGAGAATGTTATGAACCTAGAGGGGTGTGTGTGTGCATGTATATGTATAACATTATATTAGATAGAACCATACAAAACTGAAGTATTTGTAATAAAAATGGTCAAAAAGCAGCAAATTCATATGGTTCAACCTTATATAATCTATATAGCATTGCATAGTACACATTATCAAAATTATATATTGGCAATAATATAGATGTATTACACAGATGATTGTTGCCCTAAAGGCAGCTCTTTGCTCCACAGTTCTAATTTTTCCACATGTAAATATGTCTCCCCCTCATTATCCCATACATCCTCCCTCTGGAATCCCAGGCTCTATCATCCCACACGGCCCCACCAAGTGCCATGACTTGCGGGGATGGCTGCCTCTGGTTGCCACACTGGCCCGTGAAGGTCGCTGCCACCTGGAGGTAACAGCACCCTATGGTCACACAGTCCTAGTGCTTTTCTTTCAGAAATATGAAAGAATTCTCCAATTAACTTAACTAATTAATAAACATAGATCTCCAGCTTTTTATCCAAAATAAATATCTTTAATAAAGTAATATTACTGGAACCTTCAAAGCTCATTGTTCTTCTTAAATATTTTTAAAAAAATAAACCCAAGATTGAGCAGGATAAACTAGTAAAGACTGGTTAAGAAAAACCTAACTCTAATCTTAAATTGAACCTAAAAACATTTGGTTTTCTTTGGCTGTTTCCCAAGAGGCTCCCAAACCTGTTTCCTTTTGAACCCAGACAGAGCCCATCTTTTGGCTACATTTTCCTAAGTCTTTTTACCTTCTAAATCTTTAATCCTGGACTGTTAAATACCATATTTTTTTTTCAGTTTAGAAGAGAATTCTAACTAATTTCTCCACATCCACTGGCACCCTCTGTAGACTGAGTTTTTAATCAACATGCAATGGCTGGTTAATTAGAAGTTCTAGCTGATCACATTTAGCTTAAGCTCTAAGTTTTCTGAGGGGACAGTCCAAAAGATTAAAGTAACAAGAACTCTTGCAATCAAAGACCCAGAAGAAAATAAACTGGTTCCATTACACAAGATGAACCACAGTTGACCTTTGAATAACACAGGTTTGAATTGTGAGAATCCACTATGCATAATTTTTTCAACAAATATGCTGGAAAATGTTTTGAAGATATGAGACAATTTGAAAATTTGCAAACTGTGTAGCCTAGAAACATGGAAAAATTGAGAAAAAGGTATGTCATGAATTTACTATGTATAAACTATACATAGATACTAGTCTATTTTTGTCACTTACTGCCACAACATATACATAAATCTATTATAAAAAGCTAAAATTTACCAAAAACTTATACACAGACTGTACATGGCACCATTTGCAGTCAAGAAAAATGTAAACACATGTAAAGATGCAGTATTAAATCATAGTAGCTTCATCAAACTAACTGTGGTACATACTGTACCACTGTAATAATTTCGTAGCCACTTCCTGTTACTACTATGGTGAACTCAACTGTTGCAAGAATCCACTTGAAACACCATGTGACGCTAATTATCTCCCGTGAGCAGTCATCTCTCCGGTAAATTGCAGATTGCAGTAAAAAGTGATCTCTCCTGGTTCTTGTGTATTTTTCACTGTGTTTAATGCAAGAACTTGAACCTTGAATAACACTGTGAGACCCAAACAAAGTGCCACTAATGACACTGGAGGTGCTCCCAAGAAGCAGAGTAAAGTTACAACATTCCAAGGAAAAGCTGAATTGCTTGACTGCTTGATGTGTACCTCAGATTGAGGTCTGCAGCTGCAGTCCCCCACCATTTCATGATAAATGAATCCAGCATAAGAACCATTGTAAAAAAAAGAAAAGAAAATTCATGAAGCCATTGTTGCAGCTATGCAAGAAAACGTAAAAACCTTACCCTTTTTGCAAAATACAAAATATGTGTTAATCGACTATTTATGTTACCAGTAAGGCTTCTCTGATCAACAGTAGGCTAGCAGTGGGTAAGTTTTTGAGAAGTCAAAAGTTTTACTTGGATTTTCCACTTAGTGGGGAGTTGGCACCCCTGACCTCCACATTGTTCAAGTCAAGTGTACTCTTTTACCTAAATTGAAATTTACAACACCACAGGCTGGCCTATCTTACTATTTTTAAAAGACTGTGACATCTTCCCTCTAAAAACCTTTCAGGATAAACAATAAAGAAAAAATAGAGCCCTAAATGCCTCCGTCAGTTTAGATTTACTCCTTCTATGAGTTAGAAAGCAGACCCTGGACAAGTCCATGGGCCTCCCGTGAGACCCGGCAGCCACCTGTGCAGTGGTATGTGTCTCCTGGTGAGAGTCGGACCCCAGTGAGGAGGAGCCAGTGTGACATGATGCTGCTTCCCCAACCAGTCAGACCCCACGTGCCACAAACCTGAATCCAGACACACTGTGGAGCTTGAGTTCCTTCCTCAGTCTTAAAACATTATTTCCCCTTTCTGGGAAGTGGGGAAATGTTACAGCCTTTTCAAGGAGAAAATCCAAATGCTTCTGGGGTATCAAAGGGTTCAGATCCTGAACCAATATTTGGAGGAAGTGCGTGAAACAAACCACATGGGTTACATTTGCTGCAAAACACATGTGGCTCTAAAATAGATGAAGAAGGTACCATTGAAACATGCTGGGTGCTGGTGAATCCAAATGCCTGAAAAGTAGTTTGAAGCTTCTAGCAAACCAAGAGCACAGCAGGATTGGTCTTTCCTTAGCACAAACTCAACAGTACAGTAAGGGGGTCCAACCTCAAATCACTCAATTTGTGTTTCAAATATGACATAAACTAAGCCCAAACAAGAGTCAGTGCCAACAACAGACTCCAGATACAACCAGAATATCTGCATGCTGGAGACTCAGCACCCGACTCCTCCCGAGATAAAGCAGCACAGGACATGAACCTGTTGTTTGCCCAGAACGTGAAGCCTATGAATGACAACCTGACACATGAGCCTTTAGAGTTTATGGGAAATGTTTCCATGTGAGTCCAAATAATTTGTCACTAGGGATGCAAGTAAAACCAGCATTGCCAACTTTTGGTTAGTCATCATTTTATAGATTACATCCACAGAAAATCCCAGTTTCATTTTAAACAATGGTTTCCATCTCTTACCCCACCAGAATAGAAATACTAATTATCTGCTTTACTTTGTGACTTGGTTTAATTTAGCCTCCTCTTCTGATGTTTCTCAGTCGATGGCCAGCCCACCCCAAATGCACCCGATCTCATCTGATGCTTCTCTGACTGTGAATGCTGTAGCCCAGTACACAGCCAGACACCACTTAGCAACCACTGCAGGACAGGGAGCTTACACAGGGAGCCTTCAAAGGGCCACATCCAAAGATGAAGCAGATATGCAGAAGAGCTCCCCAACTGCTAGGGTGGGTGGGGAGGCTGACTCAGCCTGGAGCACACCATCAACAACAGGGGTCCCAGTCAAAGGAGTGATCTGGGGGAGCAGGCACCCTTCCATAATGTCCCTGGAGTACAAGTTTAGGGACAGGGCTTGCTGTGTTCTGACCCTGGGGGAATGGGGTGGGAGAGGGGACAGTGTATGACAGGAGTTGGTCACTACCCAGGACTCAGGGATGACACCCACTCAGGGTGGACCAATGGCAGATGCAGCAAAGGCAGAGTCCCAGCTGGCCCAGCCTGGTGCCCAAAGTCAGGGTTGGTCCTCACGCTGTCACTGAGATACAAGCAGGGACAAGGCCTGCACAGCCTAGGATCTAGGAAAGGCCTGGGCACTGGAACCAGAGACTTCTTAAAAGCCCTGGACAAGACATTCGTTCATATCACCAATGTCATATCACCAAACACAGGGGTTTGGCTGAAGGGG
Source organism: Pongo abelii (assembly GCF_028885655.2). Taxonomy (NCBI): domain Eukaryota; kingdom Metazoa; phylum Chordata; class Mammalia; order Primates; family Hominidae; genus Pongo; species Pongo abelii. The sequence continues at coordinate 13,406,394 of NC_072006.2, read as the reverse complement.
CAGGAGTGTCGGCACCCAGTTTCTCCTTGGGGTACTGAAGGTATCACCTATTGAAAGAAATCTTCTAGTAGAAATAGGAAATTAGTTTTGCCCTGAGGAGAAATTTTTTAAAGCTTCTCCAGGACTTGGATGATTCATCAAAACTAATCTTCTTACCTGCTCCTCATTTGAGAAAGACACTAAGAGACGGGGCCTCAGTGCTCCTAAAGGACAGCCTCACTGTGTCCCACCTAGAGGATGGCCTTGACCCTGGTTCCAAGCAGCACTGCAGGAGATGGTGTCTGTCAATTCCACCACCCCGGATGTGTGCTTCATCAGAAGCCTATATGCACAGGGGCCACAGAAATGAACAAAGGAAAAAACTACTTATCCTAACTAGTCTCCTCTACCTGTGAAGAGTAGAGTCAATGAAAAGTCCTAAAACTAGCTCCAAGGAGAAGGAAACTTGAGGTAAAAGAGAATTATCCCCATAGCAAGAAATGATCAGCACAGAATGTGGGGATTTATGTTAATAAAAACAGCTTGAACCCAAGCATGAGAACAAGAAGCCTGATGAAACAGTACCCCAGATCAGAGGAAATAAACAAACACACAAGTGGTTGGGAATGGGAAAACCAAAAAGGTTATTTGGTCGAAAAATACATATCTAGTACAGCCTTCTTGTTTCACAGGTTAGAAAACCAGGTCCTAAGAGGTTAAATGACTTGGCAAAATAATTTGCTCTGTGTTTACCTAATAGACCCCCCTTTCTCATTCTGCCTTTCCTTTGACCCTAACAATGATGAGGAAGGGTGGGTAGGCCTCACAGTCACCCCCATCTGACAGATGGTGAGCTAAAGCATGCAGACCTTTGGGCCTTCCAGGTCACATCTCCAGGAGACGGTGGAATGCAGGCTGGAGGTCAGGGCTCCTCAGGTCAGACCAGGCTCTGGGTGAGAACCTAGACCGTGCTGGGCTCTGGGCAGCTCACCTGCGTGAAGGCAACAGAACATCCAAGAAGGACCACTCTATCCACAACCACGCTATGTCACAACAGGAAAGCAAAGTGAGGGTATAACCTGCCCTTGAGGAGAGAACATCAAGAGCTGCTGAAGACACTGAATGGGGCAGTGCAGCCTTCAAGAATGGGGATAACTATATGAGCAGAGAGAAACCTTAGTCCAGAGAAAGTGCATGAATGAAGAACCAAGGTAAGTAAAAGAATGTTCAGGGAAGACCAATGCAGAAAAAAACAGCCTAAGGCTTGACAAAGGAGGAATGGAGGATATGGTCAGAAGATGAAGGTGGGGACGTGAACCCAGGCTAAGGATCCTCCAAATCCTTTTCTGTGCACCAGGGACCTGCTCCAGTCTCTGGACCAAAAACACTGAGCAGCTCAACCAACAAAGACACCCACAGCCACCCACAGCCACTACCATCCTGTCAGGTCCCTTCCAGGGGGGAATATTTCTAAAGGAAGCAGGAAGCAGGGCTTGCTCATCCAATCAAACTGGAGAATCAAGCACTCAAGCATGCATAGAAACCCTGGGAAGATTTTAACAAGAGGACATTTCTGAAGAAGCAAAAAGGTTTGGGGAAGAAAACAGCAACCTAAAAATAAGCCTTTTAAAGTCATTAGGTGCACACCTATAAAGTCAGACACTACATGAAACAGCTCCTGAAATGCCAAGAGGACATGCACTAGAAAGAAAGAACAGTTGGCAGAGGAGCACAAAAAAAGGCATCTTTCAAAGCGTGACCTCTGCAAAAGATGCCCAGAGGGCCAGCCTCGGCAGGAGGCCATGGGAGGGGCAGCAGAGGCTGTGGCGAGCCCCAGGAACGGCTCTCCAGCAGCCCCTTCTGGCCAAGGCCAAAGGAAGAAGGAAGGCTGGGAAAGTGGAAACCCAGGACAGGGGAGGGAAAGAGAACAGGTTAAAATGGTAATCCCATTACAGAGAGATCTGGTAACAGTCAAACCATGAGAGCCTTGCCAGATGCCTCTGATGAAACTGGTACCTTATGTGGCAAGGTGAGGAGGGGAGTCTGTACACGAAAGGATTTGGGGGGGGGCTGAAGGAAGAAAACATTCCAGTGTCCACACAGCTACTGGTAAAATGGGTTCTGTGTGAGCCATGTAAGGTCATGATTGTTCTATGCTTAGAGCAAGACACAGTAGAGAAGTATCCGGTAAGCTTGTGGATCCCAAATATGTGCATTTGGGAGTTTTATTTCCACTGGGGACCTTTGCAGACACAGTGGGCCCACTGCTACTTTATTGAAAAGCCTGTGGGAGGGAATGACCTTAATTTATGGCATATGTCTCCATTGTTAAGGTTTCGTTTTCATATGGGACCTTGGGTCGAGCTCCATGCTGACTTATGATCCAATGATTCCATGGTAAATGAATAGCCAGCTAAAACACAAGTGAGAGAGACCACTGTGGGAGCAAGGACAGTCTTGCTGACATCTGATCACGGGATCAGAGTCACTACTTCATCCTTGCTTCCCCCTCAACCCCCCCCACCCCCACAACACGCACAAAGTACTTATGAAAATGATATCATATGTGTCCTGTGGTCACAAAGGCAAGAATTTCAAAACACAATTGCTAATGTTTATGAGCTTATTCCTGTGCTAATCCCTGTGGAGAGCACAAAAAATTACAAACAAGAACCCCTGGCTCAAGAAGTTTGGAAAGTGAAGACTTAATCACTGTAAAACAAAGATGAAACACTGGTAACAGTATGCCACTGAACACTAGAGTCTCTAAGTACTCTAAGGAAAAACCCATGCAGAATGGAGTTGATGAAGAAATATTTGTGGAAGAATTTTTTTTTTTTTTTTTTTGAGACGGAGTCTCCCTCTGTCACCTAGGCTGGAGTGCAGTGGTGCCACCTTGGCTCACTGCAACCACTTCCACCTCCCAGGTTCAAGCAATTCTCCTGCTTCAGCCTCCCGTGTAGCTGGGATTACAGGCACGTGCCTCCCGACCCCCGGCAACCCCCGCCCCGGCCTCCTGGCTAATTTTTATATTTTTAGTAGAGACAGGGTTTCACTATGTTGGCCAGCCTGGTCTCGAACTCCTGACCCCAAGTGATCCTCCCGCTCCAACCTCCCAGAATGCTGGGATTACAGGCATGAGCCACTGCGCTTGGCCTGAGCTGATTCTTAAAGAAGGTTTCTACCTAAATAAGCACAGTGAAGCAGGAAGGACTTCAAGGCAACCCAGATACCGCCCTTGACCTAGAAAGAGGACTCAGAGCAAGAACAGCTCACAAGAAAAAAAGTTACACCAGATCATGATTTTTTAAAAACACTATCCTGACACTTCTGCTTCTGTCCAAGATGGGCCAACAGGAACCAAATTTATCCTCACACCATCACACTGAAGTTTAAAAGAAAAAAAAAGACAAGCCTAAGAAACAGCAGTTGTTAAGACACAGGACCTCAGGCAACAAAGGCCAGGAAACAACAAGTCAGGTAAGCCCCATGGGAGCTCCATCTGACCTCCTAGGGAGAGTTCACAGGTCACAGTATGAGAGAGAAACCAAGGCAGAGGCTGGAGGACTTCCTGAGTAAAGGAGATGGGGTTGAGAGTCCCAGAGGCCACTCAGCTAAAGCACTCAGGACACAGTACTGGAGAGGAGAAGCTGCACAGAGGGAGAACAGTGGAGTTGTGCAGAAGGCCCCTGGGGCATCCAGCTGAGTACTAAGCAGGTAAAGAAACTACACAAGGTCAGGAAAAGATTAGTGCTTACAACACCCGCGCTCACACAGGGCTGAGACTAGCGCCTGCTCCCACAACTCCACGGAGCTCAGGAAGGACTCGCTGCAGTAGTGGGAAGAATTAGTCCTACTGAGCACTGCTCCAGACTCACCTAAGAAATCATAAGATCCAGACCCAAAGTAACCAAAGTGATTTCAAGTAGCTTCACGAAAAACTCAAGTACTGTCATAGGAATACAAGAGTCTCCAGTACCCATCAAGGCAAAAACTGTCTGCCCAACCTCCTTAACCCTCAAATGGCCAAAGCAGAAAACACAGGGAAAACAGGCCCATGATTCAACTCACTCACAGAGCCCCTTCCTGGCTCTACACAGGAGGCATGTGGCTCTGGTGGCACTATCATCCAGGACCAGAGGCATGTCACTGTCCAATCACATTGGTAACACTGGCCACTGTCAGCCACCTGCATTTAAGGGCTGTTGACTGAGAAGTAGTACAGTGAATCTTTCCTAAGAGTATTCTAAGCTACAGGCAAGTCTTAATTATATAGCCATTTCTAAAGTTGATAAAATTTAAAATAATTAAGGTGCTCACTTTTACATTTTATAAAGCTTATTATCTTATTAAACACCATTCTGTTTCATGTGGTAGAATTTTATTAGAAACACCAAACTTATGAATAATAAACTGACTGATTAAAGATTTGAATGAGAGTAATCTCTGAGATAATTTTAAACAAGGGACATATTTTACATATGAATTCTTAACAAAAACCACGGTCACTATTTACCTTCAAACACTGTCAATTAAAAAAAAGATCAGAATATGTTTGAAAGATTCTGAAAATATAATGTCATTTTTTATTTTCTCAAAAACCCCATTTTTTATGAAATGATTTCGGTATAGATTTATTTCATAAAACTGAATTTACATAGTTTTAATAGAAAATTTTATCAGGATAAGACATGATATCTAACCTGTCAGTTCTGTCAAAATTTCTGGTTTTAGGATGAATAACCTAAATTGATCTTCATAACTAGGGTGACCACACATTCTGGTTTGCCCAGGACAATCAAAGTTTATACCTCTTGTCCCCTTCATTCTCAATACTCTCAAATGTAGACAATATATCATAAAGCTGCCCTATTCATAATGGAAGTGAAAACATGGTGCTCTCAGAAGTCAGCAAATCCTCAAATACAAGCAGAATAAGTTATTTACCCTAATACATTCTAAAATCAAAAATGAAATTAGGAGTAAGGCCCAAAGTTTCCAGATTGCCTGTTTTCTAATGGTTTTCCAGGCATTAAAAAAAAAAGAACGCCACTCACAAATGAAAGTGTCCCACCCCTCCCTGACCTCTAACTTCTGGGCATGAAGGTAAGTTGGAACGTCCTTGTCAGCTGCTTCCATTCCCTGTTTTCATCTGTCAGGTTCCCCAGGAGAAGTTTTATACCAAGTACACCTGGGTATTATAAATTGCATCATGAGAACATTTAATTTACACAAATTCAACTACCTGGCACTCTGATAAAAAAGGATGACTCCAATCAGCCTAGGTATTCTGCCCCCACCAATTGCCCTTAGTGACCGTCTGCCCACAGGTGATGACCATGGAGGACTACCCAACCATCTGGTGAGACCTGTGGACAGAACTTGCCAGTCTCAGACATAGCCATGACCTGCACCTTTAGGAGCCAGGTAGATAGTTGGTAAAGATTCTTTCAACACCTTCCAGAAAGAAATGGAAGGAGGTATGGAGAGTAACACAGAAATAATGACCATGAGGGAGGGAAATGGCAACCGTGTTTACCCAAACATGATGATGGTGATGAAGAGGAAGAGAAGCTGCAGCTCATTATACGATTATATCACCCTAGGTACACACCACATTGATTTACATAAACATGCACCTTTCTGTGCAGGGCTGCCAATACAAAACCCTGGGCTTTGCAAGGAATTTGCAAAGTGGGGGATCATATTTATTGTGATCATATTTATTGATCATATTTATTGTGTACAAGTCTTTTCAAAGGGTCTTATTCTATAACAGAGGCTGGGAAATAACACGCTCTGTACATCAATATGCTTGCAAAACATGTGAAGACTGAGAGTCTGAACTAGTCTAACAGCAAGCACGGTTGTCCTAGAGGCAGGCAGAGATAGCCCCAGAAGTTCTACAAAGAAGGGACGCAGCAGTGGCAATCGATTAAGTGGGGAGGAAGTCCAGTCTTGAAGCTGTATTTACATTGCAAACCCATCGCTTTTACTTAATACAAAATACCTGTATTTTGAGCAGCCTTCAGAACTGATGGAGATGACAGGAGGCATGGGGCACTCCTGCTGCCACCACGGGGGCAGGTGGGAGGGCAGTATCTCCTTATGTTGACAATAGCTCTAGAAAAGATTGCCCTCTAAGCCAGCGCTGCTCAAAGAAAGGGCAACAGACCACTGCCTGCCCTGAACTGTTTGTGCAGATCTGTGAGGAGGTAAGTATAAAAATGGGAGTGTTTAGAAATGTTTACAGCAGTTTGTGGCCGGGCACGGTGGCTCATGCCTGGAATCTCAGCACTTTGGGAGGCCGAGGCAGGCAGATCACTTGAGGTCAGGAGTTTGAGACCAGCCTGGCCAACACAGTGAAACCCCATCTCTACTAAATATACAAAAATTAGCCAGGTGTGGTGGTGCGTGACTGTAATCCCAGCTACTTGGGAGGCTGAGGCACGAGAATTGCTTGAACCACAGAGGTGGAGGTTGCAGTCAGCTGAGATCATACCACTGCACTCCAGCCTGGGCGACAGAGTGAGACTTTGTGTCCAAAAAAAAAAAAATATATATATATATATATATACACACACACACATGTTAATAATTAGCTATTTTACCTTCTTTATATACTACATCTTTGATCCAGTGTGTACTGTATACCCACAGCACATCTCAGTTGGGACCAGGCACATTTCAAGAGGCAGAGAAATGGCCCTGTCTCCCCAAGCTCCTAACCATCCCCTAGTGCATGGGCCCAAAGCCCCACCCACTCATGGAGAGCTGGTAACACTGGCTGGTTCTGGAAAGGTGCCCCTCACCCCACACCCTCACCAGACACACTCACAAGGAAACCTCGGTCCTGGGAGGCCCGTAGGCCAGTTGGAGAGGTGCCAAGGGACAAGTCCCCTCTACTCTTCTCTTCAGCTGATCTGAGAAGGAAAGGAAGCAGCATAAGGACATGTGTGTGAGAGAGTGTGTGAGTGTGTGTGTGCGCGTGCGTGTGTGTTATCATGTACTGTAAGAGTTTCTGTGGCAAAGCCCACTAGTCCAGAGAGAAAAGAACCAGCCCTAAGACTCACCCTCAATAGGAGGCAATGAGCCTGTAACACATGATGCCCAAGGAGTCTTTCTTGTGAACAGACAGCCACCAGTTCACCTTGAAAAGAGCCACTCACCCTTCCAGTTGATCAGTGCTCACTCCCTTTAGAGTCTGGTGCTGCTGTACTGCACAGCACTCTATGGCCAGAGAAGCTGGCACATTTCCAAGACACCCACCACTACAGTTTGGTATATTCGGTAAGACCAGGTGCATATATGCGTGAGCACGCAGGGTGAGTCCCAGACACAGAGCAACTCAAGGTACAATCTTGTCTACTGCAGTCTGTCCAGGGTTGCTTTACTTAAACAACAACTGTGTGTGGCTTTAACCAGCTAAGGAGGTTGTTTAAATGGAAAAAACCTTGAAATGAGACCAAACAGGTCTCTGCTTTTCCCCAAATTGATGATCATGTGCTTTATTTATCCTACAAAACTCTCTTTCTGAATATAACTGGAATCCTGACCATGTCTAAGGGAGCTAAGGAAATGGGAGTCGTCTGAACTCTGCATCTCACTCATAAAGACGTTAACTGCTTACAGGTGATGAACATCCAGGTGAAAAGTGGCAAGTTACAGGAGAACAGCGAGAGACATTTGGGGCCACCCAAGAGCAGTGGCATCCTCCCCACACCACTGCTCAGGCCAAGGCTCACACTGCTATTCAGCCCCCTCAGCACACGGGGTCTCCAGGGGGCACACCTGATGGATAATGCCAACACTCAGAAAGGCTTCACCTGCTGAATTCCGAAACATTCAATTAACATATGGAAATGCACCGCTAACGGGATTAAAAAGAACTCAATTACAACGGCAGCACTTCCTTTCAGAGTCTTAAATACCAGGACAGGGCTAATTACTGAGCACCGAGTTACACTGCTTCCTTAGATATAATTCACACAAAATGTTTTTCTGCCTAGAAATAAACTCCACTTGATCTGCCTCAGAGAACACAAGTAAAAGGTCATTTTCTGTGCTATTTTTTCAAGAGATTAGCTATTAATCCAGCTCCTCAGAGGCAACTTTCTACACCACTGTCAAAGCAAAACTCTTGTTTTTTAGAGGTAGTGGGTTCTCCACCCTTAAAGAAAGCCCAATTTGCCTTTTTCTCTTCCAAATTCAACTTGAAACGCTGAACTGCCCACACTCAGGAGCAACCCCACCCACCTGACAGGTTACCTGTTTACTGGAGAGCAAAAGATGATTCTATTCCAAAAGACATTACCACAAGAAGAAAGTCTAAAGCAACAGCAAAGAGATGATATTTTATTTATTTATGCCTTCTAATTTCAATGATGCTCTTCATAAAAAGGTCTTTCCAGGTGCCAACGAACAGCAATCCCCCCAAACAAACCTCAGTGAGGGGAGGCAAATCTGGTACCATGAACACAGGGTGTGGCGCAATTCCTACCTCTACAAACCACACAACTGCCTTGGTGTAGCCCCTGACATAGAGAAAGCGTTCCAAGCTATTTGGTCAGTATTGACCCCAGTATTCCCCACTCTGAACCAACAACTGCTGAATCTTTAGCAACAAACCACACAACTGCTGATAGCTGTTTACTTATCATTTATCCTCTTTATCCAAATCTGAGGGAAAAGAAAACTGAGGAAAGCCACATGCACTAAGCCAATCCCCTTTTCCAGTGGAGTGCTAGCTAAAGGCTTGATCAGTCATGGCTCCAATAACACAGACAGACAAAGAGAAAATGGACCACATAAGAAGGGTTCAAATGGCTTTGCATTCAGTAGGATACAGGCTCAAAAAACAGCAAATGAGCTTAGAATACATTGGGCTACAAGAGCAAAGTCTTCCATTTTTAGAACAGATTCAAGATTCCAACAATGTTTCCGACCTTTGGCATTCTCTCTCTCCCATCTCCACATTCCATTCAGTCATTCTCACACAAAGCAGATCTCCTAATGCAGCCTGACCACCAAGACAGTGGAATCACTTCCGTCCAGCTCATCCTTCCCACTGAGGCCTCTGCCTCTGAGCTCACCATCATGTGATGAAAGGGCTCAGATTCTTCACCATCCTTTTGGGAAGGCACAGGAGTGAAGGCAGTCACCCACCACTACCAGCTACCATGGCACCTGAACCTGGGAGTGGCTTCCTGGAGACCTTTTTGAACAATACCTAAAGCTGCTCTCACTGTCCACTGGCTTGAGTTCAAACCCTCTTCTCATATTAACTATAAATTAACTGTGAGAAAGGGTACAGGCAGGGGCGGGAGTTGCTGTGGGGGTGCAAGTGGTTTTTGTGTCTTGTGTCGGAGGGAACATTATGAATGCATGTCCATGTGTGAGGATAGTGATGAACTCAGATCAATCAATTAAATTTCAAAATTACCAATTGTTAATTTGTTTCAAACTCTCCTTATCCCCTGATATCCTGAAAAGCAAAATTTTATGTTTTTAAACATAACAGCACTCCTAGTCTTCAAGTTCCTTAAAACGGCACCAATACTGTCTAGACCAGCTCTGTCCAGTCGAATTATCTGTGATGGAAATGTCCTATCTTTGCACTAACCAGTAGAGAAGTCACAAATGGCTGTCAAGCATGAGAAAGTGGCTAGCGCAAATCAATTAAATTTGTAATTTTATTTCAGTTTAGCGCTTGTGGCTAGTGGCCATGCTACTGGATAGCAAAGGTCAGATAATCTGCCTTAACAACTGCTCTGAGATGGAAGCTTATTTAGTGTGACCCAAGTCTCCCCTTGGCAGAGTGTGCAGGCAAAATAGGAACCGGCACACTTCCAGACATGCTTCCTGACCTCCTTCCCCCGCCCCGCTCTCTCCTTGATCACCTTCCTCTGCAGTGGTGTTTCTCAACCTCAGCACTACTGACATTCGGAGCTGGATAATTCTTTGGGGTGAGGTCTGTCCTGTGCATTTTAGGATGTTGAGTAGCAACCCTGGCCTCTACCCACTAGAAGCTGGTTGGTAGCATGTCCTCCTCCCCTATTTGTGACAACCAAAAATGTCTCCAGAGTTGTCAGATGCCCCCAAAGGTGCAAAATGGGTGAGAACCACCGCTCTAGAGATAACTTTTAAAAACAACAGTGACAACAACAAAATTTCTGTTCTTAGAATTTCTGTCTCTGCTTATTTTACAGGATGAGGATACCCTCTCATATTTGCCCTTGGTTAGGCATCTTTTCCCCACCCCTTGCACACACCCTTTTGAACCTGAGTCCATTGGAGTTCCTGTGCCATTTTTCTAAGGTTCCTGCCCATGTAAGCACATACACTGAGTGCCCAGCTACCCTCCTGCTCAGGAGGCTCACTGGAGACCAAATGACCTGCCTGTAAAGCTACGAACTACTGGCCGGGCGCGGTGGCTCACACCTGTAATCCCAGCACTTTGGGAGGCCGAGGCAGGAGGATCACGAGGTCAGGAGATCCAGACCATCCTGGCTAACACGGTGAAACCCCGTCTCTACTAAAACTACAAAAAATTAGCTGGGCGTGGTGGCAGGCACCTGTAGTCCCAGCTACTCGGGAGGCTGAGGCAGGAGAATGGCGTGAACCCCGGAGGCGGAGCTTGCAGTGAGCCAAGATCGCGCCACTGCACTCCAGCCTAGGCGACACAGCGAGACTCTGTCTCAAAAAAAAAAAAAAAAAAGCTACCAACTACTTGTGTTAATCTACCCTGGCCAGTGTTCTTAATATGAACAGACAGCCAAAGACATCGAGATATTTGGGGGCACATCTATAGCTCAAAAGAAAAAACTGAGTAGAAAAAACAGAACTGACTCTGAGAAAAAAGCTACTTCAGCAAACAGAAATGAGTATTTTAGAAGTTCAGTTAGTATGTATCTTCAGAGAGCATCAAGAAAACATAATACCCCTAAAAACAAAATAAGAAAACAGAAACAAAAAAAAAACTGGATACTATGAAAAAGCAGAAATTATGATAAAAAATGAGTTCATGGATATTAAAAATTGATTGCCAAAATTAAAAACTTAGTAGAAAGGTTGGGAGATTAATAATTTCAAGTTTAATAATTGCCTCATGGGGATAAAAAAACAAACGGAAAAAGAATGGAAAATACTGAGAAAGTTTAAGAAAAATGACAACCTGGGAGGATTATCAACTGGTCTCTACACTTTCCAGAAAGAGAGAAGAGAAAAATAAATGGTGAGAAAATATTGAAAATAGCAATAATAGAAGAAGAGAGCTTCCTCAAGCTAAAGAAAAGGCAAGGGAATTTAGATTTAAGAAACCTAGATTACCAGAAAGGATGAAAATGGGACACATCTTCATGAAGTTTGAGGACACCAAGATCAAGACAGGTCTCCACATGACCCAGAAGGAAAAAAGAAAAGCTCCCATCCAAGGTTGAGAATACGGTCAGGAAATAGTCCTCATAGAAACACCAGAAGCAGAACCATGGCCTTCAGAATTCTGAAGCAAAGAATTTTGAACCTAGAATTCTACATCCATACAAACTAACTATAGTCAAGTGTAAGGACTATAGGAACATTTTCAGATTTATTTTTTAAAAGGCAGAAGATTTACATTCTAAACATTCTTCTAGGGAAAAAAATTATTGAAAATAGACTTCAGCACAAATAAAAAAGAAACCCAAGAAAGATGAAGACGGGGGTGGGAGGATCCACAAAGCTGACCCACCCAGCAGGATAGTGAAAGGAAGCTACGGATTCCTGCTGGACGGCAGCAGCCCGGAGGGCAGGTCCAGGCAGTGGCCCAGTCAGAGGCCCCAGGAGAAATGGGTCTCATAAAACAGGAAGCATGACTGACAGGGAGGGAAACCTTAGGAATATGGCAAAGGCACATCTGCTAAGAAAAATATTAGTTTGCCAATTCTTTTAAAATTTTTGTAGACAGTTCCTTTTTTTTTTTTTTTTTTTTTTTTTTTGCCTCATTCCAGACGTGATTTCTACCCCAACAGAACTAGTGATACCTTTGTGACCAGATTCCCATCCTATGTGGCAAGCATGTTCTCTTCAGTATCCCTGCCTCAGGTGCTGACACAGAGACATCAAAGACCAACCTGCTCCTGGTCACTGTGTTGGCAGCCACAACACCTGATATTACTGAGGAGTTAAATCTGACCTGCAGTAGATCAATGTCTCTGTGGTCTCTAGTATGTACTCCAGCCTGGCTTTTCTAGCCTGCATCTAATCTAGATCTTTATTCTATAGCCCTTGCTAAATTAGTCAACTTCCCCAGTTCATTCTGGACTCAACAACTGCCCAGTCTGGGAAATGAGAAAAGGGGAAATTTAAAACAAGGATAAAGCCAATAGCACCCAACTGAAGGGTTCAATTGTCAAGAAAATTAAAATTAAGGAAGAAGAGCTTATTACAGAGATGGAGGGAAGGGGGCGGGAGTACCATACACAGTTGTGGATTACTCAGGGATGTTGGAATGGAAACCAAAATCTTTCTTGGTTTGAAAAGATTATCAGTCCTTCCCTCTGTCTTGGCCTGAGGGATCAATAAAAAGATCTTCCCTTTCATCTTTGACCATTTTGAAGGATGTACAAATAGACGCTTTGTCTAAAATGGAAGTGAATAACAGACTCTCTAAATATTTATTATGCAACAGATTAAAATGATTGTAGACAAATTTCTCCTGTCAACAATGATTAGGTTACATAGCAAGATTTTAAAATGGACCTCAGGCATCACACTATATGTTAGCTCTAAGCAAAATGAAAAACTAAATTATACTTTAAATCAACCAAGAATGTGTTCTGTTCCTATTCAGAATCATCAGCTTACTTCATGTATTTTATCTGACAGAAGGACAAACCGGCAATTTGAAAGACTTAAAGAATTATTAGGTGATTCTTTCAAAGGAGAAGCCAAAGCAAGCACACATGACACATTCATGTGTCAGTTAGTATTTACTGAAAGCCTACTGCATCCCAGGCACTGGGGCAAGTCCAGTACTCATTTCTAAGTGACGACCTGTGTGTCAGGCCTATGTCCCACGTGGTCCCATGCTACTGCTCTCCCCGACACTGAAAGGCCAGACAGACTCCCTGGGTGCATTCAGCTCACACAGTGCAATAGAACCAAGGGCTCTGGGATGTCCCTGTCCTCCACATCACCCCCATTCTGTTGCTCCTACCTGACCACAAGATTGCACATGAGGAAGGAAAGGCATACTGCACAAATTCTATTGTTGAAAAGACCTAACAAGTTCAAACCATATGGCCAGGGTCTGGCAAAGGACATAATGAATCATTAGGAACCACCCTACTTAAAGAAGACCATTTCTATTTTTTTTAAAAGACATTTGCTATATGCCCCCCTTATCGGGGTGCTTATTAGTACATCTCTTTCATCAGGAGTTCATTAAACCAAGTCTGTTAGGTAACATGTTTTCTCTCCAGCTGTAAAACTGCCCTCCAGCTACCTGTGTCTCTGTGGCCCAGAGTGCCCATCCACAGGCAATGCTAGGTTCTTGTGCAAAGCACCAGGCAGGGGTACCGAATCTCTGGCCTGAATGTGTGGGAACAGAACCCTGCCAATGCCCCCATAAACAACAACTCTCTGGGGCTCACTATCCCTAATGAGAGAATCCAGCACCCTGTCATTTTGTAATAAATGAAAAATCAGTTAACATGTGCTTTAGTATGTACTGACCGTTGTGAAAAATATTCCAAAAACACTATGGGAAAACAGCAGTAGCTTTTCACCTCATAGAGTCAGGCACTACTCTGATGCCACCTCTCATCTGTAGTCCTTTGTACATAAAGTAATTTTACAGCCAGTCTCCACACAACCCTGTCCTGTGAAAAGCCTTCCTTCCTCCCAAGGTCCCCCTTCCTCTGAGCCTTTGCTACACCCTCAAGCTCCAGGAACCTTAGTCCAAGTCTTCACTTCCCCAGACTCCCTCCAGTCGAATCTCAGTCCACTGAAGCCCTGACTGCCACCTCCACCATGCCACTGACGCCACGTCAAAAGGGTCACTGTGGGTGTGGAAGGTGTGGAATAAACAAGTACATATTGAGTACCATGTACACCACTCGGGTGACGGGTACACTAAAATCTCAGAATTCACCACTATGTAATTCATCCACATAATCAAAAAAATCCCACTTGTATCCCAAAAGCTATTGAAATTTTAAAAATTAAAAATTAAAAAAAAAAGGTCACCACTATTTGCACAGGAAAATTTTCAGGAGGATATACGATGAGGAGAATTTTATTTTTTAATAATCTGCTCTCTTTGAATTTTCTAACCAAGTGGATGTTCCTTTGATTTTTAAAAACATCAACAGAGGCTACTGAAGACGGTCAAATGATGAGCCACTAAAAAGAACCTGTGTTTTAAGAAGTCCATTTAAGAAATGTTCTCTTGAGAAACAAACAAATAGTAACTTTCCAGCAGAGAAACCTGACTGATACCATCTTGACCAAGGGAGTGAACAAGGTCAGCATCAGTAGTCATGAGACACATCAATACCATGTGCCCTGACATGGTGCACCAAGGACATCAAATTCCCAAACTAAAGGACATTCTAAAAAATAACTGGCCCGTGTCTTCAGCAGTATCAAGATCATAAGATTGGAGGAGGCTGAGACACACCTAAATGAACATGGGATTCTAGATTGGATTCTGGACCCAGTGGGACAATGGCAATATTCAAATAAGGCCTGCAGATTCATTATTAGTTAATGCTATGTTACCAATAGTAACTTGCTGGTTTTGATCACTACTACAGATATGTGAGATCATTAACATTAACATTTCGGGAAGCTGGGTAAAAGGAATATGAGAACTCTTCTGGTCTATTTTTGCAACTTCATTAAATCTGGAATTATTTCAAAGTAAGTTTAAGATACATATGTGTACACACACGTACACACACACAAACACACACAGGATCACTCTTGACTGTGTGGCCAGCAAGCCCAATGGCACTTTCCAAATGCTCACCTCCTCAGCCTCTTACAGCAAGACAGCATGGAGCTGCCCTTCTAGAAAGCCTCTCCCACTAGGCTTCCACACTGAGGTACTTCCTTGGCTCCTCTTCCACTTTATAGCCATCCCCACACAAGCTGGGCTCCATCCTCTCAGAGGACCACCTCTAACAGATGACTTGCCTCAACGCGGGAGATCTGACAGAAACTTGAAGGCCGGACCTCCCCATGACTGTCCTGCTGGCATCACGCGAAAACCCCAAAGCTGCCCCTCCCCATGTCCCCGTTAGCCTGTTCAAGGCTTGCTGTCACCTCAGGGTCCTTCTCCACATCTCCCACTTCTCTGGCCTTCTCTGTTCCTACTGCTGACCCATTTCCAGGCCTCTATTTGCTCCACCCAAGCCTCCTGCACAGAGACTTCAGGTGACAGATGGGGAAAAGAACACCGCCGCCTCCGGTGGGAAGACCTGGGTTGGAGGCCTCATTCTGCCATGGCCCACCCGTGGTTCTGCAGAAAGCTTTTAGAGACTAAGGCTTTTTCACATGTAAAACAGGCTATTAAATAAGAGCCCCTAAGGCAGGCTCTCTTGACCTAATAGCCTTCCTCTCCTGCTGCAACTCCACTCCAGAGTGTGAAAATGCCACAAATCCACTTTCCCAAACTCCCTGGTGAACTTCTGGACAGTAACCCAGCTCTGCCCAGAGGACATAAGAAAGTATGCTGGGCACTGCTGGGAAAGACTCCTCTACCTGGCAAAGGAAAGAAAATGAAGGGAAACACCAACCCTCCGGCCTGCCTTGGACACAGACATGGAGGGTGTAAGGGCACTGCTGTGGCAGCCATTTTGTAACCAAGAGGAGGTGAGGTAAAGGACAGAGAGGACAACAGAACCCCAGCACCTGGGAGCTGCCAAAGTAACCAGCCCTGGAGTCCCTGGGCTCGGGCCTCAGAACTTATGAAAGAAAATCAAATGTTTCCATTGTTTAAGGAACTTTTAACTGAGAATTCTATTTGACTGTGACTTTCAGCCATGGCAGGGCTCAGTCACCAACTATTCCTAAGAGGGTAAGGAGACAGATGCAAGCAGGGAGCGGGAGGAGGGAATGGGAATGAGCTGAGCAGCAGCATCACAGCTGAAGGGCTGGACATGGATGACCAGCTCCTCACTTCCAGGTGTTTCCACATTAAGCATCCTGCAGAGAGCTAACAAGTTCATTCTACAAAGTACAGTTCTCACCACTTTATCCTTCCTCTGCTCGGAAACAGTCAATGGTCCCCCACTGTCCACAGGGGATGCTTAACGCATGTGGGTTATGCAGCTAGAAAGACAAGGTAAGGACTTTGGATGTAAATGTAGAGGTTAAAAAAATAAATCACTGAATATGTATAGATGAAATAACACTGAGATTTGCTTCAAAGTAATAGAGGATGTTAAAGGGTTGACAAAATCAGAGCTGCCATCCTGGGTGTCCACTGATGCTGGACACATGGGGGTTCGACAGACTCTATTGCCCAGTGTACATGTGCTTAATATTTTCTGTGATAAAAATTTAAGATTGTTTCAAGTTAATAATACAGAACTGAACTATGTAATTATTAACATATTAACATATTAACATATGATGTATATGTTAACATATACATCAGCAGATCCTAGAAAAGCTTATCAGAATAGTAAAAATGTGTGATTTGCTAAAGTTTTACTGATTTGCTCATACAAAGGTGTTCATACCCATTTCTTGGAATTTCTCTTCAGTCAAAGAAAAATATTATCAGAATAAAGATGATCACTTGCATACTACTTATAATTGTGAAAAATTAATCTAGATGTCCAAGAGTAAAGTTATGGTAGACTGATTTAATAAATAGCATGCAAACATAAAAATTATATGAGTTGAGAGACCGAGACCATCCTGGCTAACGCAGTGAAACCTCGTCTCTACTAAAAATACAAAAAATTAGCCAGGCGCGGTGACAGGCGCCTATAGTCCCAGCTACTCGGGAGGCTGAGGCAGGAGAATGGCGTGAACCTGAGAGGCGGAGCTTACAGTGAGCCGAGATAGCACCACTGCACTCCGGCCTGGGCGAAAGAGCGAGACTCCGTCTCAAAAAAAGAAAAAAAATTATATGAGTTGAATATCCACACTCCACAAATCTGAAATCTAAAATCTTCCAAAATCCAAAATTTTTTGAGAACAGACATGATCCTGAAAGGTTGTACTCAAAGTGAATTTCACTGGAGAATTCTGGATTTTGAATGTTTCTATTAGGGATGCTCAACCAATAAGTATAATGCAAATATTCCAAAATCTGAAAAAATCCAAAACACTTCTGATCCCAAGCATTTTGTTTAAGGGATACTCTACCTCTATACAAAATTTAGTCACCCTCACTGAAAATGGTAAAGCTTTAAGTGAAAAAGTTCATGACGATTACATCAATAAGAAGGATATGTGAATATCTGCAAAACACTATGAAGAAATAAGGAATCAAAATAGTTGTATTAAGCACATTGGTTTTCTTATTGTATTCAATGTTTTTGTAATGTTGCTTTAAATAATTTTTTTTTTTTTGAGACAGTCTCACTCTGTCGCCCAGACTGGAGTGCAGTGGCGCAATCTCCACTCACTGCAAGCTCCGCCTCCCAGGTTCTCGCCATTCTCCTGCCTCAGCCGCCCGAGTAGCGGGGACTACAGGCGCCCACCACCACGCCTGGACAATTTTTTTGTGTTTTTAGTAGAGGCGGGGTTTCACCGTGTTAGCAGGATGATCGTGATCTCCTGACCTTGTGATCTGCCCGCCTCTGCCTCCCAAAGTGCTGGGATTACAGGCATGAGTCACCGCGCCTGGCTGCTTTAAATAACTTTTAAGAGATTTACCCAATCTTGAGTACAAGATTTTTCTCCAGTTTCTCAGATTTTAAATGGAAGCAGTAAAAACTACAGTTCAGGCCAGGCACAGTGGCTCACGCCTGTAATCCCAGCACTTTGGGTGGCCGAGGCGGGTGTATCACCTGAGGTCAGGAGTTCGAGACCAGCCTGACCAACATGGAGAAACCCCATCTCTACTAAAACTACAAGATTATCTGGGTGTGGCGGTGCATGCCTGTAATCCCAGCTACTTGGGAGGCTGAGGAAGGAGAATTGCTTGAACTCGGGAGGCGGAGGTTGCAATGAGCCGAGATCGCACCATTGCATTCCAGCCTGGGCAACAAGAGAAAAACTTTGTCTCAAAAACAAAAACAAACAAACAAACAAAAACTACAGTTCACCTGTGAGCACAGTGACCTTTTCTAGACTCTGCTGACTCAGTGTGTCAGTCATGCCCATGAATTTCCTCCCTAACCTAAGCATCCATCATGACTGCAGGACCCCCAGTCTAGGAGGGCACCTGACCTGAAGGACTGGGGTAACCAAACCACCTGAGACGGAGAAAGACGTGGAAACTGCAGATGTCATCTTTCCCGGTCTTGGCAAGGCCCTGCACGTCCCCATTTTCACCTACAATGAGACTCCGAGACAGGCGGCCTGACTTGCTCAACGACATGAGTGTCTGAGAGGGGGTGGAATACACACAGGCAGGAAGGTGACATATGAGGCCCACACTCCCCTCGCTCCTGGAAAATTCTAGGGAAGATTCTGGAGCAGAGATGTGCTCTTTACAGGAGACAACGCAGCCTGGGTGCAGATATGACAACAGCATCCATTAAAATGTGGTCAAATAGGAGTCTACAAAACACCTTGACTTTAAGGGAAAACAATTTCTCAAGACTATTATAATTGTCACCAAAGCCTTAAATCCTCCTATCTTCCTGACTGAATAAAACTTGGGCCAGGCACAGTGGCTCACGCCTATAATCCCAGCGCTTTGAGAGGCTGAGGCAGGTGAATTTCTTGAGCCCAGGAATCCATGGCCAGCTTGGGCAACATAGTGAGAACCCCATCTCTACAAAAATAAAATTAAAAATAGATTAGCCCTGTGTAGTGGCACGTGCCTGTAGTCCCAACAACTTGGGAGGCTGAGGCAGGAAGATCACTTGAGCCTTGGGGGTTGAGGCTGAAGTGAGCTATGATTGCACCATTGCACTCCAGCCTGGACAAAGAACAAGACCCTGTCAGAGGAAAAGGAAAGGGAGGAAGAAAGAGAAAAAGGGAGGGAGGGCAGAAGGAGAGAGAGAGAGAGAAGGAAAGAAGAGAAGGGAAGGGAGGGGAGGGGAGAGGAGGGGAGGGGAGGAGGGGAGAGGAGGGGAGGGGAGGAGGGGAGGGGAGGGGAGGGGAGGAGGGGAGGGGAGGGGAGGGGAGGAGGGGAGGGGAGGGGAGGAGGGGAGGGGAGGGGAGGAGGGGAGGGGAGGGGAGGGGAGGAGGGGAGGGGAGGGGAGGAGGGGAGGGGAGGGGAGAGGAGGAGGGGAGGGGAGGAGGGGAGGGGAGGGGAGGGGAGGGGAGGAGGGGAGGGGAGGGGGGGAGGGGAGGGGAGGAGGGGAGGGGAGGGGAGGGGAGGGGAGGAGGGGAGGGGAGGGGAGGAGGGGAGGGGAGGGGAGGAGGGGAGGGGAGGGGAAGGAAGGGAAGGGGAAGAAGGGGAAGGGAAGGGAAGGGAAAGGAAGGGAAAGAAGGGGAAGGGGAAGAAGGGGAAGGGGAAGAAGGGGAAGGTGAAGAAGGGGAAGGGGAAGAAGAGGAACAGGAAGGGGAAGAAGGGGAAGGGGAAAAAGGGGAAGGGAAGGGGAAGGAAAGGGAAGGGGAAGGAAAGGAAGGGAAGGGAAGAAGAAGTAAAGGAAGGAGGGAGGGAAAGAGAAGGAAGGAAGGAAGGGAGGGAGGGAGGGAGGGAGGGAGGGAGGGGCGCGGATGGGAGGGGAGGGAAGGGGAGGGGGAGGGGGAGGGGCCTGGCATAGGCAGAGCATTTCCCTTATGCAAGGGATGAGATTCCCAGAAACCTGCACTGCTTTCTCCTGGTTTTATTTACCAACCAATAAATGAAATTCTTACAACCAGAGGCAGATGTGCGCCTGAATGAGAGACCTTCAGTATCAATCTCTTTTTCTCCCAGGCAAGGACTGGTTGGGTTCTGTGGCCAGCTACCCAGCCCACTCCAGCTCTATGTATGAATCGTTGCTGACGTTTGTACAAGGGAAAAGGGATTTTTTAATTTCTCCTAAGGGCTTGATGCTAACATGGAAGCAGGATCTGCTTTTAACTCTTAACTACAAGATACCGCAGGACACATTTGCGGAACACGTGCTGAGTATCTGTGTCCTGATATTTCTCATGCTGGTCATGACCTGAAGGGAATCTACTGGCACACATACTACACGTCGGGAGTTTTTAACTTGATCATGGGGGCTCGGAGGTGCAACTTCTTCTTCACATACCGTACATACCTGAGACCACTCTTGGGGGTACTGCAGTCTTTAACCATGCTGTGTAAGACTGCTGTGGCATAAGTTCTCTTGTCCAAATAAAATTATTAATAAGATCTATATAGAGTGATATACACACTTTTGATTGTTTTCTAGATGTCTACAAATAAATGCAATTTGTGACCTGTGTATAAAAAAAGTAGGAGTCTGCAAAGTGTTCCATTTACAAGAATCTCACTGAGGCATGTCCCCCTCAGGGAAATGCAATCATTTTGGAAGGCCCGGCCGCTGCTCCATAACCCAGTTGTTCCCTTTCCCCATAAAGGCCTCCTCTTCCCGCGGCCTCCAGCTGAGGTTGCTTGTTAGCTTCCAAACCAGTTTTATAGTATGAAAGGTTACCGTAATAATAGCCTCAATGTATTTAATGGTGAGTGCTAAGCAGAAGGTTTCACACATTTTCTTTGGAGCCCTCACCAATGCTCTGGAGAGCACGTTCTAAAAGCCGCACTAACCAGTGTAAGAAGATGCAGCTCAGAGAGGCAAAGGGACCAACTGCAAGGCACGGGTGAGCTCAATTTACCTGCACTAATCTGTCTCCCCATTTGTAAAATATGATGCTTAATTATCTCTCTTCCCTGCTGAGAAGAGGGAATAGGATCTTACTCCTGTAACCCCAGGGAGCCATGGGCACTGCGGTACTGACATTTATGATGTAAGAATTTCGTTCACTTCTCTCACCTTGATCCTCACCCAGATGGTGTCTCTGTGAGTGCCAGGCCTGGCCTTTGTTGCTCCTCACAGCATCCCTGTGGTCAGAACAGGGTCTGAGAAGATACTCAGCAACATCTGCAGACTAAACAAGCTCATTCCAGAAAGGTCAACCATGGTGCTGTCAGGTAAAACCTTCAATGCGATGGAGACTTCCTGCATCCATGCTGTGCAATACAGTAGTCACTAGACACACAAGGCTACTGAGCACTTGAAACGTGGCTAGTGCAGCTAAGGAAAATTTTTTATTAATTTAATTTTCATGGCTACACATGGCTGGTGCTAGCATGTTGGTCAGCACAGATCTAACTCCTAATTTCTAACGTCCTGCTCATTTACGGATGGGCTTGTGGTCCCTGCATGTGCCCACTCTCCGTGAACACCTCACTGAGACTGGATACACAATGGGGACAAGGGTGCTGCTTTCAAGGTGCTTGGTTAAGGAGCAAAGGGAGAAAACAAATGTCTAATAAATAAGTGTGATCCATGCGGAAGACAATTTTTTTTTTTTTTTTTGAGATGGAGTCTCGCTCTGTCACCCAGGCTGCAGTGCAATGGTGCAACCTTGGTTCGCTGCAACCTCCGCCTCCTGGGTTCAAGCGATTCTCATGTCTCAACCTCCCGATGCCACCAAATCCAGCTACTTTTTGTAGTTTTAGTAGAGATGGGGTTTTGCCATGTTGGTCAGGTTGGCCTCGAATTCCTGACCTCAGGTGATCTACCCGCCTCAGCCTCCCAAAGTGCTGGGATTACAGGCATGAGCCACCGCACCTGGCCTTCAATTTTTCTATTATAAGAAAAGCTGGCAGAAAACAACAAACAATGTTATTCACTGACTAACTTCTCTTCATTTACATAAAAGAGTCATATAAACAAATGTCCTCTCCCTTCCCATCCACCACCAACCACCACAATAAAGAGAAATACAAGGTCAAAAAGAAAAGCAAAGGATAATTTTGTTGGCCGGGTACAATGGCTTACGCCTGTAATCCCAGCACTTTGGGAAGCCGAGGTGGGTGGATCACTGGAGGTCAGGAGTTCAAGACCAGCCTTGCCCACATGGTGAAACCCCGTCTCTACTAAAAAGACAAAAAAATTAGCCAGGCGTGGTGACACGCACCTGTAATTCCAGCTACTCGGGAGGCTGAGGCAGGAGAATGGCTTGAACCCAGGAGGTGGAGTGAGTGAGCTGAGATTGTGCCACTGCACTCTAGCCTGGGAGACAGAGCAAGACTCTGTCTCAAAAAAAAAAAAATCCATGTCCTGTTTCTAGAAAATGTCCAAATGATGTACAAGTAGAATACAGCAAAATAAAAGATAACTGATGTATTTTAATAAGAGTGCTGATTAATTCACATGCAGCTCTATCCTGTTTGGCAGAAAGATTTTTCAGGGATGATTTCATAAAAAGTAAACATAATTTATAGGTGTATGGTGCCAAGTGCTAGGAGTCAAGGTTCAGAGCCTCAGCTCTCCTTCCAGGCAGTCAGTGGGGCTCCTCCTGACTCCAGCCCAGATGGCTCTGCCTTTAGTGCATCCCTTTGAGCTACTGACCTCAGCAACAACTGAATCAGTGCCATAGCTAGCAGGCATTTGTCTTCTTCCCTCAATGAGTGGATCCATTCATGGTGGCTTGTACTAGCCTGATGAAACCAGTTAACCTTGTCATAAAGGCAGAGTAAAATGACCTCTTCTCCCCCTAGCCTGCTCCAAACCTGCAGATAAAAGGCATTCCCCCGGCAAATAGCCAAAGGAAGCAGAGATACAGAGAGCTTGTGGCAAATATGAATGGAGATGCTACGTGCCAGAGACTTTTCTCTAAGAAGTTAGAAACCATTTCATTACCTCCATCACTTACAAACAAGGCATCAAATCAGCAACATCAAACTCCTTGTCTTAGGTATCATGTTAATATTTAATTACACATGAAAGAGGGAGATCATTAAGTCCTTGCATTGGCCAATGTGTACACTAAAGTGAAGAATAAACTATGGAGGAGAACACAGTTTGGGGTGTGGCTCTCACATCATTGGTAATCAGTAGACAATAAAAGTATGTTCTTAGGTACATGCTTTATTGTGCCCTAAGTTGTAAGGTGCTAATTTTTTTTTCTTGTTACATAGGCACAACCTCTTTGGTCTCTGCCTCTTTTCATGGCACAGACACCAAAAGGTAAGTAAGTGGCAGCCTGAAAACTGGCTTTACGCTGACCAGGTGTGAGATTCTCCAAGCAGTAGGGGCCAAGGCTGGGGAGTAGGAGTAATGCATGCACCCCAGATGCAGGCAACAAGGTGGGACATTGTCTAGCCCTGCACTGTCCAATATGGTAGCCACTAGCCATGTGTGGCTATTTAAATTTTTCTTTTCTTAATTTTATTTTTGATTCAGAGGGTACCTGTGTAGGTTTGTTACCTGGGTATATTGTGTGATGCTGAGGTTTACGGTACAGATGATCTTATCACCCAAGTCATGAGCATAGTACTCAATAGGTAGTTTTTCAGCCCACATCCCCTTCCCTCCTTTCCCGCTCTAGTAGTCTCCAGTGCCTGCTGTTCCCATCTTTACTTCCATGTGTACTCAGTGTTTAGCTCCCACTTCTAAGTGAGAAGCAGTATTTGGTTTTCCACTCCTGCATTAATTCACTTAGGATAATGGCCTCCAGCTGCATCCATGTTGCTGCAAAGGATATGATTTTGTTCTTTTTATGGCTACAGAGTATTCCATGGGGTATATGTACCATATTTTCTTTATGTGTCCACTGCTGATGGGCACTTAGATTATTTCATGTCTTTGCTAGAATGAATAGCACTGTGATGAACATATAAGTACATGTGTCTTTTTGGTAGAACAATCTATTTTCACTTGGGTATGTACATACTCAGTAATGGGATTGCTGGGTTGAATGATATTAATAGTTCTAGGTTCTTTGAGAAATCTCCAAACTGCTTTCCACAGTGGTTGTACTAATTTACATTCCCACAAACAAGGTATAAGCATTTCCTTTTCTCTACAGCTTTGCCAGCTTCTGTTCATTTTTAATTTTAAAAATTGTCATTTAGACTGGTGTGAGATGGTATCTCACTGTGGTTTTGATTCGCATTTATCTGATGATTAGTGACAACAAGCATTTTTCCACGTTTGTTGGCCATGTATATGACTTCTTTTGAGCAGTATCCGTTCATGTCCTTTGCCCATGTTAAAATTCTGCCCAAAAAAATTTATAGATTCGATGCCATTTCTATCAAAATACCAATGTCATTTTTCATAAAAACAGAAAAAACTATCCTAAAATTTATAGGAAACCAAAAAAGAGCCCAAGTAGCCAAAGCAATCCTAAGCAAAAAGAACAAAGCCAGAGGCATCACATTACCTGACATTAAACTATAGTATAAGGCTACAGTAACCAAAACAGCATGATACTGGTACAAAAGCAGTCACACAGACTAATGTAACAGAATATAGAACCCACAAATAAGGATGCACACCTACAACCATCTGATCTTTGACAAAGGTGACAAAAATAAGCAATGGGGAAAGCACTCTCTATTCAATAACGGATGCTGGGATAACTGACTCGCTATATGTAGAAGAATGAAACTGGACCCCTACCTTTCATCATATGCAAAAATTAACTCAAGATGGATTAAGATTTAAATGTAAGACCTCAAACTATAAAAATACTGAAAGAAAACCTAGGAAATACCCTCTTGGCATAAGCTTTGCTAGAGAATTTGGCTAGGTCCCCAAATGCAATTGCAGCAAAAACAAAAATTAACAAGTGGAACCTAATTAAACTAAAGAGCTTCTGCACAGTGAAAGAAATTATCCACAGAGTAAACAGATAACCTATAGAATGGGAGAAAATATTTGCAAACTATGCATCTGACAAAGGTCTAAAATCCAAAATCTACATGAAATTTTTTAAAAATCAACAAGACAAAACAAATAATTCAATTTTTTACATGGGTAAAATTATTTTTTATTTATTTATTTTTTTTTTTAGAGACAGGGTCTTGCTCTGTCACCCAGGCTGAAGTGCAGTGGTGTGATCACAGCTCATTGCAGTCTTGAACTCTTCGGCTCAAGTGATCCTCCCACCTCAGCCTCCTAAGTAGCTGGGAGTACAGACACACACCACCACGCCTGGCTTATTTTTGTTTTTCATAGAGACAAGGTCTCACTAAGTTGCCCAGGCTGGTCTTGAACTCTTGGCCTCAAGTAATCCTCCTGCCTCAGCCTCCCAAAGTATGCTGGGATTAAGGCATGAGCCGCCATACCCAGCCGCTATTTTTTTTATTTTTTATTTTTTGAGAGACAATGTCTTGCTCCATCAGCCAGGCTGGAGTACAGTGGCACAATCTGAGCTCACTGTAGCCTTGAACTCCCAGGCTCAAGTGATCCTCCTGCCCCAGCCTCCCAAGTAGCTAGGACTGACTACAGGCATGGGCCACTATACCTGGCTTAAATTTAAACTTATGAAAAAATTTTTAATTAAAATTTAAGTTCCACAGTCTCACTAACTGCATTTAGAGTGCTCATTAGTCATAAGTGGCTAGTGTCCAATGTACTTGACAGTGAGATGTAAAATATTTGCAACACTGCAAAAAATTCTATTGGACAGTGCTGGTCTAGATAGTTTTAAAACAAATAATAAAAAAGTCATTATGGTTTTTATTGTCCACATGCACTGTAATTTTAAACAATGTTAATGATAAAATACCAACATCCTTCCTGCCCCCATTGACCCTCTCCATATGCCACTATCCAAATAAACCTGCCTAGTGAGACAGAGGATAACTTTAATCCAAGGGCAAACTAAAGCCTCAGTTGCATCCCTGCTCAAATGAATGCTAAAAATGAAAACAACATGAAACCGGTGTATATTTCATTCCCTTTTTCTGTCCCTAACAGAGGTACCCTAAAGAAAGTCTATAGGTGATTCTATGAAAATCTAGAGAGAAAACTAGTAAGGAATTTTAAATCACCGAACTCCATATACCCCCTTAAAACTTCACATAACACACATACAAAGGGGGCGGGCAGTGGAGGGCAGAGCACACCATTCTTCACCTCTCAACTGTACCTGTTCACATGGGAGGGAAAAGGCAACTCTGGCCTCAGACTCCCATTCTGGTAAAGTCCACTTCCCAGATACAAGCCTAAAATAGAACCAGCTTCTTTATTCCGGAAACGAATGGAAAAACGGGGCCGTGGAGAGCTGTTCAGCTCTCTATTACGGTCCACGCATTAAACATTAACACAGCTATAGTCTTTTTCCTAGCACAAGTATTAGAAATGCACACAATGTTTCTAATTTCAATTCCCATCATATTCTGTAATGCTTTCAGAGGGTTCTGAATTTTTTATTTCTCACTGGGTCATGCCTTCCTGGCCGCTGCTGGCTCCACCTGCTAACACATACCTCTCCACCCCCCACAGCCCACCCCAGGGAATGAGGATCAGGGCAAGGACTTCCCGCTTCCTACTCAATATTCTGCGGGCATTTTCTCCCAGGTACACGGGTTACCCAATTAAACACCACATTCCTGGAAGGAAATCTTGGCTCTGATCATTTCTGTGAATGCTTCATAGCTAAAAAACCAAACACTAGAAGATAAAATGAGAGCAGACAACAAAAATAACACTTGGCAATCTAGTATAGCAAGATGCGTCATTCCCAGCAAGGGACCTTCCAGATATCCAAAAGGTAATAGTTTATGCCCCCAAAGTGTTACGCTGTAGTCCCCTGACATTATGTAGGAAAACCGCAGGGTCACCCTGTCCCAGGACTGTTGCATGTGCTGCTCCTTCTCCCTGGAGTGCTCTTCCCATTCCACTTCACCTCATTACACCCTTTTCCTTAGCTCAGCTTCTCTTCCTCAGGGAAGAGTTCCTGTACCCTGCATGAGTCTAGGTTCACACTCCTCTGACATTTTGTACTTACACTTCACGGCACTTATCACAGGTTATAATTAATACTTATTTGTAGAATTATTTCAAAAATGTCTGCCTGATCCCAAGTCCGAAGACTCAGTGAGGAGAGGGTCTGTGTCAGTTTTGTTCATCATGGTATCCCAAATGCCTACTGCGTGGCATAGTAGGTAAATGATAATATTTGACAGGTGAAAAAATTGATTAGTGAATGAATAAACATCTTCTGAGAACCAAGGAACTATGTTCCTTCTTATTGATGTGTGTCCAGCAAAGGACAGGAACAGGCAATTCACAACTTTAGCTTCAAATATAGATGGACCATGCATGGGTTTTATTAATTAAAAGAAATAAAGAGATATTCCATTTTACTCTTTGAAACTAGCCCCTGGCATCAGACTGTTCTTTTGATGAATGGTGAAGGGAGAACCAACTAACAACCACCTCTGAAGTGGGATGTGATGGTACCTTGCTTAAAGATTAAGAAGGCACAAGTCCAAACAGCCTTCTGCAAACACGTTTTCTCCAATTCTACAAAACTGTCTTCTTTGTTACTGTTACTGTCCAAAGACTGTGCACCCCATCCTTCAAAATCCTATTTTGGCTAGGCACAGTGGCTCGTGCCTGTAATCCCAACACTTTTGGGAGGCTAAGGTGAGAGGATCATTTGAGCTCAGGAGTTCAAGACCAGCCTTGGCAACATAGTGAGACCCCGTCTCTCCAAAAAATAAAAAATTAGTTGGGCATGCCTATAGTCCCAGCTACTCCAGAGGTCGAGGTAGGAGGATTACTTGAGTGCAGGAGATTAAGGCAGTGAGCCATGCTTATGCCATTGTACTCCAGCCTGGGTGACAGAAACCTTATCTCAATAAAAAAAAAGAAAAAGAAAAAAAAAGAAAACCCTGTATTTATGTTTTACAAACATAATACACTATAAATACCTCCTTTTACTTCCTACAGTTCACTAAGTCTAACCTGGGCTATCACTGTGGAAGAGATTTCTCCTTTATCAGAAGGCACTTCAGCAAACTACACTCCTGTACAAGTTCTAATCCCTCTTAACTTGCTATTTGTAAAGCTGCTCAGATTTAAGGCCCTATGTCCCTGGTCCTGACACCCCCTCACCTCCCTCCACCAGCACTGCCACCCTCACGCCCTGTGTGCTGTCACAGTTCCTCAAACTCACCCAGCACTGGCCCTCTCTGGGACCCAACCTGGAAGTTCCCTCTACCTAGAATGTCCTTTCTTAGACCTCTGCATGATTGTTCCCTGGCATAGGTCTTGACTCAAATGGTTCCCTAAAAATGTAGCCCACTAGGAAGCCCCATCCTTCTCCTCTGCCTGAATTTTCTCCATCACCTTCATCACCACCTGGCACACCTGTCTGCTTTTGCACCATTTCCCATAGCTCTGCACAACCCCCAATAGACCAGAATCTAAGCTCTGTATGTATCTTTTTATGTTCACTGCTAAATCCCAAGTGTCTAGACAGTGCCTGGCACAAAGTCAGTGCTAAATAAATATTTGTGGAAGGCCTGAGTGAGTCTGCATTGTGGTGGTGCAACTTTTCATAAAATCTCTTCCGCAAGACTTTCTGCTCTAATCTGGTCTTTGAGTAGGGCCATAGCCATGGTCTGCTACAAGGAAGACCATGGTGGACAACAGAGAACAAACACATCAATAAGAAAAAGAACACCTCCATTAAAAAGATAAAAACCAGCAAAGGACAGGAACAGGCAATTCACAAATGCACATGCACACAGACACACATACACACACATACAGCTAATAAATATATGTTTAAAAGGTTCAACCTCACATATAAGAAATGACATGTAAATTCCAGCTGGATCACTTGTCACCTACTAAATTGACATGGATTTTTAAAGCATATACAATATTGGGAAGAATCCAAGAAAACAAGTACTCTTACACATTGCTGCTGGGAAGGTAAATTATAAACTTTTTAGAAGGCTAACTGGCCATATATAACTATATATAAAACAATATAACTGGAATTCCACTTCTAGGAATTTATCCTGCAGAAATTACCAAAGGTATATAAGCAAAAATAGATGTGCAAGGGCACACACTGCCTAAATACCCGACAATAGGAGATTGGTTTTTAAAAGCTGATACATTCACACTATGGAAAACTCTGCAGCCATTTATAATCATGCTAGAGAAGAATATTTCAAATGGGGAAAATGTTTATAAAATCTCTTTAAATCAAAAGAGGACACAAACTATGGTGGATATTCTATATCTCAACATAGGAGAAATACATATGTCATTGATTTCTGTAAATGTGTGTCTCAGTCTGGATCCTCCAGGAAACAGAACCTGAGGCTGACACTTTCTTTAGCAGGTGCAGAACCAGGGCGACAAAAGTGAGGCCACTGGGAAGGGAAGTAAGAAGGACTGGGACATGATGCAAAGGCCCTACAGGCTCCCACTTTACGATGGGCCTACAAATGACACTGAAGTTGGCGCAGCACAGAGGACTTTCTCTGGGCAAGCAAAAAGAAAAACCATAACTTGGTGTACACTGAAGGGGAGAAGGAAGAGGGGAACTTATCTGCCTGGCTTTCTCCCTTCTCCTATTCCCATTGTTCAGTGTGACTACAACATACTCTGGGCTGCATCAAAGAAGGTGCATTTGGGGCCGGGCGCGGTGGCTCACGCCTGTAATCCCAGCACTTTGGGAGGCCGAGGCGGGTGAATCACGAGGTCAGGAGATCGAGACCATCCTGGCTAGCACAGTGAAACCCCGTCTCTACTGAAAATACAAAAAAATTAGCCGGGCATGGTGGTGGGCGCCTGTAGTCCCAGCTACTTGGGAGGCTGAGGCAGGAGAATGGCGTGAACCCGGGAGGCGGAGCTTGCAGTGAGCGGAGATCGCGCCACTGCACTCCAGCCTGGGTGACAGAGCGAGACTCCATCTCAAAAAAAAAAGAAGGTGCATTTGGGATGTCACATCAAAGCACAAGTTCCTACTTAGGTATTTAGCTTTGAGAAAAGAGAGCCAAAACAAACCACAGAGTATGAAATGTGCTGATTTGGTTTTTAGCCCTAGGAATCTGTACTAAGCCAGAGTTGAGTATGCAGCAACAACAAAACCCAAATGCACATATGAGAGAGAGACTCGGCCACCCACGTGTCTGCCATGGAGCCACTGAAGCTGGAGCGAGATGTAGGGCTCAGTCACTCCTGCCTCCCCAAGGATGTCTGCCATACCTTCTCCCTTCCTGGCGTCTCTGCCCCCCTGCACATTTGCACAGCCACCCATGGCCACAGGTCCATGGCAGAAAGCACTCTCACATACACCCGTCATGTGCACCCAACTGGCAGCTATGTATAAGGAGGAAAACAGGTCTGGCTTTATACATGCCTGGGGTGGATTCTCTCTCCTTCCAGCACCTTTATCCCTTCCCACATATTTCCTTCAACATACTCTAAAGGGTTGGCTGTGTCTTGTGAGCTGATCTCTGGAGCCTTCTAGCCTTCCTCTTTCCTTCCAGAAGCCACTTATCAAAACTGTTTGTGGCTGGGTGCGATGGCTCACATTTGTAAACTCAATAATTAGGAGGATGGCTTGAGGCTAGCAGTCTGGGACTGGCCTGGGCAATACATGAGACCCCGTCTCTTCAAAAGAAATTTTTTAAATATGCCAGGGCATGGTGGTACGCACCTATAGGCCCAGCTACTCAGGAGGCTGAGGTGGGAGGACTGCTTCAGCCCAGTTTAAGTTTACAGTGAACTATGATCATTGCACTCCAGCTTGGGTAACAGTGAAACCTTATCTCTAATAAAAAAAAAAAAAAGCAAAAAAACAAAACTGTGCCTTAGTGGGGCTGAGCCCTCAGGCACAGTCACTTACAACAGGATTTGAGAAACTTCCGACTTTAGCTCCAACATGTAGAGATTTTGGGAGTTGTCACTGTCATTCTTGTAACAAGAAAAAGCTGGACAAACTGAAAATTAAAGACTTTTCTTGAACCCATCAATAAACTAAGACCATAGGACAAATCACCACCTTGAAATCTGGAGAGACAAGCATATCCAGAGTGACAGTTGAGATCTGCTCAGCTGTGGCAGAAGCTTCTGGAGTCATAAATTGAAAGGAACATCTAAATGGTAATTTGGGGCTGGGTGTGGGGGCTCACACCTGTAATCCCAGCACTTTGGGAGGCCTACGCTGGTGGATAACTTGAGGTCAGGAGTTAGAGACCAGCCTAGCCAACATGATGAAACCTCATCTCTTCTAAAAATATAAAAATTAGCTGGGCATGATGGCATACACCTATAATCCCAGCTACTCAAGAGGCTGAGGCACGAGAATCGCTTGAACCCGGGAGGCAGAGGTTGCAATGAACTGAGATCACCCCACTGCAATCCAGTGTGGGTGACAGGGTGAGACTCCATCTCAAGAAAAAAAAAAAAAAGTCATTTGGTGAACTGCTGGAGGTGAGCATGGACTAGTGTGAAAGTGAGAAACTCCTGGGAGCCCATCATGCAGCGGTGGGGTGGGGAGGCAAGAGTGGGGAGATCCACATACTTTGGTGGATCTTTCCAGACAGGAACTGGACCAGATTCTCACAGTGAATTGCTGAGAAGACCCTCATGTGGCTCCAGTAGGAGGGAAGAGCAACCCTTGAGAAATACACATAGCCACATCTCCATAACAAAGGCCCACTTTCCAGGGAAAGGCCTACTCTCCAGGATTTGCAGAGCCTCATCTGAGCTTTGAAAAGGGAATTCTTCCTACTCTTATCCCCTCCAGGATACCTATCTAAGTAGAGGGGGGAAAAAACACAGTTACAAGAGGTCAGGGCTTTGAGGAACTAGGCTGGGAAGGCTGCAGGCAGAAAGGGAGCAGGAACCTGCTGCCATTGCCTGTCCTTGGAATCAAGCAAGACGCACAGTGCCCAGTCAGCTTGCTGGAATTCTGCTCTGGGAATACTGCTAGTCCCTAACCATAAAACTACCCTCAGAGAAGGCCACAGTTGAAAGGGAGCATAAACTGCATCAGGCTATCTTTGAATTGCAAAAAGCAGTGGCTCAGTCAAAGCCTGTTGGGCCCGATGATCCACACTCAGATATGACTTTGGAAGTGTCTTCAACCTGCACTTACACAGACTGAGGCTTAGGGCACAGCGCATGACTACCAGCCAGCAGCAAGCACTGGAATCTTAGACCTGAACATTTCTAAACATAGTGGTATGGTATATGCCACTTGAGAAATGATTATTGGTTTGCTGTTGGGTACTAATGAAAATTGCCCCAATGACTGAAAGACATAAAATAATCTTGAAATCTGAAATGCCCATAATGTCTTAGACAATATTGACAGAGAAACACTCTAATAAGAAAGGCAGTTCCCAGAAGAGTGACATAATAAAATGGAAATGGTCACACAGAAATATGCTAACAGAGGAACTCAAGGAGTTACTCACTGTATCCATGAACAGGTAGTCTATTTTCACCTAGGGCCAACTTTGGAACCACCTGAAAAGCTGCCAGACCCTACTGTCACATGGGCAGTGCCCTATGACCAACTCACAACTGACCAACAAAAAGCTGCCTGGTTTACAAATGGCACTCCAAGATAGGCAGCATTCTGTTTGGAAGTCCATTACACCACAACCGACTAATGGGAAAACTCTGATTAAAGAAGGTTAAGAGTAAATCAGCTCAGTGTCCTAATCTGTAAACTGTTTTCCTCATAATGAAAAAAAAAAAAAATAGGCAACAATATGAGTCCTGAAGTTTGAGCATATACAGATTCATGGGCAGTAGCCATGGCTTGCCACATGGTCAGACAGAACACAGGGCTATTGAGGGTATACCCACATGGGGCATGAACCTATGAAAACCACTATGGTAATTTAAGGAGCTAAACAGACATGTTGATGCCCATAAGAACCTTCTTCCAGGACAGAAGGTAACTGAAACCAACAAGTGGATACCGGGTGTGCTCACTTGGGCCAGCCATCTGTGTCCAAAAAATAAATAGACAGGGGAGCTATGGCAAGGTAGAGATGAGTTGACTGTCAACATTTTCCTCTTGCATGCTCTAAGGCACAAAATGTCAAGGATTGTCCTGTCTACCAGCAAGAAAGAGACTACAGACAGCTAAGGGAGGAAGGTTCCACACATAGCAGCCAAGGACAACAGACAACATGGGACCACTGCTTCTATGCTCAGGAGGCCACACATGGGTCCTAACAGGAACATACATTTACTCTGGACTGGGTTTTGCATACTGGGTGGGATATGGTAATGCTCAAGACACTATTAGCGGATTAAAACAATAGATACTGTGCCCATCTGGGACACCATGTTACATTTCTTCAAAGCAAGGAACACACTTTACAGCACAATGTCCAACAATGGGCGAAGAAATCTCTCATCACATGGTCACACATCACGTATATATCACCCTCAGATTAGTGGCCTGATGGAGAATTGAAAGAGGTAATTGAAATGTCTGTTGCCTAAAATGGGAAGAGATGAGCATATGAGGGGCTGGTTATACACCTTCACAAATACGGGTTCCCCCTCTCAGTAGATCAATTATACTTCTTTTTAAAATCCACAGTGATTGCCCGGAGCTTACAATACACACTTGTAACTCATCTAAGCCCACC
The DNA here is from genome assembly GCF_028885655.2 of Pongo abelii. NCBI lineage: Eukaryota > Metazoa > Chordata > Mammalia > Primates > Hominidae > Pongo > Pongo abelii. The sequence goes on along the minus strand of NC_072006.2, from coordinate 13,372,721 downwards.
TTCAAATAACACTGTACTGTTAATGCCTGTGAGCAGGTACCACAGAACAGCACTCCCAGTTCCTCCCTCCCATGGCTGGTGGCACCGCTGCCACTCATCTCCCTTATCCATATGCCACAATCGCCAGGACATCATCACTGTGATTGGTTTAAATAGTTAACTTTTGAGTCAAGTAAGAATAAGAAAAATAAAAGAATTTATTTTACTTTCATTTATCTTTCCCTGACGCTCTTCTGTTCTATATGAAGATCCAAATTTCTAACCTATTAATATATTATTTTCCTTCTACCAGAAGAACTTCCTTTAACATTTCTTGCAGGACAGGTCTACCAGCTATGAATCCCCTCAGTTTTGGTTTGTCTGAGGAAGTGTGTTTTTGTTTCATTTCTAAAGGATAACTTCCCTGGATTTAGAGTTCTAAATTGGCAGCCTTTTTCTCTCAACACTGGAAACATTTTCTTCTACTCTCTTCCTGCTTACATGCTTTCTGACAAAAAGCCCATTCTAATTCCTGTCCTTGTTCTTCTCTAGACAATGATGTTTCATTTTCATATTGAAAAACTTCCCGGTAAAACACCTTCCTCCAAAAAAACACTTGGTGGATCCCATAGAATTTCCGACGAGATAAACCTGAATGATATGTGCAATCCAGACAAATTAATGATGGCTCAAGTGGATGACATCTTGTCATAAAAAGTGTCTGTGGGGCTTCATCTGATTTTCACATTATAATGCTTAAAATAATTGCACACCTTGCCTGCAAACCAGATTATAAATGAATCCAGTTGCTTATAAAGTGTCCCAAATGGACAGACAGCTCAGCATGCCCAGCTGGCATCTGAACCCTGAGATGACAGCTTCCCATCCCCAGTCAGGAGTCTCCTGCATGAGGGTGTGTGGCTCAGTACTCAGAACCACCTAATCCTGGCTAACTCAGATGAAAAGCTCCAAACCACTCACCCGGCATAGAAACACACAACAACAACAAATCACTGGGATAAAGAGCAGAGAACACTTATTTCTTGCAAGTGGTTATTTGTTGACTTATAGAAAAGGACTGGCGAAAAACTATTCTGAATCAAATTACTTATTGATACACAGTCAAAACAAAAGTCTCTCTATGGTGGTTCCTGGGGATACAGTAACAGCTGGAAGACTTTTATGGTTCATGAAACTGTCCTTGTGATACAGATAAACTCATCCAGGGAACCATTTTAAGATGACACCACCACAGTTTAACCCGTCATCTACTCTGAGCTGGCTTTATTTTGTACTTTTAACCTCCTGAAGTGAGGCCTGTTCAAGGTCACCTTGCCTCAGACCACAGTAAGAAAATAGCTGTGTGGTTGCTTTGCTATCTCCCTACAGTAGAGACACGGAGGCCTTGGCCTGCACACCACAGGAGTGAGCACCCCACATTGGAATCAGGAGCCACACTCCAGAGGCAGCGATACCAGAGGCTTCAGTTACCCAGACCACGGCATGGAGCTATGCTATGACAAAATGAAGGTCAGAGTAGGTGTTCAGTCCAGGCACGGTGGCTCACACCTGTAATCCCAACACATTGGGAGGCCCAGATGTGAGGATCACTTGATCCCAGGAGTTCAAGACCAGTCCAGGCAACATAGTGAGACCAAAAAAAAACATAGACAACAACAACAAAAATCACTGTGATAAAGAGTGTCTCCACAAAATTTAAAAAAAAAAAAAAAAAAAGTTAGCCAGGCATGGTGGCACACACCTTTAGTCCCAGCTACTCAGGAGGCTGAGTGGGGAGGATTACTTGAGCCTGAGAGGTCAAGGATGCAGTGACCCATGATTGTGCCACTGTACTACAGCCTGGGTGACAGAGTGAGACCTCAAATAAAATCAGTGATTTGATAATCTGCAAAATGGTTGTTAGAAATGAGTTCTCACCAGTGAAATTAATGGTATATGTGAAACGTAGATTGGCTATGATATTTGAAGCACACTCCCCTCCCCAGCATAAACAAGGTATATAAATCTACCTAGGTCTATAGTCTCTACAACACTTAGGGAAGGTGTCCAAAGTTTAATTCCTGAGCAATGATACATATACTGATCCTGGATCAGAGACTACTGAGGGCCTAATGGAGACCCAATTTTATGAACCATAAAAGTCTTCCAGCTGTTACTGCATCCCCAGGAACCACCATAGAGAGACTTTTGTTTTGACTGTGTATCAATAAGTAACAGGTAACAGCTCCTGCTCCTATATCTAGAAGATGTGGCATCTGCCTTGAGCAAGGAGCCTTCAGCAAGCTTGCAGAACAGGTTGCAGGAAATATTTAGGACTTACTTATTAATTCATGTGTCTTTAATAAATCTTGTAGAACAGAATTTGGTTACTTATTTCCATCACATCTGGCAGTGAGGGGAATAACCAGCCCTCACCCACCTCAAACATCTAGCAGTGATAATTACCTACCAAAAAGAATCTAGGAGTTGAATATGGCCAGTTTGATTAGGTCAATTCTCAGCAGCAGTTTATTCTTCCCCCTGACAATCAGGCAGATCAGTGTTACATATAAATCATACCAGAAAGGGTAATTATTTGAAATCTCACTTTTAATATCTGTTCTCCAAAAAATGTATCTCAAGTTCCCAGACTCCTTAGAAAATTAAAGACACTAGTGGCAAATTAAAATCACTACTACAGTTTGGATGCATGTCATGTAAACCTCAGACTATAATAAGGTGGGAGAGAACAAGGTTCATGTGCTTTATGAGGGAACCTCGTTCCACACCGTGAATAAATAGGCACCTGATCCTTTTGATAATGGTGACTGCCAACAGCATTAACCACCAGTATCATTCCCATAGCAACGGTTGTCAGGCCAACAGGCCTTTTCAGATGCAATCAAAGAAAATGTAAATCAAGAAACGCTTTCACAACTCAAAAGGATGGTATTGAGAAAACCAGAAATAAGTTGCTGGCTCACTCATGGACCTGGTTAAGGATGTGGCTCACTCTGGGTTTAACTCTGAATACTATAGAAATGTCAAAAAAACAGCTGCTGACATAAGCCCAGGGTCTCACTAGCTTTTCCTTCCACTCCTAATAAGCCATCTCATGGATGACAAGACAACATGGAGAAAAGAGCTCTCCTAGAAAGCCAAGACCCAGAAGAGTGAGGAGAAGGCCTGTGTCCGGCAGGGTCTACTGATTCTAAGCCTACGACATACTGAGAAGAAAATCAACTCTCTATCAAGGAATGTGATAGATGTGGGGTTAGCAGGGGAGGGGAGAAAAAAAGTAGTGCTGCTAATGCAGGAGGAAGGGAAGGGGAAGGGCAGTGACGAGGGGCGGAAGAGGAATGGGGAGGTAGAGAGAGAAAACAAATGCGGAACCAAAAAGGTAAAATGTTGCCTTCCCAGAGGGTAAACAGCTCACCTGAACTTCATTTCAACATCGAACATTTAGCTAATGTCCATTTTATATCCTAAAAGGGTATTTCTGATATGTTTTCAGATCTTTTATTTTAGAATAGATCACAGTTACAATATGGTCTCACCTGCAATCGAGTTTCAAAATATTATATTACAAGTTTCCAGAAAATGGCAAGTGTCAGAACTCAAGAGATACTACATGTCCAGTGAGATGTGGGGTTAAAGTAGGCAGTGGGCTAACCTAGAAAGATGCAAGCTTATATGAAGAACAATTTCTGGACAGTAAAGTTGAATTACCAGTGGAGGTGTTAACAGTCCGCCCCTCACCCAGAGGCCTCATAAAATCAGCTCTATTTCCTTTCACCTAAGGGGCTGAGCTGGTGCACCTGCAGACAGAGGGCTGCGAGGTGGCCCCATGGCCCCAGGTGCTCTCAAAGTGCTGATCAACCTGAGGCTATCTACATCAGGTCGCTCTAGTACACAAGCAGTTTCACTAATTTCTCTTATTTGCTGACCTACCTGACCCTGCTGGCATTTAGTGAACCTCTTGGTTTCAAATTCTCTTCTAAGCCCTTCTTTTATGTTCCAACTAAATTGGGCAATATTCTATTGTCTCAAAAATCCCAGGGAAACCTGCATTTCTAATTTATCCCACAAGAGACCAAAGAATCAAGGTGTGCAGTGTTGTAGAAGTGAGCTCTTCTCTTTCCTCTCACCAAGCATGTTTAAGATCACACTTGTGTATCCACTAAGGAGATTTGAGGTTTAATTTTTAAAAAGAAGCAACTCCATTTCTCAAATTACTGCTTAAGATTGTGTAGATAGTCCCGAATTTTGTCTTTGCAAATGTATTTGGATAGAAGTTTGTAAAGAGAGAAAAATAAGAGGGAATTCGGGACCTAGTTCTTATCTGACCCGGCCTCTCTGTCCTGTGTCCTCTGCATCAGTAAACTGAAGCAGTTCTCCTTTGAGGTGTGGGAGGAATTTAATAAAACTGTATCGGTGGAAGGTTCTAGACACTCTGGAAAGTAAACATCTTCATTAATCAGCATTTGCTGAACACCCATGGCTTATGAAAAGCATTCCCTGGGAGCAGATTTCCACCACGTCCAACATCAGAGCAAAGCATTCTGCTCAGCACAGGATGGGCATTAGAGGCATGTCAGCCAGTTTTGATCACCCCTCCCCAGTTCTCTGTGTCCAGTGTTCTTAAATAAGAGAAAACAGCTCTGGGAGGAAGAAAAAAATTCAGCAACATAAACTAGGAGCATCTCATCAATGAAATGTTCCCAACATAACTCAGAGCTGCACAAGAGAACACGGATTCTTCAGCAACAAGTTGAACAGTCACAGCTCCAGTCCATTAAAAAAAAAAAGTGACATTTTATCTACTCAATGGAAAAACTTGTGCATGTTTTCTTTTTGTCTGTAGAAACAACACAGTGAAAACTCAAACCATTTCAAGTGCACTTGGGCTGTTAAGGGTTGTAAAGCTCTTGAATTCAAGCAGAGAAAACAAAAGCATCAAATAAGAAAACATTTACTTGCTCATAAAGTTCACAAGAGAAGGTATTCAGCTGTATGTTATTTATAAATGATTAATTACTTGGTCACCTGAATAAAATAATGTATAGGAAACACCTGTTTCTTTTCTTTTTAGGGGGGTGGGAGGCAGTAAGAATAAAAACAAGAGAAACGCATGGCAAGTAGGAGCTAGGAGCTGGTAAATGTGAGTTCCTTTCTCCTTCCCTTTCCTGACCTTTTGGGGGGCTTGATATGGCATTATTCAAGGGCGAACGAGAATTACTCCAGTGCACGCACAAGTGTGAAACACCAGACTGGGATCCAAAAGTCTGCTTGTCACTGAGCCATAAGTTAACCAGCGGCAGAGCTGAGAACAGATAGGACCAAAATGTGATCCTACAAGCAGCAGCCATCGGTGAAGACAGGCAGGACATCTCTGGTCTTCAAGGCTCTGAAGATAAATCAGTTGTGTGTGTATTCTACTCTTATCTGTTTTGCTGCTCAGCAGAACCTTGAGATTTCAGGTGGGTAGACAGAAATGAAGGTTCAAACATACAACAGTCAATTTTCCAATTTATTGGCTACACCACGGGGTGGAGAAAACAGCTTCTCACAGGGGAAGCTACTTGGGTTTCCTCTTGAGTTGCCTGGCAGTTGCAATTCAATCTGCACATCCTACTCCCCACCCACCCCCGACCTAATTTCTTTAGACAATTAGGAATAGCTGACTTTTTTAAAAAAACAAGGCATACTCCACATAAACAAAGTTGCTCTATCACCTCATTTTTTTTATTCTACCAAATTGGCAAACATTCACAACGATGTGCTGACTCCAAGGTGGGGAAGGGGCAACTGCAAACTCTGCCAGTTAAGGGTACAACATACAAACATCACAGAGGAGCTCTTGATGAGCAGTTTCGAAACCTTGGACATGTCTGCATTCTCTGCCCCAGCATTACGGGTCTGGGAACTTACACCAAGCATCAACCTGGGCTAGATGGCAAGATTCAGTACACAGTACAGTTCACCAAATCACTGCTCCTAAGAGGAAAAACTAGAGCATAACTCCAAAATCCAAAAACAGTGATTTCGCTAAATAAACTATGATATGTCTTATGGCAGAATGGTAGGCTACCATCAAAATTGAGGTCAGAAAAGATTATTTCAAGGTATGCAAAAACATACCAATATTCACAATATTAGGAGTAAAAAACTTAGGTTATAAATCAGTACGTTGTGATCCCATTTTGTAAATATACACATAGGTATACTTACATATATATGTGTAAATATACACATAGGTATATTTACACATATATATGTGTAAATATACACATATGTAGCCATAGGGAAAAAGGACTACATAGAAAAAAGACTAAAACCATTTTGGTAATGTGAAGGTTAGAATTAAAGGTGATCTTATTTCCTTCTTTTTAAAAACAAGATTAAGTATCATCATTGATTTAAAGAGCACAAAGTTTGAAGAAAATGCTTCCTCCAGACATTCGGCAAGGATACAGCTTTCCTCTATTATGCCCAGGCAGCCACCTCTGAAAGCTCCCTAGAATATAACTCAAGAGTGGCACCCAAAATCCCTGAGCATCTTGTTCCTCTCCAGCCGTACAAAGGGATGATAACAACATGGATCCAGCAGCCAGAAGGTATGTTTGCCACTGTGTGTCAGCCAGACTTCAAAATGGTCCCCAGTGATTCTTGCCTCCTGGTATTCATGACCCATGTAGTCAGGTAGGTCTGACCTACATAACCAACAGGATGCTGCAGAAATGACAGTATGGGACTTCCAAGGCTAGGGCTCTGGGGGAAACCAGTCCCCATGTTGTGAGGACATTCAAGCAGCCCTGTGGAAAAGCCCATGTGGCAAAACACTGAGGCCTCCTGCCCACAGCCAGCATTAGCTTCCCAGCCTCTGTAGCAGGCCACTTTGGAAGTAGGTGCTCCTGCCTGTCCAAATTACAGTGGACTGCAGCCCCAACCAACAGCTTGGCTGGAATCTCATGAGACCACCCTGGCCAGAAACACCTGGGCTCAATGGTCCAAATTCCTAACCCACAGAAACTGTATAAAAATGTTTATTGTTGTGTTGAGCTGCTGAGTTTGGGAGTAACCTGCTATGCTGCACTAAATAACTAACAGAGATGGCCTGACTTAAAGACCAATGTGACACACACAGAATTCACTTCCCAGGAGCTGGAACTGGAGTCTCCACCAGCACAACCGCAGGCAAAGGCTGAAAGGTCTCCGCACAGGCACCCACACTATTCTGCCCAGGGGGGTCCCAGGGGCAGAGGCAGGGGCAGATTTCCATCACCATGGTCTAGGGCTCCCCTGTGACAGACGGGAGGCCAGCTGACTTCCAAAACTGCTTGGTGAGCACTAACTGGGGCAGCAGAGGAGGGGCATCAGCTCCCCCAGAGGAGATAGCATCTGGCCTTGTCCACAGAGGCACTAGGAATCAATCTGGAGTCATGAGGTCACATGTGGCCCCAAATTGGGGGTAAACCCACAGAAGAAACGACCCTCCGCAAAGTAACTCTTGAAACTATGCATGCTGCCCTGCAATCCCTTTGATGTACCTTTAAGTTCATTTGGACCTTTTGATATTTGTTCTTGAAGTCATCTCCAAGTAAAATTATTTAACTCTCAATATTGTGACCATATTTTAAGTGACTTGGGTTAACTGCCTCCCTATGGAACTGCTACAAGCAGTTTCTAATTTAAAGAGCATTTTTTCCATTCCCCTCTCTACCTCTTCTCCTGCTTTTTAAAAAATCACAAACGTTTGGTAATAATCTCAGGGTTGTCAGTTACTTTAAACACTGCAGGCAAACACTGGAAATCAAGACAGCCAGGCTTCCAAGTCAATAAAATTATTATTGCTCAGAATGTTTCACTTGCAACAGTTTCTCTGTATATTAGTATCAAATCAAGTTAGTAAATTGGAAAAAAAATCGCCAAAGTAGGATATATAAATCCACATGGAAATACAGAAATTTAGCAAGTAATTACAGGAAAAAAGGTAATCCTGAGAAATTTGGTTTGGTCATTTAAGAAAAGGTGATTCTGAAATGGTTTGTAACAAAATAGAAAAATATGATAAAGTTTTTAAATTGTTAGTTCTAAATAAAAAAAACCTAACATAGGGTTTTATTTCATTTTTTAGAGAAACATTTTTCTCTAAAGTGGATACAATCATTTTTATGTAGTGGGCCACCACACAATTTATAGAGAAAACTAATCAGATCAATGTTGCCAGGGTGGTTTCGTGGGACTCTCGGCTGAAACACACTCTAGGCCCACACAGCCACACAACTACCCCTCTGAGGACCAGTAGAAAGACCTCTGTGTTTGTTCCCTGGAGCCCAAACTAGAAATACCATTTTCCTTCTCCTGTAAGGGTATTTTTTTAATGTCATTTTAGACATAAACAGGCTTTAAAGAGTGGAAGTGCTTTTGAAGATAATGAGTTACAGTATTTCAAAGAAACTGTACTTTCATTTTTCTAATCAACTGAGACAGACACCATTCTAAAAAGGTCAAGAATCATAAACTTGACAAGAAAAGTTTTCATCACTCTAGGCCTTTCCCTTTACATTATATAAGAGCAGGAATCTGGGAAGAATTAAGTCCCTCCCATTCCCTCTCCCAATAACTTGTAAAAAGGAGTAGCAGTCACAAAAGGAAATATGATTCATAGATACATTCTACCATGTGTTTTGACTTGTAGAATTTTTCATACCAGAAAAGGTTAAACATTTTATTAACTGTAAGGTGTTTAGGTGGGTACAAAATACGAGGAAAAAACATTAATTAATCTCAAATGGTTTAAAACATCAAATGAAAACAAAAAGTTACACTAACATCCAAGAAAACCTCAAAATTTCAACTTGGGACTTGAACATACTGGACAGATTAAACAGCTAGGCTATCAATTAACAGTTACAGATAATAACAACACTGTGGAAACCAGATGGCACTCCATCAATAAGCTACTCCATAAGTACGAATGACATCTGGTCACTTAACTCTTTCTGCAATTCATTAATTCGATAAACAGTTACTGAGCGCTTGTTATGTACCCAACCACCACCGTGCTCAGTACCGCCATGCATAGAATGAAGCAGAACCCAGCTGGACGACAGGGCCCGTTCGCTTTTTGGCTCAGAAGCCACAGACTTCTGTATCTAGGAAGCCGAATTATGAACTGAACAGCACCTGTCTGGCTTATCATAACAAATAACCATAATGGTACAGCCCCAAATCAGCTAATGTATTAGTTAACTAAAGGAAGTTTGCTAGACCCTACTGAATTCAGCAGGACCACTTACAATGAGGATGTTGACTTGTTAGGCATCTGCTTTAGGTTTAACCAATGGAGTTCCCCTATCTATCCAAACTCTGAAAAGAGGAGAGAAGATAACTTGAATAGTATATAAAAGAATGTAAGACCCATAAAATAATCCTTTCATTCTTAAAGACTTTTTCTGAAGCTAAAATTCTTCAAAATACTGAGTTAGGATATCATTTTGCAAACTGCTATAAAATACCAATTTGGGAAATATATTTTGACCCAAACAGGGAAACAAATCTTTTTTTTCTTGAAAATTAGTATTGATAAGCTTTTTGGTGAAACACCTAAGTTCAAAAAAATAAACTGAAAACAGCTATTCAAACTCACTAGATTTATTTAGCTATGGCGTGTGAAACAAGCATCATGTCCAAGTCTGAAGTCAGCTAACTGCTTTACAAAGGTACTGAGGTTGCAAATGACTTAACTGGTTCACAAGCTATCTCTAAACAGGTTGATTTTTTTTTATTTTCTTTATCTTGTAACAGTGATGACTTAGCTTTTACATTCTTTTTGTGACAGGGTCTCACTTTGTCACTTGGGCTAGAGTGCAGTAGTGCAATCACTGCTCACTGCAGCCTTGACCTCCTGGACTCAAGTGATCTGCCTGCCTCAGCCTCCTGAGTAGCTGAGACCACAGGCATGCACCACCATACCTGGCTAATTTTTTAACTTTCTGTAGAGATGCGGTCTCACTATGTTGCTCAGGCTGGTCTTGAACTCCTGAGCTCAAGTGATCCTCCCACCTCAGCCTCCCAAAGTTCTGGGATTACAGGTATGAGCTACTGCACCCAGCCAGCTTTTGCATTCTTAAAAGCTGTATTTCAAGGTGGTTTGACATCTGGGTTGCTCTTGAATGTTCTGGTGACTGTAAATGGAGAAGTTTCTGCACACTGGCCCCAGCTTTCCAAGTTTATGTTTCCTGCCCTCAAACTTCTTGCCCCAGCAACCTCACTTCTCTCTCCAGGCCCAGGTCTGGTGAGGACCAAGGGGACTGCTCTGCTCCCACAGCCCACAGTTTTGTTTTTGTAAATGTAGATATACAAGTCCTGCAAGTCATCAGAAATTAAGCAAATATAGTCATGCCAAAATATTCCTTTTAAAACATCTGCTCTAACAACAACCAATTAAAGCGATGACAGAGCCTCTGAAAAGTAAAACAGATGACCATGCTAGTGCTGTTTTTAATGCTTTATGCAATAAATAGCACAGGAGTAACTTATCCAGCTTACTCTGGCTTCAGCCTTTTGGTTATGAAGTCAATGCTTTAAAAGTGGAATAACTCAGAGTGCAATTGGCCAAAAAACATCAAGCTGTTCTGTGCTGATGGAGATGGGATAAAGGCCTTGAGAAATAATGAAAAGGAGGCCCTGCACTGGGGAGTTATATTCGTTCATCATAGGGATCAATTAAAACCTCCGCATGACCCCAGACTCTTTACAACTACAATGTTTTAAACATTTTTTCATTGAAATGTTCTCAATTAAATAAGCCATTAAAGTACGAGAACAAAATTTAAACTGTAATGAGACCAAGGTCTCAAGATAAAATAAATACTAGAGAATGAGAAAGAGGCCCCTTAGATGAGAATGTCATGTGAAGTGGCGGCCTTTCTCCATCCACCTGCCTTTATTCTACTAAGCAACAGAGCCACAGACTGCAGATTCCAGGGCATGTGCACAGTGGGGACTATCTGGAAGAGCACTGACTAGGGATTGACAAGGCATCTCTCAGTTCCATTTCCATGAGGTTGTCATCCACAGCCACACCCAAGAATGGCCAGCACACCCAAGAATCTGCCTAGTGGGTCCATGGGACAAACACTAAAGGAAATGACACAAAATAACTCACTATGACTGCCACCAGCACTCCAGACTCATGTTTTTCTGTTAATAGATGATACTGATGATGATGACAATGTTTTCACTGTCTGGATGTACAGAAATCTCACAAGGTTTCACTCCATGGCTTCTCTGTTCATTGGCTTCATTTGCTCTTAGCCTCTCATGAACCAATGAAGAACGACAAGATTGGATGTGAGCAGGAGAAACAGCAACACCATGTTCTCATTCCAGTGACACAAAGCTTCTTTATTCTGAGTAAATGACTTTATTTAGAATGCTAATCAAAAGCAAATATTTGTTGACTGCCTACTCTGTGCACTGCAATGGGAGCTGTGGCAGAGTTTTAAGTTCTGGTTCTTGCCTTAAGAAGTTGATAATTTAATTGCAGAACAAGAGATGAGCTCTTGAGAAGTCAAATGGAAATGACTTACATTTGTTTGTTTGTTTTTGAGACACAGCCTTGCTCTGTCACCCAGGTTGGAGTGCAGTGGCGTGATCTTGGCTCACCGCAACCTCCGCCTCCTGGGTTCAGGCAATTCTCCTGCCTCGGCCTCCCGAGTAGCTGGGATTACAGGCGTGCACTACCATACCCACCTAATTTTTGTATTTTTGGTAGAGACGGAGTTTTGCCGTGTTGGCCAGGCTGGTCTCGAACTCCTGACCTCAAGTGATCAGCCCACCTCAGCCTCCCAAAGTGTGGGATTATACGCATGAGCCACCGTGCCCGGCCAAAATGACTTACATTTGAAGACAATGAGAGCGCTAACAAGCGGCTGTACACATCAGCAGTATACACACAGACATCCCATGCCTGCCATTCAAATTCAAAATCCAAGCTAGAGAGAAGAGGGCAGGAAGAAAGAAACTAATTTGCAGCCACGCAGGTGACAGAGTTAGAGCATAGACTTGTGGACAAGAAAATGCAGGTGTGCACTTGCAGACAATCCCTACAGGGAAGCAGTCGGAGACAGGAATGGAGATACAGACCTGGCTCGCCTGAAGTTTGATCTTTACCCCCAATGGAACTGGAGCCAGCAAAGACTTGTGGAGAGAACTGCTGTGATCAAAGCGTTCAAGAAATGTTAAGCAGGCCACGGTATGCAAGACACAGTACAGAAACCCCTGGCATGCAGACCCCCCCGGGAGCGATTAGAATAACTCCAGTTTGGAGTGATAAGGCCTCAAGTTCAGCAGTCACACACACACAAAATGGAAAATCTGGGTCATCTGCACCTAACATTTAGAGGCTGGGGAGAGGGGTGAGTGAGGCACTAAGGGCAGGCCCAGCAGAGCAAGCGCTCAGTCGACAGTGGTCACTCATTGTTTTCATTATCACCAAGATGTGGATGAACAAGCCCTGGTTACAGATGAGGAACAGAAAGCCAAGGAAAAGGGGGTAGATCCCAAGAGCCTGATTCGATGACAGCATCCTGCACATGACAGGAGAAAGAGGAGCTCAGCCGAGGAATGTGAAAACGGGCCAACTTTCAGGCGGAAATACCTGGCCTCCAGTTTCATGCAGGTCCACAGCCTGGAGGGAGTCGCTGACCTGAGAGAAGGGACAGGACTCTCAAGGAGAGGGCATCAGGCAGCATCAAGGGCAGACCCTTGACCAGCGGGAGGGGACCCTGCTGGCAAACCCTGACTCTGGAGCTATGGCTTCCACCACTGTGTGGCCAAAGGCCCCTCAGGAGTGGCCTCAGAGACGCCCCTTCCCACACACTTCTACTCACCTCACTACCCCCTGGTCCCCACATCAAACAGCAGCTCATGATGTTTCCTATTACAGTCCAGATATAATTACAAGTCCACAAAAGGGTCCTCGCTAAAGAAGCTTGAACACAAGCACTCTATAAAGTGCCCTCCCTGCCTTTTGAGGATGGAGCCAAGCCACCAAGGTGAGCTGCGCCTCTCAGATATGCCTGTTCTGGGCAAGACTTGCACCTCAAAGATGCTCGTTAGCCAGAATAAGAAGAAACACATTTCTGAAAGCAAGGTGGCCACAACTGCAAAAATGTCCAATTCTATAGCATTAAAGCTGAAAAGAAAACCTTTAAATGACCTCACATTCAGCTCTAAAAAGTTGAGAGGCAGAAAAATCTGGAAAAGGGCAAGTGAAACTATTTAGTTTCCTCAAGAAAGAACAGTGAGCAGTTCAGAGGGGACTGTGAGCTGCATGAAAATGAGAACCTGGTAGCTCATTTCACTCAACAATGCCACTGTGGCTCCAGACGCAGAAGAAAACACCTCACAGTAATGACTAGGGGGCTCAGTCTCTATCCCCTGGCCACTGGCAGTGGTGGCCCCAGGAGCTCTCACACTCAGGATGGGGCCTTGCCACAGGTGTGGGTCAAGCTAACTTCACCAACAACAGAGGTCTTCAAATGGTGCCACCGTCCCACTGCTTGGCTCCTGGCTCGCTCACCCCTAACAGTGGCAGGATTCAGCTGCCATTCTTCAGCATTACACTTGCATGCCAAAATCCTCACAGAAATATAACTGCCTGCTCCTTTTTAGAGCTGTTAGGAACTGACCTGTTTATCATGTGTGTAACACACTGACATCCCATAAACAGAAACTCAAGAAAATTCAAAATTCAAAACAGCTTGTCCAACTATATCCTACAATCAGGTAGCACTCAGCACTCATGCTATAGTACTAGCCCAAAATGTGTTTCTAAGTTTCAAAACATAAATCAAAAATAGATAATAAAAACTGGTACTACAGACATCTGGTATCTTAAAAATATATAAACACATGGACAAACATATGTTGTTCTGTTCAACAGTACTGCAAGAACCAAACACTGACATTTCTAACACCTTCAGGAAGCTCTGTTAAAAGCAATGCATCTTGTTTTCTTATGGAAAAAGAACTGGCAGCCTCCGTCTAAATTTATCAGCCATACACATGTGCAGACAGTTTAATGACTGCCCTGGGCACCTTCGCACCTATAAGCATTTCTCATTCGGGATACGCAAGTCATTCCCACCTGAGGTAGGTAGATACTCCCTATGCCTCTGACGAGGGCCTTCTGCAGGTCAAGTAATGTGCCAGGCGCCAGAGACAGAAGAGAAAGTGACCTGGCCCCAGAGGCAGAGGCGTGGGGAGAAGGGAGAGGGCGCTCAGGTTGGGGGCTTTCTGTGGAAACCTGGCAAACAGATTTAGGTAAGAAGCGGCAAGTGACTGGACTCATTAACACAGAAGCTGGTGGTCAGTTCATAAGGCAGACGGATCCATGTCACAGTCGCTGAAAGTCCCCTGAACGTGTGGCAGGGCAAGGAAGAAATGCCTTCATTGGATCAACAAATGTTCAAAAAAACACCTGCTGTATGCCAGGGGGGACCTTGCCTTCAAAGGACACACGCCCTCTCATGTGCCATCCTTCTTTCAAGTGAACTGATAAGAGGGGAACTGTCAGCAGAGCAGCCCCCTTTGGTTCCCAAGTCCCAAAACCTCCTCTCTGCCTGGCCCATCAGCGATCTTTCAGCTCTGGAAAGCCTCGTCAGGGCCGCTTAGACAACAGTGGTCTCCTCTCCAGGATGAGCTGAGCCATCTTTGAACTCTGCAGTCCCTGGCTGCTTCCTGGAACACCTGCTGCTGATGAAAAGCAGGCCCCGATTTGACGGGTACCAGCTGCTGAGAACAAAACACTCAAGGTAATTGTGGTGCAGAATGGCTGCTTTAATGAAATGCAATGCCATCTGATGGGCTAGGTGCACTTCATGAAACGAGAGGTCGGGTTTCCTTTTAAAAGCAAACTACACAGATCTCTTTGGCATCCCCACCACCTAGCCCTCCTTGGTTTCCACAGCCACTTAGAATTCTCTCGCACCTGCTGGAAGTCAGGGGTCATAAGCAAATCACAAGTGCCTTGTACTGCCAGGCTGGATGGAACCGTTTGGCTGGCTGCTGCTTTAGTCACCTGGGGCTGCTTCCAGGAGCAGCGCCTTCTTCCCTGCCCCTCCCACAATCTGCACTTAGAAATTCGGCACAAATCCCTTGTTTTCTTCAACTCTGGGTTTCATTTATAGGGGTTGGAAACTAATGTGCCTTTTGGCTCATATAATGAGAAAAATCTTTTGATTAAAACACACACATAAACTGATTCATTTTTTGAAGCAAACAAAACTATTTTCCATGTTGCTTTAAAAAAAATTAAGTAGAGAAAGTACAATCACTAAAGTATATAAAACTCTGCTGAAGGATGACAGAAAGTAGGAAGAAAGCTATACCAAGAAGATGGTGAAATCAAACTCAAAATCAAACGTCAAGGGAAAGAGACAAATCTTTCTTACAGAAGAATTCCAAATAGGGTTGCCAGATTTGACAAAATATAGGACGTCTAATTAACTGTGAAGTTCGGATACTGCAAGGGACACACACTAAAAAAAAAAATTTCTTGTTTATCTGCAATTAAATCTATCTGGGTGTCCTGCCACTACAAATAATGCATGTAGATAACTTCAGGAGATGGGGCTTAATCCTCTCAACCCCTTTAAGAAAGGACTGTGCTTAGTGACTCACTCTCAAAGAACACAGGAGGAAAAGAGAAAAATAGTAACTTTACAATGGAGAGGCCTGGCCAACATTACATTAACCAAGTGATCAAGGTTAACATCACCAGGGATGTCACATGGGTGTCACATACCCCTTGACACGATATGAGAAGGGTACTTCAGCTTTTTGGTACTCATCCCAAAAACCCAGAACCATAGTCTATCACTAGAAAAACCTTGGACCCAGATATTCTAAGGATACATGGCCAGTCCTCCTTAAGACTATCAAGGTGGTGAAAAACAAGGAAAGGCTGAGAAACTGTCACAGACAACAAAATGCAATGTGGCAGACCTTGAAACAGGATCCTAGACTAGATTCTGGAACAGAAAGAGGATATAAATGGAAAAACTGGTGCAATCCAAAAATATGTGTTTAATAGTAATGTACCCAATGTCAGTTTCTTAATTTTGACAATATGTTGTGGGGGTAACAATGGGGGCAGCTGGATGAGGTATATGGGTACTCTCTATACTCTCAGCAACATTTCTATTTTTGCAACTTTTCTGTAAATCTAAAATATTTCAAAATAAAAACTTTAAAAAGATATATTTGTGTGTAACATGCAAGAGAAAAAATAAACCCTATAGACCACATACATTCTTTTGTAAAGCATTATTGACAAGGCTATAAAAACTGACTTATATTTTGTTTACATTTCAGATGACTAAGTAACCCTTGCAAACAAGGCTGCAAAGGATGGGTACTTCATCAAACACTAAAGACTGCTGCTTTTCAGGAATGGTGGTCCTAAATGCCAAAGACATTTCAGAGCCACTTGTCAACTGTAACTCAGGACACCATTCAAACTAAGAATACGTAACTACGTTGAGTAACCCACACTCTTCCTGGAACTCACAAACTAGAGAAACTGCCAGGGCAGAACCACCAGGCTCCTGAGCCTGATGGAAAGGCAGGTCTGACTCCACAGCTGGCACTCCTCAAGGTGATACCCGAAGAGAGCTTCCCCAGAGCCGGGGCTGATCCCAGGAGGCAGGCCAGCCACCAGTGGAGCACTAGGCAGGTGCTCTGCTGGCATCTGTCTGAGGGCTGCTGTTGGAGGTGCCTGGGCCTCTAATGAAGTGCCAGCCTGTCACAGAAGCAGACACTGGGCACAACTGCCAAGGCCCCCTGGCCCCCAGCCCCAGCTGAAGCCACCTTCCTCTCAGCAGCAGTCTCCAAACTCAGTGATGGCCCACACTACTGATAAAAAGATTGGGGGCATGTTCCTCCCATAATGCCCATTCACTACTTACAAGTTAGCTGTCTTCTGTGGTATTCACACACTAAAAACATTATAAAATGGCCCAAGATACATATAAATAGGAGTCGTAATATTTACTTTCCATCCTCCAAATGGCTTTTTATTATTTTTTTGCTGACAGCCCACACTAGAGACCACTGGCTTATTAAGTCCCTGAACCCCACCCACCCCGTGTACCCAGGTCTCCCTTAAGGAAGAGGTAGGGGAAGATGGGATTTGAGGCAACTAGTGACCCTAACCTAGCTCTAGATGCCTGAGAAGGGTGAGGCCTGCAGGGCCCCTAAACTGACCAGCAGGAGCCCCTGGGCCACACACCCTTGCCTCACACACAACACACCCCACACTTCTACCAGAGCTATAGATTGAAAAAGCAAACTAGCCATGTCATCTCTCTGCTTAAAATTTTTCCAAGGCTTCCAAAACTTTGAAGTCAAAATACAAAGTGCTTAAAATGGTGTCCACAGCTTCAACTGAGTTCCTGAGCCAAATCGGTTCCCCAAATCAGCCCCCATCACCCCTGGCTACCACCACACAGATCTGCTCATGGATTCAGGACAGCATCACTGCAGAATCTTGAATCCTGCTGTATAATTTCCCATCACTGAGGACATTACAAGAAACAGCATGGAGCTGA
The DNA here is from genome assembly GCF_028885655.2 of Pongo abelii. Taxonomy (NCBI): domain Eukaryota; kingdom Metazoa; phylum Chordata; class Mammalia; order Primates; family Hominidae; genus Pongo; species Pongo abelii. Next base: position 13,355,121 of record NC_072006.2, on the reverse strand, counting down.
GCCCCAGACGCCAATACCATCAGAAAGCAGGAACACAAGGGGCATGAAGGCAGTCGGTCCCCTCATCATTAGAACATCCTAGAAGACTCTGTGAGTGGGAAGAACACTTTCTCATGCTCAGAGGTGAATACACCAGGCATTCATTGTGTTATTCCTTCTTATAGGTCTTAAATAAGAATGCACAGTAAAAAATTTTGGAAAAAAAGAGTGAAAAGGACATACACAACATGAACTCTGTTCACAGAAACAATTCTGTTCTGAAAGGTTGTTGAAAAAATAAATACAGTCATCCATCACTTAACTGTGGGACACATTCAAAGAAATGTACGGTTAGGTGATTTCATCGTCTTGTGAACATCACCAAGTGACTTACACAAACCTAGATTATAGAGCCCACTACACACCTAAGCTATGTGGTATAGCCTATTGCTCCTAGGCTACAAACCTGTACAGTATGTGATATGGTTTGGCTTTGCGTCCCCACCCAAATCTCATCTTGAATTGTAATCTCCATAATCCCTACATGTCATGGGGGGGACCCAGTGGGAGGTAACTGAATCATGGGGGCACTTTCCCCCATGCTGTTCTCATGATAGTGAGTGAGTTCTCATGATATCTGATGGTGTTATAAATGTCTAGCAGTTCCCCCGCTGGCACTCATTCTCTCTCCTGCTGCCCTGTGAAGAGATGCCTTTTCTACAGTTGTAAGTTTCATGAGGCCTCCGTAGCCATGCATATCTGTGAGTCAATTAAATCTCTTTCCTTTACAAATTAACCAGTCTCAGGTATTTCTTCATAGTCGCATGAGAACGAACTAATACAGCATGTTACTCTACTGAATACTGTAGGCAACTGTAACACAATGGTAAGTATTTGTGTATCTAAACATAGAAAAGAAACAATATTATAATCTTATGGGACCAGCATCATGTGGATATATAGATGGACCACTGCGTAGATATATGGAGTCCATTGTTAACCAAACATCATTATGTGGCATGTGACTGTAATTTGATTTATTAAATTAAATGAGCCATTCATTTTGGTAAGAACGTAGATCAAAGTACTTAATAACCTATTGTATGGAAACTTTGTATTTTTTGTTTTTTTTATAGATACAGAGTCTCACCATGTTGCCCAGGCTGGCCTAGAACTCCTGGACTCATTGATCCTTCCATCTCAGCCTCCCAAAGTGCTGGGATTACAGATGTGAGCCACCACACCCAGCTATATGGACACTTTCTATGAAACTTTTCTACCAAACTAGATCATGAAAACAAGGTTGCCAGCCCTATTAGGGCATCCCATGAAACTAGGATGCCAGCCCTATTAAGACCTTTTCAAAGGAAAAGCCATTGTTAACAGAGAGGTTAACACTGTCCTTCTGACCTGGGTAGGATACCAAAGGGGCAGGGAAGTGAGAGGACAAGACCACTGGGCATAACCAGAGACACATGGTTCCTGCCCCAGTCACAACCCCAGCCTCCCCAGGCCCTGGACCCTCATTCCCCATTCCCACTACACAACAAAAGCAATATAAATGACTTTGCGATAAGAGCCATAAAAAGAAAGTTAATTTATCAGTAATTTCACCTCCTGAGCCACAACTGAGTTATCTGAAGCAGCTGTGTCTGTTCAACCATGTGACAAGAAGGCCAGAACTGACCAGATGGCTGTTTTATATCTATTTAAAAGGAAAGTGGAACCAAAAAAAAACAGGAGGGGGGAATATTTGACTTCTTTCCTATTATCCCATTGGAAATGTCAGTACACATAGGATATAGGTCAACTGCATTCTTTTTAACTGGCGCACAGTATTCTACACTGTGGACAAGACACTCTTTGTGTAACCTTTCCTCTACTGATTAGCATTTTGGTTGTTTGGATAACGCTGTATTGAGCATCCTTCTACCAATACCCTTCTGCACATGTGTATGTGCTTCTGGAGCAGCTTGCAGAAGCGGAATTGCTCAGTCAGGTTAGGTCTGGTTCTGATTTTACTCAGCATTTGCTGACTGCTTTCCAAAAATACGCTCCCCCACCCCCCAGCTGGGCATGGTGGCTCACACCTGTAATTACAGAACTTTGGGAGGCTGTGGCAGGCAGATTGCTTGAGGTCAGGAGTTCAAGACCAGCCTGGCTATAGCAGGCAGATCGCTTGAGGTCAGGAGTTCAAGACCAGCCTGGCCAACAAAAATTGCTAGTATTATTGATTTTTAATTTTTACCAATCTAACAAGGCAAAACATGGGAGCTTATAACTTGCATTTCCTGGATCATCAGGAAAACTGAACATCTTTTCACAACTTTTTTTTTAAGAAATGGGGTCTCACTCTGTCACCTAGGCTGGACCACAGTGGTGCAATCATAGCTCACTGCAGCCTTGAACTCCTGGCCTCAAGCGACCCTCCCACCTCAGCCTTCTAAGAAGCTAGGACTACAGACTTGTACCACCATGCCTGGCTAATTTTAAAATGTTTTGTAGAGACGAGGTCTCACTATGTTGCCCAGGCTGGTCTCAAACTCTTGACCTCAAGCAATCCTCCTGCTTCAGTCTCCCAAAGTGCTGGGATTACAGGCATGAGCCACTGTGCCTGGTCTCTTTTCAAATCTTAATGTCCATTTATATTTCTTCGGGACATTACCTGTTATCAGCCTTTTCTCAGTTTCCTATGGCTCTTCAGCCTTTTTCTTATTGATTTGTAGGTGCTCTTTACAGATTCCAAATATTATTACTTTGTTTAAAAAAGTTTCATAAATGGAGAGACATACCATGTTTAAAGACTAGAAGACTCGGCCAGGTGCAGTGGCTTACGCCTGTAATCCCAGCACTTTGGGAGGGCAAGGCGGGCAGATCACGAGGTCATGAGATCAAAACCATCCTGGCTAACACGGTGAAACCCCATCTCTACTAAAAATACAAAAAGTTAGCCAGGTGTGGTAGTGGGCAACCGTAGTCCCAGCTACTCAGGAGGCTGAGGCAGGAGAATGGCATGAACCTGGGAGGCAGAGCTTGCAATGAGCCGAGATCACGCCACTGCACTCCAGCCTGGGTGACAGAGCAAGACTCTATCTCAAAAAAAAAAAAAAAAAAAAAAGACTAGAAGACTCAACACAGTAAAAAAGTTAAATCTCTGCAAATTGAGTACAGGTTTAATGTAATTCCTATCAAATTCCCAGCATCATTTTTTGTAGACACAGGCAGCTTTTTCTAAAATTTATACAGAAAGGCACAGGTCCTAGAACTGCTTAAAAACATGTCTAACAAAGGAGAATAAAGTGGGAAGAAATACTGTACCCAACATTAAGGCTTACTATAAAGCTACAGTGATCAAGATAGAGTGATAATGGCAGAGGGATAGGCACAAAGATGAATGGAACAAAACAGAGCCCAGAAACAGACCACACAAGTCTAACTAGTTTTTGACAAAGGTATAAAAATGGAGGCAAGACAGTGCTGGATCAACAAGACATCTATAGAAGCAAAGAAAATGAACCTCAACCTAAAGGTGGGTAGACAGAATCATTGTCAATATCCTGGTTGGGATATTATCTGTGGTTCTGCAAGATGCTTCCACGTTAGGGGAAACTGGGTGAGGGGTACACAGCATCTCACTGTATTATTTCTTACAATTGCATGTGACCTTATAGTAACCTCAATACAAAACTCAATTTAAAATATTACAAATATTTTTTCCTGGCCTAACTTTTTTCTTCTGAATTTGTTTATGGTATATGGGGTTAATTTTTATCTAGTCAAAATATATCCCCTGGATTTATTTAATATTTTATATTTCACAATTTTCTCGAAGTTGCTAAAATGAGCCGATAGGATGTCTATTTTAAACTCTCTTTATACTAAGTAATTTTTTTTGTAATAAAAAGCCTTTTTGTTTTCTTCCTTTTTCTTTCAGTTTCTGCTTTGCTAAATAAAAGCTTCTTTTTGGGGCCACCCGCGGTGGCTCATGCCTTTAATCCCAGCACTTTGGGAGGCCAAGGCACGCAGATTACTTGAGCTCAGGAGTTCGAGACCAGCCTTGGCAACATGGCAAAACCCTGTCTCTACAAAAAAATACAAAAATTTGCCAAGCGTACTTGTGTGCACCTATAGTCCCAGCTACTCAGGAGGCTAGGATGGGAGGATTGCTTGAGTCTGGGAGGTTGAGGCTGCAATGAGCCATGATCACACCACTACACTCCAGCCTGGGCAACAGAGCGAGACCCCATCTCAAAAAATAAAAATAAAAAATACTTTTTTTTTGAGACGGAGTCTCGCTCTGGCTCCCAGGCTGGAGTGCAGTGGTGCAATCTCAGCTCACTGCAACCTCCACCCTCCCGAGTAGCTGTGATTACAGGCTCCCACCACCACGTGTAGCTAATTTTCATATTTTTAGTAGAGATGGGGTCTCACCATGTTGGCCAGGCTGGTCTCAAACTCCTCTTCTGACCTCAAGTGATCCACCACTTCGGCCTCCCAAAGTGCTGGGATTACAGATGTGAGCCACCATGCCCGGCTGGTAAAAAAATATTTTTTTTCTTTCTTTCTTTTTTAAAGTTATGGGATACATGTGCTCAACGTGCAGGTTTGTTACATAGGTATATATGTGCCATGGTGGTTTGCTGTACCTATCAACCTGTCATCTAGGTTTTAAGACCCGTATGCATTAGGTATTTGTCCTAATGCTCTCCCTCCCTTTTCCCCCCACTCCCTGACAGGCTCCAGTGTGTGAAGTTCCCCTCTCTGTGTCCACGTGTTCTCATTGTTCAACTCCCACTTATGAGTGAGAACATGCGGTGTCTGGTTTTCTGTTTCTATGTTAGTTTGCTGAGGATGATGGTTTCCAGCTTCATCCATGTCCCTCCAAAGAATATAAACTCATTCTTAAAAATATATATTTTTTGATTAACCATAATAAACTCTATAAAAGACAACATTTAAAAAATTAAACAAACCTGAGCATGACATTAAAAGATATGGTTAAGTAATTTCAATTTCAAGCTTAAGTTGATAAGACAAAAGAGAAATTAAACATCATGAATATAATGGAAAGGGCACATGTACTTGTAGCTGTTCATAAAGGGAGGGAGGAAAGAGTCTGCAAATCGAGGAGAATGGGAGAGTCCCCTTCCACAGGTCAGCCTGGGCACTCATGATGGGGAGCAACAGGGCCAAAGGTGCAAACCAGTGCCAGGCGCTGCTTTTGACGAAGTTTGTTAGCACCTGACTCAGGCTTGCATCCATCAGACTACGTCCCAGAAAGAAAAGATGTCTGTTTCACTTTTCTAAAACTTTCTTGAGGAGTATACAAAAAGTATTAGTTTTGAAATTATAAATTCTTCTTAAGAAAGCAGCCATGCACATTTGAGATCTCCGTGCTTATGCTTTTTCTTTTTTTTAAGAATTCATTTAGATATCTTAGAACGACAAATAATAAAGTTCATTTTCAATTCCTAAAATGTGCCAGATGCCATTCTTTCTACAGAGTGCACAAATGTGCCACCTTTCTACAGAGAGGTAAGTGACATGTCCAAAGCTGTCAGATGCCACACCCAAGCCTGGGGCATCAGGGGGCTGCTTCTCTAAGTGCAAGGCTCACTCTGCACCACAGTCACATCAACTGCTAATCAGTGTCCCACCCCTACATAAGTGGGTAAGGCTGCTTGTACCAAAACTTTCTTCTTTGATGCTAACATGGGGAGTGTTAATAAAGACTGACTCTGTGAAACAGATAAACATTTATATGTCAGTCATGTTTCACCAGTAGAATAGGAAAAAGTAAAGTCAGAGATCTTCCTCTTCCTACAACTTACTAACCAAGTTACCTGTGTGTTTACATGGGGTTGCACTCGAATGACAAACCATTAACAGACATTGAGAAATGAAACTGGCTAGCACAATGACTTCATCTGAGAAAACGTCAAAGTTCATCCACATTTGCATCTATTAATATCTACGGCAAAGACATAAAGCATAACAAACATTTAATTATTAGAAATTAAGTATAAATATCGTGAGGCTGAGGCAGGAGAATGGCATGAACCCGGGAGGTGAAGCTTGCAGTGAGCCAAGATCACACCACTGCACTCCAGCATGGGCGACAGAGCAAGACTCTGTCTCAAAAAAAAAAAAAAAAGAAGCAACAAAAGCCAAAATTGACAAATGGGATCTAATTAAACTAAAGAGCTTCTGCACAGCAAAAGAAACTACCATCAGAGTGAACAGGCAACCTACAAAATGGGAGAAAATTTTCGCAACCTACTCATCTGACAAAGGGCTAATATCCAGAATCTACAATGAACTCCAACAAATTTACAAGAAAAAGACAAACAACCCCATCAAAAAGTGGGCGAAGGACATGAACAGACACTTCTCAAAAGAAGACATTTATGCAGCCAAAAAACACATGAAAAAATGCTCACCATCACTGGCCATCAGAGAAATGCAAATCAAAACCACAATGAGATACCATCTCACACCAGTTAGAATGGCAATCATTAAAAAGTCAGGAAACAACAGGTGCTGGAGAGGATGTGGAGAAATAGGAACACTTTTACACTCTTGGTGGGACTGTAAACTAGTTCAACCCTTGTGGAAGTCAGTGTGGCGATTCCTCAGGGATCTAGAACTAGAAATTCCATTCGACCCAGCCATCCCATTACTGGGTATATACCCAAAGGACTATAAATCATGCTGCTATAAAGACACATGCATACGTATGTTTATTGCAGCATTATTCACAATAGCAAAGACTTGGAACCAACCCAAATGTCCAACAATGATAGACTGGATTAAGAAAATGTGGCACATATATACCATGGAATACTATGCAGCCATAAAAAATGATGAGTTCATGTCCTTTGTAGGGACATGGATGAAATTGGAAATCATCATTCTCAGTAAACTATCGCAAGAACAAAAAACCAAACACCGCATATTCTCACTCATAGGTGGGAATTGAACAATGAGAACACATGGACACAGGAAGGGGAACATCACACTTCGGGGACTGTTGTGGAGTGGGGGGAGGGGGAGGGATAGCATTGGGAGATATACCTAATGCTAGATGACGAGTTAGTGGGTGCAGCGCACCAGCATGGCACATGTATACATATGTAACTTACCTGCACATTGCGCACATGTACCATAAAACCTAAAGTATAATAATAATAATAATAATAAAATTTTTAAAAATAAAAAATAAAAAATAAAAATAAAAATAAAAATAAAGAAATTAAGTATAAATAGAGGAGAGACTAGCTATAGCATGGTATTTAGACCTATAGTTAAATCTTTTAAAAACAACAACAACAACACACAGGGGTGGGGGAAATACACACACACACACACATACACACACACACACCTCAGACTCTTATGCCCTCTGCCTAGAATGTTCTTCCCCCAGGTACCTACATGGAAAGGGGCTTAATAAATACTTTTTATAGACAGAAATAATGCTTAACAAGCAAACCTATTTAGTGTCACAGAGCCTTGCCACTTCTCTCTCCCACTGTGGTAGCCAGCCTCCAAGACGTGCCCCAAGTATCCTCGCCTCCTGGTATTCAGGCCCTGTGTACTCCCCTCTAATACTGAATAAGGCTGACCTCTGTAACCAATAGAATATTGTGGAAATGTGTGTGTGATTTGCAAGGCAAGGCCCTGAAGGACGTTGTAGCCTCCACCTTGAACTGCTCACTCAGCACCATGTCATAAGCCACGTCAAGCAGGCCTATGGGGAGGCCCACGTGGAGAAGAACTGAACCTCCTGCCAACTGCCCAGCAAAGCCTCTCCTGAATTCCTGGCTCACAGAAACTACATGAGATACTATATGTTATTGTTTTAAGCCACTAAGCTTGAGGTAATCTGTTACATGGTGACAGATGACTAATAGACATATCTGTATTTCTTTCTAAGATTCCAAGCACTCAATAGACAATAAGTGCTTGCTGACTTGAATTAAGGCAGTGGTGAGAATGATTTTCTGCTGAGCGATCTGGACTCCCTCATTCTGATCCTTTCGTTGGCCAAGCCCACATTTGGGCAACCCAGTTAGCTGAGGTTAGAGGTGCTATCTCTGGCCAAGAGAAATGGAAAGATTGCAGAAAAGTGACGGTCTGAGTTTTAGACCATTTTTATCTCCAAAGTCTCCAAAATTACTAGAGGTTCTTTGTCTATTTTCTAATAAATAAGAAGGGCTATTATCCTTTCCCCTTGTTTTTTTTTCAGCATGTTGCCAACAGAGTAGTAATGCATAAATAGTAATGCATAAACTACAAAAGGCCCAGTGCTAGGTTGTCTGTTAATCAGCAAAGTAGGCACTCTCAGCGCATCCTGCTCATTTGTTGAGTAAGGGGTCCCCATGACCAAAGAAAGACCACACATAGGTGATGGGATGTGCAAAGTGGAACCTGAGAACGGCTTTTCCTTTACTTATAATAGTATTGCCTTTGACAAAATTCAAAGAAGATCTGTGGATTGGTGTTGTATCAGTGTTAATTTCCTGGTTTAAATCATTATATTACAGTTATGAAAAAACAACCATTAAGGAAAGTTGAATAAAGGTATAAAGGTGATCTGCATCCTATTTTTGCAACTTTTTTTGTATGACAAATTATTTCAAAATTAAAAAGTTTAAAAACTAGAATTTATTTAAAGTAACAACAAAAAAGAATATTGCCATTAAAATTTAAATGACACTAAGCCCATTTACTGAAAGGCTCCGATGCCAGTTTTCCAGGATGCACTTGGAGAGGCTGTTCTGCCACGGCCACAACTAAGGAAGGTACTGAGACACGTGTGGAGTCTAAGCTTGATTTCAAACCTCCTATTCTCTGGTAAACAAAAGACTTCAAGTGTATGGGGTGTGGTGTTAGCTATGTGAGGGCTGCAGGGACAAGAGCTGTCAAATCTACAATGGCACCTTCTCTGACGACCAGAGGAGCGAGGCAGACATAATGCTCCCCCAGCATCCATGTGCTCCTTCGTGTTACCCGCCAGCCTCCCAAGAACTGAATGGGAACATGAGCAGAGGTGATGTGTAAGAGTCAGTGAGGTGACTCCAGATCCCTGTTCCTCTGTCACCAGGTGGTGACACAAGCTAATGGAGACTGGATTCCTGAGTCAACAGATGGAGTAGACTCCTGCCAAATCGTGTAGTACTTTAGCAAAATTAACTTTTATTGTGTTAAGCCATAGAGATTTCTGAGTCTGTGTGCTGTGACAACTAGCATTTCTTAAGATAATCCCTATAAAGACAGTTCCATTTAGAGAATAATTAACCTAGAACTAAGAAAAAAGCCAAAGTGCTAAAAATTATCAAGTCACAATAAAATATTTGTAGAGAAGAAAGAAAATATCCAAGCCTTCTTTATTTCTAGTTGTTTCCTCCATTTTCCTACAAAGAAAACAGAAGTAAGCAAATATTTACATAGAAAAATACTGCCACACTGCCTGTGTTAGGCAAAAAAAAGAAAACAAATGAGGCCGGGTGTGGTGGCTCACACCTGTAATCCCAGCACTTTGGAAGGCTGAGACAGGTGCATCATCTGAGGTCGGGAGTTCAAGACCAGCCTGGCCAACATGGTGAAACCCCGTCTCTACTAAAAACATAAAAAATTAGCTGGGTGTGGTGGCGCATACCTGTAATCCCAGCTACTCGGGAGGCTGGGGCAGGAGAATCGCTTGAACCTGGGAGGCGGAGATTGCAGTGAGCCAAGATCACACCATTGCACTCCAGCCTGGGCAACAAGAGTGAAACTCCCTCTCAAAGAAAAAGTAAAAAGAAAAAAAAAAAAAGAAAACAAACAAAATGCCCATAAATTAGGAAAAGAATATGGCCATTCAATGACATACCCTCTGGGGACCCCCAGGTATTGCCCCTGATGTGATGTGTGCTGCACCCACAATGCTCCCCTCCAGCATGGCTCTCAATTGTCCATGCTTACAGCCCTGCCATGCCACAGGGACGCCCATGCACTTTCTGTGATGGCTGATAATTGCTGATACAAGATGATAGGTACATGGTGGTCCATTATACTATCCCCTCTACTTATGTGAGTTTGGAGTTTTCTATAGTACAAAGTTTTAAAAATAAGTATTTCAGAAAAAAATTGCCATAATTAAAACAGACTTACCCTTGCAACAAACAGAAATTATCACTCTCACTAAAAGAAGCAAGAAAACTAACTCATACAGATAAAGCAACTAGCCTAGTACATCACTGGTCAGAATGGGTTGCTAACAGATTAACTCATTAGTCTACTATAATCATTCACATAAATTCAGTGGTAATCGAAGCTATCTGTATCTGGATTAATTGAAGAGAGTTCATAACCTTCTCTGAAAAACAAAGATACTAAATTGGAAGCATTCCCACCAGACCTCATTTCCTAGGCTGTATTACAGATCCTAAAATTATGGGTTCTTGTTTTGTTACTGAAATTAAATTTAAGTGTTATATCATAACATAGCTAAACATTCTAATAACCAAAAGCACTCTTTGAAATAACTTTATTCCAAACTACAGATTAAAATGAAATACATAAGCATGATCCATAAGCATTTATTAATTTTCTGAATCATGATTACTTTCTAAAATAATGTAATCTCACTTTAAAAGCACTGTTAATATTGATTAATGCTTTTAAAGAAAAAGGGTTTTTTTAGCAATGTAAGAGACTTTTATTTGCGTATGTATAAAACCAAAGCCTCCCTTACCAACTTAACCTTTTATTCAACAGATTTTCTTTTTTAATGAGCTTTTTCAGGTTGAATAGATTATTTTTCCCAGCCCATCAAATACAGAGAATGTTTCTGACAGAGAAAAATACAGGTTCTGGAGATGAGCCAGTGTGACTCCCAGAGCTCTGGCCTGGAGAAACAGAACAGAATGGGTAAGCACTGAACAATGGCTTTACACACAGGTACTGAGAGACTCTCCTTAACACCATCCAAGCTTTGAGGACAGAGCCCACAGATAGACCTGTAAACCCCTGCAACTACACTGAACTGAGCTGGCCTTCGAAGAACAAATGGCAAGGACTTGAATACTTTCCAGAGCAGCTCACTCCTGGAGGACCCAGTGCCACTGCATTAGTCCATTTTCATACTACTATAAAGACATATTCAAGACCAGGTAATTTATTTTTAAAAAAGAGGTTTAATGGACTCACAGTTCCACATGGCTGGGGAGGCCTCACAATCATGGCAGAAGTGGAAGGAGCAAAGGCACATCTCACATGGTGGCAAGCAAGACAACATGTGCAGGGGAACTGCCCTTTATAAACCATCAGATCTCCTGAGACTTGTTCACTATCATGAGAACAGCACAGGAAAACCCTCCCACTGGGTCTCTCCCACAACATGGGAAGATTATGGGAGCTAATATAAAATTCAAGATGAGATTCGGGTGGGGACACAGCCAAATCATATCAGCCACCCACTGATCTGAGAAATTCTGGAGCTTTATTTGTTTAAACAGACCATATTATAAATTGGAAAGAAATCATATTTAAGGAAGTTCAGTCCGAAAAAAATCTAAAGCAGTGCAGCCTGAAACACTGTTTTCTACTGGGGCCCAGCTCTCTCACTGAGCCATGTCACATGACCTTGAACAAGCCATTTGAGGCCATCCCCATGCCCCTCCCCTCTCATGATAGCTCTGAGGGTCATGTGCATGGATTTGAAACTTTAAAACTGTTTGTTCTCAAACGTGTTTTTATGAGCAATGATGCTCTGTTATTATAATCCTCCTTCACATATAACAATTTCATTTTTCAAAAGCAAGGTTTACTTTTGGAATTATACATTTCCAAAACAACAGCTTTCTAAATTTCATTTTTAAAAAGTGAATAAACTTTTGGAAAGAATGCCAGAGCTACTATCCAAAGAGAGATGTCTGATTAGAAGTTTATGAATTAACCACTGTCTAATTGTTAAACAAGTATGCTATTTGTCTGTTTAGATCATATACCTTTCACAGTAATTATAAGCCACTAAGTAAAAATTATTTGAATTTCATAAGCTTACTTTAATTTTTAGAGTATTCTTACTTCACACTCAAAAATCAACATATTACTTTCATATATTAGCATACTTTAGACTAATATTTGAGTTCAAAGACAGCTAATTTATGAGTCTGTTTGTTTTGAGACAGAGTCTCACTCTGTCACCCAGGTTGGAGTTTGGTGGTACAATCTTGACTCACTGCAGCCTCGACCTCCCAGGCTCAGATGATCCTCCCACTGCAGCCTCCCAAGCAGCTGAGATTATAGGCATACGCCATAATACCCAGCTAATTTTTTGTAGAGACAGGGTTTCACCATGTTGCCCAGGCTCTTCTCAAACTCCTGGGCTCAAGCAATATGCCCACCTCAGCTTCCCAAAGTGCTGGAATTACAGGCATGAGCCACTGTGCCTGGCCTGTTCTTTAATTAATTAATTAATTAAGTCAATGCCATGTGGCCACAACCCACCTGCTAAAAGCCCCAAGCTGCAGCTGGGTGATCCCTTTTTGCTTCAGGAAGTCTCAGACACACTGGCAAAAATTCTGTTTCTTAAGCAAGTCAGCCAACAACTGCTTCTGAACAACTCTCTCCTCTATTCCCCAGTGCCATTTAGTCCCTAAACAGACATGAAAGCATCCATCGTTCTGCTCTAAATTCAGCAAAAATCCACAATTTATCATACTATTTTTAGTCCCACCCCATATCTGCATAGAGTTTTGAAGTCTACAAAGCATTTTTCCTATTGTGTCTCCCTTTCTACTGCTTCATACTGATGAAATTCAGATGCTACTCCTGATATCCAAAACAGGTCTACAAGCTGGAGTTGAGAGTGCTTCATCAAAAATGAGACCAAAGTGCTCCAGCAGGATGGAAATGTCAAAGCTAGTAGAGTCCGCTTATGTGTGCCAGCCCCCTGAGACTACACAGGACAAGGCAGCCCAGGTAGAGACACACTGCTCAAAAGTGGAGCTAGGAGTGTTACCCGTGTATCCCTGAAAGGGTCCTTTGGTCCCCTGAGGCCCTCCAGGCTGCACCTGCCTTGGTCTAAAAGCTGGATGGGCCCCTCCAGACTCAGCCTGCCAGCTCCTGAATAGGAGCCAAGTACGCACCGGAAAGTAAAAATGTTGTCCAAGATTGTGACTGACTTTTAATCCTAGGAGTTACTCTACCTTACTAAAGATTGTAAACTGAATAAAACCAAAATGGCATTTTTCTTTTATTGCTTTAGAAAATATTTTTATAGCTATTATTTTCCAGCTAATATTTATTGGGAATCCCCCAAATGCCTAGAAGTGCACTTAATTTCAAGGACGGGGTATATAAGTTTATGCAAAGACTCAAATGCAGACACTTCTCAGTGCCTGCATGCTGCCCCCTGGGCCCGCCCTGTGTCAGCCCCAACCACTGCGGACAGTTCCACGTTAGCTTCAGCTCAGCTGACAGTCAGTACTCCTCACCATGCACTGCAGGTCTTTTTGTCATGAGGCCTTCTCAGAAGCCATGGAAGCCTGCTGGCCTGCTTGAACTGCCAAGGCAGACAGGAACCAGTGGCTAAAGGCCCTACCTCTCATCCTCTGGACACATACCCTGGAAAGCATTCTGTCCACTTCAAATAAGTGGGCTGGTTTGAAAGACCCCAGATCTACCTCCATCCCTGCCCAGCTACAAGAATCTGGCAAGCCCTATGCCCTAATCTTTTCGGGCAGTGTTCTTAGCCTAGATCTTGGACTATGCCCCAAAAGGATGACAGAGCCTACTAAAACCACGATTCTCAATCTTAGCTACAGTTTAGAAGCACCTGGAGAGCTTTGAAAAGTCTTGATGCTCAGACCACTCTCCAGAAAAATTTCACTGAACCGTTTTGGGGAGGGGCCCAAGCTGCACAGGGCTCAGCCTATGCTGGGACCTGAAAGTTCTAACGTTGGCCAGGAGCAAGATGCAGTGAGACAACTCTCAAAGGGGGCAGTCATGAGAGGGTTAAGACAAACCCTCTCTTTATCAGAATATACTGGAGGCAAAGGAGCCACAGAAAGACAGCTAGGCAGATTATGTACCAACAATTTTTAAAACTACCAGCTGTTGGCTGGGAGCGATGGCTCACGCCTATAATCCCAGCACTTTGGGAGGCGGAGGCAGGCAGATTGCCTGAGGTCGGGAGTTCAAGACCAGCCTGCCCAACATAGTGAAACCCCTCTCTACTAAAAATACAAAAATTAGCTCAGTGTGGTGGCACATGCCTATAATCCCAGCTACTCTGGAAGCTGAGGCAGGAGAATCACTTGAACCCCGGAGGCGGAGGTTGCAGTGAGCCAAGATCACACCACTGTACTCCAGCCGGTGTAACAGAGTGAGACTCCATCTAAAAACAAACAAACCAAACAAACAAACAAAAACTAACCAGCTGTTTTAACAGGTTTTTTGAAAATCCACCTCTTGCCACTGCTCTGAAATGGTATCCTTTATTATATTCTCAACTTCCCATAAATAATCAGCTTCTCTTTCAGGTTTTTCATCTAGTCTGTTAATAGGTTTCTCTCCTGCTCTGCCAGTACCATCTGTTGCATTACTAGAGTGTTGAAACACATTTTTATATTTAGGAAGACCAGTACCCTCTGTGAGATTTTTTAAAATTACATTTATCTTTTTAATTCCACTGGAATTTATTCTAAGGTATGGTATAAAGGATCTAAAATCATTAATTTTCCATAATTGCAACCAGTTGCCCAATTACTACCTGCTGAGAAATCCTCCATCTGCCTTTAGTTTGTAATGCCTGCTTTATCACATGTTACAACCATACACAGCAAATAGCACATAGTCAATTCTGAGCTGCCTCTTGCTTTCCCATAATTGGTCTAAGATCCCAGCCCTTGGGGAACTTATATTTTGGCAGGGGAAAGAGACAATAAATGTAAAAAGTAAATAACCAATAGATACAGTGACAATATTTTAAAAGATAAGTCTGACAAAGGAAATCAGAAGTGGAGCAGCATGGGGCACTGGGGGTTCAGTGCAGGGCAGCTGCAGCATGAAGTAGGGTGATCAGCGTGCAGGCCAGAAGTACAGAGCGGGAGGGTAGATTTCATCACGGAGAAGGATGGCCAGGATGTGGGCAGGGAGGACGGGGCCGTGATAGGCTGCAACATGACAGGGTGACAGGGCTGATTTCACAGGTGTGTGACCTGAGCAAGCACACAGGGCCTCGCACTCAACTGGTTCTGCACTTAATTAAATGCTCTGCTATAGCCATGTAGAAACTGTTAACAATTTTACCTGTTTTGTTTTTGTGTTTGTTTTTGTTTTGAGACAGGGTCTTGCTCCGTCACCCAGACTGGAGTTCAGTGGTGCAGTCTCGGCTCACTGCAGCCTTGACCTCCTGGGCCCAAGTAATCCTCCCAACTCAGCCTCCTGAGTAGCAGGGACTACAGACGTGCACCACCACAGTGGGCTAGGTTTTTGGTGTGTTGTTTTGTTTAAATTTTGTAAAGATAACATCTCCCTGCGTTGCCCAGCCTAGTCTCAAACTCCTGGGCTCAAGCAATCCACTTGCCTCCACCTCCCAAAGTGCTGGAATTACAGGCATGAGCCACTCATCCAGCCCAATTTTACCTTCGAATGTGTGTTTTGTAGGTGAAGTCCAACAGGACTGTGGTGCATGAGCATAAGCAGAGGTGATACACACAATTTGGGGGTCTGACGCCTTTCCCTGCTGCCCACTGAGCACAGCACTTGGGATTCCATGAGCACAGCACTGGGTGGGCCCACAATGGGTGGGGGTTCAGCGACACTCAACTCACATGTACAGTAAGCGTGTTACTTCTACAACTGAGTAAGGGGGTGCTGACAGCCCCAAGAGCCCACACTTTCCATCTGAACCAGAACTTGCCTTGAACACAGAAAGAGCAATGGTGTTCTAAGAAAGATGAATGGCTTTGGGAGGCCAAGGCGGGTGGATCACGAGGTCAGGAGACTGAGACCATCTTGGCTAACACAGTGAAACCCTATCTCTACTAAAAATACAAAAATTAGCCGGGCTTGGTGGCGGGCGCCTGTAGTCCCAGCTACTCGGGAGGCTGAGACAGGAGAATGGTGTGAACCCGGGAGGCGGACGCTGCAGTGAGCGGAGATCGCGCCACTGCACTCCAACCTGGGTGACAGAGCAAGACTCCATCTCAAAAAAAAAAAAGAAAGAAAGATGAATGGCTGAGAAAGCCCATCAGAGTCTTTCTCGCTCGAGTCTTGTCTTGTGTTAGCCACCACTTCCCCTGGACATGCTGACTCAGAAAGCAAACAAGGCGACCCACGGCTCCCCGACCTGACAGTCCCTCCTGACTCATCAGTGAACTGAACAAGACAGTGGTGGCAGGACATGTGTGAGACAAAAAGAAGGAATATGTTAGTTCCTACTGTTCTGGTAAGAATGAAATTCATATGATGTAGGAGCTACAAAATACAAACTGTGTAATTCTGGTCATTCCACATACAAGTTAAATTTGCATTTTTTTTTTTTTTTGAGATGGAGTCTTTCTCTGTTGCCCAGGCTGGAGTGCAGTGGCGCAATCTCAGCTCACTGCAAGCTCTGCCTCCCGGGTTCACGCCATTCTCCTGCCTCAGCCTCCCGAGTAGCTGGGACTACAAGCCGCTGCCACCACACCCGGCTGATTTTTTGTATTTTTAGTAGAGACGAGGTTTCACCGTGTTAGGTAGGATGGTCTCAATCTCCTGACCTCGTGATCCGCCCGCCTCGGCCTTAAATTTGCATTTAAAACTGGCACTGCACAATATAAATGGTAAAATTCACGCTAATAAATTTTTTATTTGTCCTTGGTTATAATGACTTAGAAAATAGAAGCACCATGACAAGTGGAGGAGGAAGAGAGAGAGATGAAAGAAGAGAAAATGATTTGCCTTTTAGTGCCTTTAAAAGTACTTTTCTACTGCTTTTTGAACAAGGAATCTGGCATTTTTCATTTTACACTGAGCCCTGAAAATGCTCTAATTCAGCCTATGGGTGACCTAGGAAAAAGGTCCCCAAGCAAGGCACTGGGCACTCTCTTGTCATCCTGGTCCCTCGCTGTACATCCCAGATCATTGCTCCCAAACTCAGCTGCAGATGCAACCATCTCTGGTCCCATTCCCAGAGAATCTGGTGTCATTGGCTTGGGGTACAGCCTATGCACTGGGAATTTTCACAGCAACTCAGGTGATTCTAATGCACATTCAAGGTTGAAAACCAGTGGCTTAGGTCAAAGCTACCAAGTACTAAGCACACCTGCCCACCAACAGCCACAGATCCTGCAGTTGGCCTCCCAGCAAGGCCTGCCATGGTATCAGAGAAGACTGCACCAGCTTCCTATACCCGTGACCTGGTCTTTTATCTATAATATGAGCCAACAACGAAGGACCACTGGCTATTTGAGGGAGATTATCAGCACCAAAGAGAAGGGATCAGGTGAACAAAGAGAACAACTGGTCCTGCAGGGCCAACAGTGATTCAGGGAACAGAAGAGATCTTTTCAAAGCCCTGCTCCTGATGTGGGCCCCATCTAGGTTGATGACACCACTCTCCCCTGGCCCCTGCCCATCTGTTCCTGCTCTGTTCCTCTCTACCCTGGCCCAGTGCAGCAGTTCTCACCTTTCAGGTCTTTCTGCCTCCTTTACCTCGCCCAGTCCAATCTATCTGCCATCCTGCTACAAGAGGGTCACAGCTGAGGACTACTTCTGACCTTCCCTTCACTGCAAATCCCTCCTCAGTGGCTGCTCACTGCCCACCACCAAAGAACAAAGGTACACGCTCCTTACCAGGACACAGCATTGCCACCATCTGGCTGCCTCTCCATCCTCATCACCCTCCCCACCCCCTGCTTTCTTGCCCCATCAGGCTCACCTGCTTTCATTCCCCAGGAGGTTCAAGCCTCCATGCTCATGTCCTGATCTTCTGGGCATGCACCACCCTTGCCCCAAGCTTTCAGACCCAGCTGCCTCTTCCTCAACCTTCGAGATGCAACTAAGACATCTGTTCTGTGCTCAGGGACACCTATTCTGACGACCAAGTCCCCACCAAACCTCCCTGTATTCCACTCACTCCCTCAGCACTGGGCAAATAACATCCTCTCGGAACTGCCCCAATGTGACTTCCATCTCCCTAAGGGAGAAGCTCTTGAAGAAAAAAACCATGGCTTATCGCTCTTTCTAGCACCCACCACACAGAAATCTGGCATATGAAAAGTAGTTAATAAATATTTATTAAAAAGGAACCAAATGGAGGCAACCACCCCAATTTCTACATGTAAAGTTAAGGGTCAAGTATAGAAATGAGCCTCTCACTCAAAGCCAATGAAAACACCAATACATTTTGGAAAATAGATATTCACGATGAAAATTAAGTTATTTGCATTTGTTATTTCTGAAATACTTGGCCTTTGAGACTCTCAGCTTGATTGATTAGAAGAGCAGAGAAAGTTGGAATTCCTTTTCCCCATTGTCAGAGCTTTACTTTGTTCTGCTGAGCTCAAGTTAAAGCCAAATGTAAGTGGTTCATCTCAGAAGGTCAGGGCTGATGAGCCTGAAATGCAATGGGGTCCATATGGCTCATTAACATGCATGCCCTCCTCTCTCGACATCTGATTTCCATCAGCATACAAAGACTGATGCCTGCAAAGTTCCTAAGGGTCCCCAGTGGAGATTTCAAAACCATGTTGGGTTGTGGGTTTTTTCTGGAGAATAAAGTCTAACGAAAAACACTGTCAACAGAGACAGCCAATGAGGGCACATGAGGAAGGCAGACCTATGAATGGCCAACTGTCAACACCACAGAGTCACCGGTTCCTAGCACCAGAAAGGCCCCATAGGATCACCTGGCCCAACCCTCTAACCCGACACACGAAGACACCAAATCCAAGAGGCTCTGTGATGTGACCAAAGTCAGTTAGTAGGAGTCCTGCCAGAATTCCCAGGCACCCAACTCCCAGACCTACTTTAGGCTACTCCTCTTTTCCTTCCTTTAGTTCCTCAAGGGTTTTCATGAGAAAAATAAGGGACAAAACTGCACTCAGCATCATTTGTATTGCCCCAGCCTTTAACAGAGAGACAGATGGGGTGAATGGTAGATTCAGGACTATAGGAAGCCCAGGGACCCCCTTGAGATGCTGCCCACAAGCTCCATGGGAAGGTGTGTGCACAGCAGCAGGCATCTGCACAAGGAAAGCCCCTTTCCTTACAAACCCATGAGGACATTCTTCCATGATGGGCATTTCAGCCACCTACAGAACAAATGCCAGACCAAAGCCAGCTGCCAACTCGTCACAGGCGTTGACAGCCACAAAGACGGGGTACATAGTGAAGGTGTGTCATGCCTGCCAGAGCCTTGTACCTGTCCAGTGAAGCCTCGCTTCTGCTTTGGTCTCTCGCAGGGCCTTGGACACAAATGTAAGGTAGACGCCTAACAACAGGCCTCCACTATCTGCAGCAGCAATCCAAGGCCTTGGATGATCTCATTTCAAATGCCAAGCATTCCACGTCTCTAGGAAGGATGAAGGAAAAAATACCCTCAGAATTACTATTTATACACTATGCCCAGAATCTTAAACTGATGACTGAAACATGTCCACTCTGCCATATGCTAAAATACTGACATTTCATTTTTAGCGCCTTGAAATATATAGTCCTTAAAACACTATGAAAAAGGAACCCATCAAAGCCCCAAACTGACTCCCAGTGTGGTTCCTGTTGTTGCTGTTATTTTTCAGGCTGAAGGCCACAGACCTTTTATCCTTACCCATAACCCAGGTACCAAAACATAAAAATGAATGCCACATTTCTGCAAAACACCACTTCAGCCAGGAATAGGATTCCAATGTAGTGTAAATGTTAAGAAACCTCTGTGGTTCCTTTGTATAGTATTCCACTATTAACAGGCAAACCTGGGAATTCTAGGAATGCAATTAAGCATTAAAAACAAAAACACCCAACAACAGGCACACAGAGACTTCATTTTAGGTATTGAGGCCACATCTCCAAAGCTTGCAGGAGCTGGTATCTAAATCTATCTCATTTTCCCAGAACTGGTACGAAGACACAACTGGCCACATGCCTCTGCTTCTGGTCCAGGCACTGCCATCTAGAGTCACACACAGATTTCTCCCAGCAGGTATGTAAATTAGGAGACCAGTTCCTCCTTGTTTCCATTTCTGCAGGTGAAAAATTAGATGCTTCAATAAAACTCCTGATGCTGCACTCCTCTCCAAGTCCCGAATTTATCTCTCTCTCTCTCTCTCTCATCTATCTACCTAACTTTATAGAACTCCATGTACCACAGTTGATTGATTGATTGATTCAATGATAGGTTGATTTACAGACAAGTTCTCACTTTGTTGCCCAAGCCGGAGTCCAGACGCACGATCATGGCTCACTGTGGCCTCAACCCCCTGGGTTCAAGCGATTCTTCGCCTCAGCCTTCCAACTGGCTGGGACTACACACGTGCACCACCACATTCTGCTAATTTTTTTTTATTATTTGTAGAGATGGAGTCTTGCTATGTTGCACAGGCAGGTCTCAAACTCCTGGGCTCATGCGATATTCCTGCCTTGGGCTCCCAAAGTCTTGGGATTATAAACGTGAGCCACTGCGCCCAGCCCCATATGCCACGGTTGAATGAAGTAAGCTGAGCTCTGACCTGATTCCTTTCCTCCTCCTTCCCTTGATTTGCCTAATGTCACGCCTCAGTATGGAACTGATTTATCTCAAATCTATCCTGGGTACTGAAATAGACTTGGAATGAATTCCTGAATGGACGTCTCATCTCACCTGATGCCAAGTAAAGGAACCAAGATGAGAAATGAATCTACACAGGTTCCAGGCAACTCTTTCAGGTCTATTATTCTTAACCTTTGATGATTCCTCCTCCTGCTTCATTTTATTAAATTCTATTAAGAAAGACATGAAAGAAGCATAAAAGAAAAGTTGGCTGAGCCTACCTGGTATTTTATTCACAGGTCACATCTGGGAGGTATACATGTTCTGTTTGTTAAACCTGACAGTTTTCCCAAAATATCTCCTTCTTGGAGAAAGCTACATAGTTTTGAGGCAATTTTATCGTTAACAATAATTCTCACTCAGTGAGACACTAACTTAGAACAAGTCCCTGTAAAACTCCCAGTTTAGCCATTTATTGAATAATATAATTCCACCAACTTAAAGATTGTAGAGCCTATATCAACATGCGCTAAAGTGAGGTGTTGTTGTATCATTCTCTGTACTTCTAGTATGTTTGAAATACTTCAAATTTTAAAAACAATAACAAACATTATAAAAGAGCAATTTTCTATTACCTAGAAAATCTAGATCCACAAAAGGAGATGCAAAAAAAGTAATTTTGCATCATCATTAGTAAGAGCAAAAAATTGCGACCAACTCCACAAATCCATCAAAAGGAAAATAGCTACACAAAATGCAGTATATTCATAGGAGAGAATCCCATCTTGCAGTTAGAATGAATGATCTAGCTGCATATGTAACCACACAAATGCCCTTGTGGAGTGGGAAAGAAAGCATGTTTCAGAAAAACATAGGCAATACGGGACCATTTCTGTCAAGCACTTGTGCACATACAAGCGCATGTACACACACATACACATACACACAAACACACACCCTGAATCTAACCTTAAGGAAACATCAGACAAACCCAAATTAAGGGACATGCTTCAAAATAATGGGCTTGTATTCTTCCAGAGACTCAAGGTCATGAAAATCAAGGAAAGACTGAGGAAATGATCCAGAATGAAGGACGCTAAAGACACATGACAACCAAATACAACGCATGATTCTGAACTGGATCCTTTCACTATGAGGACCTTCTTGGGACTCTCTTCCAGCATGGCTGAAGACAACTCTTCATACAAGATGGTAGCAACAAGTCATAGGCGCAGTTGCACCAAATTCACAGAAGATTAATTGAAAATTCTCATCAATAGCTTCAATCAAAAACTTTACTCAGATTATGCTATCAAACAAAAACTTGCTTTAGAAATCAATACAGAAGATCCACCCAGAATCCAGATTTGGTTTCAGAATCGAAGAGCTAGGCACAGATTCCAGGAAAGACCAGACCTGAGACTTTAGAGTCAAGCCAGAGCCATAAGCAAGATCAACCTGGTAGAGAAGCCAGACGGTGTCGTACTACCTATAGCACCTCTCAACTATGCACTCTCGACAAGGCATTTATGAAAAACCCATACCCTGGGATTGATTCCAGAGAACAAATTGCTAAATAAATTGGTGCTCCAGGCTGAGCATGGTGGCTCACACCTGTAATCCCAACACTTTGGGAGGCTGAGGCGGGTGGATCACCTAAGGTCAGGAGTTCGAAACCAGTCTGACCAACATGGAGAAACCCCATCTCTACTAAAAATACAAAATTAGCCGGGCATGGTGGCACATGCCTGCAATCCCAGCTACTGGGGAGGCTGAGGCGGGAGAATGACTTGAACCCAGGAGGCAGAGGTTGCGGTTAGCAGAGATCGCGCCATTGCACTCCAGTCTGGGCAACAAGAAAGAAACTCTGTCTCAAAAAAAAAAGAAGAAGAAAAGAAAAAAAAAAAAAAAGAAGGAAAGAAATTGGTGCTCCAGAGTCAAGAGTCCAAATTTGGTTCCAAAATCAAAGATCTAGATTTCATCTTCAGAGAAAAAGGGAACCTGTTGTGTCCTTAGAAAAAGAAGACCAGGGGCAAGATCTCTGAGGGACTTCAAGGTACAGAAGACACATACAATAGCACCAACCTCACTAGCAACTCTCACTTCTCTAGAGCCAGAACATGGTGAAAACACTCAAGTTCAGTGTATTTAGTATTATCAACTTGGGTCCCAAATCTCTCTCACGGTCTTCCTGGGAGTCGATCCTTCTGCTGAAACTGCAAGCTAAGCCTTCTGAAGAGGGTAAAGAACTTGGCCAGGTGTGGTGGCTCATACTTGTAATCTCAGCACTTTGGGAGGCAGAGGCAGGAATATTGCTTGAGCCCAGGAGATTGAAACCAGCCTGAGCAACATAGCAAGACCCTGTCTCTATGATAAAAAATAAAATAAAATAAATAAAAAGAACTGTAGGAGGCAGAGATAGGTACAAGAGGCACCACACTACCCTACTGACAGCCTGGATCCAGAGTTCCGCAGACCTTGAGACAATGAAAATAAACTTAATAATAATAGTAATAAAAGACCTCCTTGGGATAACTGGTAAATTACGAATGGAGTCTGAAGATGGCTGCTAGTAAAATGTCAATGCTAATTTTATGATTTTGACAGCTGTTTTGGGGCTTCTATAAGAGAATGTCCCTGTTTGCAGGAAATATACTAATGAATTCAGGGGTGAGAAGGCATCAGGCCAACAACTTACTCTCAAGTGATTTCAGAAAATAAAGTCCCTGATACTGTTCTCCCAGCCTGTCTGCAAGTAAAAACATCATACACCTTATACCATACTAAAACTAACTCAAAATGGATCAAATATCTAAATGTAAAAGCTAAAACTATAAAACTCTCAGAAGAAAACATAAAGAAAAAGCTTCATGATTTAGATTTGGCAATGATTTCTTAGCTATAATATCAAAAGCACAGGCAACAAAAGCAAAAATAGACAAATTGGATTTCATCAGAATTAAAAACTTCTGTACATCAGAAAACACCACCAACAGAGTGAAAAGGTAATCCACAGGATGACAGAAAATATTTGCAGATCATCTATCTGTTAAGAAATTAATACACAGAATACATAAAGAACTTCTGCAATTCAACAATAAAAAAACACAAACCAATTCAAAACTGGGCAAAGAACTGAAATAGATCTCCAAAGAAGATATATAAATGGCCAAGAAGCACATGAAAAGATGCTCAACATCACTAATCATTAGAGAAATGTAAATCAAAACCACAATGAGATACCCTTCACACTTATTAGGATGACTAGTATCACAAAACACACACACACACAAACACACACACACAAAACAGCAAATGTTGGTGAGGATGTGGGGAAATCAGAACCCTTGAGCATTGCCGGTAGGAATGTAAAATGGTACAAACACTGTGGAAAACAGTATAGTGGTTCCTCAAAAAAATTAAACAAAGAACTACCATACGATCCACAACCTGTACCTAGGTATTTACCCAAAGGAATTAAAACCAGGGTCTTGAAGAGATATTCGTACACCAATGTTAACAGCAGCACTATTCACAATAATGAAAAAGTGGAAACAACCCAAGTGTGCGTGGATAAACGAATGGATAGACAAAATGTGGTATATAAGAGAATATTCTGTGGCCATAAAAAGAAAACTCTGACACATGCTATGAACATAAGGCTCAACATGGATGAATCTTGAAGAAATTATGCTAAGCGACATAAGCCAGTCACAAAGGGACAAATACCATATGATTATCCATACGATACTCAGAGTGGTCAAATTCAAAAGGCAGAAAGTATTATAGAAGGGCCGTTGCCAGTGGCTGAAGGGAGAAGAGAATCAGGAATTACTACTTAAGGGTAAAGTTTCAATTTTGTAAGATAAAAAGAATTCTGTAGATAGTCTGGGAGCAGTGGCTCACACCTGTAATCCCAGCACTTTGGGAGGCCGAAGCGGGTAGATCACTTGAGGTCAGGAGTTTGAGACCAGCCTGGCCAACATGGCGAAACCTCATCTCTACTAAAAATACAAAAATTAGTCAGGCATGGTGATGCATGCCTGTAATCCCAGCTACTAGGGAGGCTGAGACAGGAGAATTGCTTGAATCCGGGAGGTGGAGGTTGCAGTGAGCTGAGATCACTCCACTGTACTCCAGCCTGGGCGACAGAGTGAGACTCCATCTCAAAAAAAAAAAAAAATTCTGCAGATAGATGGTGATAATAATAGTTGCATAACAATGTGAATATACTAATGCCACAAAACTGTATACCTAAAAATTTTAGGTTATGTACAATTTAACACAATTTAAAAAAATCTTCTGACACACACACACCCAGAGATACCAGGTGTAAATGTAGGTAAACATATTTTTGTTAAGTCTGGAAGTAAATACATAGTACTTATTAACGGCGCTACCTCTGAGAATGAGAGTTATTGTCAAAAATATTTTTGGTGTATCTTAAACTTCTAAATTCTTAAAAGAATACTGATTTTATGTATTAGGTATAACAAAAATTGATATAAAAATGCTATTTTATGGACTCATGAGAAAAAAGATAGGAAAATAACTGTTTCTATAAAAATACCTTTCTACCCAGGAATACTATAAAAGCTTACTATTAAAAAATAACATTTCTAAATTGTTACTTTCCAGTTAATACACTGCTTTCTTGCTTGGAATTTTTTTTCAAGTAGTAATTATGATAATAAGAGACTCTTCCCAAGAGAAAATGAAGGGGGCAAAGGGACAACATGAAACTTAAAAAAAGAAAAAAATCCTCAGAGCATAAGGCCAGATCTGGTCTGGATTTCAAAATGAAATTTTATAGAACTTATACTTATCCCCTGAAGGTTTCATGACCCAACAATGACACGAATGGTTAATAATAGCCTTTGCCCTCCTCTGCAGTCAATCAGCCATGCAATTCCTGAACAGAGCCACTGCCCGGGGGATATTATGTGAGTATCATGTTCCTGACTTAGCAAAGGAGAAGTGGAAAATGGAAACAAGGCCACAAACTTAGAACTTTCCATTACACAGAAATTGAGGCTTCCGGGCTTCACTTTCATGATTAAAAATAGAAAAAGAAATTGACTTCACATTTTATGGAAAATAGTCAAAGGAATATATCTTATGTGAAAAATATTCATAGACATGCCATTCTTTTGTGTTTCGTATTGACAGAAATAATTGCGATGGTGGAGCTAGTGAGGTATAAAGTGGCTGCTGCGAGACTCTTGACCAGCAAGCAGCAAGAGGCACGCTGGAGCCCACAGTGTGACAACCTTCTCCAGTCCTGACTTCCACTCCGCCTCTGGAGCAGCTGCCTCCCTTCTGACAATGACTTTCCATAATTTCCAAGCTCAATGAACACCAGGAAACATACTTTTCCAAAAATAAATCTTTCTTTTTCTGACAAGCTCCTATGACAGACATTTAGAAATTTCCCTGAAAATATTAGCTACAATAGTATACATAAATCAAATTCAATACACGTTTCTTGGGCTTTTTACAGTACCTTTTTATAATTAACGTTTTTGTATTTGGGGGAAAACTGGACAATAGTGAAACATTTGGCTTCATGTTGACCAGGAAAAAGGAAGCTGCTTCCCTGAACTTGCTTGCTTTTTTTTTTTTTTTTCCTTAAAAAAAAAAAAAAACCATCAAACAAGTTCTGGCTTTTGTGTCCAGACTGTGCCCAAGGATCACTAAAAACCAGGCATGAGCATCGCACTCCTTGATGTCCAATGTCTGATGTCATCATAGAAACTCATGCCATGGAATCCCTCCACCATGCTGGCCTTGGAGGCAAGAATGGGGTCATTCCTGCAGTGAACTGTGGGAGGTTGAACTTTACAATATTACTCTCTAATGCTCAAGCCACAGTATGAAAGAACCAAACATGAGTCACTGACAGAAAAGCTCTACTGTGGAAGGCAGAACATGAGAGTGGTTGAGGGCCTCCAAAGTGTATCCAGAATCTTTCCACAGCTCCTAAATGTCCTCTCTGCCACCCTGTCACAAGCCACACATCCCCCGATCCTGAGCCTACACTAAACCTAGTCTCATCCATCTCTGCAAACACAAATCAGAGCTCTCAACATTCTAATAGGTCTTTGGCTTACTAACAATAAAAGCCAAATTCCTTACCTTGGCCCATGAGGCCTTGTTCCATCAAGCCCAGGTCACAGCTCTGGCCTCAGGTTCTGCCCCTCTGCCTGTCACCCTCCAAGCTCCAGCCACACTGGCCTTTCTTCCACCAGTCACCCTAGAGCTCTGCATCTGCTGACCCCTCTGTCTGGCACTCTTCCTTCAGTCTTCACTGGCTCCCTCTTATCTCAGCATCCTTCCCTAGCACTTGTACCTAAAGGGACCTCTAGCCAATAGCATTCTCTATACCTAACCCTGTTTGATTTCTTTATATCATCAGAATTTTAAATTATACTTGTTTTTGTTTTTGTTTTTGTTTGTCTCTCCACTAGAATGGAAGCTTCATGAGGGTACAATGTTGGTTCAGTGCTGGACCTACATGCAGGGCCAGCACAGAGCAAGCACCCAATAACAATCTGCTGGATGAAGGTATGGGATGAGTAGGTAGTGGACAGGTGGATGGATGGATGGATGGATGGATGGATGGATGGATGGATGGGCAGATGGATGGACATATGGATGGATGGATAAGTGGATAAATGAACAAGCAAGCAAACTAACAAACAAATGAGCATGAGCTTTTTATTCAAGGGCATTACCACTATGAAATCCTTGCCACACCACGTGATGGGGAGCCAAAGGCAGGAAGAAAGGCCTCGCCTGGATGGGCACTGAGGTAAGCATCATGTGTGAAGAGCTACCTATCTGAAATGAAGCTTAAAAGATGGGGAAGATGTCAGCAGGTAGAGAAGGGGAAGGAGTTCATTTCAGGTGGATGAGCAGAGACACAAAGGAGAAAAAATTGTGACACTTACTCATGAAACAATAAATAATCTGCAGGAAACTAGTCTACAATTCATTGTGAAAAGCTTTTACCATGAACTGAATAGGTAATAATACATCATAAAATATGAGCCCTTAACAATTTCCCATGTGTGTTTAAATGTAAATGATCAGCGAACTGCCCATGGAAGCCTCCACATTCATGCATTTCATTAAATTACAATTTCCATGCAGAGGCTAAGATGTCGATCACCCTGGGTTTTTATTCTAGTTCCATTAACACTTCGACAGATGAGTAAGGCATTCCATGTCTGGTACTCAGAAAGCCAAGAAAACTATAAATTACTTTCAACTACAAGTCTTAAAGTGGCTACACTGCTACAATCTTGCCCACTCATTGAGCAATCCACATGTTGGGCTCATCTCTCCTAGGAAAAAAGTTATTACCACAGCACATGTCTCAATGTCACCCAGCAGAGCGGCTGATCATCAGTCACTAACATATTGAGCTGTTGTTGCTGCATCGGCTTTTCCCTGACACATCTGTAATTGTGTTGAGAAGGCACCATATTCTGGAAACATTTTCATCACTGCCTGTGTGGCAGGGGGAAGGGGTGTTGGGAGACTGAGGGCTCATTGATGAATAAGAACAGCCTCACATGTGACCTCAATAATCAAGCAAAGCCTTCTTATTTCCTGGCAGCTGCAGTAACATAGGTTGTAAAGTATTTTTAGACATTTGGGGGTGGGGAAGGCAGGGCAGGGTGGTCCAGAAGAAACCAACACCTGGAGCAGATGATCACTGCAAGGCCTGATTCTCTCTATTCCAGTAGTTCTCAAATGTCAGTGTGCTTAGGAGCACACAAGGACCTGGTTAGAAACATAAATGGGCTACTCTTCTGCCTTCCTCATCCAGATACTCCAGGAACTCTGGCTCAGAAAACCTGGGTGGGCCCAGGACTCTGCATTTTAGTAAGCACCATGGGTGGCTTGATGCCAGTGGTCCTCAGTCTGCCATTTGAGGAACACTACCACCAACCCCTGGATAACTTTGGTAGAGAAAGAATGTGTAATCTCTGCACACAACAGCCCCAGTCCATCAGCCTCTTCACTTCTTGGGACCTCCAGAGAATGTGACAAATGTCCTGGTCCCCTTTTTCCCAGCAAAAGGCACTTGCACACATCCACACACACAAAACTTGTGGGATAAGCTCAGGCCAGTCTGTGAGCCCCTAAGAGTCTACTTGATCCAATTCACACCCCACTGGCCCATCCTAACCTTCTCTTAAAGACTAAGATTAAAAAAGATAACTACCTCATCAGTCATTACAGACTACACCTATACTGCAGCAAGTTGGCAAACACCTCTGTGTAGATAAGGGTTTTATCTATACCTTTAAAAAAAGGATAGCAAGAGCTGCATTTTTTAGATTTCTATCACTTCCAGATCTTTCATTCTCTCTCCATTACTAATGCAAATGTTTCGGCAAGGTTTTCTACAAAACACCACTGACTGGCAGAACATCTTTCTACAATTACCCGGGACTATGAAGCTCCTGGTAAATCACTTAACAAGCTAAGAATTCCCAATTAAAATACTGAGTCTGTTTAACTAAATTATTGCTATGCACAATGTATAAATCCATGGAAGGAAAAACTCTACCTCTCTCCCTTGAGAATAAAAAGGATGCTGTTAATCTTTGGCAGGTCAAGTCAGTAAGGTAAGGAGTTTGTTTTTTTAACACACACACAAATGAGATTATAAGATTAAAATAACTAGGAATCTGCCCAAAACACATATACAGGAACAAACAAATAAAGCCCTTAAACCTTAAATGCACTACCCTATTAGTGTCCTGAGAGATTGGTTTAAAGCAAAACAGATGTTTTGCTCTGGTTGGAGATTAGAAATGTCTTATGTGTCAATGGTAGAAAAGAAACAGATCCTAGTTTTTAATTTACCAGACATATTCCAATAGAAGAGAAAAAAACTCTTTTCAATTTTTGCAATTTCCTTAACCCGTGCTATGGATTTAAGATAGTAAGGTGAAAGTCAATTGATTAATCAATTCATCAACGGGTCCCCAACAAAGAGACAGTCATGCCAGCCTTGTAAAGGCTTCTTTTTAAGCCCACTATGAGCTGACTTAGGACAACCATCTATTTGGAAACAAATTAAAGTGATAAAAGTGATCCCTTGCAGCTCTCCACCAGGAAGAAAAACATCTACTAAGCTCCCACCCTTTCATACCAAATATTCATGCAATAGGCAGGCATTCCCCCAGGCACTGACAAGGACTCAGGATAAATTCTGACTGTGCAGAGCAGTGGGCTGGGCTGAGTGAGGTCAGGAGCCCCACCATCTCTACACCCAACTCACTCCCCAGAGGGTTGAGCTGATCTCATAATTCATGGAAAGCAGGTGTTCAGACAGAAAGGAGAAATCCAGGTGTGATTCCACGTGTGGTGAGAGGTCTGGCCAGGTGGCGCCCTAGCCCTGGTAGGAGGCCTTCCATGTGGCAGCCTAGGTCCCAGAAGTCAGCGTCACTGACAAAGACTGCACAACACCAACAACTCTGTAATGAGGATGCTTCGCTGAGTTCCCACTTCTGTTTTGGTGATACTTCAGCATAAACAAAGCTGGACTCTCAGTCAGCATTTGTTCAATAAATTAATATGACAAAATGAACTAATATTACTGGAGTAATTGACAGGATCTGGCTACCATCTTGGCAACCAGACTTTAAAACGTACTCCTGCAGTAAGTCAACAACTCGAGCTTGGTTCAGGCCATGTGAACACTGAAGCTGAAACCAACCACAATTAGGGAGCTAGAATCTAGAATTCAAGCCTAAAAATAGAGTGAAAAGGAGTACATTTAAATAACTGTTCTTCCATGAAGAGATGCAAAGTTATTAGCAACAACATAATTCTTCCTTATATTCAGAGTACTTCTCATTTGATTTGTCCCCCAAACTGAAATATGCAGCAAGTGAGAGCTCCCCTCTGTGCACCTGTGATGGGGCCACCTGGTAGAAGCAAGCCACCTGTGTGCTCATGTGTCCTTCATTTCACCTCTGGATTCCACAGCAGGTAATGAAAAGGCTGCCCCTGTCACTGGAAGTATAAATAAATAAAACCAAATGGAATTCTTTTCCCCTACACCCCCTTACCCTACATATTACTTTCAGATCCTACAGAAGCCATGAATGTCTCAATCTTGACATTCCAAGGTCCAGGCACAGGGATTAATGCTTGCTGATAAGACAAGTATACAGAGAAAATTATGGACAGAGCAACGGTGATACTCAGAGGAGCATAAAATTAATAGCTCCATAAAATTAAAGGCACCGTGTTTCACTAGCCAACTCATCCCAGTGATTTGTCAATAAACACGTCTGTTAACTCAAACATATATATTTGAAAGTTCATTTTTTTAGCTCCTTCCAGCATTTCAATTTAATGAGGTCTTCCATGGCATTAAATAAATGAGAATGTAAATAATTAATGGCAACACTATGAACTAAGTGGGCCCTAGGCCCCAGGGAAGAGTACTTCAATTACCAAATGGCCCTTCTCACCAGGAAAAACCTCCATCTGACCCCCCATCCATGTGAGGCTCAAGAAAACAAGCCCTACTCAGGGGAAGAGCACTTAAGATTAAAACAAGACAAGAATAAGCTTCTATCATAGAAATGGCAGGCTAGGGTGTTAAAATCTCCCAATATCTAGCCAACAATGGAAGAGCTCATGCACCAGCAATCATGCACTAGGCAATAATAGGCAGGATGTTCCTACCAGAATCGTGTTCTCCTGCAAAAAATGCACCAGGCAAAACAGCAGTCAGTTGGTTCTGCTGCCGCTTCCATGTCCTGT
The DNA here is from genome assembly GCF_028885655.2 of Pongo abelii. Lineage (NCBI taxonomy): Eukaryota > Metazoa > Chordata > Mammalia > Primates > Hominidae > Pongo > Pongo abelii. The sequence continues at coordinate 13,323,626 of NC_072006.2, read as the reverse complement.
TCCCTTTGGAAATATGTCGTTTGGAGCAAGAATGTAATGCTCTCCTTCCAACTTCTCACTGCCAGGACATAGCATGAAACCCACGCAGCAGCCTATAATGTGATGGGTATGCTGCATGGAAAGCATGCAGATGCTGCAGCAGCCAGTTCTGCAAACAAGCAGCGGTCCAGTTAGAAAGGCAAACTGCTGTTTACCTTTACCAGCTCAGTCTTCACCAGCAGTAGCTGCATCACATAAGTAGAGCTCTGAGATTCTTGAAAATAAGAATCTACCCTTATTTGAAGTAGAAATTTGAAAACAACAATTCGGAATCCCTTCTACTTTCCATATCCTTAAAGGTCAGCTAAAACCTCCAGTCCCCTGGGAGGCCCACTCAGCTGAGAGGCAACAGCAGTTGACAATGGCCTTCTCTGAACTCAGGACATTCATAGACACCACAGCCCACCAGCTGTGAGCACCACTGCTAAACAAACACCACTCCTCCCACCCACACACACCTCCCTGGACAGGGCAGTGAACACCACTCAGGGAGCTTGAGTTTTATGAGTGGTGTGGACCATGACAGCAGATGGTGTGAAGTCTGTGAAATACACCGTCAGAGCAACAGGGCAGAGTAGAGTAGCCGAAGGGGCTTCCTGGGAACTGTGGGGGTCAGAGAATCTTGGAGAAGGAGGGGGAGACCCTGGAATTGAGACAAGAGCTCCGAGGTAGGAAAGAGCTTGACCTTCTTCTCAGCAAGGGAGAGGAGGCAACAGCAGATGCAGTAGGTGAAGCATAGGGATGGAGAGAAAGACAGCCGCAGAGGATGCAAGAGAGGGCCACGGACGCCTGGTCACTCAGGCCCTGGGAAATGACAGCAAGGAATGCAAGGCTTCAGCAAAATGCACTTGGAAGGCACTGAAGAGTTCTAAGGAGGAGCACAAACTGAATGGTCTTGTAACCTTTCCTAAGTTGTCTTATGCTGTCCACCTCTTTCACTGTCATTAACCTTTCAGGTTTATGTTACCCAAAATCTATCCCCGGCTGCACAGGCTGGGCGGCAGCAGTTCCTTCTCTTCCTCACAGTGCCTAGCACAGCATCAAATACCAAAACGACACTTGGTGCTTACATACATACACAAATGCATGCACACACACCCACATGCACATGCACATGGGCACACACATCCACATATACACACACACATATACACACATACACATATGCACACATACCCATGCACACATATACATCCATACACACACACACATTGTCCATTTGTTCAGATAGTTTAAAGAACTTATTTAAATTTTAAAAGAACCTGCTAAAAGAATCATTTTTCTATAACGTTGCAATTTGCCAAAAGAACCATTTTTCTTTAATGTAATTGTAGCAGTTTTCATTCCTGATTGGAATATAATGGAAAAATAAAACACTGAGAATTAAAAGCTTAATTGATAGAAACACATGCTTATCTATCAGTAAAAACAATTTGGCTGCGCTCCTCCTATCAACACAAAAGCAAGCAAATTAGCTATTTGCTCCATGAGGAAACTCCTTCTAATTGAGAAGAAAAGGCAGAGAGAGGCCCCAGGCACAGGCCAGCACCGACCTAACGCAGGCCGCTTCCGCGCCTACCCGCCGCCACCTACTGGAGAGCTAGGGGCAGAGCACAGTGTAATGTCCAGGGTCTGAAGTTTCTGGGGGTTAGGAAACTGGTCCATGTAAATGAAGTTGATGCAAGACAATTTGTGTATTTGAAGAGAAAACTCCTAAAGGATTCAGAAATAACTAAAAGTCTTTTTTAATCCTTATAAGTTAACATGGCTCGTTAGAAGTTTAAAAAATGCCTACTTGAGGATTTTTTGATTTGGGGAGAGGGATTTATTGTATAAGGTGTACAACATGATGCTCTGATCTACACACACATAGTGAAGTGATTACTACAGTCAAGTAAATTACATGTCCAGCATCTCACACAGTTACCGTCCTTTATTCTGTGTGTGCTGAGAGTTCCTAAATCTACTCCCAGTGCACAATATGATACTGCACTCCTTGTGGTGTACATTAGATCTTGAGACTTACTCACCCAAAATAACTGCATCTTTGTACCCTTTGACCTAAACAAGAAGAGGGTACTGGTTGAAAGAAAGCTGAAGATTCTAAAGGCAAAATGTACTATTCTACCATTTCCAGAAAAATATTTAGAATGAAAAAAAAGACTAAAATTTTTCTCAAAACAGAGTTAAAGCAGAATAATAAATAAAAACTATGGAATAATGATCAAATAAAACCAGAGGGAGTAGCCAGAGGCAAGATGAAAACCCAGAGAGAATGGCGTCCTGGGAAACACGGCTCCAGCCATTTCCAGGGCAAAAGCGGGCAGCAGTGGCAAGAAAGGGGTTCTGAAAAATGGGCATGAAATAAAGCAATGTGAGGTCACTGGGGCCCTCGGTGAGAACCTTTACAGACCCAAGGACACTGAGGCAGAGCAGAAGGGAGGAAATGGAAGCATTTCTCAATTGAAGACATTTGGGCATATTTAAAACCCAATGGGATAAGATGGATGACTGTGAGAGGCAGACAGACCCAACAAGAGGACAGAGGGCTTCCAGGAAGCTGCTGAGGAGGTGGAAGGGGAGGGCTCCAAAGCCCAGGTCGGTCTAGCCCCACAGCCGAGCAGTCACACAGGCCCCATCTTCAGGGGGGCCCCACCTTTCGTTTTATGCTCTATGTCACCATCTTGAAATTTGTAATATTTTCTGAACAAGGGGCCCCACATTTTCATTTTACACTGGGCCTCTCAAATTATGTAGGTGGTCCTGGCCCCAGGGAGAGGCTGGCCTCAGCCCAGGAAAGGGTAGCTCTGCTACCACGGTGGCAGAAGTGGGATAGAGAAGCAGAGTCAGTGCCATCTGCTGGCTTCTTTCCCTGCAAAGCTGAAAGAGAGCTGTCTGCTGTGAATGAGCCAGAGGACAGACAAGGGGAGAGAGGTTAGAACTTCATCTAACATGGAGGTATCTGGTAGACTTCACCTGAACCAAGTGATAAGGCTGGTATCACCGGTAACAAGACAAATCAATACCACATACCTCCTGGTAGGATGCACTATGAAGGGCACAAGATCACTTTTGTGCTATTTCCTATTCCTGTCCACATGCATTACCTCAATATAATCATAGAAAACCCAAAGTGAGAAACATTCTACAAAATAGTAGACTAGTACTCTTGAAAAGTATCAATGTCACAAAAGACAAGGAAAGGCTGAGGAACTGTCACAGATTGGAGAAGACTAAGCAGAAATGACAATTAAATGCCGTGTGGAATCCTGCATTATCCCAGAGCAGAAAAAAGACATTTAAAAAAACCTAGTGAACTTTGGCCGGGTGCGGTAGCTCACACCTGTAATCCCAGCACTTTGGGAGGCCAAGGCGGGTGGATCACAAGGGCAGGAGATCGAGACCATCCTGGCTAACATGGTGAAACCCCGTCTCTACTAAAAAAATACAAAAAAATTAGCCGGGCATGGTGGCACGTGCCTATAGTCCCAGCTATTTGGGAGGCTGAGGCAGAAGAATGGCGTGAACCCGGGAGGTGGAGCTTGCAGTGAATGGAGATCACGCCACTGCACTCCAGCCTGGGAGACAGAGCGAGACTCTGTCTGAAAAACAAACAAACAAACAAACGAACAAAAAAAAAACCTAGTGAACTTCAAATAAGGTTTATAATATAGTTAATATAATAGTACTATATCAACATTAATTTCAAAGTCTTGGTTATTGTACTATGGTTATGTAGACATTGAAATCAGAGGCAGTTGGGTAAAAAAGTATATGGAAACTGTTTTTTCAACTTTTCTGTAAGTCTCAAATTATTTCACAATAAAAAGCTTACATTTTCATGTGGACTTTTCATTTGTGATTTTTTTAATGTCATTAGTAATTCCAAGACCCTCAGTTACTACCACTGAAGTCTAGCCTACTATATCAGATATGTTCCTCAATACAAAGAGAGTCAGAAACTGCTATGGTTTGGATTTGTGTCCCCACCCAAATCTCATGTTGAATTGGAATCTCCAGCATTGGAGGAGGGGCCTGGTGGGAGGTGACTGGATCATGGGGGTAGACATCCCCCTTGCTGTTCTCATGACAGTGAGTTCTCATGAGATCTGGTTGTTTAAAAGTGTGTAGCACCTCCCCTGCTTTCTCTTCTGCTCTGGCCATGTGAAGATGTGCCTGCTTCCCCTTCACCTTCCATCATGATTGTAAGTTTCCTGAGGCCTCTGCAGCCATCCTTCCTGCACAGCCTGCAGAACTGTGAGCCAATTAAACCTCTTTTTTTAATAAATTACCCAGTCTCAGGTATTTCTTTATAGCAGTATGAGAATAATACAGAAACAAAAAAGAAAGATTATGTTCCACTTTAAAAATCTGGCTTTGGCCAGGCATGGTGACTCTTGCCTGTAATCTCAGCACTTTGGGAGGCTGAGGCCCTAGGTGGATCAGTTGAGCCCAGGAGTTCAAGACCAGCCTGGGCAACATGGTAAAACTCCCTCTCTACAAAAATTCAAAAATTAGCCCAGCATGGTAGCATATGCCTGTAGTCCCAGCTACTCAGGAGGCTGAGGTAGGAGGATCACTTGAGGATCACTTGAGCCTGGGAGGTCGAGGCTGGAGTGAACCATGATCGCACCACTGCACTCCAGCCTGGGTGACAGAGCAAGACCCTGTCTCAAAAAAAAAAGACCGGGCGCAGTGGCTCACACCTGTAATCCCAGCACTTTGGGAGGCTGTGGCGGGCAGATCACCTGAGGTCAGGAGTTTGAGACCAGCCTGACCAACATGGAAAAACCCATCTCTACTAAAAATACAAAATTAGCAAGGCATGGTGGTGGGCGCCTGTAATCCCAGCTATTCGGGAGGCTGAGGCAGGAGAATCGCTTGAACCCAGGAGGCGGAGGTTGCGGTGAGCCAAGATGGCGCCATTATGCTCCAGCCTGGGCAACAAGAGCGAGACTCCATCTCAAAAAAAAAAAAAAAAAAAAAAAAATCTGGCTTTGAACAGGTTGCCCAGCTTCACGTTTCTATCATGCTGTCCCCTTACCGCTGCATCACTGGCCATCACAGCATCCTAGCAAGGGAGGGAGACCAGGAAGGAAGAACGGAAATGTTTGCTCAGTCCTTCCTCCTCTGCCTGCCAGGCCCTACGTGTCTCTATCCAGTGAGTGCATTAATTAAGCCTTTATAAGTATGCTAAGCATCTATGAGACCACGCAGGTTCCAAAGACTATTACATATTTCCTTTCTCTATTTTGATTAACTTTTATTTCATGAAAGCTTACAAATTGGCAGCAAATCCAGGTCAGATATTGCTTTAGAAAAACGGAGATTTACAGCAAACCTTGGGGGGCACATCTACCCACACCTGGGACCAAACCCAATTCAGGTAACCATTCGGAATGGGTGAACCGGCCAATCCAGGGCCATTGCTCTGCTGCCACCCAGGGGCAGGTGGGCGCCATGGCACCTGGCCAAGGGAAGTGAAGCCCAGGGGAAGAACCTGGCTCTGCACAGGACACGTCCTCTGGAATTCAAAGGCAGGAGGAGGCAAGGGAGAAGTGCTGTACCCACCCGCCACAGTACTCAGGAGTGCACTGTAAACATGCACTCTTGGGAAGGCAGGCATTAAAATAAATACAAGGTTGCAACAGTGATGTATTTCTTCAGACTGAGGACTTGTTCCAGGGACTAAAGAGATGTTACAGGTACCCAAGGGACGGAGCCAGGCACCAGACTCCAGGCTTACCTGCTTTGGGTCAGAGGTAGCAGTGCTGGGAGCTGGCGATTCCAGCTCTATGGTCACAGGCCCATCATTCTGAATGTGCACCTGCATGTAGGCCCCAAACTTGCCATCTGAAAAAGCAATCCAAACAGTTACCAAAGATGGAGACACCAGATTACTCCATCCAAATGCACACTGTATTAGTTCATTTTCACACTGCTAATAAAGACATACTCAATACTGGGAAACTTACAAAAGAAAGAGGTTTAGTGGACTCACAGTTCTTCATGGCTGGGAAGGCCTCACAATCATGGCGGAAGGCAAGGAGAAGCAAATGAGATCTTACGTGGATGGCAGCAGGCAAAAAGAGAGAGACCTTGTGCAGGGAAACTCCTGTTTTTAAAACCATCAGGTCTCGTGAGACTTATTCACTATCACGAGAACAGCACAGGAAAGACCCGCCCCCATGATTCAATTACCTCCTACCAGGTTCCTCCCACAAAACATGCGAACTGTGAGAGTTACAATTCAAGATGAGATTTGGGTGTGGGCACAGCCAAACCACATCAAACACCTAGATCAGCGTGATCCAAAACCTGGGTCACAGTGGGAGAAGGTTGACCGGGAGGAGGATCGGCCAGTCAACACAGGAAAAGTTGGCCAGCCCTGTAAGAGGGATGGAAATGCAGGATTAAGTAGCACAGATGCTGCTGCGTGACCAACAGATTTGGCAAGAAATAAAAGGTCTGGTAACACCAAGGGTGGGAAAGAATGTGGGTTACTGGGACTGTACATGGTGGGAAGGCAAACACAGAGCATTCTGGAAGGCCATGTTTGCACTGTATGCAGTGAAGCTCTCCATCTCCCTCCATGGAAGGCACTGCTTTTGGGCTACTGGGTCACAGGCAGGCCTCACACCCTGAGGTCCTTCCGCAACCTGGGTGACCTCCATGAGTCTCTGTTCCTGCCACCACAACCTCACAAATTCCATCTCCGAGTCTTTCCTACCAGTGGCCTTAACTTCAGAAGGACTCAGCAAAATGGGCATGCCAACAGGCAGCTTTCTTTGGCCCACAGACAGTAGCATTGGAAATTGTATTAGAAGCACCCAAGCTGTTGGCCATGTTTATAAGCAAGAATAATCTAGATCCTACTGGATAGTCAAAGGTGCTCAAATAATGATGACTTTCCGTGACGTCCTATCAGATTAAAGTGGCCGTTCAAATCAACAGAGCTTTTGTCTCATCCATGTCAGACTAACTAAAAAGACATCAGCTGGGAAGGAAATCATGTGTTTAATTGCATGCTAAAATTATGGCTACAATTAGTAGAAAATTTCAGTCACTGCACTCCTCAGGGAGGCTGAAGGCAGGCTCAAGAGGACAGGAATTATTTCCGACCTTGAATTTCTGTTGCCAGGATATACAGCATATGCTTCACCTTGTTTATCATTCCAAGTAGCGAGAAATTTATTTTCTTTTCCTGTTTTTCTTCAGTTAAGAATAGAACTATTATGTGAATTTCCATCTGTACAGATGATAAATCCAAAGACATGTTTTAAGAGATCTTAAAATGGTAACATTTTTTTCCAGTCCAGATCAAAGGGTAAAGCCCCCAAGAAGAATTATACTAGCCAGGGAAAATAAACACATTTAAAACACACACACAGACACACAAAAGCATATCTACAAAACGACATCTGGGCTCCTATGGTGATATAATCAAGTTGTTCTTAAATATTAAGTCCCAGCATTCTTTCTACCCAGAGCTGCAGGTTAAGCACGTGTTAAACACGCTTATGCTGCATGTTTAAAGCAGGAAAGCTCTCAGCTGGAGCCTAACCACCCATGAACTCATCTCCAGCAGAACTTTTCAAGGCCCTAACAGCTGTAAACCAGAGTGCCTCCCTGCAGATTCCCTGTGTAGATACAAAAACTGGTGTCCACACCCCTTTGGACAATGCTTCACTGACTTCAGCCACCAGCCAAGAAGGCTCAGACCACCTCTCCGGGCCCCAGTTTGTTCTGGTGCAACAGGACAGTTGTCCTGGGACGGTTACAAAGGTGTACATAGGTTAGTACACAGCCCAGCACAGTGAGTGTACAGGAAATCAGTCACTATTATTACTATTGTCATGCCTACCACTGTCCATGGTAGTATATGGGCAAATTGCAGGGATGGGACAGAAAAATATTATGCCAAAAAAGTATACTCTGAAAGAAAAATGGAGAGAACAAAAGGCGTGTACCATTGCTTCTTGGCCTGGCTGGGAGCAAGCCCACATTCTCTGCTCTCCAGAGCTGGCCCTGTGTGGCCATGAATGGGCTAGACCTCAGCCAACCTTTGGGGACCAGTATGGGACATGGGCACTAGACACTGAGCCTCAGGTCAGCCCACCCAAGCACAATCCCTAAAGGCAGTTATCTGCCACCAAGGAGGCATTCTCACCCCGCAGGCTTCCTCTTCATTCTACTTTCAATCTGTTCAGAACCTGAGCAGGCAGGAGGCTGTTACTGATGGAAACTCCAATAGTAGGTTACATGCTGGGACCTCAAGAAATTAAGCAAATCAGTGGCATTGAGGGGTTCAAAATAAGCCTGGGACCAGGCTGGAGCCACTGCCTGCTAGAGGAGTTTGATCTGGATGTGCAGGATTGTGCCTAGAGCCTTTGGGAGTATGACTTTGGAAGCCGCTAGCATCCATGGTGATTCTGACCTCAAGTACAGAGCTGCTTCTACAGAGACAGGAGTGTTCCTTGGCATCCCCAGAGGCTTGGCCAGTGCCAGTGAACCACCACTGGGACAACACAGCAGCAGACGCCTGGCTCAAAGGTGCCTGGAAAGCTGAGGCAAGGGCTCTGGGGCCTTAGGCAGAGACCAGTAGCTCTAGGAATGACATGTCCTAAGTGATTTAGTGGTGAAAATATCTGTTTTGTCAGCAAATGGGTACATTACAGGCCCTTCCCACCCTGGCAGCTGATTTTCTCACAGTTTGAGGGCTAGGCCTAGGTCTGACGGCATGCCACACTTAGGGCCATGGAGGGAACTGGAAAGGCAGACCTGGGGCTCTTGTGGCTTTTTCCCAGGCTTTGGGCTCCCCTTATCAGGGTTCTCCACTTGGCTCTGCAACTGCACAGAGGTGGTGTCTACATCTGAGGGTGGTGTCTACAACAGATTCATTTCTTAGAAACAAGTGTCTCAAGCCTGGAACTTTGTAGCAAGAAGCATTGGAGGACCCAAAATACCTAACTATGGAAAAGTGAGGGCACCTTTCACTAACAGGGCCACCCTCAATTCCAAACTAGAGTGTCAAAACCATGAGAAGAAACAAACATTACAATGGTAAATGTCTAGGACCAAAGTTAACCTTTAGCTGGGAAGTTAAATTCCCAACTATGCCTACATCCTGAGGTCATAAATTCAAGGCAATTAAGGTAGCCTTCTTGCATAACAGGAGATCCAAGGCACGGAGCTCCCTGATTATCAAACTTTGCTCAGACATCTCTGGGCCCTGCTGGGGTCCTTGACATCACTCTGCCTGGGATAACTCTGTACGGTTGAAGGCTGCATGGTTGTCTAACTGAGGCCCAAGGAAGCCTGTGTAGGGATGATGCAGTGTTTGAGGCCCCCAAAGGACCTACAAGGACACCTGTACAACACACCTCAGACACAGCTTGGACAAGGCTGCTGCATGAACCCAGACTCAATCGAGCATGGCCACCCTTATACAAAGAACAGCAGGGGAGGTGGCTTCTGAGCTCATGAGGTCATGGGATATGATTTCATATCTTACTTCCTTTGGTCTTCAAAGCTTTTGGATTTGATTATGTTATAGAATTAATCTTGGCCTGTAATTTCTCCCTGGGACTGTAATAATGGGATAGGATCTGCATTCAAATCCACTGCATTTCCATGTTGCTGGCATTTTATTATGAGTTTCTTAAGTATTTTACTATTGCAGTATATTGTCACTTAACCTCACTGCAGGAGCTCTGGTGTGCTGGGCTGGGCATTGTGGCTGGACACGGCTTGGGAAACAGCCTAGGGAATAAGTCTTCACCTTGGGAGCAGAGTGGCCTTGGAAGGGCTTCACGGCAGGGTTCTGACCCAGTTCAGAGCCTCCAAGGACAAAAGACAGCAGGAGCAGCCTAACAGAGGCTCCAAGGTAGACTGGTCTGAGCTGGTGAGGCTTCCTTCCCTGACAGGGCACCCCCATGACCAGAGTGAGCCTCTGCTCAGAACCACCCTCCATCAGTTCCTGTCACTCCCATGACAAGAGCCATAGTCCCTGGAGTAGCATGCCCTCTATTGTGCATGCTCTTTTTCTGTCTCTACACACACACACACACACACACACACACACGCACGTATAGTTCTTCTTGTAAGTATTGTTGAGAAGTAAGACAAAGTGATCCCTGTAAGTTTTCCCAACTTAAAAGTACGTTATTATAGTACCATAGAATACATGGGGGAAGTGGCTCACTCAGGCTGCTGTGTTGGGTATGTCCTGAAAGGAGACCCAGCTGGAGGCAGGAGGCCCATTAAGAGGCTGTCACAAAAATTCAGATGAAAGATGTAGACGGCCTGCGCCAGGGTGGGTGCAGAAGCGGCGTTCTGCTCTCAGCTTCTGTGTGCATGTCCCAGGCGAGGCAAACAGGATTTGCTGATAGACCAGATGTGGGGAGGAGGAGCCATGCCAAACTCTGAAGTTTCACCCCATAAATGCATTTATTAGAAAATAAGACTAAAACCAAATTATTAGAAAATAAGACTAAACCCAAATGAAATAAGAAATCAGGAAAAGAAACCAAATAAATCACACACTCATTAAAGTGAAGATGAAGTGAAAAGAGTGAAGATGAAGTGAAAAGAGTGAAGAAGATTAAAGCAAAACAATGAAACGCAAAAAAACTAAAAACGCTGATTAAGAAAAAAAGGAGGAAAATACAACCAAACCACATGAGAAAATTAATGTGACTCTAGATATACAGATCTTTCAAAATAATTTTAAAAATCTATAAAATTGCCGGGCACGGTGGCTCACGCCTGTAATCCCAGCACTTTGAGAGGCTGAGGTGGGCGGATCACGAGGTCGGGAGATCGAGACCATCCTGGCTAACACAGTGAAACCCCATCTCTACTAAAAATACAAAAAACTAGCTGGGCGTGGTGGCATACGCCTATACTCCCAGCTGCTCGGGAGACTGAGGCAGAAGAATCACTTGAACCCGGGAGGCGGAGGTTGCAATGAGCCGAGATCACGCCACTGCACTCCAGCCTGGCGACAGAGCAAGACTCCATCTCAAAAAAAAAAAAAAAAAAAATCTATAAAATTGTCTTCTAATAAGTTGGAAAATCCAGCTGTGAAGGAGAGGACAGGTAAAGTTCACTGCCCAGAGGAACTTGAGGGATATTGGGAAACTTCCTTGGCAACAGCCAAGGAAGCCAGCCCGAACAGATCACTAACAAGTTCTATTAAACAGTAACGCCTATGTGATTTAAATTGGTCCAGACCACGGGAAAAGGTGTAAAGCTTTCTAGTCTATTCTGCAAGGCCAGTATCACCCTTACACTAAAATTAGACAGGAATTTTTTTTAAAGCATAGACAAATTTCTCTTTTGAATACAGATGCAAAAATTCTACACTAACAACACTTAGGAAATTTCTTGCAGGCATTTATTAGAAGAACACTATGCAGTGGCCAGGGAAGGTTTAATCAGCATGGCTCACGATTAGGAAATGCATTTACCAGGTTAACACTTAGTGAAAAAGACTGGAAAAAATCAAATTCCCTTCCTGTTTAAAAATGAAACTCTTAATTTGGCTAGAAACCCGCTTCTTTAAGAAGACTATGTAGGGACCTCTTTTTCCTGCAGTCAGGTAACTTAGGCACCCTGAATAATCCTCCTCACCTCCTAAGAAGTAAATCAATATATTTAAAAAGATATCATAAGTGGGAGTTGAACAATGAGAACACATGGACACAGGGAAGGGAACATCAAACACCAGGGCCTTTCAGGGGGTCGGGGGCAAGGGGAGGGAGAGCATTAGGACAAATATCGAATGCATGTGGGGCTTAAAGCCTAGATGACAGGTTGATAGGTGCAGCAAACACCATGGCACATGTATACCTATGTAACAAATCTGCACATTCTGCACATGTATCCCAAAACTTAAAGTAAAATAAATTTTTTTTTTTTTTTTTGAGACAGAGTCTCGCTCTGTCACACAGGCTGGAGTGCAGTGGCACAATCTCTGCTCACTGCAACCTCCGCCTCCTGGGTTCACACCATTCTCCCGCCTCAGCCTCCCAAGTAGCTGGGACTACAGGCGCCCGCCACCATGCCCGGCTAATTTTTTATATTTTTAGTAGAGACAGGGTTTCACCGTGTTAGCCAGGATAGTCTCAATCTCCTGACCTTGTGATCCGCCTGCCTTGGCCTCCCAAAGTGCTGGGATTACAGGCGTGAGCCACCATGCCTGGCCCAAAAAATTTTTTTAAAAAAGTAAATATATTAGCCAAGGTGTTCTGGATCTCGTAATTGAATGCTAACCAAGATAATGAGATTCACCCAGCCATTTTAGCATACACAGATCATTTAAGAATATAACCATTATTAAAAATACATAAGATTTTTATTAAAGTCCTAATTTATTTTTACATTTCTAATGCAAATATATATATGGAATAAACTTATTTCAAAAAAAAAGATGGATTGATTAAGCAAGTACTTCAGTAATAACTGTTACAGGCAAAGACCATGGATGGAGGCTAAAATTAGTGAGTGGGAGTAGGTTGAGTAACAGGATATTTGCATAGTCTCAAATTATCTCCACACAAAACACTGACCAATTACAAAGTGGAAAACAGTAACTTGACAGAGAAAAATCTGGCAAATAATGTGACATGTCGACATCATATGCCCCAACACGATGCACTGAGAAGGGTACAAGATCACTTTTGTAGTGTTCCTGCCAAAAATGCCTAACTTTAATCATGAGAAGACATCAGGCAGACACATAATGAGGGACATTCTACAAACTGACAAAATAAGTGACTCTTCAAAAATGGCAACGTCATGAAAAACAAGGAAAGACAAGGCAATCACCACATACTGGGAGAGACTAAGGAGCTGCAACAACTAAATGCGGTTTGGAATTCTGGATTGAATCCTGGACCAGAAAAAACGATATTAGTGGGACAACTGGCAAAATTCAAATAAGGTCTGTAGTTTAGTCAATAGTATGTTATCCATGTTAATTTCCTCATTTTGATAACTGTACTATGTAAAATGTTATCAATAGAAGTTGGATGAAGCTTATTATTTGTCGAACTTCTCCGTAAGCCTAAATTATTTCAAAATAAAAAGTTAACAGCCAGGCATGGTGGCATGCACCTATAGTTCCAGGTATTTGAGAGGCTGAGAGGCAGGAGGATCACTTGAACCCAGGAGTTCCAGACCAGCCTGGGCAACATGGCAATACTCTACCTCTTAAAAAAATTTCTTTAAATTAAGTATGGTGGCACATGCCCATAGTCCCAGGTATTTGGAGACTAAGGCAGGAGGATTGCTTGAGACCAGGAGCTCAAGGCTGCAGTGAGCTATGATCATGCCACTGTATTCCAGCCTGGGTGAAAGAATGAGACCCTATCTCAAAAAAAAAAAGAAAAAAAGAAAGTCAGCCTATGAAAGCTGTAGGAAAATGTTTAAAAATAAAAATGAATAAAATGAAATACAAAAGAGTTAAAGAAATATATTCCATCCAGCATTAATTTAGTTGGTTCAGTTGAGAGGTTTTTTGCCTAAGCCACTAGAAGGCTGGCGTTGCCACCAACTGAGATAGGTAAGCCCACAGCGGCATGGGTTGGGGTTAGGAAGTGAAATTAAGAGGTCAGGGTTAGACCCATTGAGTTTGGGGGTCTCTTAGATACCCAAGTGGGGATATGTAAACAGGCAGTCAAACTTAATGTGTCCAATACGGGGACCCAGAGGATTGATGAATTCATAACTTTAACACACTCCAGATAAAAATAATATGATTACTTTCTGGAAGTATATAAGCTGATTTAAAAATTCATATGAAAAAATAAACGTTTAAGAAGAGCTAGGAAAAACTCTAAAGGACAATGTGGGAGAAATTCACCTTACCTGGTAGGAAAGCATAGTAAAAATCCTCAATAACTAAAACAGTGTGTCTTCAGCATATATACAGATAAGACAGACAGACAAAAAGAATAGATAGAAACGAAATTTTTTCAGTGAATGGAAGTTTTTAAAAATTAAAATTAAAAACTAAAAATAATAAATAAAATTTAAAAGTTCATAAATACATACAAGAATTTACTAGAAGATAAAGCCAGAAACTCAATTAGTAAAGCTAAAGGTGGCTTTTTAAATAAATAGTTTTGGGAAGCCATTTAGTAAATACCTGAAGAAAAAGATAAGTGTTCAATCCATGCTTTACATTTATATGGGATAAACTACAAACAGATAAAAGATTTCAAAGTAAAAAATGAAAGCATAAAAGCAGGAGAGGAGGCCAGGTGCGGTGGCTCACCCCTGTAATCCCAGCACTTTGGGAGGCCGAGGCGGGCAGATCATGAGCTCAGGAGTTCAAGACCAGCCTGGGCAACACAGTGAAACCCCGTCTCTACTAAAATACAAAGAATTAGCCAGGCGTGGCGGTGTGCACCTGTAGTCCTAGCTACTCGGGAGGCTGAGGCAGGAGAATCGTGTGAATCCAGGAGGCGGAGGTTGCAGTGAGCCGAGATTGTGCCACTGCATTCCAGCCTGGGCAACAGAGTGAGACTCCTTCTCCAAAAACAAATTAAAAACAAAAAAAGGAAGAGAGGCAAAAATAGCCAAATTTGTTTGTAATTTTGGAGTAGAAAATGTCATATGAGTCATAGAAAACTTGATTCAAAAGCCAGCAGACATTTCAAAAAATTGACAATCTACTGCTTAAGGATCAAAATTGTCTACCCAGCAAACAGTCCCTTAAGCAAGGTCAAGGGGCAAATGACAAAATAGAGAAAGATAGCTGCAACTCATAGCATGTATAAAGCACTCACAGAAATAAAGAACCTGACAAATAACTTGACAGAAAAAATGAACAGGCCAGGGGAGGTAGCTCATGCCTGTAATCCCAGCACTTTGGGAGGCTAATGTGGGAAGACGGCTTGAGCCTAGGAACTTGAGACCAGCCTGGGCAACACAGTGAGACCCTGTCTCTACAAAATATAAAAATAGCCAGGCACGGTGACTCACGCCTGTGATCCCAGCACTTTGGAAGGCCGAAGCAGGAGTACCTGAGATCAACAGTTCGAGACGAGCCTGGCCAACATGGTGAAACCCCATCTCTACTAAACATACAAAAATTAGCTGGGCGTGGTGGCAGGTGCCTGTAATCCCAGCTACTCAGGAGGCTGAGGCAGGAGAATTGCTTGAACCAGGGAAGTGGAGGTTGCAGTGAGCCAAGATGATGCCATTACATTCCAGCCTGGGCAACAAGAGCAAAACTCCATCTCAAAAAAAAAAAACTATATGTGTGTGTGTGTGTGTATAATTATGTATATATACACATGTATGTGTATAATTATGTATATACATATACATATATGTATGCATATATAATTTTTGTATTATATATGTATTAATATGTATTATATATGTATTTATATATATAATTTTTATATCTATATTAGCTGGGCATGGTGGTACATGCCTGTGGCCCCAGCTACTCAGGAGGCTGAGGTGGGAGGATTGCTTTAGCCTGGGAGGTTGAGGCTGCAGTGACCCATGATCATGATGCCACTACACTCCAGCCTGGGTGACAAAGAGCCAGACCCTGTCTCAAAAAAAAAACAAAAAAACAAAAACAAAAAAAGGACAAAGCACATAAACAGTTAAGAGAAAAGGAAATAAGTCAGTCAAACATCTGAAAAAATGTCCAACCACACTCTGTACATTAAAACTACAGTGGGATATCTATCAGATGGGTGAAATTCTAGAAGTTCAAAATACACTCTGCCAACAGAGCTAGGAGAAATATGGTAGTCTCACACTGCAGAAAGGTGTGGTGCCTACAAACGGCCATCTGGCACCATCTATCCCATTTCTGAGAATTTCTCCAACAGGTATCTCCCAACTGCATATGAAGTGGCATATGTACAAATGTATTCATTATGTCACTGTTGTTTTTAAGAGACAAAAATTAGAAATAATCCAGGTCCAACAATACAAGATCTATTAAATAAGCCAGGCTATGGTCCTGCCATAGAACAGTACACAGCAGTTAAAAAGAACAAATTAAAAAGAGATTTAATTTGTTCAGAATAGAAGAGAAAAAAAAAAGAAAGAAGTCTCTATGAACTGGTATGAAAAGAATCTCTAGGACATACTGTGAATTTTTTTTTAAAGCCAAGATATAAAACAGTACATCACATCATACCTTTTGTATAGAAAGGGGAATATTTTTAAAAATTCATATTTGCTCACATTTGCAAAAGGACAGATGGATAGAAAAAATCAATAAAAGTAATTACCTCTAGAGAGCAAGAAAAACAGGCTGGACAGAGACACGAATGAGAGCAAACCTTTCCAATTTAGACCTTTTCATATCATTTTGATGTTTGAACTGCCTCATCATACTACCTATTCAAGCATTAATTAGAAGAATAAAGTTAGAGGACTCACACCTCCCAATTTCAAAACTTACTACAAAGTTACAGTAATCAAAACAGTATGGTACTGTGTAAGTACAGAAACATAGAACAATGAACTAGAACTGTGAGTCCAGAAGTAAACCCTCATATATATGGTCACAAATATATATATATGTGTGTGTATATGTATATACATTATATTATATATACACATTATTAAAAATTATATATCTAATATTATATATTATATATAATTTTTTTCTGAATTCGTAGTCCCTGAATCAATAAGGTTTTGAACTCTTCCCATTCCTCCTGCTGAATGATTCAGACTTTTCCTTTCATCCCAAGTCACCTTATTTTTGGATTGTAACAACACTGAACAGAAGTTTCTTTCTACCTGTGCCTGTATCTTCTTTTAAAAATTATCTTTATTTCTTCCAATTGAATTGTCATAATAGACTCTCGGCTAAGGAGAAAGAGCCGATCCTGCAATTCATGGCCAGAAGTGCGGAGGAAATTCAGGAAATGAGATAAAAGTGAGGAAGGAGAATAAGGACAGGAGGGGGAAAGAGCCCAGAGAGAATGGAAAGAATAGAAAGGATGGCAAAGTCACCAAAATGGACCAGTCCTCATCTCCTGAGACCCAGAGGCATTCATTACACAAAATCACAAAGCACCCACTGTGCATAAGGCATGCTGCCATTAGTGCAGGAGTGCAAAACCCCACCATACCACTGACACTGCTTTTTTAAAAAAATTTTTTTAGAGACAGGGTCTTACTCTATCACTAGGGCTAGAGTGCAGTGGCGTGATCATAGCTTGCTGCTGCCTTGAACTCCTGGGCCCAAGCAATCCTCCTGCCTCAGCCTCTCAATTAGCTGGGACTATAGGTGTGCACCATCACACTCAGCTAATTTTTTCTTTTTTTTTCTTTTTCTTTTTTTTTTTTTTTTAGAAATGGGGTATTGCTATGTTGCCCAGGCTGGTCTAGAACTCCTGGGCTGAAGTGATTCTCCTGCTTCGACCTCCCAAAGTGCTGGGATTATAGGTGTGAGCCACTGTGGTGGCTGACATTGCTTTTAGGGTGGCCATGGTTATTTTAGGTAGGGGAAGGGAGAACTGGCAAGATCAGGTTGCTGTTCACAATAGACAATCAACTAAGCAAATCAATGAAATCACAAAAAGATAGGGTTTAAGAACGAAAGTAGATATAGTTAGCCATTTGGGAAGAGGGATGCTACATTGTAGCTGTGGAGATGATTTACGTGTAAGACCAAAAAAGAGACATGCAGGAATAAATAATGAAGTCAGTAAGCAAATTAATGAAGAGAATGAAAGAAAAGGAAAGAATGAGAGAAAATATAAACATATTTGGCCAAAATCAGTTGGACATCTGTGTCAAACTTTTACACAAGAGCAACAGCCTGTACCACAGTTTGCCAACCCTACCATTCATTAACAATGAAGACACGATCCCACATTGTAATTTCCTAAATTTACAAGAAAAATAATGCCTTTGGCATCACAGTCTTTGCCAAAGTATATAGAACAGGCTTCCACTGAAAGTTCACTCATGCTGTTAAAATGCTTTAAATAGTAAACAGAGTAGAAAATTAAACAAATCCACAGAAATCAAGTACTAAGCACGAAACAAAAACTAGACGTGGTCTTCCAGCTCCTGGCACTTTCTCTTTGCATTATGAAGTGGGAGACGCACAGGCATCACGGACATCCCATGGAGCACACAGAGCAGAAGCGTTCATAAACTGCTGCCCTCCTGACGTGTCTGTCCACATTTCTCTAGCTCTTAGATGCCCACAACAAATCAGACCCAGCAGAGAATATATAGGTAATCCTTTTGAATACTGTAGCAGCTTCTGATTTGCTGAACAAAGCTGACTAGTGAATGTTTCCCTGAGCCCATTACAAATGCCTCAGAGCTGGAACTAGAAGCTTGAGAGCAAAGGTTGCCCTTCTCCACTATTCCATTTTGGTATAACTTTTTTTTTTCTAACTATAAAAGCAATGCATGCTTAACACTCAACTTGGACAGCGTTCAATGCCTCCTGCCAAATGGGGCCTTCAGCATTCATATGAAGGCTGGAGATCCCTGAAGGGCTGTCGAGGATACAAGTGACCCAGTTTCCTGTGCCTACTCGGTCTGGGGACCCAATAATGCACCCTCAACATTTAGCTCATTCTCAGTAGAGGGAAAATATGACAGGACTATTCACTAGAGTTTTTCCCCTAAAGCAATGATTTGAGAAACAGCCATGAAATGAGGAAAGTTCCACCCTTTGAGAGCAGCAGGGTTACAAGCTGTGGAAGACTAGAGATGGCTGCAAACTCTGACACTCCTGCCATTACAGCGTGGAACTATCCCCTCCTCTTGAATCTGGGTAGGCTGTGAGACTGCTTTGACCAACATTACACGACAGAAGTGAGGCTGTGCCACTTTCCAGGCCTGGTCTGAAGGGATCAGCACATCTATTCCCATCTTGGAATGCCTGCTCTTGCAATGCTCACTGTGGAGGAAGCCAGCACCATGTTAGGAAGCCAACTGCCCTGACACCACCAGATTGGGAGGAGCCCAGCAACGTGGGGAGGCCAAGGATGAGAAGTGGGGAGGAGTAGGGGGAGGAAAGCAGAAAGGGGAAGAGGGTACACTGCGGCCGTTTTAGAAGGAAGAAAGGAAGGAAGGAAGGGATTGAAGGAGAGTGGAAGAAAGAGTGAGCAGGAGGAAGGGAAGGAGGAAGGGAGAGAGGGAGGGAGAAGGGAAAATGTGTGCAAGCCTAGGGAGCTTGCTGGGACACAGGAAGTGCCTCTAAATGGGCCCAAACAAAAAACCCTTCCTGATACTACAGCCTGCAGCTTCTCTCATCCTTCTCATCTCAGCTTAAATATCTGTCCCGGCTGTCTTCGCCGCTAACAAACATAGAAGTCAGCCAGTGCACCAGATGACCAAGTTGCCAGATTGCCAACAGTGTTTTTCAGCAATGTGGTCTCTCTTCCACTCCTCCATCCAAGTCTGTCCCTGAACCTCTTGAACCTGCTCAGGCCAGTCACACACCTGCCTAGAGCTGGGTACTCCAGCAGCTTTACTGGGGACCTGGCCGTGAACTCTGTCATTTCTCCAGCCGAAGCAGACAGCTAATCCTCCTGCCCTGATGTTCATCCTATCCCTACCTTGTCTCCTATGCAAAGAGGAGTGCATTTTTACACAATGCATTCACGATATCACCGGGCCCAAGTTTTCCCGAGAACTGCACTGCCACAGGGCTGCTTCTTAGGGTGGCCAGCCATCCTAGTTTGCCCAGGACTTAGGGGTTTCTAGAGATGTGGGATGCTCAGTTCTTGAGCAGGAGCATGCTGGGAAAACCTGATCTCTGCTCTGAGGCTGGTCTGTCCAGTGCCCCAGGTCATTACAATAGAAAAAGAGGCTCAGAGAGTTTTTAAAAGAAAAATAGGCCGGTGCAGTGACTCACACCTGTATCCCAGCACTTTGGGAGGCCAAGGCGGGCAGATCATTTGAGCCCAGGAGTTTGAGACCAGCCTGGGCAACATGGCGAAACTGTCTCCAATCTTTTACACTTTATGTAAAATATAAAAGAAAAACAGTGGGGGTGTTTCCAATTTAAATAGCATGCACCCTAATGGCCAGTCAATATTTAACGAGGGGCAACAGTACATACGCACATACAAGCATAAAGATCAACAACATTCTGCATGGATATTGGTTTGATGAGTCAAGAAGATTCAACAAATGACCTAAACACAGCTCAGACAAAATCATGCCCAAGCACATGTGCAGCCACCACCTTAGCGACTAACTCTGTTATTCATCCCTAACACTCCCTCAAAGCATGCATCACACCAGTCACCTCAGAAGGTCCTGATGACACTTGTTTCTGAAAGGAGAATCGCTCATATACAACTGGTAAATGAAAGTGCATATACCACAGAGGCTGTATCTGGGCAGCGGTGGGTTTTCTCAGACAAGGAGAGCCAGACTAGTGGGAATAAAATGACAGCCTTCAACAGAAAAGCCCTCAGCACTGGCAGCAGAAGCCCCTAAAAGTATCTTATGAAAATAAAAAACAAGTGCCTACTGCCTTCCAATCCAGCCACAGGACTTTGGTGTTCTGCTATTAACTCCATTTTTCCCATAAGCCCTGAGAGTTTTAGCAGCAGTTTCGCAGAGCAGGAGGTTTCTGAGGAACGTTTACCACACTGTGGCAGAAACAGCCACACTAGTTTAGCATCCCTCTTCTCTAGATCGTGAGCTCCTTTAGGGCAGGAACTGCATCACTCTTACTCGGCACTGTATACCCAGAGCCTAGCACAAGGGCTGACAGATAAAGTGTCTTATTGATGGATAAGTTACAAAACTGACTTGAATGGAACCAATAACATCTCCCCCAGCAGAAACAGGACTGAAATCCTGGATGAACATCCTGCTCAGAGAGGAAGGACACTCTGGCCTCAGGGCACACTGCTCCCCTTCCTAGGCCCAAATGAGGCCCAAAACCCCTCCGCTGATTTCCTTGATCATGACAGAGAAGGCAGGAAAGTCCCAGTAGACTCAATAAATACAGAAAGATAACAGAAAAGGGCCAGGCGCAGTGGCTCACGCCTGTAATCCCAGCACTTTGGGAGACGGAAGTGTACAGATCACTTGAGGTCAGGAGTTCCAGACCAACCTGGCCAACATGGTGAAACCTTGTCTCTACTAAAAATATAAAAATTAGCCAGGTGTGGTGGCGGGTGCCTATAGTTCCAGCTACTCAGGAGGCTGAGGCAGGAGAATCGCTTGAACCTGGGAGGAGGAGGTTGCAGTGAGCCCAGATTGCACCAATGCACTCCAGCCTGGGCGACAGAGTGAGACTCTGTCGCAAAATAAAAAAAAAGAAAGATAACAGAAAAGGCCAATAAGCCAAGAAGATGTGAATTTTACAGTGAAGCAAAGATATCAGTGAAGCTCAGGTTCTAGAGACAGCTGCTGGTTCAATTCCAGGCTCTGCCACTTACGTGCTGAGTGACCTTCCATAGGTTACCCTGCTGCACCTCACCTACAGAATGGCAGTAATCCTCATACTCACCTCTTAGAATTGTTGTGAGTATTCAACAAGATAAAGAATGAAAGAGTGTTTGCTTTGCACAGGGCCTGGAATATAACAAGCCCTCAACAGAGGTATTTTGGCATGTTATTAACTAACAATAATAATAAACATGTGTGGGCCGGGCGCGGTGGCTCACCCCTGTAATCCTAGCACTTTGGGAGGCTGAGGCAGGTGGATCACAAGGTCAGGAGGTCAAGACCAGCCTGGCCAAGATGGTAAAACCCCGTCTCTACTAAAAACACAAAAATTAGTTAGCCGGGCATGGTGGTGGGCGCCTGTAATCCCAGCTACTCGGGAGGCTGAGGCATGAGAATCACTTGAATCTGGGAGGCGGAGGCTGCAGTGAGCTGACATCGCGCCACTGCACTCTAGCCTGGGTGACAGAGCAAGACTCCGTCTCAAAAATAATAACAATAATAATAATAAAAAAAGTGTGAGGACCAAACCATAACTAGCTTCTCCTCCAGGGTTCTACTGTATACAGAACAAGTGAAAGAGCTTGGGGTTATATTACCAAGCAGGCCATAAAACAACAGGAACCAAGAGAGCCGGCCTGCTGTCGGCACATGCATCACAGCAGGGACCATGTGGGAAGAGCTGCGGCAGATGAGGAAATGTCCCTAACCGCATGGGTGCTGGCAGGGATGTGAGGAACACAGAGAAGGAACAAAGGGGACAAGGATCTTCTCTCTGTCGCTAACAACAAATAAGATAAACAAATCAAATATAAATGTAAAATAAAATTTCACTTAGGAAAGGAGAAGGGAGTGAAAAAACGTTAAATCTAATTAAACTTTACGTTTTAAAGTTGCTGAAGTGGTCTTAAAAATCCTAAAATAAAGAAAATGCATTTAGCATTTCATCTGCATTCCAACATCCCTTGGGCTCACAGAGCCTTTTCGTACTGGAGCTGGAAGACAAATTCTCAAAATTAACCAAAAGACAGCAAATGTGTAATGCATGCTCTATGAATTTTGTTTCATTGGAGGCTGTAAAAGAGACAAGGCCAAAAGAAAATGTGACACACTGTTGATATAATTGTAGGACTTCTGGAAGTTCAAAACATTTGGAAATAAATTTTGATTAAAACTGTCTGTATATGCTGTATGAAAGGAGAAAAGGTTAGCCCTTGACAAGGATGGAAGGGGCCCTTGGGCCTGACAACATGCATAAGTTTAAGGCATTGCCACCTACTTCGTAGCATCTAACCATGATTTTTTACTCTTATTAGGGGAATAAGAAAGTAAATCTATAACCAACATTAAAATTACTTTGCACTTGTAATCAAAATAGTTCTATGATTTGTCTCTGACTATTCACAGAATTGTACATTCTGGTGTTTTTTGTTTTGTTTTGAGACAGGGTCTCTCACTCTGTTACCCAGGCTGGAGTGCAGCGGCACCATCTCAGCTCACTGCAGCCTTAATCTCCTGTGTGCAAGCGATCCTCCCACCTCAGCCTCCTGAATAACTGGGACTAGAGGCACACAACCCCGTGTGTGGCTAATTTTTTTGCATTTTTTGTAGAGACGAGATTTTGTCATATTGCCCAGGCTGGTCTTAAACTCCTGGGCTCAAGCAATCCACCCGTCTTGGCCTCCCAAAGTGCTGGGACTACAGACAAGAGCCACCTTACCCAGCCATAAATTCTGGTTTTTTAAGCCCAAGTTATTTTACATTTGCTTTTCCAAAATGCATTAAATTGTAATATTAAAATCCTTTAAAAAAAAACTGTGTATAATTTATGTCAATTTTTCATCAAAATGATCAGATGTATTATACACCACGAGCTTAAATTCTGATCCATTATAAAATTATTTATGATTGCCCCAGGCACTTCATATAATTACCTAAATAAAATATACATTATTTCAAGAAGTATGCCAGGTGTGGTGGCACACCGTCTGTAGTCCCAGCTTGGGAGGCTGAGGAGAAAGGATCACTTGAGCCCAGGAGTTCAAGCCCAGCCTAGGTAACATAGCAAGACCCTCTCTGTCAAAAAGAAATAAATAAATAAAAGGTGTTTAGGAATACAAACACCCAATAATAATAAACACTCCTCTTTAAAAACGTAGACGAAAGCAGTTGTCCTTTCATTCAAGCATTCCTTAACAACTATAAATGTTCACCCATTTAAAATGCCTTCACTTACGCTTTTCTGATATTCTTTGCTTTCATCTATGTTTCAAGGGACTTTAGAGCATTCTAAAACTCATCTGAGATTACTCAGAAATGGAATGATTCCACAAACACCTGCAAGCAGAGAAGAACAATGCTGGCAGCATCTAATCCTTGTCTCAGAAAAGAAAAATAATTACTCAGAGGACTTGACTTAATTCCTCATTCTGTGAAGAAACATGTTTGCAGCAAACCACTTTGGAGGATCCCAGTGGACACAGGGTAGGAAAAACCACTGGAGACATCCATGACCAGACTTGTAAATGGAGTTCTAAATTTGGATATTTCCAGGAGAGGCAAATCTATTCTGCTCCATCAGAACCCAAGTAAGAGTGGGATTTGAATTAAGGTGAGAATGTTCTGTTCATCTAGAATCCATGTATTCTTACAGCAAATGGACATTTTTTACAAGTAGGAAGAGAATTAAAAGGAAATGCCAAGGAGGAGTAGGAATATCACCCATCTAAACACGAGCACATCAAATGAGCTGACAATCCTCAATGTGGGCTCTGCTACAGAGCTTCAAAAAAATTTCAAAAATTTTATTAAGGTTGAAAATAGGCCTAATAAAAAAAAAATCTGGGTTTGCTTAATCCAGAGAGAGAAAGTTAAAGCATAGGAAACACTAAAGAGTTAACAATTAGGATGGGCTTGGTGGCTCACGCCTGTAATCCCAGCACTTTGGGCGGCCACGTCAGGTGGACTGCTTGAGCCCAGGAGTTCAAGACCAGACTTGGCAACATAGCGAAACACCATTTCTACTAAAAAAAAAAAAAATACAAAAAAAATTAGCCGAGTGTGGTGGCACGTGCCTGTGGTCCCAGCAACTTGAGAGGCTGAAGTAGGATGATCACCTGAGCCCAGGAGGTGGAGGTTGCAGTGAGCGGAGATCTCCTACCACTGCACTCCAGCCTGGGTGACAGAGTGAAACCCTGTCAAAAAAAAAAAATAATAACTGTCTACAAAAGGGTGTAACTAGAGCAACAGATACTGCAGTTCGACCTTGAGAAAGACATTCTACTTAGGAAGAGCTCAAAATGAAATGCATTACCAAAGGAGGCTATGTTTTCTAATTTAAAAAGAAACTTTTTCTCTTATGTATTTCTCCGTGAAGACCTATGAATATGTTTTCCAGCAACCTTGAAGAAAAGGGTAAAATATGATTATATTTAGTGCAATTTATCCCCAGAAACATGAAAAGAAACTAGAAATGAATGACACCCTTAAAGTCTTTACAGAATCATAGTTCTCCTGAAAACCAGGACCATTATTCTGAGACATTTTCTAGCTAAGTCTTGATTAGTCGAACTAGGTTGGCACACCCAAGAATAAACAGGTAAGCAGAGACCTAAATCTACATTATCCAATATGACAACCATGACCTATACATGGCCATTGGGCACCTGAAAGGTGGCTGGTCCGAATTGTTAAGTATAAACTACACACAAAGTTTTGAAGACTTATTACAAAATTCTTAGCACAATAGTGGGGAAAAGAGAAACTTATAGCACTAAATGTGTATATTAGAAAAGAAGAAAGAACTAAAATCAATAATCTAAGTTTCCTCCTTAGGAAACTAGAAAAACAAGAGCAATTAAATGCAGAGTAAGCAGAAGAAAAGCAATAACAAAAACTAGAGCAGAGTGCTTGCTTCAGTAGCACATATACTAAAATTGGAACAATACAGAGAAGATTAGCATATAAACTTTTTTTAAAAAAATAGAGCACAAATCAATTGACAATAGGAAACCAGTAGAGAAAATCAAACCAAAAGCTGGCTCTTTGAAAAAATAAAGTCAATAAGCTTCTAGAAAGGATAACTAAGAAAAAAAAAGAGGACACAAATCACCAATATCAAAAATGAAACAGAGGACATCACTATAGAGCCCATGGACATTAAAAAGAGGGTAAGGGGATACCACGAACAACTCTAAATCCACAAATCTGATCACTTAGACAAAAAGACCAATTCCCTTAGTTTCTCAGGGTTCCCAAAGAAAAAAAAAAAAAAATTAAGAAAAGACCAATTTCTTGAAAGGTACAATCTGCCAAAACTCTCACAAGAAGAAATAGACAGGCTGGGTGCAGTGGCTAACGCCTATAATCCCAGCACTTTGAGAGGCCGAGGCAGGTGCATCACCTGAGGTCAGGAGTTTGAGACCAGCCCAGCCAACATGGTGAAACCCCTTCTCCACTAAAAATACAAAAATTAGCTGGGCATGGTGGCATGCACCTGTAATTCCAGCTACTCAAAAGGTTGAGGCAGGAGAATTGCTTGAACCTGAGAGGCAGAGGTTGCAGTGAGCTGAGATCATGCCACTGCACTCCAGCCTGAGTGACCAAGCGAGACTCCATCTCAAAAAAAAAAAAAGAAAGAAGAAGAAAAGACAATTTGGATAGACCTATATCCATTGAGGAAACTGAATCAATATTTAATAACCTTTCAAAAAGAAAGCACCAGGCCTAGATGGGGTCATTGGTGAATTCTATCAAACATTTAGGGAATAAATTATACCAATTTTCTACAATCTATCTCTTTCAGAAGATAGAAGCAGTGGGGGTACTTCCCAACTCATTCTATGGGGCCAGAATCTACCCTAATACCGAAACCAGATAAAAAAATTACAAGAGCCAGGCGCAGTGGCTCATGCCTGTAATCCCAGCACTTTGGGGCCTAGACATGTAGATCACTTGAAGTCAGGAATTCGAAACCAGCCTGGCAAACATGGTGAAACCCCATCTCTACTAAAAACACAAAAATTAGCCAGGTGTGGTGGCACACACCTGGATCCCAGCTACTCAGGAGGCTGAGGTATGAGAATCGTTTGAACCCGGAAGGCAGAGGTTGCAGAGCCAAGATTGCACCACTGCACTCCAGCCTGGACAAAGTCCAATACCTCTCATTAATACAGACACAAAAATCCTCAACAAAATAGCAAATAGAATCCAACAATGTATAAAAAGAATTATACACCATGATCAAGTGGGATTTATCCCAGGTATGCAAAGCTGGTTCAACTCAAAAATCAATTAATCAATCAAGCTAAAGAAGAAAAATCGCCTCCCCCTCCCCCTCCCCCTCCCCCTCCCCCTCCCCCTCCCCCTCCCCCTCCCCCTCCCCCTCCCCTCTTCTTCGGTCTCCCTCTCCTTTTTTCGGTCTCCCGCTGTTATCGAAGCTGGACTGTACTGCCATGATCTCGGCTCGCTGCAACCTCCCTGCCTCGGGCTCCTGTGACTCTCCTGCCTCGGCCTGCCGAGTGCCTGGGATTACAGGCGCGCGCCGCCACGCCTGAATGGTTTTTCTATTTTTGGTGGAGACGGGGTTTCACCGTGTTGACCGGGCTGGTCTCCAGCTCCTGGCCTCGAGTGATCTGCCTGCCTAGGCCTCCCGAGATGCTGGGATTGCAGACGGAGTCTCGCTAACTCAATGCTCAATGGTGCTCAGGCTGGAGTGCAGTGGTGTGATCTCGGCTCGCTGCAACCTCCACCTACCAGCCTCCTGCCTTGGCCTCTTAAAGTGCTAAGATTACAGCCTCTGCCCCGCCGCCACCCCGTCTAGGAAGCGAGGAGCATCTCTGCCTGGCCGCCCATCGTCTGGGAAGTGAGGAGCGCCTCTGCCCGGCCGCCCTATCTGGGAAGTGAGGAGCGCCGCTGCCCGGCCGCCCATCGTCTGGGATGTGAGGAGCGCCTCTGCCCGGCTGCCACCCCGTCTGGGAGGAAGTGAGGAGCGCCTCTGCCCGGCTGCCCCGTCTGGGAGATGAGGTGCACCTCTGCCCGGCCGCCCCGTCTGGGAGGTGAGGAGCGCCTCTGCCTGGCCGCCACCCCGTCTGGGAGGAAGTGAGGAGCGCCTCTGCCTGGTTGCCCCGTCTGGGAAGTGAGGAGCGCCTCTGCCTGGCCGCCACCCCGTCTGGGAAATGAGGAGCGCCTCTGCCCGGCTGCCACCCCATATGGGAAGTGAGGAGCGCCTCTGCCCAGCCGCCCCTTCTGGGAGGTGAGGAGCGCCTCTGCCCAGCCGCCCCGTCTGGGAGGTGAGGAGTGCCTCTGCCCGGCCGCCCCGTCTGGGAAGTGAGGAGCGCCTCTGCCTGGCCGCCACCCCGTCTGGGAGGAAGTGAGGAGCACCTCTGCCCAGCTGCCCCATCTGGGAAGTGAGGAGCGCCTCTACCCGGCTACCACCCCCTATGGGAAGTGAGGAGCGCCTCTGCCCGGCCGCCCACTCTGGGAAGTGAGGAGCGCCTCTGCCCGGCCGCCCACTCTGGGAGGTGAGGGGCGCCTCTGCCTGGCCACTCCGTCTGGGAAGGGAGGAGAGCCTCTGCCCGGCCACCCCGTCTGGGAGGTGAGGAGCGCCTCTGCCCGGCCGCCACCCCGTCTGGGAGGAAGTGAGGAGCACCTCTGCCCGGCCGCCCCGTCTGGGAGGTGAGGAGCGCCTCTGCCTGGCCGTCACCCCGTCTGGGAGGAAGTGAGGAGTGCCTCTGCCCGGCCGCCCCGTCTGGGAGGTGAGGAGTGCCTCTGCCCGGCTGCCACCCTGTCTGGGAGGAAGTGAGGAGCACCTATGCCCGGCTGCCCCATCTGGGAGATGAGGAGCACCTCTGCCCGGCCGCCCCGTCTGGGAGGTGAGGAGCGCCTCTGCCTGGCCGCCACCCCGTCTGGGAGGAAGTGAGGAGCGCCTCTGCCCGGCCACTCCGTCTGGGAGGTGAGGAGCGCCTCTGCCCGGCCGCCCCGTCTGGGAGGTGAGGAGTGCCTCTGCCCGGCCGTCACCCCATCTGGGAGGAAGTGAGGAGCGCCTCTGCCTGGCTGCCCCATCTGGGAAGGGAGGAGCGCCTCTGCCCAGCCGCCACACCGTCTGGGAAGTGAGGAGCGCCTCTGCCCGGCCGCCCAGTCTGGGAAGTGAGGAGCGCCTCTGCCCGGCCGCCCTGTCTGGGAGGTGAGGAGCGCCTCTGCCTGGCCGCCACCCCGTCTGGGAGGAAGTGAGGAGCGTCTCTGCCCGGCCGCCCCCTCTGGGAAGTGAGGAGTGCCTCTGCTCGGCCGCCCCGTCTGGGAAGTGAGGGGCGCCTCTGCCCGGCCGCCCCGTCTGGGAGGTGAGGAGTGCCTCTGCCCGGCCGTCACCCCGTCTGGGAGGAAGTGAGGAGCACCTCTGCCCGGCTGCCCCGTCTGGGAGATGAGGAGCACCTCTGCCCGGCCGCCCCGTCTGGGAGGTGAGGAGTGCCTCTGCCCGGCCGCCACCCCGTCTGGGAGGAAGTGAGGAGCACCTCTGCCCGGCCGCCCCCTCTGGGAAGTGAGGAGCGCCTCTGCCTGGCCGCCACCCCGTCTGGGAGGAAGTGAGGAGCGCCTCTGCCTGGCCGCCACCCCGTCTGGGAGGAAGTGAGGAGCACCTCTGCCTGGCTGCCCCATCTGGGAAGGGAGGAGCGCCTCTGCCCAGCCGCCACACCGTCTGGGAAGTGAGGAGCGCCTCTGCCCGGCCGCCCAGTCTGGGAAGTGAGGAGCGCCTCTGCCCGGCCGCCCTGTCTGGGAGGTGAGGAGCGCCTCTGCCTGGCCGCCACCCAGTCTGGGAGGAAGTGAGGAGCGCCTCTGCCCGGCCGCCCCGTCTGGGAAGTGAGGAGCGCCTCTGCCCGGCCGCCCCGTCTGGGAAGTGAGGAGCGCCTCTGCCCGGCCGCCCGGTCTGGGAAGTGAGGAGCGCCTCTGCCCGGCCGCCCCCTCTGGGAGGTGAGGAGCGCCTCTGCCCGGCCGCCCCGTCTGGGAAGTGAGGAGCGCCTCTGCCCGGGCGGCCCCGTCTGGGAAGCGAGGAGCGCCTCTGCCCGGGCGGCCCCGTCTGGGAAGCGAGGAGCGCCTCTGCCCGGGCGGCCCCGTCTGGGAAGCGAGGAGCGCCTCTGCCCGGCCTCCCTGTCTGGGAGGTGAGGAGCGCCTCTGCCCGGCTGCCCTGTCTGGGAGGTGTACCCAACAGCTCCGAAGAGACAGCGACCATCGGGAGCGGGCCATGAGGACGATGGCGGTTTTGTTGAAAGGAAGGGGGGGGGGAAGTGTGGGGAAAGGAAGGAGAGATCAGATTGTTGCTGTGTCTGTGTAGAAAGGGGTGGGCATAGGAGACTCCATTTTGTTCTGACTAGGAGAAATTCTTCTGCCTTGGGATGCTGTTGATCTATGGCCTTTCCCCCAGCCCCATGCTCTCTGAAACATATGCTGTGTCAACTCAGGGTTAAATGGATTAAGGGCGGTGCAAGATGTGCTTTGTTAAACAGATGCTTGAAGGCAGCATGCTCTTTAAGAGTCATCACCACTCCCTAATCTCAAGTACCCAGGGGCACAAACACTGCAGAAGGCCGCAGGGTCCTCTGCCTAGGAAAACGAGAGACCTTTGTTCATGTGTTTATCTCCTGACCTTCTCTCCACTATTATCCTATGACCCTCCCATATCCCCCTCTCTGAGAAACACCCAAGAATGATCAATAAATACTTCATAAATTAAAAAAAAAAAAAAAAAAAAAGAAGAAAAATCGCATCATCACATCCATAAACACAGAAAAAGCATTTGATGAACTTTAATATCTAGTCATGATAGAAACTCTCAGTAAACTAGGAATGGCTTTTTTTTTTTTGAGACAGAGTCCCGCTCTGTCATCCAAGCTGGAGTACAGTGGCGTAATCTCAGCTCACTGCAACCTCCGCCTCCCACGTTTAAGCGATACTCCTGCCTCAGCCTCCCAAGTAACTGGGATTACAGGTGCGTGCTACCACGCCTGGCTAATTTTTGTATTTTTAGTAGAAATGGGGTTTCCCATGTTGCCCAGGCTGGTCTCAAACTCCTGACTTCAGATGATCTGACCTCCTCGGCTTCCCAAAGTGCTGGGATTACAGGCGTGAGCCACCACGACTGGCCGGGGAGACCTTCTTCAACTTGATAAACAGTATCTTCAAAAAACCTACAGGAAACGTCATACTTAACAGTGGGAAACTAGAAGCTTTCCCGCTAAGAGCAGAAATAAGCCAAGGATATCCCCACTCACCACTCTTTCCAACAATGGACTGGAAGTCCTAGCTAATAAAATAAGGCAAGAAATAAAAAGAAAAATAAAACTGTCTTTGTTCACAGATGACATGATCATCCAAGAAGAAAATCCTAAAGACTAAACAAAAAAAACTGAAACCAGGCAGTGATTACAGCAAGGCTGCAGGATACAAAAGTCAATCACTTTCCTATATACCAGCAATGAACAGGTGGAATTTGAGATTAAAAACACAATACCATTTACATTAGCACCCCCCAGAATGAAACACTTAGGTATAAATCTTTAAAAAATTTAGAAGATCTATATGAGAAAAATTAAAGAAGTGATTAAAGAAGTCAGAGCACTAAATAAATGGAGAGATATTCCATGTTCATAGACAGGGAGATTCAATACAGTCAAGTTGTCAGTTCTTCCCAACTTCATCTATAGACTCAATGCAATCCCAATCTAAATCCAGCAAGTTATTTTGCAGATATCAACAAACTGGTTCTAAAGTTTATATGGGGAAGCAAAAGACCCAGAATGGTCAAAAAAATATTAAAAGAGAAGAACAAAGTTAACGGGCTGACACTATATGACTTCAATACTTATAATAAAGCTACAATAAATAAGACAGTGTGGTATCGATGAAAGAAGAGAGAAACAGACCAATGGAACAGAACAGAGAGCCCAGAATTCGACCCTGATAAATACAGTGAATTGATCTTTGACAAAGGAGCAAAGGCAATACAATGGAGCAAGGGGTCTTTTCAACAAATGATGTTGGAATAACTGGATATCCACATACAAAATCGTGCCCTAGACAAAGACCACAGACCCTTCACAAAAATTATCTGAAATGAATCATAGGCCTAAATGTAAAATGCAAACCTATAAAGCTCCTAGAAGATAACAGGAAAAAATCTAGATTATGTTGGGTAGGATGATGACTTTTTAGATATAATATCAAAGGCACAATCTATGAAAATAAGAATTGATAAGCTGAGCTTTTTTAAAATTCAAATTTTCCTCTCCATGAAAGGCAGTGTCAAGAGAATGAAAAGACAAGCCACAGACTGAGAAAAAATATTTACAAAAGAAATATCCTGTAAAGGATAAATATTTGCAAATTGAATATTCACAGAAGACATATCTGATAAAGGATAAATATTTGCAAGTTGAATATTTGCAAAAGACATATCTGATAAAGGACTAGTATCCAAAATATAAAAAGAACTCTTAAAACACAGTAACAAAACAATCCAATTTTTTAAAATGGGCCAAAGACCTTAACAGATACCTCACCAAAGATGATATACAGATAGTAAATAAGCATATGAAAAAATGTTCCATATCATATGTCATCAGGGAAATGCAAATTAAAATGAGGTACCACTACATACCTATTAGAATGGCCGAAATCCAAAACAATTACAACACCAAATATTAGCAAGAACGGGGAGCAACAGGAACTCTCATTCATTGCTGGTGGGAATGCAAAATGATCCAGCCACTTTGCAAGACAGTTTGGCAGCTTCTTAACAAACTAAACATACTTTTATTAAGTCCAGCAATTGCATTTCTTGGTATCTGCACAAAAGAGCTGAAAACTTATATACATACAAAACCTGCTATAAACACAGATGTTTGGCCAGGCATGGTGGCTCACACCTGTAATCCCAGCACTTTGGGAGGCTGAGGTGGGCGGATTACCTGAGGTCAGGAGTTCGAGACCAGCCTGGCCAACATGCCAAAACCCCATCTCTACTACAAATACAAAAATTAGCCAGGTGTGGTGGCACGCACCTGTAATCCCAGCTACTCGGGAGGCTGAGGCAGGAGAATCGCTTGAACCCGTGAGGCAGAGGTTGCAGTGAGCCGAGATCACACCACTGCACTCCAGCCTGGGCAACAGAGCAAAACTCCATCTCAAAAAATAAAATAAATAAAAAATAAGAAAACATAGATGTTTATAGCAGCTTTATTCATAACTGCCTAAACTTGGAAACAATCAAGATATCCTTCAGTAAGTGAATAAATAAACTGTGGTATCTCCAGACTATAGAACATTATTCAGTGCTAATACAAAATGAGCTATTAAGCCATGAAAAGAGAAACTTTAAATGCATACTACTAAGTCAAAGAAGCCAATCAGAAAAGGCTACACACTGTATTATTCCAACTATATGACATTCTAAAAAAGGAAAAACTATGGAGGCAGTAAAAAGATCAGTGGTTGACAAGAGTTAGGGAAGAGAGAGGGATGAATAGCCAGAGCACAGAGGATTTTTAGGGCACTAAAAATTACCATTACTGGCCGGGCGTGGTGGCTCACGCCTGTAATCCCAGTACTTTGGGAGGCCAAGGCAGGCGGATCACGAGGTCAGGAGATCGAGACCATCCTGGCTAACACGGTAAAACCCCGTCTCTACTAAAAAAAAAAAAATACAAAAAAAAATTAGCTGGGTATGGTGGCTGGCGTCTGTAGTCCCAGCTACTCGGGAGGCTGAGGCAGGAGAATGGCATGAGCCTGGGAGGCGGAGCTTGCAGTGAGCCAAGATTGTGCCACTGTGCTCCAGTATGGGCGACAGAGCAAGACTCCATCTCAAAAAAAAAAAAAAAAAAAAACATTACCGTTACTGAGTATATACCCAAAGGACTATAAATCATTCTACTATAAAGACACATGTACATGTATGTTTACTGCAGTACTTTTAACAATAGCAAAGACTTGGAAGCAACCCAAATGTCCATCAGTGATAGACTGGATAAAGAAAAGGTGGCACCTACACACCATGGAATACTATGCAGCCATAAAAAAGGATGAGTTCATGTCCTTCGCAGGGACATGGATGAAGCTGGAAACCATCATTCTCAGCAAACCATCACAAGAACAGAAAACCAAACACCACATGTTCTCACTCATAAGTGGGAGCTGAATAAGGAGAACACATGGACACACCAGGACCTGTTGAGGGTTGAGGGGCTAGGGGAGGGATAGCATTACGAGAAATAACTAATGTAGGTGACAGGTGGATGGGTGCAGCAAACCACCATGGTACATGTATACCTATGTAACAAAACTGCACGTTCTGCACATGTACCCCAGAACTTAAAGTATAATAATAATTTTTTTAAAAAAGACAAAATGTTAGGAGAAAACAACTGTCAAGCTAGGATTCCATGCCCAGCTAAGCAATCATAAAAAATTAAGGCAAAATAAAAACATTTTAAAACCTACAATGACTATGTTCTACTAACAGACTCTTAGTAAACAACTGATATATCATAGACTGTACTTCAGAAAGAAGAGCCCAAAGAAGGAAGCAAGACAGGTTGGTGACCACAGAAATTGATAAAATATATTATCAAATACAGCCAGTTACAGATTATAAATAAATTATGATTAAAAGTGATTATGATTATGATGAAAAGAAAAGTGGCAACATGGATGAACCTTGAAAACATTATGCTAAGTGAAAGAAGCCAGGAACAAAACCACACATTATATAATTCCATTTACATAAAATGTTCAGAATAGACAAATCTAAAGAGATGGAAATTAGATTAATGGCTACCTAGGACTGGGGCAACAAAGAAGAGAGTGGGAGTAGGCTAGTACTGTTGATGAGTACAGGATTTCTTTTAAGTGGGACAAAAGTGTTGTAAAATTAGATTGTGGCAATGGTTGCACAACTCTTAATAAACTAAAAAAATTGACTTGTACACTTTAAATGGGTGAATTGTATAGTATGTGTATTATATCTCAATAAAGTTATTTTAAAAAGTGGAACTAGAAAGGAAAAGGGGATGTTCAAATATGCTAAGATCCTTATAAATTTTGATAGAAATTTTTGTAACTATTCATGAATGTTAAAAACTTAGAAATAACCATTAGGAGAATAAAAACACCATCTACAGCTCCCTCTATATACACACACATACACACACACACAAACACACACACACACACACACACTTCCTCTCATCTACTAAAAGACAGAGTCTATGAGACTAGGTCAAAAAAATCTTATTGAGAAGCCAGAACAGAAAAAGAAACAAAATCATAAAAATAAAACAAAAAATACTCTGTATGATACTGTAATGGTAGACACATGTCATTATAAATTTGCCCAAACCCACAGAATATTAGAGTGAACCCTAGTGTAAACAGGAGACTGTGGGTGATAATGATGTGCCATGAACAACTGTTATAATCCAACAATGAACTTAGGTTCATCAGTTGTAACAAATGCAGCACTCTAGTGGGGGATGTTGATAATGAGGGAGGCTATGCATGTGGGGGCAGGGATATATGGAATATCTCTGTACCTTCCTCTCAGTTTTACTGTGAACCTAAAACTGCTCTAATCAAATAAAGTCTTTATTTAGAAAAAAAAAGAGAATGTAAACTACCTCATCATTGCTTGTAATGATTACATAGTAAAATCATATTTTGAATATATTCAGTTAAATAAAATATATTTTAAATTAATTTCACCTATTTCTTTTTACTTTTTAAAATGTGGCTACAAGAACTTAAAATGACATATTTGGCTCACATTTGAGGCTTGCACACATTTGAGGCTTCTCACATTTGAGGCTTCTATTGGACAGGGCTAAGCTAAACAATCAAAGAAATACCACTGTATTAGCCACACCTCTGGGTTCCCAAACATTTTCAAAATGTGAACAGAAGAAGGGAGGAGGGCAAATGCCAGCAGGAGCATTCTGAGGACATGTGTTAAGTACAACAGCAGCAATAGCCGCAGCTAGTATGTGGTTCTAAGTAAGTAACAAGCATAAACAATGACTTTCCAGGAAAGGAGATGCTGAGTTGCAGCTTCTTTTTTCTCTCCATCCAGGAGTCTCCCAAAGACCCCTTCCTGGATGTGGCTCTCCTGCTTACCTTTGATAAGCTCCGGCCTGTACATTTTACGCAGCTGCTCCAGGAAGCTGTTGTAGAAGCCCTCTGCCTGCTCCGTGGGCATCGCTAGGTGGAAATCAGGCTTGTTTCCCTTCAGGACACACTGGAGGGTAAACTGGCTGACACACAGAATCTCGTACTGTTTGTCCATCACACTCTTCGACCAGTGCTTCCCGCTCTCATCCTCAAATACGCGCAGGTTTAGAATCTTTCGGACCCTAAGGGGAAAAAGAGCAGTGAGAGCTACCTGAGAGATCACAAGCCCCCCAACACACTCCATACCCCAAAAATGTCACCAGCTTCCGGCCAAATAAGGACATAATGATGACTCCATCCCTGACAGGAGGCATGACCTCAGGCAAGTCACTTATCCACCCTGTGCTTCAGTGTCCTCAGTTGCGATACAGAATAATAACAGTTCTACCTCACACAGTTGTTTTGAGATTGCTTCTTTTTTGCCAGTCGCTCCAGTTCACAGCAGCTACTGGTGAGAACTGGGGATAAGATGACAACCACCTATTCTCTGCTCCTTTAGGTCGGGGATATGTCAAAACATGGGTCCAATTGTAATTTTTCATGAACGAATTCATCACATTACGATAAATGACATCCATTTTTACACCCCTTCTTGGAGCTACTCAAAACGAATAATTCAGCTGAGCACGGTGGCTCATGCCTGAAATCCCAGTACTTTGGGAGGCCACAGTGGGTGGATCACCTGAGGTCAGGAGTTCGAGACCAGCCTAGCCAACATAGAGAAACCCCATCTCTACTAAAACTACAAAAGTTAGCCAGGCATGGTGGCGGGCACCTTTAATCCCAGCTACTCAGGAGGCTTAGGCACAAAAATCGCTTGAACCAGGGGGCAGAGATTGCAGAAAGCTAAGACTGCAACACTGCACTCCAGGCTGGGCGACAGAGGGAGACTCTGTCTCAAAAGAAAAAAAACAAAAAAAAAGAACAATTCAGCAAATACACTGAGAGAAAAATCATGGTTATTGCAAATATGCAAAAAGATCTGGAGAAAGACACCTTGACAACTATGTCACAAGCTCCTTAAGCCCCAGAGGGGCTCTCCCTATACATGTGGATGAAGAAGGATAGTCACCATGGCAAGAAAGTCGACCAGGTGACATCTATAGGGTCAGATTTGAGAAGCACAGCAGAGAACCACCAGCATGAAAGCTGAAATCCCATCATTTGAGAGCCACCCTTCTGGATGATGTTAAGTAGATGACAGTTTCAAAGACTCTATAAATACTAATTCACTGGCTCTTAATATGGGCATCCTTAGGGACAGGTGCTACTCATTACCCCCTCTCCACAGCCAAGACTTGTCTTATGTTGAATCACATCTCTTAAGCACCAGGCTAAGTATTAGCTCTGTAGTATGTCAGAGCCATAAAGACATTCAAACCCACAGCCTCAGTTTTTAGCCATTACACCATTCTACAACTTCTTTGAGTATCCAGGGGACAGCTACTAAAATACCACCATCACTGAAGTAGTATTGAATGACAGTTATCCATCATCAACACCTTAGCAGGAATTCATTTTCAAGTCTGATTTTCAATCTAACACAAAAGAATCAGTTGGGCAGGGTTATACGCAAGCTCTGAGCACCAAGAGCCAGAATAAATGGATCCAGCATCTAAAGTAAAAGTGCCCCGTGGTAATGGAGGGGAGGAGGTGCACGGAGGGCACATTCTGATTTTATGTCTGGAATGAATGGGAGCTATAAAGTGAACAATCATTAAGCAGGATTTTAGGGCCATATTTCGTCTATGCTGCCTTGGCTAAGACACCTAAACCTTTCTGTAGTCGAGTTTGCCCATCTGTAAACTCAGAGAGCCGGGCAGGCAGCAGCAACGGCAACCCCTGCTCCTCAACCCCCGCCACCACCTTAGTAAAAAGATCATTGGCTTCAAGGTCAGGGAGCCCAGACTCTAACTGGGGCTCAGGCTTTTTGCTAAGTGTGTGTGCATGAACTGGGGCAAGGAATTTAACCTCTCTGAGTTCTAGATCCCTATGTGCACAGCGAGCTAGTAGACATTCTAAAAATACATAGTGCCCAGATAACATTGCCCAATTTAAAAAAGAGAAACCAAACATAAGAAAAGAGGCTTGGTTTTTGCGTTAAGAAAACAAGAGGCATGCTCTGAGGCCATAGTAGCAAACAGACAGAGGATAGGCGGTGCTCCTGCTCTAAGGCTGACTTAGCATTGAGGTCTCCCAGATCATTCTTCCTCAGTCTCCTTCTCTGAAACACGGAGATAACCATACTACATCCAATGCGACAATGGTTAAAAGTGACAGGGGCTCACTTCACAGGCACAAAGTACTATGGAAGTTCCCAGCATAACCACCACCACATAGCCCACTCAAACAGCAATGACAGAAATGCATCTTACATGTGCTCCAGTTCCTTCTGCGTATCCTCCAGGGAAATACCCAGCAACACACATATGCCCCTTCCAATGGCACTAATCTGCTCTCCTCCAACTAGAAAGGAATCAAAAGGGAGAGAAGAACTCAGAACCAAACAAGGTCATAAAGCACTTTTAAGTAACCATAGGAGTATTTTAAACATCATACATACTTCTTATAACTTCTTTGGTTAAAGTCAGTATGTATTCGAAAATGAAAAGAGTTACATAAATGCAGTGAGATGATAACAATTCCCATCCATTCTGATTTTATCTCTGGAATGAATGAGAGCTGTAAAGTGAACAACCATTAAGCAGGATCTTAGGGCCATATTTCATCTATGTTACCTTGGGTAAGACACCCAAAATTTTCTATGGTCAAGTTTGCCCATCTATAAAAACAGAACTGTGTTTTCCTCCCCCAGAGAAGCCAGCTCAGCTATATTAATTCTCAGAAAAGAGATTCCTGCCTTTTGCAGAAAATCAAAAAAATATGGTAACACAGTATACAGGAAGCACAAAGTGGAAAATGTTCATATCATAAATGATTTTCCTACTTACTATGAGGACAAATACATAATACATAAAAATCACAATTTATGTGTTAAGCTTCAACTCATCAAACTGCTATTATTTCCCAGTTTAGTTTTGCGGTTACATTCTAAGCCAATGATCTCCAAATATTTTTCAATCATGCATCTTGTCCATTTGAAAAAAAAAGGCTCTAAGCACATACTCCTAACATTTGTATATGTATTTACAACCAAATGTATGCCCTACTACCACTAGACAATATCTCAAATGGTAGCAAGATGCATCATTATGGGCCGGGTATGGTGGTTTATGCCTATAATCCCAGCACTTTGGGAGGCTGAGGCAGGCAGTCACATGACGTCAGGAGTTCGAGATCAGCTTGGCCAACATGGCGAAATCCCATCTCTAATAAAAATACAAAAATTAGCCGGGCATGGTGGCGGGCGCCTGTAATCCCAGCTACTCAGGAGGCTGAGGCAGGAGAATCATTTGAATCCAGAAGGTGGAGATTGCAGTGAGCCAAGATCACACCATTGCACTCCAGCCTTCCAGCCTGGGTGACAAGAGTGAATCTCCATCTCAAAAAAAAAAAAAAAAAAAGTGCATCTTTATGATGGAGAATTCCTGGTTTTTTTCATTTGTTTGTCTTTTTAAGAGGCAGGATCTCTCTATGTTGTCCAAGCTGGAGTGCAGTGACTATTCACAGGTGCAATTCCACTACTAATCAGCACAGGAGTTCTGACCTGCTCTATGTCCAACCTAGGCTGGTCCATCCCTCCTGATGGTCCTCTGGTCCTGGGAACTCACCATATTGATGCAGAACTTTGGTATGACAGCAGGTCAGCATAGCGTACTATAGCCCAGAACCCCTGGGCTCAAGCAATCCTCCCTGCCTGGGCTTCCAGAGTAGCTGGGACTATGGATGCATGCCAACATACCCAGCTAAATCTGTATTTCAAGTGGTGCTCTTTAAAATTTTCTATTTTTTGCCAATTATTTGCCAATCTTATTAGATTATGTTGTTTTACTACTTCATCTTGTACTGACCTAATGTTCTAATTGGAATAGAAGGGTCAACTCAGCCATTTTCTTGTTGTTTGCTTGCTTCTGCAGGATAATAGCTATAAATATAACTAACACAGTAGCAAAGACTATGCCATGTTGCAATACACTGCTAAAGAAACGGTGAGAAACCTCCCTCTTTCTTCAGTTGTAATGGCAAGAGACCACCTGCTATTCAGATCCCAGCAGAGCACATCAATCCATTCCTGAAATATCAGTAATGCTTAATTTCTTTATTTTTATGCTAAAAATTTTTAAATCTTTTCTTCTGTGCTGCTTTTCTTATAACGAACTATGTGTGTGTGACTTATTGTCCTTTGAGCCACTGCCTCAAAAGCTGAAATAGAAATAATCTATCCTGACATAGGCAGTAAACAATTGGGGGTTGGTTTGCTCATTTGCATTGCTTCAGAAAAAGCCTTTGGCTTTATTCGTTCTTTGAATAAATCAACATTACTTTCTATGTTGATATACTTTCTAAATTTTTCCCAAAGTATGTTTTAAAAAATAAAGGTCATGAAGTTATATCTATCATCAAAGTAAGGATTATATATTTTAGAAAATATGAGAAACACGAAAAAAAGAACAAAGGTAAGTACTTTAATATTTTAATGATTTCCTTTTAATATTTTATCTATTCATACATTTTAATTCATATTTGTTTTCAACTACTATAATAATGTTGCATGTAAATTTTTATAATAATATTGCATAAGAATTTTTTCATGTCATAACCTTTTCCTAAACACCTTTTAATAGATTCATCTCATCGAGGAGACTGATTAACCATTCCATTTTGCTGGACATATGGCTTCTTTCAAAATTTTCACCTCAATAAATAACAGTATAGTGAAAATCTTTGTACACTAAAGCCTTTTCTACAGTTAGGATTATCTGCTTAGAGTAGATTCTAGAATCACTGTCAAAGAATTTTGACAGTTTTATAATTATCTTAACATGAAACAAATTATGGCCCAAAGTCTATATATGACACAGAGACTGCTGTCTTATTTTGGAGCAGTTTTGTCCCCCCTCCAGGGACAAGTAGAAGGGCTAGGAGATTCAAAAGGATTTTTTATTATAAGTAAATGGATCACCAAGGGAAAAAAATCTGAGAATCACCACTTTGAACAAAAGATCAAAGGGCTGGAAAAGACCTGAGATGTTTGGTCAATTTTTCTACCTACTAGTGGCATCAGACCTGAGATCTCTACTTCAAGAATTCATAACCTTTAAAGTTAACCTAGTTAAACCCAAACATTTTAGATCCTCTTCCAACACTGTTTATGGACATCAAATTTTAGCTGCTGACACTGAATGATGGGACATGGGGGTTATTGCACTATTCCATCTGTTAATATGTTTGAAATGTGCCATAATAAACTTTTAAAAATCAGATTATCACAATACCCAACCTAAGGCATCAAAATGTGTTTGATCAAGCTGGGTGCGGTGGCTCATGCCTGTAATCCCAGCACTTTGGGAAGCCGAGGCAGGCAAATCACTTGAGGCCAGGAGTTTGAGACCAGCCTAGTCAACATGGCAAAACCCTGTCTCCACTAAAAATACAAAAAAATTAGCCAAGCACAGTGGCGTGCACCTGTAAGCCCAGCTACTCAGGACACAGAGGCATGAGAATCGCTTGAACCCAGGAGGCAGAGGCTGCAGTGATCAGAGATGGCACCACTGTACTCCAGCCTGGGCAACAGAGCAAGACTCTCTCAAAACAAAAACAAAACCAATTAGCCAATTGGAGAAATCTGATGGACTGGGCATCAAATTATATTAATGGGTTACTATAAAAAAATGTGTTTGACCAATCACATAAATTGAATATACCACACAGTAAAATGTGTGACTCCTAAGCTGGACACAGTGGTGGCATATGCCTATAGTCTAACTACTCAGGATGCTGAGGCTAAAGGATCACTTGAGCCCAAGAGTTTGAGGTTGTAGTAAGTTATAATAGTGCCACTGCACTCCAGCCTGGGTAACAGAGCAAGACCCCATCTCTAAAACAAACAAACCATAAATACATAAATTTAAAATAAGGGTGACGTCAACCAACTATTTTAAAATAAAATAAAATGTGTGACTCCTGATATTCTATGCTGTCCTGACCATAAAACAGGAAGTTAACATTTTAGAACCCCTAAAATAAAATGCCATTCAAACACAGCCACATTTCAGTGAAACCCGCCACATTTTAAAGGAATCAGAAAATCTCTTTCCATTACAATGCAACTAGAAGGCCTGCATAAGTAGAGGGCCCTTCTAACAGAATTCCACAGTTCCCCAACCCAGAATTCCCAAATTATTTACACTTTCCCATAATTAACACCCTTATCTTTTTTAATATGCAGGTTTGGTTGTTTTAACTGAAAGCATATAACTTACTTAATGAACCAAAACAACCCAAACTCTATTCAGCACATCTCACAGAATACACATTTTCAATATTCCAGATTAGCAGGGTGGAGAGTTCAGGAGAGAGATCAAAATTTAAATCTGTCAGTGATGACCACACACAGCAGCAGACTGCAAGATTCTTCTCAATAACGCAAAACATCTTTCATCTATGAATTTTCCCAGTTTTCATGAATTTAAATATTTACAGAAATGTTATAAAAGCTTTAAAATTCCTAAATCCCAGTGCTACTCTATTCCCTATTATTCCAGGACCATTTCCAAAACCAAAGCTACCAGAACAGCTTAGAAATCATTAGGCGGGATTGAAAAATAGACTCTTAGATTTAAATATATGGTTTTGGTGGGTTTGGTTGTTTCTTGAGGGGTTTTTGTTGTTTTTGTTTTGTTTTGTTTTTTGTTTTGGGGTTTTGTTTGTTTGTTGTTGTTTTGAGACAGAGTCTCGCTCTGTCGCCCAGGCTGGAGGTTAGTGGCACAATCTCGGCTCACTGCAACCTCTGCCTCCCAGGTTCAAGCGATTCTCCTACTTCAGCCTCCCGAGTAGCTGGGATTATAGGCACCCACCACTGCTCCCGGCTAATTTTTGTATTTGTAGTAGAGATGGGGTTACTCTATGTTGGCCAGGCTGGTCTCGAACTCCTGGCCTCAGGTGATCTGCCCGCCTTGGCCTCCCAAAGAGCTGGGATTACAGGTGTGAGCCACAGCCCCTGGCCTGTTTTGTTTTTAATTCATACTTTTGTGGACACAAGAACACATATTTGGTGCAGACTGGCTCCAAGGACAGGATATCTGAAATTATTTGAACTGAAACAATATAGTTGTGCCAATAAAGACAGAAAAGACTAAAGACAATATAAAGCTTGTCATTTAAATGTTTTTTAAAAAATATCTTTCGTACCGTGGTTTTCTTAAAACGACTACATTATCTACACTAATCATCTGGACCTCTGATGCCCAACCGAGACTAAAGTGCTCGAGTGATGACCAGGGGTCGGGTAGCTTGGTCCACAAGAAAAAAAGAAATGTTTTCATCTTGAATTCTTTAGATCCCGACCCCTCCGCGCAGAGTTCAGCGGGCGAGGGCGAGGGGCGTCCTGGGCAGGTGGCGCCCCTCATCCAGCCTGGGCTCCAGTCACGTGCGTGCACGCAACTGTCAAAGCTCAGCCCAAGGAGCAACTCTTCGCATCTGTGCATTTCATCCTGAGTCAAGCCCCATAAAAACTGGAATACGTAAAAATGGGCAAAAATTGAACATTTAAAATACAGCAGTGAAAAGGGAGGAGTGCCTGCTCCGGAAATGCTCTAAGCGTGGTTCATCAACACTCCCTGAAGAGCGGGCCACGGGGATGCTCCGAGGCTCCGCCATCCCGCACTCAGGACAAAGGTGCTGAGAATGAGGCGCGCTGGTCCTGCACCCGCTGCCGAGAGCCGGAAGCCAGGGGCGCGCCGGGGCCGGCCGGGCACGTGCAGGGGGCTCTCCGGCCGCGGCGCTGCCCCGAAGCCGGCCCAGGGGACTCGCGGCTGCGGGGACCAAGCTCGCGAAGGGGACCAGGCTCGCGGAGGGGCCGCAGCGGCCCCGAGGATGGCGCAGGAAGACCCCCCACGCAGGACAGCCGGTCGCGGGGGTCAGGGGCGGCTCCTCCCCGGCCCGGGCCCGGCCCCGGCCCCGGCCCCGCCCGACTGACCTGTGACGCTGGCCCGGGTGACGCGCTGCACCACGGCTTTCATGGCGGCGGCTGGGGCGAGTGGGGCGGCGCCGCGCTGCGTCCGGCCTAGCGACTCTGAGGGCGGCTCCGCGGCCGGCGCCCTCTGGAGGTGACACCCGGAAGCGCGCCCAACGGGCCGGTCCGACTCGGTCGGCTGCTGCCCACCCCACGTCGGCCACGCCCACTCTCGGCCTGGCGATAGGCCCACCCACTCATAGATTGACTCCGCCTATGCCTGCCACGCCCATCTGCTGCCCAACCGTAACCCCGCCCGTCATTGAAAAGCCCAGTCCCCACGCTCGGCCCTGCCCCACCCACATCTGGGTCCCGCCAGAGCCCTTTGATCGCACCCATCCCGGGCCCAGCCCCTACCCAGTGCCCAGAACCCACTCTGCCCCGAAGGTAGTCTCTACGCTGGTTTTTTTCTCCCACATACCCGAACCTAAGAACCTGTCATCACTAAGCCTTTAAATTCAGCCTGAATCCTATTTCTAATTGTATTCCTCTTTCCTCTTTTCCACTCCTCTGCACGCAGATCCTCCCAAATTCTTCTTCCTTGTCTTCCTGCCTCAGTGGCTTTTCAGATACCACATACAAAAGGATCTGCTGCCTAAAATAGCCATTTAACTATCTCACTATTAATTCGACTTAGCCATGTCATGATAATAAATAGGTATGTGATTCTAGAATTCTAATTTCTCATGTAATACAAATACTAATAATTGGCCCCCTCACTGGGTTGTTAGATTTAAATGAACCAAACCACGTAAAAGTGCTTAGATGGCGGCAAAGGGCTGTACAACTATTACCCCAACAAATTATTATCATTGCTAAAAATAATTCCATCTCAGCAGTC
The DNA here is from genome assembly GCF_028885655.2 of Pongo abelii. NCBI lineage: Eukaryota > Metazoa > Chordata > Mammalia > Primates > Hominidae > Pongo > Pongo abelii. Next base: position 13,278,984 of record NC_072006.2, on the reverse strand, counting down.
TTCACCTTAAAGGTGACTAATAGCATTGGTGGGCATAGAAAAGGCATTGAAATTGAGAAGAAACCCTCACTTGCCCAGAAAAGACTACAAACTAGTGTGCTTGTTTATTAAATACTGAATACTAAATTGCCTTAATAACGTTGTCAAAGTTAACATAACCAGTAACAACACATCATGTGCCTCCTGATATAGCACTGGGAAGGACACAACATCAATCTTGTGGTATTTCTGCCAAATAATGTATAACCTGAATCCAATCATGATGAAACATGAGACAAAAATAAATTGAGGAACCTTCTACAAAATAACTAGGTAGGATTCCGAGAATTAAGGAGGATTTTTTTTTTTTTTTTTTTTTTTTTTGAGATGCAGTTTTGCTCTTGTGGCCCAGGCTGAAGTGCAATGGCGTGATCTCGGCACACCATGACTTCTGCCTCCTGGGTTCAAGCAATTCTCCTGCCTCAACCTCCCGAGTAGCTGGGATTACAGGCATGCGCCACCACGCCCAGCTAATTTTGTATTTTTATTTAAAGATGAGGTTTCTCCATGTTGGTCAGGCTGGTCTCGAACTCCCGACCTCAGGTGATCCGCCCGTCTTGGCCTCCCAAAGTGCTGGGATTACAGGCATGAGCCACCGCGCCCAGCCACGGACTTTTTAAAAGACAGGGAAACTACCTGTAATCCCAGCACTTTGGGAGGTCAAGGTGGGCGGATCACGGGAGGTCAGGAGTTCGAGACTAGCCTGGCCAACATGGTGAAACCCCGTCTCTACCAAAAATACAAAAATTAGCCAGGCATGGCAGTGCATGCCTGTAATCCCAGCTACTCAGGAGGCTGAGGCAAGAAAATTGCTTGAACCCGGGAGGCGGAGGTTACGGTGAGCCGATATCGCACCACTGCACTCCAGCCTGGGTGACAAAGCAAGACTCTGTCTCAAAAAAAAAAAAAAAAAAAAAAAGACAGGAAAACTAAATTAACCTGGGTGGTATCCTGGCCAGAAAAATAAGGAAAAAGAAAAGCTTATTATTGGAACAATTGGTAAAATTTGAGTTTTTGAAAAATTAAATCAGCAGGTCTCGATATTTTGATCACAGGATCGCTTTACATTCTTAAAAATTATTGGGCCCAAAGTATAGCTTTTGTTTAGGTGGATTATATCTAAAAATGTTTACTGTTTTTAACTAAGAGAAATAGTTAACATAGATTTATTAATGCATTTAAAAATAGCAATAATAAATCCCCTACATATGAATATCAGAGGAATGAAGTCACTATATGCCACGGAGCCCCTGGAAAACTCCATTGTGCACTCCTGAAAGAATAAGAATAAAAAAGGGAAAATTGGGCTGGTCGTGGTGGTTCACGCCTGTAATTCCAGCACTTTGGGAGGCTGAGGCGGGTGGATCACTTGAGGTCAGGAGTTCAAGACCAGCCTGGCCAACATGGTGAAACCGCATCTCTACTAAAAATACAAAAATTAGCCAGGCGTGGTGGTGGGCACCTATAATCCCAGCTACTTGGGAGGCTGAGGCACAAGAATCGCTTGAACCCCAGAGGCGGAGGTTGCAGTGGGCTGGGATCTCTGCCACTGCACTCCAGCCTGGGTAACAAAGTAAACCTGTGTCTCAAAAAAAAAAAAAAAAAAAAAAAAAAGTTAACATACTTAAAATGGAATTCAAAATGTTCACCCCTATGGTACAATAAAGACTTTGGCCTTTGTTAATTCTGGGTTTCTGGCATGGAGCTTTTAAAATTCTTGGAATTTCTCAAGAGACAGGAGTATCTTTGTTGTTCATGAGCTCCTTGATTATTCCTGAGTTTACTAACAAGACAATTCAGATTGGGAGCTGGTCACTGGAAAGACCAATCATGGCTGGATGTCTGAGCCAGCCCAACCTGTGGGAGGGGTAGAAGACAGAGATTGAGTTCAACCTGTGGCCAATGATTCAATCAGTCATGCTTAAATGATGAAATCCCAGGAAAAACTCTGGACATTGAAGCTCCATTGAGCTTCCTGGTTGCTGAACACATTGATGTGCTGGGAGGGTGATGGCCCTGATTCCGCAGTGAGAAAGCACAGAGGCTCTGTGTTTAGTACTCTCGCAGGCCTTGCCTAACATATCTCATTCCGCAGTGAGAAAGCACAGAGGCTCTGTGTTTAGTACTCTCGCAGGCCTTGCCTAACATATCTCATTCCGCAGTGAGAAAGCACAGAGGCTCTGTGTTTAGTACTCTCGCAGACCTTGCCTAACATATCTCATTTGGCTGGTCCTAATTTGTATTATTTATAATAAAACTATAAATTATAATTACAGCATTTTCTTCAGTTCCATGAGTCATTCTAGTGCATTATCAACCCTGAGGGGATCATGGATACTCCTGACTGTGTAGCCAGTTGGTCTGAAGTACAAGTGGTTTGGGGACACACAAGTATGGTTGGCACCTGAAATAAGGGCAATCTTTTTGGAAAACGTACCCTTAAACTTGCAGGATCTGTTCTAACTCCAGGTGATTCCTGCCAGAGTTGAACTGCAATTCACCAGTTGGTGTTCAATGAACCCCGAAGCCCTTCATACTCCACCATAAGAGTCATAGCTTTTTTTTTTTTTTTTTGGAGACAGAGTCTCGCTCTGTCGCCCAGGCTGGAGTGCAGTGGCTCGTTCTGGCTCACTGCAACCTCCGCCTTCCAGGCTCAAGCGATTCTCCTGCCTCAGACTTCTGAGTAGCTGGGATTACAGGTGCTGCCACCATGCCCGGCTAATTTTTGTATTTTTAGTAGAGATGGGGTTTCACCATGTTGCCAGGCTGTTCTCAAACTCCTGACCTCAAGTAATCCGCCTGCCGTGGCCTCCCAAAGTGCTGGGATTACAGGCATGGGCCATCACACCTGGAAAATCCACACTTAAATAAGTGGCTCCACTTGTTTACTGGAGCCAGAAGTGACCTGTGATTGCTGTCTTCCTCATTCCCTAAGTATCTCATCCATCAGCAAATCTTCTCCCTCTCCAAAACCTATCCCAAAGTGCCCTCTTCTTTCCATCCCTCCTGCAGCATCCTGCTCCACCATTCTTTCCCACTTGGATTTCTACCACACCTTCCTCACTGGTCTTCCTACTTCCCCTTTGTCCTTCTCCGATCCATTCTCCAGGCACAGATGAAAGTGATGCTCTTAGAATATAAAGTCTTAACAATCCAGACTCTGACCACCTTTAAATTCCTCAGATAGTCATTGGTTGCTAGCTCAGGACTTTAGGATCTGCTCTTGCTCTACCTGGAACAGGTAGGTTCCTCTACATTGATTCACTCTTTGTACAACATGCTCCTCTCCTGCCTTTAGGTTTTCAGCTTCAATGCCACCTCCTCAGACAGACCTTCTCTGTCCACACCAAGAAAAGTAGGTGTTCCTGCTCCCTGTTTTTCTCATGTTTGTCCCATGGGTTTTCTCTCATAATCTTCTGGTGACTTTCAATGACTCTATTTGCCTGGTAAGCTATGTTCTTCTACCTGTGTCTCTCATGCTTACCACTGAATCCTCAGCATCTAACACAGTACTTGGGGCTCAGGTAATAGTGCCAAAGGAATAAGTGTGAGAAGCCAATTTTTTGGCTTAAGAGTGTATCATGGATTTACAGTATTTCTCTATTAATAGATGTGCAGATGCTAAGAGCTAATATATGTATTGTAATTCCCCTAAACAATTTTTTCTATGGACGAACATTTAGGTCTGGATCAGTTGGGATGTTTTTTGGTTGCATGGAACTCAAAATGGCTCAAACTTTGAAGAAATGTGTTATTTCCGAGTAGCTGGGTCTACAGGCGCCCACCACCATGCCCTGCTGAGGCAGGAGAATGGCGGGAACCCGGGAGGTGGAGTTTGCAGTGAGCCGAGATCATGCCACTGCACTCCATCTTGAGCAACAGAGACTCCATTTCAAAAAAAAAAAAAGAAAAGAAAGAAAAAAATGTGTTATTTCATTGGAATCTTTGTGCACTTTTTTTTTTTTTTTTTTTTTTTTTGAGATGGAGTCTCGCTCTGTCACCCAGGCTGGAGTGCAGCGGCACAATCTCGGCTCACTGCAACCTCCACCTCCCAGGTTCAAGCGATTCTCCTGCCTCAGCCTGCTGAGTAGCTGAAATTACAGGCGCGCACCACCACATCCGGCTAATTTTTGTACTTTTAGTAGTGACAGGGTTTCACCATGTTGGTCAGGCTGGTCTCGAACTCCTGAACTTGTGATCCACCCGCCTTGGCCTCCCAAAGTGCTGGGATTACAGATGTGAGCCACCATGCCCAGCCCTCCTTGTGCACTATTGATAGGACTGTAAAATGGTGCAGCTGCTATAGAAAACAATATGGAGGTTTCTCAAAAAATAAAAAATAGAAGTAATAATCCAGCAACCATATAATCCAGCAATCCCACTGCTGAGTATATGTGCAAAAGAATTGAAAGTAGGGTCTCAAAAAATATTTGAACATCCATGTTCAAAGCTGCACTATTTGTAATGATTAAGAGGTGGAGGCAACTCAAATGCCTGTTGACAAATGAATGGATAAACAAATATAGTATATCCATACAGTGGACTATTATCCAGCCTTAATAAGAAGGAAATCTTGTCAAATGCTACAATATGGATGAACCTTAAGGACACTATGCTACTTGAAATAAGCCAGTCACAAAAAAAGGCAAATACTGTATGATTCCACTTACATGAGATATCTGAAGTAGTCAAATTCATAGAAACAGAAAGATGAATGGTGGTTACTAGCGGCTGGGGAGTGGAGAAAGGGAATTGTTGTTTAATGGGTACAGAATTTCAGATTTGCAAGATTAAAAAGGTCTGGAGATCTGTTTCACAACAATGTCAATATGCTTCACACTACTGAACTGCACACATAAAATGGTTAACATGGTAAATTGTACGTTATGTGCTTTGTGCCACAAGAAAAAAGAAAGGAAAAAGAGAAAGAAGAAATATATTTGACCTGACAAGACAGCTCCAAAGTTAACCAAGATCAGGAGCCCAGTTCTTTCCCTCTTTCTGCTCTATCACCCCAGCATGTTGGCTTTTCTCAGGCACCCCACAAGGCTGAGAGATGGCTGTGGCTGTTCTAGGCACCCCACCCAGACACAATGTCCTGATGAACCGCAGACCATCTCTTCCTGGCCCTGCCACTGAAGCTAGGGTATCTTGCTCAGAGGCCCTCCTACTTAACTCACCACGATGAGGTCACACCACCATGCTTATGCGAATTACTGGTAAGGGAGACGGGGCATACTCTCACCCAAGACTGGCTCAGACAAGAGGTTCTCACCTGCAGGGGAGACAGTTCTCCAGGGTGCACGGGATGTGTGTAGGGAGGAAAATCTGGAGCTGGGAGGCTGTTGGTAGCATTCAGTGTCCACGGGACTTGAAATTCTCAAGCTCTTGCAACACCTGGGGCAGCCTGCAGAATGGATCATCCTGTCCACAATGCCAGCAGTGCCATCTTCGAGAAATACTGACATGGACCAATCAGGACTTGCCCTCTGGAGCTAGGCTAGTCCCCCTGAAGCACATGGTGGGGTGGATTGAGGGGTCTGTTATAAAGCAGGAATGGGGGAAGTGGATGTTGGGAAGACAGCCGGGAGTGTCTCTCAAAAGGTTGATTTCAGTTCCGTGCCATTTTGAACAAGTTACAATGAAGAACCTTCTGCCTACAGCTCTTCATTTATCTCTTTAAGTTCTTGAAAGTGGGATTGCTGGGTGAAAGGTTGTGCCCATTTTCCTTTTTGATACACACTGCTAAACTGGCCTGCTGAAGTATGTTAACACCAATGTAGGCCAGGTGCAGTGGTTCACATCTGTAATCCCAGCACTTTGGGAGGCTGAGGCAGGAGGATCACTTGAAGCCAGGAGTTCAAGATGGTCTGGGCAAAATGGCAAGATTGTCTCTACAAAAAAAATTTAAAGTTATCCAGGCATGGGTGTGTGTGCCTGTAGCTCCAGCTACTCAGGAGGATGAGGCAGAGGATCACTTGAGCCCAGGAGTTCAAGGCTACAGTGAGCTATAATGCCTGGGTCACAGAGCAAGACCCTGTCACTATTTAAAAAAAAAAAAAGTATATTCCTATATTCCTACTTTCAAAGGACAGGCAAGTATTGATGGAAAGAGTAACTGCCTGGGTTACCATAGTGAAGAAAGCAACACAGATGGAGGACTACAGAAGACTGGATTTATAAGAAAGAAGGAGGCCAGCCATGGTACCTCACACTTATAATCCCAGCACTTTAGGAGGCTGAAGCAGGAGGATTATTTGAGCCCAGGGATTTGAGACCACCCTGGGCAACATAGCAAAATCTGGTGTCCACAGACAAAAAAAGAAAGGAAGAAGGTATTGCACATCTGGCTTTCAGGAATGTCTAAAACATACTTTACTCCTAAGAACAATGGCATGTGCAAGTGAAGTGCTTGCACATACACAAAGAACTTTCTCATTTGAGAGACATAACGCCGTTAGTGAACGAGCAGATACATACTCTTCTTCAAAAGACATGGATGCTCAGAAAACACAGGTGATTCTTCTGCCATGGAAAGATAGGTTCACTTTTGTTGTTGTTGTTGTTGTTGAGACGGAGCCTCACTCTGTCTCCCAGGTTGGAGTGCAGTGGTTTGATCTCAGCTCGCTGCAACCTCCACCTTCCCAGTTCAAGCGATTCTCCTGCCTCAGCCTCCCGAGTAGCTGGGATACAGGCGTGCGCCATCACGCCTGGCTGATTTTTGTATTTTTAGTAGACACATGGTTTCTTCATGTTGGCCAGGCTGGTCTCAAACTCCTGACCTCAGATGATCCACCCACCTCGGCCTCCCAAAGTGCTCGGATTACAGGCATGAGCCACCGTGCCTAGCCAGGTTTGCTTTTTAAAAATAAATTAAGGAGGAGGTGGAATGTGCTTACAGCAACACAAACTGTAACAGAGACTCAAGTAACAATGGCTTAAACTACATAGAAGTTGATTCTTTCTCTCATAAATTCCTGGGCTAGGATGGTACTCCACAGGCCACAGAACTGAATTCTTTCCACTTTGTTGTTCTACCATCCATCATTCATCTGAGTGGTCCGAGATGGCTCACGGGGGAAAGGGACATCAGAAAGGGACGGACATGTCCACGACTGCACTCAGCGCTCTTGCTCAGACTCCCTTAGAAATGGGGCCCCACTCCCTGAGAAAGAAGCTGGGCCATGATTCAATGAGGCCTCAGACTTGGGTAAATACTCCTGTGGAAGTATTTGCCATGCTAATGAAGTAACTTTTTCCAGTCATTTTATTTTATTTTGAGACCGGGTTTCACTCTGTTGCCTCGGCTGGAGTTCAGTGTCATGATCTCAGCTCACTGCTGCCTCCGACTCCTGAGTTCAAGAGATTCTCCCACCTCAGCCTCTCAAGTAGCTGGGACAACAGACGTGCACCACCATGACCAGCTACGTTTTTTGTATTTTTGGTAGAGACCGGGCTTCACCATTTTGCCCAGGAAGGCCTTTAATTCCTGAGCTCCAGCCATCCACCCCCCTTGCCCTCCCAAAGTGCTGGGATTACAAGTGTGAGCCACTGTGCCCAGCCGCAATCATTTTAAATAGAAAATATTATTGACCTAATATAAATCTGACATGAATAACTATTTACACAGTCCCTATGAATTATGAATCTAAGAATTATTTTCCTGTTCCTACAGGGTGATGACCATTGAAGGTACTCTGTAGATGTGATATGAATATGTGAATGAATAAGTGAAGGAAGAATGAGTGAAAAAAATGAACTGCCTAGCTTGTGTTCCTGCTTCTGAATTAGTTGTACTATGGGAGACATCATCTGTTTAATACTAATATCTGAGCCAGGCACGGTGGCTCACACCTGTAATCCCAGCATTTTGGGAGGCCGAGGTGGGAGGATCACTTGAGGTCAGGAATTTGAGACCAGCCTGGCCAACATGGTGAAACCCCATCTCTACTAAAAATACAAATATTAGCCAGGTGTGGTGCGCATGCCTCTAATCCCAGCTACTTGGGAGGCTGAGGCAGGAGAATCGCTTGAACCCCAGAAGGCGGAGGTTGCAGAGGCAAGATCACACCACTGCACTCCAGCCTGGGCAACAGAGAGAGACTCCATCTCAAAAAAAAAAAAAAAAACAGAAACAATACTAATATCTGGATATAGCTTTTTCCTTTGCCACTAGAATAAAATAAAATATATTTAATACTAAAGTTCCCTTTGTGTATTCAACCTTTCTTTGATGATACAAGATGCTGTTGTATCCCAAATCATCTACCACCACTCCATTAGATAGCAAATACATAAAGCCAGTGGGTACAATGTGTGGCCAAACTGCTACTTACCCTAAATCCACTTCACTTTTGTTCTTATTAGAGCCCTGATGGTAGTTTCTGACTTGTTCTCTGGCTCTCACGAAAGCATGAAACATCCTGGTAACTGGAGCTCTCTGGCATTTGGATTTTAGAAAAGTAAAAAGTCTTCAGTGTTTCTTTTCAAAACGTATAGTCAATACCTCCCTTTCTTTGCTTTATGAGAGGAAGTTCATATGGTGCCAAAAGCTTAGGCTTTGGTGCCAGAAAAACCATGGCTTCTGTGCTAGCTCTGCCACTTTCTATATGACCTTAGGAAATGTGACTTAGCCTGATTCAGCTTCAGTCTTCTTATCTGTAAAGTGGGGATAATATCTTGTCTTCAAGATTGCAGTGAGGAGTAAATATAACACTGGAGCACTCAAAAAACGATCTTGCAGCAAACAATCTAAGTATATTTTCACAACCACACAGATATGATTGGGCCATATCTGTCATTTTGGAAATGATGATAGGTCATATAATTAATCTTAAAAGTCTAATTCAGGCAGTTAAAGCAGAGCTCCCCAGAGGGTTGAAAGCCCAGTGCTGTGTGTGCTAGAACCCGTGGGAGCACAGCACCCTAAAAAGCATGGTTTTCATTCCATCTGGGTGAGTTTCTGTTGCTAGGAGCACCTTAACTCCATCACTTCTTTGACATCAGGCATTTCAACATTTTTCTCTAATCCATCAGCACACAAATTGGGGAGCCATTTTCTTCTCTGAAAATGGATTAGTCCAGGAGAGTCTCATGTTTGCTTTGAAGTATGCTGGATCTGAGATGAAAAAATCCAAAAACAGGGCCAGATGGTCCTCTGATTTGAAATCACCAGAAAGTCTCTGTGAACACCAAGTGCCTGATCCCCAACTACACGTGTCCTGCCAGAAATTCCACTCAAAATACCTCCTCACCTTGGATATTACTTTGATTCACCTACAGTGTTTGGCGAGGCAGCAACTACAGGGCAAGCCCAGCCACTGAGCAACCCACCGAGTCCTGGGACCTCCAATGACCAAATTCCATCAGGATACTGTTAGGGGAAATTATCGGAAATTTGGAATCTAAAGCAAAAAACGTAGTGAGTTCTTTCAATGTCATCTTGGGGCACTGTGTTTAATGGGCTCACTCAAGAATTATTTAATTAATTAGGGTATTTAATTAATTAGGGTACCTTTGTTTGACTCATCATCTACTTTTTTTTTTGAGACAGAGTCTCGATCTGTTTCCCAGTCTGGAGTGCAGTGGCATGATCTCAGCTCACTGCAACCTCCACTTCCTGGGTGCAAGTGTTCCTCCTGCCTCAGCCTCCCAAGTAGCTGGGATTACGTTCCACCATACCCAGCTAACATTGGTATTTTTAGTAGAGACGTGGTTTTGCCATGTTGGCCAGGTTGGTCTCAAACTCCTGACCTCAAGTGATCAGCCCACCTCGGCCTCCCAAAGTGCTGGGATTACAAGTGTGAGCCAGTGCACCTGGCCAACTTTTTTTTTTTTTTTTTTTGAGGCAGGGTCTTGTTCTGTCACCCAGGCTGGAGTACAGTGGTGTGATCATTGTTCACTGTAGCCTTGAACTCCCAGGCTCAGGCGATCTCCCACCTTAGTCTCCTAAGTAGCTGGGACTACAGGTATGCACCACTGCACCCCACTGATTTTTTAATTTTTTATAGAGACAGGGTCTCGCTATATTAGCCAGGCACCATCACCTACTTTTAATTAAAGGCTTGGATTTTGTGAAGGTTCATTTTAACTTGTAAACTTTTGTTGGATAAAAATAAAAATAATTTATGTCCATTAAAAAATAATAACCCAAAATTTAGGGCTTTATCCCCACTAGAACATTAACCGGAAATCTTATTCTAACACTTTTTTCTCCAGTGCCTAAATAACCTCTGGTCCTTTCTTCTTCTTTGAATCAGCTTTACCATGCTGCTGGTTTTCTCATTTACGAGTTGAACAAATATTTGACATTTGCTCATTCTTGTATTTGACTCATGTTTTTAACTTTTGAAAAGTATACTTGACAGTCCTGAGCCTCTATGCGTCACAGATATAGAGTGGGACTATAATAGTATTCCTTCCATAGCTGGGTGGCCTTTGCCTGCGTAGCACGTCCAGGGTCCCCAAGATCACCCCCAGGTTCAGTGATTTGCTGGGAGGACTCACAGGGTTTAGCATATAGTTATTGTCACATCTGTGGTTTATTACAGCAAAAGGATATGAAACAAAATCAGCAAAGACAAGAAGTGCACAGGGCAAAGTCTGAAGGAAAACAGGTACAGGCTTCCAAAGCCCTCTTCCTATGGGGTCGCAAGGCACATTCTTTTCCTCTAGCATTGATTTTTTTTTTTTTTTTTTTTGAGATGGAGTCTCACTCTGTCAGCTCACTGCAACCTCCGCTTCCTGGTTTCAAGCGATTCTCCTGCCTCAACCTCCCAAGTAGCTGAGAATTCAGGCATGCACCACCCTGCCCGGCTGATTTTTGTATTTTTAGTAGACGGGGTTTCACCATGTTGGCAGGCTGGTCTCAAACTCCTGACCTCAAGTGATCCACCTGCCTTGGCCTCCCAAAGTGGTGGGATTACAAGCATGAGCCACCACACCCAGCCTGACAACACTTTACAAGTGTGGCCTACCGGGGTAGCTTAATAAAGACTTAGAATTTATGTTTTTTTATTGGGGATTTTTAAATATAGACACCCTCTACATAACACATACCAAAATTCCAGGTGGGTGGAGGCAGGGTGAAGGGTGGGCTGGACGTAGAGAGATGTTTGAGTCTGCAGAAGCGACACTTGGACCCCCAGGTACCCACCCCAACTTCCTCCACTTCACTCAGGAAACCTGAGGTTTCTGCTCTGGCCAGAGCAGAGGAGGGGGATGTGGCTCCGGATTCAATGGAAACCCTTATTCTAAACAACCATCTCCAAACCCCTCCCCAATCTAGCTCCCAGGATTCCTACAGCCAGGCATCTACCCTCAATCCCTGTGGGAGACTGGAGAGAGGACCCTTCTCCTGGGAACTGATTGACAGATACTGGCATGTCAGTACCTCCCACTAAAAAAATCTGGCTTGCTGTCTCTAGTGGACATTTGTCATGGTATTTGTCTTTCCAGCATTTTGTGAACATCCTATATTTGGTGAACTTCTTACATTAAAACTCCACATATCCCCACAGTAGAAGCCAGAAATTATTTCCCATACTTAATTGCAACTAATGCCCAGCAGTGTGACCAACATGCCCTGAGTTAGGCACCCCCATGTGAAACTAGATTCAGAGGCAAGTGATGATAAGCAGGCTGCTCTGGGAAGCCATTCTGATGTGGGGTCTTCAGAAACTCCCTGCTCTCAGAGGTACTGGAGTCAGGGGCCCGGCAGGAACAGCCTATTTTGTCAGCATGACCCCACAGTGCCTGTACCTGGTGGTGGTCTGGCAGGATACTTGGGGTGCCATTCCTGGCTGCGCTGTCTGTAACTGTGTTTCCCTGATGATCCCTCTAATTCTGGGAGTTTCCCAATATCCTTTCCAAAGTTCCTTTTCAGCATGAACTGGCTCCAGTTCTGTGGTGTGTTGCTAAGAATCCCAACTTCAACACCAACCACCAGTAAAAAGCTAGTCATAACTTATCAAACACCTACCCCCATCCTCAAGCTGCAGAAGGTTCGTGAAAGGTTCTTAAATCAGTGCCTGTACAATAAGAAGGGACATTAGACAAATGCCTCCAACTTGAGAGAGACAAAAACAAGTCATGTAAAGGAACTTATAGCAGTGCAAGAATAAATAGTAAAACAACTTAGAATACCTTCAGCCATCAGAAAATGTTGTATTCATCAATGAATAGGATACCATAAAAAGGAACTAATTTACAAGAGCTTTCTATAATAGCCAATATTAAAATGCAATTAAAAAGTTGGATTACAGCCAGGCACAGTGGTACACACTGGTAGCTCCAGCTACTCAGGAGGCTGAGGTGGGAGGTTCACTTGAGCCTAGAAGTTTGAGACCAGTCTGGGCAATATAGTAAAACCCCATCTCAAAAAAAAAAAAAAAAAAAAAAGTTGTATTATATAAGACATAAGGTATTTGCTTAGTTTTTGTTGTCTGTTTCTCCGCTGGAAGATAGAACTGCTTGAGGGCATTGTTTATATAGTACTCAGCACACAGAACAATGCTGGCCCAGCGTCCCATGGCAGGCAGGGCTATACAAACTGGCCCCAAAGTCTGAGGAAGCTGAGAGGCCAAAAAGGAGGCTGACAAATCTGGTTTCTTAGACAGAAACATTTAATAGGGACTTAGGAACAGAAGCCGTGTCTGTGTCTTGGGTGGCTGCCAGGCAAGATGGTGGATCCCTGAGCCATCACCCCGCAGACCCAGGGCTTTTATACCCTAGGGAAGGGTGGTTCAGCAGGGATATGTGGGATAATTGAAGTAAAATAACATCAAGGTTGTTGGATCTAAGGGCAGGATTGACTGTGAGGACATGCTCTGACACAAGGAACAATGATAGGCTGCAAATCTTAGAGGCCTTCATGGAACAAGGGTTAATCAGAATCCAACATGGCAGATCAGCATCCAAGATGGACTTGCTTTGTCCTCCACTCCCAAGGTAGGGGTTCAGTAGGTATCTGTTGAATGTGAAGGATAGTGGAATACACCACCAAAAAATATGCCACTTTGGCTTAAGATTTATTTCGAGCTAAAGGCACTTGAAAAATAGCAGGTGCAGGAAGGGTGATCTGACCTCCTCTTTTCTCTTTGAAAAGAAGAGACAGGCCGGGCACGGTGGCTCACGCCTGTAATCCCAGCACTTTGGGAGGCAGAGGCGGGTGGATCACCTGAGGTCAGGAGTTCGAGACCAGCCTGGCCAACATAGTGAAACCCCGTCTCTACTAAAAATACAAAAGTTAGCTGGGTGTGGTGGTGCGTGCCTATAATCCCAGCTACTCAGAAGGCTGAGACAGGAGAATCGTTTAAACTCAGGAGCCGGGGATTGCAGGGAACAAAGATCATGCCACTGCACTCCAGCCTGCGCGACAGAGCAAGACTCTGTCTCCAAAAAAAAAAAAAAAAAGCAAGCAAGAGATAAAACTGCCATGTGGAAGATGCCCTCCCTATACCAGGAAGAAAGAACCATTCTTATCACCAGAGATGGAGAGTCAAGCTCGAGATAATTCTATACAAATAGGCCTTGTTTAAATAACTCTTATCCTCCTCTGGTTTCCTGTACATTTTAGTTCCTTTTCCATAATTGCCTCTTTTTGTTCAACTCAGTATATAACCAGTTAGGTTTTGCCACTTTGGGTCTCCATTTTTCTATGGGGGCTCCCACGTGCATGTAAGAATCTGTACACTTTACTTTGGCTAATCTGTTTTATGTCAATTTAATTCTCAGGCCCAGCCACAAACCCTAAAAAGTATAGGTAAAATTTTGCCTCCTTCACAAGTGTATAAGTAAATGAATGACCCTCTCCCTGAAAAGTAGAAAATAAACAAAGAGATCCACAGTAGTTAAGAAAAAGTATAAAATAATAAAAAGTAGTCTGGAATGTCTATTAGGAATTCCAGACACAGAGAAAAAAAATTAAAAGGCAAACGGAATTCCTGAAAAATAAGAAAATTCCCCAGAACCGAACAAGAGTTTCCATAAACTAAGAACCCACTGAGTGATCAGCCTAATCAATTTTTTTTAAGCCACACTAGGTGCATCATTGTAAAAATTTCAGAACACTAGAGATAAAGGAGGTCCTAAGACCTTCTGGAGAGAAGAAAACAGGTAATAATCAAAGATTAGGACTTCTCAGCTGAAATATTGGAATTGCTAGAATACAGGGGACTCATGCTTCCAAAATTCTGAGGGAGAGTAATGATCAAACCTGGGGTTTTGTACTCAGGCCAACTAGTAATTCAGTACGAGAATATGAAAAAGACATGTTCTGGTTGGGCACAGTGGCTCATGCCTGTAATCCCAGCACTTTGGGAGGCGGAGGCAGGCAGATCACTTGAGGCCAGGAGTTTGAGACCAGCCTGGCCAATATGGTGAAACCCCATCTCTACTAAAAATGCAAAATTAGCTGGGTGTGATGGCGCAGGCCTGTAGTCCCAGCTACTCGGGAGGCTCAGGCATGAGAATCGCTTGAACTTGGGAAGCGGAGGTTGCAGTGAGCCGAGATCGCACCACTGCACTCCAGCCTCAGTGACAGAGTGAAACTCTCTCTCAAAAAAAAAGACATGCTCAGACATGAAAAATCACCAAAAAATTATATACCCTTTTTCAGAATTATGGGGACACGGTATCGAGAAAACAGAGATCCATTATAGGATGGCAAAGGAAACTGCAAAGAAAAATGGATGCAAAGCAGAACTAGAGTGATCAGTCCAGATTGTACCAAGAAGACAAAGAGCTCCAAGATTTAAAAACAGAAAAGAGAAACTGGAAAGGTTTGTATGGAAAATTATATTGTGAGGTTAGAGGATGTGGAAAGAATGAGAGAGAAACAACAAGGAAACAAAGCAAATGAAAAAAAGAATGCAGTTAACTCCAGAAAGAAAAGTTATATGAGAAACAATTATAGCTTACTTACTTGGCTTATCAACAAACTATGTTTGCATAGTTAAAACAGGGTAAATATTAATTATTGATTCAACAAAAATATGCAATAGTTTTATTGGTCAGTTGGAAAGGAGGATCAAATCCTGATTAATAAATCCCATATGTGATTGATAAATTAAAGATATTAGTAAAGGCTTATTATTTAGAAATGTGGACATAAATACCAAAAAAAAAAAAACCACCTAATAGTTGAAAGCAAGGAGGGATAAAGCAGGAAATGTTTTTTTGGTTACAAACTTCTGATCACTATTTAATTTTTTAATGCATTTGTTGCTTTGTTAAAAATATAAAAATTAATTTCAAAAAAGTCATGCTGGCTAATACTGTAGAAACCAATTGGAGGGGACTCCAAGAAGAGACAAAGAGAGTAGGAAGTTGAGGCTACATAAGCAAAGAGGATGGAGGATTTTAGTAAGGTAGTGGTAAAGGGAATGGGGAGGTGGGAATGGAGTGGAATATTTGCAGTAGAAATGATGGGACCTGGTGGCTGGAGGAAGGAGAAGGAACAAGAAGAGGGAGAAGTCTAGAATGATAGGTTCCTAATTTGAGGAACTGAGTACTCTCTGAGAAAGAGAACGGAAGGAAGAGCAGGCTTGTGGGTGATGGCAGCAATTTAAGTTATGGACAAAGCTGAAGTAGCTAGATATCCAAGTAGCAATGCTAGATGGACATGGATCTTGAGTTCAGGAGAATGCTGGGCTGAAATAAGAGAATAAATTAGATCTAGCAAAGAAACCCAGCCAAGTCCCAAGGAAAGCTAACCCAAATGTCCCCTTAAGCCCCACAAGTGTACGAATCCTGGGTACAGACTGCCAGGTGAGAGTAGAAGCTCAGCTGTTTATCCTAGGTGTGCTCTATTAACAACTCTCACAACAAGTGCCACAGCCCCTCAGCCCTTGCCCTTTGTTTCTCTGGAAGTCCCTCATGTTAGGAAATGTCTTCCAAAAGGTTCATGCTACTGTTCCCATTTCTCCCATACTTCTGATTCGTTTGCTTCTCACCTTCCCCGTCTACTGTTGTGAAGGGGGTGGGTCGCCCCTTCACACCTGTGGGTGTTTCTCGTTGGGTGGAACGAGAGACTTGGAAAAGAAAAAGACACAGAGACAAAGTATAGAGAAAGAAATAAGGGGACCCAGGGGACCAGCGTTCAGCCTATGGAGGATCCCACTGGCTTCTGAGTTCCCTTAGTATTTATTGATTATTGGTCGGTGTTTTTCAGAGAGGGGGATGTGTCATGGTCACAAGACAATAGTGGGGAGAGGGTCAGCAGACAAACACGTGAACAAAGGTCTTTGCATCATAGACAAGGTAAAGAATCAAGTGCTATGCTTTAGATATGCATGGACATAAACATCTCAATGCTTTGTTAAGCAGTATTGCTGCCCCATGTCTCACCTCCAGCCCTAAGGCGGTTTTTCCCTATCTCAGTAGATGGAACGTACAATCGGGTTTTATACGGAGACATTCCATTGCCCAGGGACGGGCAGGAGACAGATGCCTTCCTCTTGTCTCAACTGCAAGAGGCATGCCTTCCTCTTATACTAATCCTCCTCAGCACAGACCCTTTACGGGTGTCGAGCTGGGGGACGGTCAGGTCTTTCCCTTCCCACGAGGCCATATTTCAGACTATCACATGGGGAGAAACCTTGGACAATATCTGGCTTTCCTAGGCAGAGGTCCCTGAGGCCTTCCGCAGTTTTTGTGTCCCTGGGTACTTGAGATTAGGGAGTGGTGATGACTCTTAAGGAGCATGCTGCCTTCAAGCATTTGTTTAACAAAGCACATCTTGCATAACCCTTAATCCATTTAACCCTGAGTTTGACACAGCACATGTTTCAGAGAGCACGGGGTTGGGGGTAAGGTCACAGATTAACAGCATCTCAAGGCAGAAGAATTTTTCTTAATACAGAACAAAATGGAGTCTCTTATGTCTACTTCTTTCTATACAGACATATTAACAATCTGATCTCTCTTGCTTTTCCCTACACTGTTGCACACTGCTTCTCATTCATCAGTTTGATGCCAACCAAGATGGTCCACTGGAATACACAGCTAATTGGCATGAATCCATGCTTGACCTGATATCCCTCGGGAAGTTGAGTCTCTGCTACCAGCATCTGGAGCTGTTACTTGTGATTTTGGAATCCTTGTCACTAAGGCTGACTGCACCACAGCACTGCTCAGGCCACCCATATGGTGGAACTGACACCAATGAGAAATCAAGATGAGGGTCTGAAGGTCATAGTACTGTAGAGGAACCCTGAAATGCCCAATTCCTGTCCTACCACACATCTCTACTCACAGAGTTCCGACAGCTATGAACAGGAAAACACTACCTAAATGAGAAACAAATGCCACTTTATTCATAACTGAGGCAGTACTCTATAATTCATAGGCAGGGATCTGACAAAAACTGAACTGAGTCTCTCACAAGGGTGGAAGCCAAAGACCGGGTTGAGGAGAGGCTGGTCAGACTTTGGCACTACACACGGGAGGTAGTATCTTCTTGGGATATTTGTATTACTCCGGAAAGGTGAGAAAAGCAGCTGGTATGCAATAAGAAAAGCAAGGTCGAGAGCCCAGGCAGGCTCAGTGAGTGGCTACCTGCATTCTGGTCCCACTGTCAGGCCTTCTGAAGACCTCAACATACTGCTTTTTTTTTTTTTTTTTGAGATGGAATCTCGCTGTCACCAGGCTGGAGTGCAGTGGTGCTATCTCGGCTCACTGCAACCTCCGCCTCCCAGGTTCAAGTGGTTCTCCTGCCTCAGCCTCCCAAGTAGCTGGGACTACAGGCACGCGGTGCCATGCCCAGCTAATTTTTGTATTTTTAGCAGAGATGGGGTTTCACCATGCTGGCCCAGATGGTCTCGATCTCTTGACCTTGTGATCAGCCCGCCTCAGCCTCCCAAAGTGCGGGGATTACAGACGTGAGCCACCGCTCCTGGCCCATACTCTCTGCTTTAATTCTTAGCTACCAATACACATTTTTTATAAACACCCCCTTTTGATTTAAGCTCACTTGTGTTTGTTGCCTGCAACCAAGAGACCACTGAGGAAACCGGTTCAGCATCAATCATGTCGTCCTGACTGCATTCCCAGCATTAGAATAGCACTGGCCACAGTTGGTGGGTAATCCACACCTGCTGAAGGAATGAGGGGTATGTGCACTAGTCCTAAAGAATAGGTCCAGTCTATTTAATTCAGAAGTTACAATCAAATTTATATCATACTTACCCAGTACGCAGTAGTACCCAAAGGGCTACTGTGAATCCCAAACTGAATATGGAGATTTGCTGAAACTAACCTTAAAGCGACCACTAAAGCTGTGCCTAATAGCAACATGAAAGAAATATAAATGTACATTAACTAGTTTCAGGAAATCAAGCTTATGGAAGCTCTATGTGAAATTTCACAGCAATCTTTCACTCATGCAAATATAGAGGAACACCTCTTGAAAATGCAGATAGTAGGCCGGGCACGGTGGCTTACGCCTGTAATCCCAGCACTTTGGGAGGCTGAGGCGGGCGGGTCACAAGGTCAGGAGATGGAGACCATCCTGGCTAACACGGTGAAACCCTGTCTCTACTAAAAATACAAAAAATTAGCTGGGTGTGGTGGCGGGCGTCTGTAGTCCCAGCTACTCAGGAGGCTGAGGCAGGAGACTGGCGTGAACCCAGGAGGTGGAGCTTGCAGTGAGCAGAGATCATGCCATTACACTCTAGCCTGGGTGACACAGCGAGACTCCGTCTCAAAAAAAAAAAAAAAGGAAATGCAGGTAGTTTCCTTCAAGAAAATATTTATTGCATATTACTAGTGATTATGTTTTACAGCAAATTTAAATACATACACTTTTTGCAAACACAAAATGGGAATCGAGGCAACTATCAAATTTAAATGTTGAACCAAGTCCTGGTTTTCAGAATTCAGCAGCCAGTCATGGTTCTGTGCCAGGGCCACCAGTCCATGATTTCCAATAGTTGAGGATCTTTTCTGTATTTGGAACAAAATCTTCTTTACATGTGACAATTGTTTCCACATAAAATCCTTTTGGGCGTTCAGATAGTTCACTGGGTGCTTCACTTGTTGAGCCATCCTTTTGGTTTACTTTATCACCATTAAGAGAAAAAAAAAAAAAAAGAACACCTGAATTATTAACTTAGAAAGCAGTCATTAAAGTCTTAGAAATTAACTAAGGTACATATTACGTCCACTCCCTCCAACCCAAATAATGAAGGAAGGAATGAAAAGGAAGGGAAATAAAGAAAGAAAGAAAGAAAGAAAGGCCGGGTGCGGTGGCTCACACCTGTAATCCCAACACTTTGTGGGGGCCGAGGCGGGTGGACCACCTGAGGTCAGGGGTTTGAGACCAGCCTCGCCAACATGGTGAAACCCCATCTCTACCAAAAATACAAAAATTAGCTGGGCGTGGTGGCATAGGCCTATAATCCCAGCTACTGGGTAGGATGAGGCAGGACTGCTTGAGTTGGGAGGTGGAGGTTACAGTGAGCCGAGATAGCGCCAGTGCACTCCAGCCTGGGCGACAGAGCTAGATTCCATCTCAAAAAAAAAAAAAAAAAAACAATTTGCCGGGCAGTAGTGGCCTGAGCCTGTAATCCCAGCTACTCGGGAGGCTGAGGCAGGAGAATCACTTGAGCCCAGAGACGCAAGTTGTGGTGAGCCGAGATCATGCCACTACACTCCAGCCCGGGTGACAGGGTGAGACCCTGTCAAAAAGAAAAAAAAAGAACTAAAGAAAGAAAACATAAACATGGACATTAAAATATTTTTACTTTATATATAAATATAAAACATTTTTACCATATATTATATATAAAGTAAATATAAAATATTATATATATAAATTTCTTTTTTTTTTGGTAGAGATGGGGGTCTCCCTATATTGCCCAGACTGGTCCCGAACCCCTGGGCTCAAGCAATCTCCCAACTCGGCCTCCCAAAGTTATGGGATTACAGGCGCGAGCCACTGCACCCGGCCAAAGTGTTTTTAAATGCTTAATGCTGGACACGTACTTTCAGGTCACTGACAGCTTCAACACCAAATGTAATCTTCAGCATAGTTTTTACACAACAACTTTACTGAGATATAATTAACATATCATACGATTAATCCACTTAAAATATACAATTTAATGTTTTTTAGTATATTCAGATTTGTGCAACCAGCACCACAATCAATTTAAAAATATTTTCATCCACAAAAGGAATCCATACCTTTGGCAGTTATTCCCCATCTCCCCAACCCCTCAGCCCCTAGCAACCACACTAATCAACTTAATGTCTCTACAGATTTCCAGCATATTTTTCAAAGCTGAGCCTTTTCTCCCTTTGCGCCTAGTAACTGGAAGATTTTAATACGCCTTGGCTGCTAAAAGTCCTGAAATTGCTCGCCACATACGATGAAGGAGAGTAGTACTGAAGCATCACTCTTTAAAAATCACCGGCCAGAGTCTCTGAAATTCCACCTTGAACTTTACACAGATTCCTCCAATTCTGAGTATGGGGACGGCCCTATCCAGTAAATGATTAAGATTTAGGTCACAATATTTACAAGGTATTAATAATTCCTGGCGTCTAGTTCTTTGCAGATTCCATTATAACAAACGGCTGTTAGCACCCGTTTCAATTTGTTTTGCAGAATAAACCTGGGGTTTAAAGGGCAGGAGGTTGTTTCCATGACCCCCGGGGAACTCTCCACTGAAGGCCGTGTGTCCCGAGGCAGGCCCCGCCGAAGAGCCCTACCTGACGACGTCGCCATTGTCCGGCCGTAGTAAAGCAGTGAGCCCAACACAGACCAGATGCCGATCCCGTAGACCACGGACATCCGCCGGTACCAGGCCGTGAACTCACTTCGATACATGGGTACGCCGGCCAGTGCCTCGATTCTCGCAGGCCCCCGGCGGAGGCGGGACTTCCGGTGAGGGCGTCGCTGCCGTCCCTGCCCCCGGAACCATTAAGGAGCCGCCAGTTTTCCGCGGCCGCTTCCGGCTCTGCCTTGATGCATTTCAGGGCCTCTGGTCCGGAAAGTCGCTCGGGTGTCCGGACTTTCGGGTGCAGAACTGTGGGCGTGCGATACTTTTTACCACGTGACGAGGACTAAATGACAACTTCTTAGAGGAGAAGCTTCTCACTTGCAAAATTGTAATGCCTTCATGGGCTCCAGACGGTATCTGAAAAGGTTACTTCCAATTCCTCTTCCAGTTTTGAGATTTGCAGGGATACTGCTTGTCTCTCCCCGCAACTTTTCTTTTCCCCCATTTTCCTTTCCGGAACTCTGGGTGAACTTTAAATACTTCCAGGCCAAAGCTAATCCCTCCACTAGGCTCTGGGTCCTATTTTTTCCTGCCTCGGGAGCCTTTCCCCTCATTGACTCCCTAAGCCCTCCCCCATCTTCATTATTGACGTTTATCCTTCATACAAACGTGCCCGTCTCAAAAACAAAAAATCTCCTTCGACTCCGTCCACCTCCAGCTTTTGTCTTATTCATACATTTTTTAAAGCAAGATGCCCTCAATAGACTGAACAACTTAAGAGCAAGTGTGATGTGCTTGGCACAGGGTAGTCTCGGTAAATTGACGTTAAGTACTTTTCAGCCACACTCAAACTTGGTTTCGGAAGCATTTGCCACCACCGACCCCACCTGCACCTTTCATGGCTTCAAAAACATCATTTTCCCTGGTATCCTTCAAGGTTCTTTTCACCTTGCCCACCCTTTAAAAACTGATGTTCTGCCCTACAGAAATAGATATCCACAAAACTTAACTCTGAATGGATCGCTGACTTAAATGTAAAAGCTAAAACTATTTAATATAAGCCTAGAAAAAAAAAAACAGGAGAATATGTTTGCCATCTTGGAATAAGCACAGATTTCTTAGAATAAAAAAGGCATCCCAAGCGGGGTGGCTCATGCCTGTAACCCCAGGACTTTGGGAGGTAGAGCAGGGAGGATTGCTTGAACCCAAGAGTTCCAGACCAGCAAGGCCAACATAGTGAGACCCCATCTCAATTTATATATAGATGCATAAAGCAAAAATGAATAGGGCTTTTTAAAAAAAATTAAAATTTTTGCTCTTTGAAGGTCACAGTTGAGAAAATGAAAAGCCAAGCCACAGAATACAATATTCACAATAACATATATCTAACAAAGGACTTGGATCCAGAATATATGAGGACCCTTTATAACTCAGTTATAAAAATACAACCCAACTAAAAACCAGGCAATAAATTTGAGTAGAACAAAAGGAGATACAAGTGACCAATAAGCACAGTAGCATCATTAGTCATCACAGAAATGGACATTAAAAAAATACAATAGGCCGGGCGCGGTGGCTCACTCCTGTAATCCCAGCACTTTGGGAGGCCGAGGTGGGTGGATCACAAGGTCAGGAGTTCAAGACCAGCCTGGCCAAGATGGTGAAACCCTGTCTCTACTAAAAATACAAAAAAATTAGCTGGGCGTGGTGGCACATGCCCGTAATCCCACCTACTCCAGAGGCTGAGGCAGAGAATTGCTTAAACCTGGAGGGGCGGAGGTTGCAGTGAGCCGAGATCGCGCCACTGCACTCCAGCCTGGGTGACAGAGCGAGACTCTGTCTCAAAAAAATGAAAATAATAAAAAAAACAATACAATAAGAGACCACTACACACCTACTAGAATGGCTAAAATCAGATCGAGAATGCCAAGAGCTGTAAGGATTTGGAACAATTGGAACTGTTATTGATGGGAACATAAAATGTTACAATCTGTTTGCAAAACTTAGTTTTTAAAAAGTTGAACATATGCTTACCATATAACCCAGGCATTCCATTTCTAGTTATCATGAGAAATGAAAACTTGTGTCTACACACAGTCATGTACATGAATGTTCATAGTTTTATTCTTAATAGGAAAAAATGGAAACCACCCCAATATCCATCAAGTAAATGGCTAAACAAAATGTGGGATACCACTTGGCAATAAAAAGGAACTACTGGCTGAGTACGGTGGCTCACACCTGTAATCCCAGCACTTTGGGAGGCCAAGATGGGTGGGTCACCTGAAGTCAGGAGTTTGAGACCAGCCTGGCCAACATGGTGAAACCTCGTCTCCACTAAAAATACAAAAATTAGCCGGGCATGGTGGCGGGCGCCTGTAATCCCAGGTATTCCGGAGGCTGAGGCAGGAGAATTACTTGAACCCGGGAGGCAGAGGTTGTGGTAAGCTGAGATCGTACCGCTGCACCCCAGCCTGGGCAACGGAGTGAGACTCCATCTCAAAAAAAAGAACTACTGATAAATACAACCACACAATAAATCTCAAAATGGATTATGCCAAGTGAAAAATCAAGCCAGACACAAAAGAAACCAGTCACAAAATTCTAGAAGCAAACTATAGTGGGAGAAAGCTGATCAGTAGTTGTCTGCAATAAGGGTGTGGAGAAAGGGAAGGGCTAAAAGGGTCTGAGGAGAATTTGAGAGGTGATGGCAATGTTCTGTATGTTGATGATTGTGGTGGTTTGTCAAGATTTATCCAATTGTATGCTTTAAATGGGTGCAGTTTATTATATGTGAACTATAGCTCAATAGTTATAGACAAAACAGAAAAATTGGTATTGTTTCAAGCTTGCGTCTCTTCTCATCCTTACTTCTCATCAGCCTTACTCATGATACCTATTTTATGTTAACTCTTAAATCTACTCCAGATTCTCTGAAAGCAAATTCATGTTACTGCCAACCTGCTATGCATCCTTGGCTGCATATTCCACAAGCTCCTGAAACTAAAAAAATGTTCAGAATTGAATTTATCAATGCCACTCCCAATAGGAAACAAACCTTCCCTTTCTCTTCCCTAATTCAGAGAGTGATTGAGAAATTGCCCAAGCCAGAAACTTGGAATCATCTCACCTGACATCCTATCTGTCACCTCTGTCTAAATACCATCTCTGTTTAGGCCTCATTTCTCACCTGGATTACAGTCTCCTCTTATCCTTCCCTCTCTGGAGTATGTTTCAAAGCTTAAATTATCATTTCACCCTCTGCCTAAGATAAGTCAGAGTCTTGCCTTACCTTCAAGATGGAGTTCAATACCCACAAAAATTAACAATTAGTAAAAAGATGGACTTCAGAGTCCTCACTGGGCATACTGGGCTCAGTGGCCCCTTCTCATGATAGCTATTTTCCACACAGCACTATCACCCTGCCACCCCCTACATTCTGTGGAAAAACGACACTGGTACCCCAAGGTGGGACCTGCATGGCCATGTCATACCATGCAGTTCCCTCAGCTCCTTAACTCACTGACACTTGAGAGAACCCCAGAGTTAGCTGGGTCTATCACACAGTCTTTTTTCTGTTAATTTGAAACAGAAAAGCCGAAGAGAATGTTTTGGCCTTAATCTGTACAGACAACTTTATGTATTCTTCTATATGATGTATTAAAAATTATATCCAAAACTAAAAATATTCTTGGAAAACGCACAGAAAAATGTAAATGTTCAACTTTTTTTTTTTTTTAATTGAGATGGAGTCTCCCTCTGTCACCCAGGCTGGAGTATAGTGGCGTGACATCGGCTCACTGCAACCTCCACCTCCCAGGTTCAAGTGATTCTCCTGCCTCAGCTTCCCAAGCAGCTGGGATTACAGGCGCCCACCACCACTCCTGGCTAATTTTTAAATATTTTTAGTAGAGATGGGGTTTCACCATGTTGGCCAGGCTGGTTTTGAACTCCTGACCTCAAGTGATCCACCCGCCTCAGCCTCCCAAAGTGCTAGGATTACAGGCGTGAGCCACCGCGCCTGGCCAATGTTCAACATTTTAAGATAGGAAACTCTGCTAGAATTCTGCTAGAATGTAGGGCAGAGACAAAAAGAAATACAATAACTTGTATTCGAATACAAATTCAGAACATAGAGTATCGGAATCAATCCAGCTGTTCCAACATCCAATTAATAGGAGCTTCCAGCTTAATTTTCCTACATAGCACTCATTACCTTCTAATGTATCATTTACTTGTTTTTTTTTGTTTTGTTTTGTTTTTTTGAGATGGAGTCTCATTCTGTTGCCCAGGCTGGAGTGCAGTGGCACAATCTCACTGCAACCTCCATCTCCTGGGTTCAAACAATTTGTCCCTGCCTCAACCTCCCAAGTAGCTGGGATTACAGGTGTGCACCACCATGCCTGGCTAATTTTTGTATTTTTCATAGAGAAAGGGTTTTGCCATGTTGGCCAGGCTGGTCTCAAACTCCTGACCTCAGGTGATCTGCCCACTTCGGCCTCCCAAAGTGCTGGGATTACAGGCATGAGCCACCGCGCCCGGCCATATCATTTACTTCTAACATTATTATCTGTGTTCCCTAACTAACACATAAGCTCTATGAAAACAGGAATTTTCGTTTTATTGGCAGTATTCCCAATGCCTAGAAGACTACTCCATAGACAACAAGTACTGGATAGTTATTTGTTGAATGAATGAAAGAATGGCTCCAAAGTTCTGAGATTATCTTGGGCCTATACTTTTAGACCCAGTGGGTTAGTCTGTCTTTGGATCTCTGTAATGGAACATCCGAGACTGGGTAATTTATTTTAAAAAGAGGTTTATGGTTTATGTTTATGGCTCATGGTTCTGTAGGCTGTACAGGACGCATGGTGCCAGCATCTGCTTCTGGTGAAGGCCTCAGGAAGCTTACAATCAGGGCAAAAGGCAAAGAGGTAGCCCGATGTACCACATGGCAAGAACGAGAGGAAGAGGTGGGGGAGGTAACACTTTAAAAAAAATTTTTTTGAGACAGTCTTGGTCTGTCCCCCAGGGAGTGCAGTGGTGTGATCTCGGCTCACTGCAACCTCTGCCTCCTGGGTTCAAGGCATTCTCATGCCTCGTCCTCCTGAGTAGCTGGGATTACAGGCGCAAGCCACCACGCTCGGCTAATTTTTGTATTTTTAGTAGAGACAGGGTTTCACCACGTTGGCCAGGCTGGTCTCAAACTCCTGACTTCAGGTACCTGCCCACCTCGGCCTCCCTAAGTGCTGGGATTACAGGCATGAGCCACCGTGCCCAGCCAACACACTTTTAAACAATCATACCTCATTTGAACCCAGGACAAGAACTCACTCATTTCTGTGAGGATGGCACCAAGCCATTCATGAAGGATCCAGCGGTATGACCCAAATTCCTCCCACCAGGCCCCACCTCCAGTCCTGGGGATTACATTTCAATGACAGACTTGGAGGGGACAAATATCCAAACCATATTACCTGGCAAAGCTGTAAAGTGTGAAGACAGAATAGATTCGCAGATATGCTGAGATCCAGTGAGTTCTCCCCAAGTACTCCTTTTAGTAAAAGTCATTTGAGATTGCAAAATGCCTTATGGAATAAAGAGAAGAGTGGAACTAACATCAGTGGCCTCCAAAGAAGAAAAAAATGGACTTCATTCAGTAGAA
Source organism: Pongo abelii (assembly GCF_028885655.2). Lineage (NCBI taxonomy): Eukaryota > Metazoa > Chordata > Mammalia > Primates > Hominidae > Pongo > Pongo abelii. Next base: position 13,252,557 of record NC_072006.2, on the reverse strand, counting down.
TAAGCTAGAATTTCTTAGTAAATAGAGAGCAAAATATTTCTGCTCTCAAAAAGCAAACAAAATTTAGAAATTCTGGGGAAAACCACAGCAAATCTAAGAAATCATAATCCAAATAGGGATCAAGCCAACATGCGGCATGATGGAATGTAGGAAAGTAACTCTGATTCTGTCCTTGGGAATGTTTTCCTACAAGTAACATAGGGACTGACTGGGACACTAGCACCCTAGAGAAAAATGTCATCCTGCCTGGCTTGGACTTGAACAATATTTACATCATCACGACTGTGTAAATGCTTCTTAGGAGCTTTCAGCTTTCACAATCAACTTAGTGACAAAAAATATGATAATAGGCCAGAATATAATTTCTTTTTCTTCCTGAAACAGGGTCTTGCTCTCCCACCCAGGCTGGAGTGCAGTGGCATGATCAGAGCCCACTGCAACCTTGAACTTCTGGGCTCAAGTGATCCTCCTGCCTTAGCCTCCCAAGTAGCTAGGACTACAGTCACATACCACCATGGCCCAGTAACTTTCAAAATTTTTTGTAGAGACAGTCTCGCTATGTTGCCCAGGCTGGTCTCAAACTCCTGGCCTCAAGTGAGTCTCCTGCGTTGGCCTCCTAAAGCACTGGGATTACAGGTGTGAGCCACTGTACCTGACCCAGAATATACATTTTACCAATCTTGATAATACAAAAATAAAAATACAAAAATGACCAAAGGTATATTAATATATTGATTCTTTGAAAATTAGAATTGAGACATGGGCTAAAATTAAATACATCAACAACAAAAATCTTGTAAGGAGAGGTTAAAAGCAGTTATCTTCAAAAAGTAAGTCTGAGTTTATAGAGTGGAGGTAACTTATTTGTTATAAGCTCTTTAGGATAAGGTATTTGTTTCATTTTGATCCTGCATATATATTACTTTAATTATGAGGATTAGGTTCAGGAAACACCTCTTAAGGAAGTCACTTAAAACACATACACACTCACACAGAGACCTCAGGAAATCACATTTGTATTAGCAATATTTTAGCCAGTACTTTCTGCATCTAGATTTATTTCCTTTATGATCATTAAGATTCTCACCTAAACAAGCTGCCAAAATACATTAACTCTGATTTTATTTAGATTCTAAAAGTTAGGATACAAAAAGCACATAAACATCTACAAGTACCAAAACATTTATGACCTTATAATTTTATAGTGCAAGAAAAAGGACAAAGACAGGAATACAAATAAATTATAATCTAAAGAGTTACATACAAAAATGTCCTTGATTATTTGTTAAAATCTGCTAGAAAAGTAATAGGAATGTTACTAAGCCTTTCTAGACATTTTGAACACAATCAGACACCGCTGCATTTCCTGGTTGCATCCTCAGCTTAACAGGCACTGGAGACAGCCAGCTTCTTCAAATGGTCCATGAACACCTGCAGGCTAACATCATCAGTTAGGATGGGTGCTCCCGTTTCCTGAAATGTAATGATAAAGATTAGTTGGCAGATATCTTAGAAGGTGGTTAGAATTCATGAGCTGTCAAGCACCTTCCCTCAGAACATTCACAGGTGTTGTCCCCTCCGCTATGAGTACTCCCATCACCCCATCCTCTGCCTCACTAATGACTTCTTTTGACTAAAGCACAATTTCCTCACAAAATCCTTTCCTGGTATGCCGAGATCAGGCCACCACTGCCTGCTAGTTTTGAGCATCAGGCCTTCTACTTTACCCTCTTCTCCACAGTCCTGATGAAGTACCCAGGGTCTAGCTCCCCACCAATGTGAGCTCATGGAGGCCCACATGCCTGCCTTTCCTCTTAAGTGCTCTCCTTACCACAGAAGCTGGATAATAGTGTACCCACAAACGAGTGAACCGGTATCTCCACTGAACAGATGGATATTTCAAATATCAGAAAAAGGTTATAATTTTATTAAAGTTATGGGAAAAAAATTGAATAGAAACCTCAATTTGTAGTAAGATTCCAATTTTGTAAAGAAATTTAAAAAATACGTATATACACACAAACACACACAAAGAATAATACACTTTACATTACGTAGAAAAAAGCTGGAAATAGTTAACTCTTTAAATAATGATTCTAGGTAATTTAAATTTTCTTATTTTTTAAAACATATTCAAATTTTCTAAAATTAAACCATACTGTTATAATTAGAAAAGTGTAAGCATGAACAAAATGTTTTCAGAGGATTTCGAGGAAGAAGGAGTAGAAGATATACTTTTCTCTGTTCCTCCCACTAAGTACAACTGAAAACTTCGGGCATCTTATATAAACCAAACATAAGAAGACATTTAAAGGTGGAGAGAAGACAGAAGACAAACTAAAGACCTTGGGACCCAAGGAACCACAGCAGTGAGTTCCTTGGGCTTTCTTATGCCTCATATACTCCGAATTTGGAGCTGAGGAAACTGGCAAATTGTCACTGAGCACAGACTTAAACAAAACAAAACAACAAAAAACACCCACTTTCTCTAGCCAAAGGACTAAAGCAGCCTAGCAAGACAGAACAATCTTAAATAATAACCACTGTACTCCAGGCAAAAATAAGAGGAAAAACTGTGGCCCTGACCCACCTGAACCAGCAAAGGCTGGGTGAGCAGCTACAATTTCTACCCTCACAAGGCAGTAACAAGGCACCCCAATACTCCCAGCAAGATGGTGGGAGAGAAGGCTAAGTATGGAACCAGGAAGTTCATCCCCAATGGCCAAGTAAGAACTTTTCCTACCCCTGTGGTGTCAGTAGAGGCCATCTGGGGAGCCTGGACTTCCACCGCAACCTGGCAAAAATATATGTCCCTCCTCCTGCCTACTGGGGTGGCATCAGAGGCCTGGAGGAGGGTCAGGACTTTCACCATCACCCAGATGTAACAAGGCAATCTCCACAGCAGTGTCACTGGAGGTTAAAGGGGAGCTGGAACTCCCATTCCCACTAAGCAGTAACAAGAAATCACTAGGCGCCCCCAGGTGTCAACAGAGGCCAGTGGAAAACCTGCATTTCTCCACCTAGCAGTAATGGAGCCCACCAGTACCCCCGACACCCTCACCACCACCTTCCCTGTCAGAGTAGTGTAAGAAAAAATCAGCGAAAAGTAGCAGGTTTAAATAAGATCCAGGGTCTCATACAAACACTCAAGTGTCCAAGTTTCAATCAAAAAATCACTTACACAAAGTGATTACCAAGACCTCCACCTGAATTTAAAAAGACAATTCACAGGTGTTAACACTAAGTTGACAACAATGTTAGAATCACCTGACAAAGATTTTAAAACAGCCATGATAAAAATGCTTCATGAGCAATTACAAACACACTTGAAACAAATGAAAAAATAGGAAGCCTCAGCAAAGAAACAACAAGGTCCCAGGAAAGAAGTGGAAGTCATGGAGAACCAAAAGGAAATTTTGTAACTGAAAAATACAGTGACAAACAAAAAGAGCAGTGCATAGGTTCAATGCAGAAAGAGAACAGAAAAAAGAATCAATACATTGGAAGACAAAATAACAGAAGTTACCCAAATGAACAAAAGAAAGAAAATACATGGAAATGTAGTACCTGGGGTACTGCAAAAGATCTAACATTCATGTCATTGGATGTCAAGAAAGAAAGAAAAGAGAGCAGGTGAAAAGGCATTCAAAGAAATAATGACTGAAAACGTTCCTATCTGGCAAGAGATATAAACCTACAGAAGCAGAAAGCTGAGTAAGCCAAAACAGGATAAACCCACAGAAATCCATGCCAAGACATGTCATAATTACACTTTCTTCTCTGTCCCTGCCCATCCACCCTGAAAACTAACAACAGAAAAAGACTACTGGAAGCAGCCAGGGAAAAATGACACCTTCTCTACAGGGGAAAACAATGAGACTGACAGTGAACTTTTCATAAGAAACCATAAAGGCCAGAGGAAGCAGCACAATATTTTTCAACTGCTTAAAGAAAAGGGCTGTTAGTCAGAATCCTATATGCAGAGAAAATATTCTTCAGAAATGAAAGGGACATCAAGACATTCTCAAATAAAAGAAAACTAAAAATCTATCACCAGCAGACCTATGCTAAAAGAATGGTTAAAAGTAGGCCAGGCGCAGTGGCTCATGCCTGTAATCCCAGCACTTTGGGAGGCTGAGGCAGGCGATCACCTGAGGTCAGGAGTTCGAGACCAGCCTGACCAACATGGAGAAACCCTGTCTCTACTAAAAATACAAAATTAGCCAGGCGTGGTGGTGCATGCCTGTAGTCCCAGCTACTTGGGAGGCTGAGGCAGGAGAATTGCTTGAACCCGGAGGCAGAGGTTGCGGTGAGCTGAGATCCCATCATTGCACTCCAGCCTGGGCAACAAGTGCAAAACTCCGTCTCAAAAAAACAAAAAAACAAAAAAAAAGAAAAGAAAAAAGAAAAAAAGAATGGCTAAAAGATCTCTAAAAAGAAAGAAAACAATAAAAGCAACCATGTAGAGAAATATAATAGGTTTTTCTTTTAAGACTTATCAATTATGTTTGATGCTTGAAACAAAAATTATAACACTGATGTGATACTAAATGTATGCAGAGGAAATATTTAATAATATTAATAGATAATATTAATATATAATATATATTATATAATATATTATATATTATATATTATATAATATATTATATATTATATATTATATAATATATTATATATAATATATATTATATAATATATTATATATAATATATGTAATATATAATGTAATATAATATATAATATATATAATATAATATAAAATATATATAATATATTATATATAATATAATATATTGTATAATGTAATATAATATATAATATAATATAATATAATATATTATATAATGTAATATATAATATAATATAATATAATGTATTATATATAATGTAATATATTATATATAATATATTATATAATGTAATATATTATATATAATATATTATATAATGTAATATATATTATATACAATATAATATATAATATATAATATTATTATTAATAATAATAATCGGTAATTATATTACTGATGGGGGAGAGTAAAGTGATGAAAAGGGAGGTAAGGTCTCTAGACTTCGCTTGAACACCAGTAGACTGTGATAAGTTATGCATATATGATGTAATACCTAGGGCCTGGCCAGGTGTGGTGGCTCATGCCTATAATCCCAGCACTTTGGGAGGCTGAGGTGGGAGGATCGCTTGACCTCAGGAGTTTAGGACCAGCCTAGGCAACATAGCAAGACCTCATCTCAATTAAAATAAAAAAACCTAGGGCACTTAGGAGCAACCACTTAAAAAGCTAAATAAGGAGATACACTCAAAAACATTACAAACAAGTCAGAAGGGAATCCTAAAACATGTTCAAATAACTCATGGGAAGGCAGGAAAAAAGTACACACAACGAAGGCAGGAAAAAAAGTACACAAAATGAAATGAAAAAAGAAAAGCAGAAAACAAAAAATAAAATGGCACACTTAAGCCCTAACATATCATTAATTACATTATATATAAATGGTCTAAATATACCAAGTAAGAGAGCTCAGCAGAGTGCATTAAAAACCATGACCAACTATACACTGTCTATAATAAATTCACTTCTTTTTGTTTTTCAAGATAGCATCTTGCTCTATTGCCCAGGCTGGAGTGCAGTGGCGTGATCTCAGCTCACTGCAGCCTCCGCCTCCTGGGTTCAGGCAATTCTCCTGCCTCAGCCACCCGAGTAGCTGGGACTACAGGCGCGTGCCACCACACCAGCTAATTTTTGTATTTTTGGTAGAGACGGGGGTTTCACCATGTTGGCTAGGCTGGTCTCGAACTCCTGACCTCGTGATCTGCCTACCTTGGCCTCCCAAAGTGCTGGGATTACAGGCGTGAGCCACCGCACCCAGCCGAAAGGAGTTTTTAAAAACCTACTGCAAACAGGAGAGAGGAAATAATAATGACTAGAGCAGCAATCAATGAAATTGAAAATAAAAAGATAATAAAGTCAATGAAATGAAGAGCTGATTCTTTCAGAAAATACAGTAAAAGTCATTCAGATTGAAAAGGAAGAAATAAAACTGTCCCCGGCTTGCAGATGACATGATTGTCTAAGTAGAAATTTCTGAGAAATTTACAAAAAAACTCCTAAGAGTAGTAAGCGACTCAGGAAGATCACAGAATACAAGATAAACATACCGAAGTCAATTGTATTTCTGTATACAGTCATCCCTCAGTATCTGTGGGGGAACGGTTTTAGGACCTCCTGTGGATCCCCAAATCCACAAATGCTCAAGTCCCTAATACAAAATGGTGTAGCATTTGCATATAACCTATGCATACCCTCCCATACACTTTAAATCAGGGGTCCCCAACCGCAGGCCATGGACAGTACCGGTCCATGGCCTGTTAGGAACCAGGCCACACACCAGGTGAGTGGCAGGTAAGTGAGTGAAGCTTCATTTGTATTTACAGCTGCTCCCCATCACTTGCATTACCGCCTGAGCTCCACCTCCCATCAGATCAGTAGCAGTATTAGATTCTAATAGGAGTGCAAACCCTATTGTGAACAACACATGTGAGGGATCTAGGTTGCATGCTCCTCATGAGAATCTAATGCCTGATGATCTGTCACTGTCTTCCATCACCCCCCACTGGGACCATCTAGTTGCAAGAAAACAAGCTCAGGGCTCCCACTGATTCTACATTATGGTGAGTTGTACAATTATTTCATTATGTATTACAATGTAACAATGATAGAAATAAAGTGCATAATAAGTGTAGTGATGGAAATGCTGCACATCTTGACCTTAGAAATCTCAATATCCCAGTTGTGATACTGTATTATAGTTTTTGCAAGATGTTAACACTAAGGGAAAATGGGTAAAAGATACAGGTGATCTCTCTGTATTATTTCTTACAACTATATGTAAATTTACAATTATCTCAAAAAAATTTAATTTAAAAAGTGTTATAAGAAAACAGAATGAAAGGAAAGACTCATCTGAGAGAGACATAAATGCTGGGAGCAGTTAGATAAAGTAGTAATCGGGCAGGGTGGGGGGAAGAAAAGGGAAGGAATTAGGCTGGAAAGTGAGGAGGCCACAAAACCGATGGTGACAAGTTGCCCTGTATGCCTGGTGGGGAGAGGACTAGGGGCCATGAGGCTGTGTGACGGAGGAGACCTCCATGGAGGCCACAGTACAGTGCTCTGTCCCCTGGCCTGAACCTGGCATGCTCTGCTGTATATTGTGGAAGGGGACACACCCAGGGAGCTCCCTCAACTTCCGGCCCAGCAATGTTATTCAACCTGTTTCCCTCCCCGCTACTCCCCAGCAAAATACCCAAGTTACGCAGTTATTCTGTCACCAGGCCAAAAGAGATCCAATTTGTAGAATTTTAAAACAAGTTTAAAAAAAAACTAGCTTAGCATCCTCCCCAAATACCTGAAAATTTCTTACCTGTCCCCAAGCATAGAGGTTATTGTGTGTCTGAGATGGGTTCACTTTGGACAAAAGGAATCGAGCCTTTAACAACAACAACAAAAAAAAAGATTTAAAGATTAAAAAGTGACATTAATAATGTAACAGAAAAAAGATAAGTTTTTACAACATTTCTTTGGTTAAATTAGAATTGTTTTACTGCACAGTAATCTATTTCTTTAGCTTAAGCCCACTGGCTCTCCATTTAAGGATCCTAAAACATAAAATATGTATTTTATCTTGGCAATCCCTTTACATAAGCATATTTTGACCACTCATTTTTTTTTTTTTTTTTTTTTTTTGAGACAGAGTCTCGCTCTGTAGCCCCAGCTGGAATGCAGTGGTGCGACCTCAGCTCACTGCAAGCTCTGCCTCCCAGGTTCACGCCATTCTTCTGCCTCAGCCTCCCGAATAGCTGGGACTACAGGTGCCCGCCACCACGCCCAGCTAATTGTTTGTATTTTTAGTAGAGACGGGGTTTCACCGTGTTAGCCAGGATGGTCTCGATCTCCTGACCTCATGATCCGCCTGCCTTGGCCTCCCAAAGTGCTGGGATTACAGGCATGAGCCACCGCACCCGGCCTGACCACTCATTTAAAAAGAAGTCATATTTGGAAGATTACCTGTGTGTCAATTTATGTCATCACAAATATTAACCATCCTGTTTAGATGTATAGCAATAACTATCATAAAACGAACAAACCACTGGAGTTAGAACTCAGCTCACTCACCTGACTGCCTCCATGTTCCGTGTTAATGTAACGTGGCATCGGGAAGCGCGCTTGCAGAATTTCTTGAGCATCATCCAGTGGTGCTTGCAGAAGGTGCTTGAAGTTTTCATACTCGGGCATGTCCTGGTAGCCAGCTTTACGCCACTGGGCTATGGTCTACACAGAAACAAACCAACCAAAACTATTGTGGAAACTGTAATAACAGCCTTCACTGACACTGACATTCTACCATCACCACCCAGAGCTTGTTTCTAGAGAAGTCTAATGTCAAAAATGACAAGCTTCAGAGGGAGAGCAAAGCAGAGCTACCGGCGGAGGAGAAGCAGGAGGAAGACGCCCCCGCCTGCGCATTACCCCAGGAATGTCAGGCATCACTCATGCCTCCTCTCTTCTATATCAACTAGTTAACAAAGCCCGTGGATTACTCATCCCAAGGAGCAGCGGCCTCCCTCCTTTTCCACTTCCACTGTTATCACTCAGTCTAGCCTCTCATCTCTGCACATCTGGTAAGGAAAGGGATTTGTTGGCTGCCCACACAGACTCCACTCCCCCATCTCCTTTCCTAACAGCACACATATTACACTCCTCCAGTGAGTAGTAGTCATACAGACTTGGGTGCAATTGTCTCACCCCCATCCCCTGCTCCCGCTGGGCCCTGAATTGGGGTACCCTTGGCAAAGGAGACAAAAGCTGTAAGAATCAAAGTATGAGTGTTGATCAGGCAGTGAGGAGAAGCCATATGCTAAACTGTGGAAAGCAGATGATCTGTCTCCCTGACTACGCTACACATTTTATCACCCTTCCTTCTTTTATACTCATCAGCAACTGGTCTAGAAAATATCTTGTATACACAGGAAATCAAGAAACATTCATTAACTGATTCATATACCTTTATAAATAAAGTGAAGTGCTTTCGCACGTTATTTAGGAGAACAAGAAGACAATGGAGAGGAAAAATGGAGAAAGAGGCTACAGCAAGTGTGCAATGTGTCTTAACAGAGCCATTAACACGGCTCCAAGCAGAGGATTATCATCAGATTCCTCCTTCTGTAGCCTGCTCGCTCCTTCTCAGAGTGACAGTTACCGTTTTCCAGGTCTAAATGCTGTGATTGACTGTTGGCCTATGGGAAATGCCCACGAGCTCACCAGGGTCCAGGAGTTCATAAGAACACTCGCGTTCAGCACGCTCAGGACTTTGGGAAGGTGAGAGCAATGTCACTCTCTTTATCCTTAGAACCCCTCACTTGCACAGGAAGGAGCTCAATAAACAAGTGAATGAACAGGATCAGGGGTTACAAAAGAAATGTCGATAAGGAGATGAGCTTAAGGCAAGGAAAGCTTCATCTTTAGTACAGTCGGCCCTCGGTATCCACGAGATTGGTTCCAAGACCACTCCTCCCAATACCAAATTCCATAGATCCTCAAGTCCCTCATACAAAATGGCATAGTATTTGCATATAACCGATGTACATCTTCCCATACACTTTAAATCATCTTTAGATTACTTATAATATCTAATACAATGTAGAGACTATATAAATCGTTCTTGTGCTTTTTTTTGTTTTTTTTTTGTTTTGTTTTTTGAGACAGAGTCTCACTCTGTCGTTCAGGCTGGAGTGCAGTGGCTCGATCTTAGCTCACTGAAACTTCCACTTCCAGAGTTCAAGCGATTCTCTTGCCTCAGCCTCCCAAGCAGCTGGGATTACAGGCATCTGCCACCACGCCCAGCTAATTTTTGTATTTTTAGTAGAGACAGGGTTTTGCTATGTTGGCCAGACTGGTCTTGAACTCCTGACCTCAGATGATCCGCCCGCCTCGGCCTCCCAACGTGCTGGGATTACACGCATGAACTACCACACCCGGCCTGTACTGTGTATTTTATTTGTATTATTTTTTATTATTATTTCAAAATTATTTTTAACCTGCAGTTGATTGAATCTGCAGAGGTGGAACCCGTGGATACGGAGGGCCAACTGTACTGATACCAAAGGTCCCAGTGGGAAGAGCAGCTGGTCATCCGGCTCTCAGTCTAGGACCATTACTGACAGCCTAGCACTTGTGTACAAGTGGCTAGCAGACTGGGTGTTAATATGCTGAAAAAAGTTTAAAGTTATAAAATACTTAGGAGTATTAGAAAACGAATACTTCCTAAGTTACTGAAGGAATCCTGAAACACAATTTATATCTTTTCACGACATCAGAAATCATTTCCAATGGTTGGCCATTAGGAAACCAAATCAATAACCAGTTTAATGAAGGTAGAGAACATACAATTGAAGAAAAAGCATCACTGAATACAAATATCACCATCATCCTCATTAAAGGATTTTTTGCTATAAAGATGCAAATAATTCAGAGGAGCCATTCCCTTTCTCAGGGCATGAACCCCACTGAGAAAGAAATGGACTGAAAGCTATCCACAGACATCCTAGGGATCCACAGACACAGCGTAAAGTTCCCTGGGCCATGTTATTTCGTCAAAGTACAACTTTAGCTCTGAACGCTAACTCTGAAAGAACAGCAGTATGTATAAAATATTTACTGAGGAGAAAAAACTAGTTTGCCTAACTTTGAAGGTAATAATTTACAGTGATTTAAAAGAACCACCTGAGTTTTTTTACAGCATATATTATTATTATTATTTATTTTTTGAGATGGAGTTTCACTCTGTTGACCAGGCTGGAATGCAGTGGTGTGATCTCAGCTCACTACAACCTCAACCTCCCGGGTTTAAGTGATTCTCCCACCTCAGCCTCTGAAGTAGCTGGGACTACAGGTGTGTGCCACCATGCCTGGCTAACTTTTGTATTTTTAGTAGAGATGGGGTTTTGCCATGTTGGTCAGGATGGTTTCGAACTCCTGACCTCAGGTGATCTGCCCACCTCAGCATCCCAAAGTGCTGGGATTATAGGTATGAGCCACTGCACCCAGCCCATACTTAACAGCAAATATTATTAAAATTAATAAATATACAAATACTCTAGGGATTTACTAGAATAAAAGCCACTGCGCTTTCTAAGCCCAAACTGTGGTTACAAATGTCATTAAAAACCTAAATTAATAAATAAGAGAAGAAAAAAAAACCATCGTTAAGGACAATAATTCTCCTTGTGTGCACATTAAATGTGTATGCCAATTTAAAAACAAAAAGAGATTAATTAATAATATCATCTTACCTCACCAAGATAAATGACAATTTGAAAGAAAGTATCCATCAGCAAAATTCTGTCAGCTAGAATGCTGCTGCTATCCAAGAGTACTGGCTGAAGAAAAAAGAGAGAAAGATGGCATTGGTCTTCCCTGCTCCCCACACAGCAAGCACTTCCGCCCGACTCTGATCCCATGCCTGGTATCCACAGCAAAGGCTATTTACAAATGGTGCCCAGCACAGTAAGTCACCCCTTTTCTTCCTGACACACTTCCACTTTCTGCTCCTAACTCATTCTCAACTTTGTAGGAAAAATAGGCTCCAAATAATTCCTCATCAATTGAGAAGGGAGATTAATGATATCTTTTTTTTTTTTTAAGAGTCAGGGTGTTGTTCTGTTGCCCAGGCTGGAGTAAAGTGATGTGACCCTGGCTCACTGCAGCTTCGACCTCCTGGGCTCAAGTGACCCTCCAATCTCAGCCTCCTGAGTAGCTGAGGCTACAGGTGCATGCCACCATGCCCAACTAATTTTTTATTTTTGTAAAGACAGGGTCTCACACTATGTTGACCAGGCTTAATGATATCTTTTGATCTTGGAACGAAAAATAATTCTGAATATTCTCAGTTTGTATGTATTTTAGCAATCTCTACAGACATTCTCTGTAGATGAGACAGAATACGGATACCTATATGAAAAACAGCATTTAATACAAGTTTTTAAAGTTTACTACAAAATATAAATTGTGGCTGGGTGTGGTGGCTCACACCTGTAAACCTAGAACTTTGGGAGGCCAAGGCAGGCAGATCACTTGAGCCCAGGAGCTCAAAACCAGCCTGGGCAACATGGCAAAACCCCGTCTCTACCAAAAACACAAAAAATTAGCCGGGCTGTAGTGGCACGTGCCTGTGGTCCCAGCTATTCAGGAGGCTGAAGTGGGAGGATTACCTGAACCTGGGAGGTGGAGGTTGCAGTGAGCCAAGATCGCACCACTGTACTCCAACCTGGGTGACAGACACCCCATCTCAAAAAATATATATGTTTATTATTTATTTGTAAGTAATATTTTATATAAGTATATAATTTATATTTATATATACATATATAATTTTATATATACATATACATATATTTACATATACATATATAATTTTATATATATATACATATATTTACATATACATATATAATTTTTATATATGTAATTATTTCTTTTTTATTTTTATTTTTTGAGAGGGAGTCTTGCTCTGTTGCCCAGGCTGGAATGGAGTGGCGCGATCTCGACTCACTGCAGCCTCTGCCTCCCGGGTTCAAGCGATTCTCCAAGCCTCAGCCTCCCAAGTAGCTGGGATTACTGGCGCCACGCCCAGCTAATTTTTGTATGTTTAGTAGAGATGGGGCTTCGCCATGTTGGCCAGGCTGGTCTCAAACTCCTGATGTCACGTGATCCGCCTGCTATTTTAGTAATTATTTCAATAATAAAAGCAAGTGGTACTCAATAAAGAAAATTTTTTTTTTTTTTGAGACGGAGTCTCGTTCTGTCGCCCAGGCTGGAGTGCAGTGGTGCAATCTCGACTCACTGCAAGCTCCGACTCCCAGGTTCACGCCATTCTCCTGCCTCAGCCTCCGGAGTAGCTGGGACTACAGGCACCTGCCACCACGCCTGGCTAATTTTTTGTATTTTTTAGTAGAGACGGGGTTTCGCCGTGTTAGCCAGGAGGGTCTTGACCTCCTGACCTCATGATCCGCCTGCCTCGGCCTCCCAAAGTGTTGGGATTACAGGCGTTAGCCACCACACCCAGCCAAAGTAAATTTTTAAATGTGTACCCAAGTACAACAAATATTGATATTTTGTTTTTTTCCATATAGTTCTTTATTTTTGCAGGGAATATTTAGAAACGTTTCTATTTTGACTTTTTTTCATGTAACATTTTTACATAAGGACTTATCTATTTTATTATGTTACATACTTTTTGTGAATACTGTTGGCCCTCCATATCAGTGGGTTCCACGTCTATAAATTCAACCAATCTTGGACTGAAAATATTTGAAAAAATATGCATCTGTACTGTACATGTACAGACTTGTTTTCTTGTCATTATTCCCTAAACCATACAGTATGACAATTATTTACATGGCACTTACATTATATTAGGTATTATAACTAATCTAGAGATGATTTAAAGTATATAGAGGATGTGCCCAGGTTACATGCAAATATTACGTAATTTTATATTAGTAACTTGAGTATCTAAGAATTCTGGTATCTGAGGGAGGTCCTGGAACCAATCCTCCATGAATACTGAGGGTCAACTGCATTTCTCAGGTTACTTATTTATTTTCCTATATTAAACATTCGGATTGTTATTTGATCCTGTATTATAGTAGTTCCTTTACTATTTTTTTTTTTTGCACAAAGTCTACTCTATCTAGGAGTCTTCCCTTCAGATACAAGACATGGAATTGCTCGATGTAAGTATACAAGCACAAGGAAAAAGAAAGCATCCAAGTTATTTCTTGGAGTTTTTTACATTTATTCCTGCCTTCCACAAATAATAGCTTTATACGTCCTTTGACGTTTTCCTAAAGGTATTTTTTAATAGAAATAGTGTTAAGTTACTATAAAAACTCCAAGTTTTACTTCTTTTTTACAGTTCTGCTAAGTAAATTTGCTTAAAAAAGGATATATGTTAGGTGATTCCAATCCTCAGGAAAGCATTTGGGTAGAGCCTTACCTCTGGTGGCCCATGAAAGGAGTAAGAGTAGAGAATGGGCTGGATCATGATGAGGGACTGGGTCAGGTCCTGCCGGGCAAAATGATGTCTGTAATATGACGACTCGTCAGGACTGTTGTTAAACACTTGAAGAAATGGAGATCTTCTCAGATGGAACATGAACTGCATTCACAAAGAACGAAAAGAGAAATGCATATAATTGTAACCTTCTTAGACACCCACAGAGTAGATCTACCTCAGGGCTCTGAAATAGGAGAACCCAGAAAAGGGCTCTCTGGGTTCACAGAACAGAAAGCATATAAGGTGGCACCAGGGGCTAGGGAAAGAGGAAAACTGGGAGTTGTTGCTTAATGAGCACAGAGTTTCAGCTTTGCAAAGTGAAAAATTCTAGACATCAGTTGCTCAATAATGTGAATACATGTAACACTACTCAACCGTATGCTTAAAAATGGTTAAGATGGTAAATTTTGTTATGTGTGTTTTACCACAATTAAAAATTAATTTTTTTTTTTTTAAAAGGGCCTTTGGCCAGGCGCGGTGGCTCACACCTGTAATTCCAGCACTTTGGGAGGCTGAGGCGGGTGGATCACCTGAGGTCAGGAGTTCAAGACCAGCCTGACCAACATGGAGAAACCCCGTCTCTACTAAAAATCCAAAATTACCCAGGCGTGGTGGTGGCCGCCTGTAATCCCAGCTACGCAGGAGGCTGAGGCAGGAAAATTGCTTGAACCCGGGAGGGGGAGGTTGCGGTGAGCCGAGATCAGGCCATTGCACTCCAGCCTGGGCAACAAGAGAGAAACTCCGTCTCAAAAAAATAAAAAATTAAAAATTAAAAAAAAAAATACAAAATTTTTTTTTTAAAAAGGGCCTCTGGGTATGTCAAAGCTTCCACAGTTAAGAGGAAAGCCAAAGAAATGTTTATTTCTAGAGTCACTGTGCCAGGCAGTGGAGACAGAATATCTGCTCTCAGAAGTCAGGCCCAGTGAGAAAGGCACACTCGGGGCTACGAGTTAAGAGCCAGAGTACAGGATAGCACTGGGGAGTGGGGGTGGAGGGCCAAGAGGAGACTTCCTAGAGCTCTGGGGACTGACAGTGTACCCTGAGAGACATGGCTGAGGAGGCCACAGGGCCAGGGGGAAGGGGATTCCAGGCACAGGAACAGCAGATGACAGCTCAGGACACAAGCTGGGATGGTGAAGTGCTGGTGCAGGGGAGAAAGGGACAAGGGATGACACTGCAGCCATAGGTTCTCACCCTCGAGGATGAGAAGAAGGGGTGGGGGCAGACTTTCAGCTCACATTAAAGAGTTGCCAGAACATGAAAATGAGCTGCTTTGTGAAGTATAAAGCTTCCTGAGACTCCAAATATTGAATCATAGGTTCCTAAATAATAATCAAGGCTGACATTCAACACATCCTACATGCAAGTCACAAAGCACTCGACAAGAACTACTTAATCCTTCCAATAAGCCCATGAGGTAAGTTCTCTTACCATCCCTAGTTTACAGGTGAGGAAACTGAGGCACAGAGGGGCGAGCAACTTGTCTAAGGTCACCCCACTACTAAGTGTCACAGCTGGACTCTACACCTGGCCACCTGGCTCTAGAGACTGGGCTCTTGGCCTCTTTCCTAGAATGCCTTGACAGAAGGAATCTGAGAAAGCATTTCATCTGGTTTTCAAGCTGTGCTCTTAGAGTCTTCATCAAGTCCTCAAGGGCCCAGGGATGAGGGCTCTGGTGGGACCCAGTGTGGGGGTGGTACACAGGCACAACCAGAGAAGCACCAACTCTATCTGCTTTATGTGCTGGCTTTTAAGGGCAGCTCCTCTCAAAGAAAGGATTCCATGGCTTAAAAAAAAAAAAAAAAAACTGCAAACCACTTCACCAGACCAACTCCCCACTGCTAGAGGTGGGAAACCAAACTCTACAGGGCTTTGGAACCTCCTCTAAGGTCAGCCCCTGCAGAGCCAGCACTGGAACCTCACCCTGACTCTGGCCAGTCCAGGGCTCTTCCCACAACACTACACAGCTTTAACCTCTGGCACATGGGCACCTCAGAGTCCCAGGCACCTGCTATGGAGCTAGGTTACATTTAGTGCTGAACAGGTGACTGGCATTGTGCTAAATATTTAATACTCAATTGGCCTCAGCTCCTGTAATCCTTATAGACACCCATGAGTTATGCTCTATTTCCTAAGTTACAATGGAGATGGAAATTCATCTACTTCTCCCGCTCCTCTCTCCTGTCCAACGGCTTCCAAAGGCTTGGTTCATGCAGAGTGCAGTTACTTTCAGGAGCTGCTTATTGCTCACTCCTGGTTATGATGCACATAATAACCATGACATATTATTAAATATTTGTTGTACTAACTGTGGTTTTGTTTTGTTATCTTCATCTCCATGTGTGCTCATTTTCTTGGTTTGTTGCTGAGGTAGCTGTTTCCCCAGAACTTCTACACATCAGAGATATTTTTTACGGCCTTATATCAATGATACTATTTTGCCTGTTCATGAAAATGTATGCATGAGTTTCCTCCCCTCTGCATGTCATCTTTATCTTCTGTAGGGCTTAGGGTGCTGTCTTGCCTAGACACACATTCGACTTGGGTTGAACAGTCTCTGTCACCTACAGACTGAGTCTCAAGACATTAAAAAGCCTTCACTTTACCCTGAGAATAAAGTTAATTTCTATCAAAATTTATTGCTCTGTAGTTATTTTAGAAACATACATTACTTACCTGAGGATATAGAGAAAAGGAATCTGATAACCTAAAAGATGTGGGGTCTTCTTTGTTATACTGTCCAAACTTTTGACACTATGGAAAGAAAATACCAAAAAACAAACAAACACACACAAAGAGAGAGAGAAGAATCTAAGTTAGCGTTACCTGGAAATATTCTTGGACTAAGCTACATCCAGTCTGAACTCTGCCACTTACTGTAAGTCCTAGACTAGCACTTCTCAAGCATCAATGAACAGGCAAATGACCAGGGGGTCTTGTTAAAATGCAGGCTCTAGGGAGGAGCTGAAGATTCTGCATCTCTAATCAGCTCTCAGGCAATGCTGGCCTGAGGACTGCCCTGGCCAGAGAAGCTAGGTGAGCTCTTCCAGGCACCTGTTCCATATGAAAACCCTCTAACACCATGAAAACTAACAATTATAGTTACGCTTTGATGTTCTCTCACACTAAAACTCAAATTTATTTCTCCCAATGGCAGATTTCTGAACCACAATGTTTTCTCTTCCTGCCTTTATTTCTGCTCACACATTTCTGGTCACTAAATAATTGGGCTGTTCACCATTTAAAGAAACCCCATTTCTAACAATAACTTTCTTCCCACAAAATCTGGTGTCCTTCCACAGTTCTCCTCTTCTTGAACTTCCTAGCAGCGTGAGGCAGGTGACTGCCCAAACGTCTTGAAACTTTCTCCTTCAGCTGCTAATACATCACTTTCCTATTTCTCATAATCTCTCCAACCAACACTTTTCTGCCTTCTTCAATGGTTTTGTCTTCCTCCTCCCCCTAACTGTGGACTCCTTGGGGATTAGTTCTTGGCCCCCTCCTCCCATCCTCACTGCTTTGGGTACAAATGAACACTAGAGCCAGACAGGTGTCATCCAAATCCACCCTCCAGTGTCCAGTGCTGACCTCTAGCCTGAGCCCGTCAGGACATCCACCCAAATACGGGAGTTTTCGTGAGACACACTTTTGCAAGTTCACATTCAATTATCAAAAATAAACTATTACATTAAAAAAAAGAGAAAAAACCTTCTCCCACCCTAAAGTTGCTCTCCTTTCCCATCTTCTACCTCATCACCACTCATGCAGTTACCCATGTGTGAAATGTCACTCAGTGCGGACTTTTTGGTTTTTGACTTTACACAGAATCATTTCATCAAGTTTTATCAGTTCTTTCAGTTTACATCCTGATTTCAAACCTTCTGCTTCCTCCATCTCTCCTGCCACTATGCTGGTTTCAGCGCCATTGAGCCTGAAAAATCCTCCATTCCCAACAATAGCCTTTTCTCCCTGCAAGTGCCTCACGTGGTGATATTAAATGTAAACAGAAGCATCATGCTGACATCAAACCCCCGCTTAACAATCACACCCAAGTCTCCCTTGCTCCCTAAAGTTAAGGAGCTCCCCAATCAAGGTGTACCTTCCCTGACTCTGTTCCCCACTGCACAACCTAGCCTCATGTGACACTGGTTTCTCCAAAGTCCTCAGCATAAGCTAAAAGACCCAGCTAGCTCCTGCAGGCTTGTTCCTGCTAGCCCTCTACTCAGCAAGCCTTGCCTTCTCTTCTCCAGTTAACCTATTCTTTAATAAAAACCTGACTCAAGGCTCATTTCCACAGGAAGTCTTTGTTAGCCACCTGGGCCCTCTGCTTATCTATCCTCCCTCTGAAATCCTAAAGAAGCAATTTTCAAATTATGTTTGAAATGTTGACACTTCCTGAAAAATGGTTCCATGAGATGGCAAGCAAATAGAGGGCTGAACAAAATGAAACCGGTTTCCTTGCTGGGCCTTTCCGTGGTGCCTTTGATCACAAACACATGCTGTGACTCTCCAGGAAGGTAAGATTATCGTGTGCCAATTATTGATTTATTGCCTTGTGCTGGCTCCAAACTCACCCCCTTTGCCTGCTGTGAAATGGACATGGGCCCTTTCACTACCTCTCCTTTGCCAGCTGGCACGATATCAAGCTTTGTCAGTAGAGAGTGCTGGAGGTGAGCCTCAGCTTCGGGCGCCTGAGTGCTCATTCAGCAGCTTCCTGGGTGCCAGGTCCTGCTGCACCATGGCTCCCCAGTGCTGAGCTCCTGGAGAACATGGCAGCCAGCAGCTAAGCAGCATCCCTCCATGTCTCCAGTGAGACATTTTCCTGTACACAGCTTTCCCTGGCACCCTGGAGGGTGGATTTTCTTCAAATCCTAGAGAGTGAACTTCTAGTAGGTTCCTCTGGTACAGCACCATGGTAACTTCTCTGCAAAAGACTCACCAAGCCACGGCCATGCCCTCCCAACTAGGTCTGGATCAGCCCTGGGGAGAAGGGCACTTCCTTTGGTGCTCTATCTCAGCCCCACAAGTAGTGGCTGCCCACTTCTCTATACATCCTTCTAGCCAGTCCCTCACTACTCCCTTGTTGTATTCTTTATAAAAGACTTTCCCTGTTTAAATTATAGTGTGACTTCTCTCATCTGATTAAATCCAGACTGATAAAAGGCATCTCCCTAAACTCACCAGGCTGGATCCCTATTTCCAAAACCACTTTCCAGATTTAGAAGAAAAATACAAGACCAGAGCATTCACAAAATGACTCATCTAAGTCAACTCAACCCACACAGATTTGTATCACTCTCCAAATGCTCCGTGCGTGTTGTTTCTTCCCAACTATAATGTAAATCTCTGAGGGGAAAATGCACATTTAACACGTCTTTAACAGAATGTCCAGTGTGCAGCATAAGGTATGCAACTGGTAAATTCTTGCTGATTCACTACATAATAATTAAGTGACAATTTTCTTCTCTCGAAAGTAAAGCAGAAACCAAGACTGAACCTAATGCCACTGTCCCCAATTTACCAGTCGGATGAGTTGTCGGTCCAGCCACCGGAGCACATCAGGCCCCTCCTCCGACTCTGCTCGGAACACCCCAAGCCGTGCCATCAAGACTGCCGCAGCCTCCTGGTCAAATGCTGCTTCTATGTGCCTGAGCTGACTCTGTACATCTGCCCAACTGAAAATTCCAGAAGTTAGTGCCATGCTTATGTTTAGGAGAGATCAGAAAGCCAGACATCCATTCAGAAAGAGAAACACCGGCTAGGTACAGTGGCTCATTCCTGAAATCCCAACACTTTGAGAGGGCAAGGTGGCAGGATTGCTTGAGCCTAGAAGTTCAAGACCAGCCTGGGCAACATTGTGAGATCCCCATCTCTCTGCATAAAAGTAAAAAGATTAGCTAGTTTTGGTGGCAGGCGCCTGTGGTCCCAGCTACCTGGGAGGCTGAAGTGGGAGGATCACTTGAGCATGGGAGGTTGAGGCTGCAGTGAGCTGTGATTGTGCCACTGTACTCCAGCTTGGGCAACAGAGCGAGACTGTCACCAGATGATAATAATAATAATTAATAATTTTTAATGAACTATATTTCCTACAGAAAGATGATTCCTCTAGGCAAGTGTTCATAGGCCCAACTGGGTTAGCCAAAAATGCCTCCTCCTCTGATCAAATAAGCCAATGAAGTCTGGTGAGAACCATTCAATGGAATCAAAAAGACAAACTAACAAATGTTAAAGTATCTCTTCAAGGGAAAAATGTCAGTCAGTTCCTCAAAAGAAAGGAAACTGGGGCTGCTTACTTTCGGGCGATGGTGGTCACGCGGATGCGTCTCTGGGTGCTGGAGTGCTGATAATGCGTGACAAACTGGATGGCTCCTCTGCCTCCTTGGGGGATCGGGGTGTTATGCTGTAGGATGAGAGGCCATAACCTTGTCTGTTATAGGCATGACTCAAACACGGTCACAGAGCCCACTGTACTCTTCTAAAATGACTGACACAGCAATAACAAGAAGGTTCTTGACACATTTTGAAGGGCACACTTAGGATTTGCACATTTCACTGCATATAATCTTATCTCCAAAAAAGTTGAAGAACTACATTCAATACTGAACTTAAGTTAATGATATACCTGCTGAAGGGTTTAGGCATGAAATACATGGATGACTGTGGCTTGTTTTGAAATGCAGCGAAACGAAGATGGATTGATGAATCACAAACTGGATGAGTTATTGCTGATGAATTATCCAGTTTCTGATGGACTGTTAATCACTAAACAAACACAGACATGCCTCATTTATTTGCAGATTTTTTAACAAATTGAAGATTTGTGGCAATTGTGCATCAAGCAAGACTATCGGCGCAAGTTTTCCAACATCATGTGCTCACTTCATGTCTCTGTGTCACAGTTCAGTAATCCTCACAATATTTCCAACTTTTTAATTATTAGTATATATCTGCTATGGTGATCTGTGATCAGTGATCTTTGATGTTACCATTTTAATTGTTTTGGGGTGCTACAAACTGCACCAATATAAGATGGCAAACTTAACTGATAAATGTTGTGTATATTCTGGTTGCTCCACTGACTGATCTTTCCCTCATCTCTCTCCTCCTCCTTGGGCCTCCCCTATTTCCTGAGATACAATAATATTGAAATGAGGCCAATTAATAACCCTACAATGCCCTCTAAGTGTTCAAGTGAAAGGAAGAGTCACACGTCTCTCACTTTAAATCAAAAGCTAAAAATCATTAATCTTAGTAGGGAAGGTATGTTGAAAGCCAAGATAGCTGAAAGCTAGGCCTCTTGCCCCAAAACTGCCAAGCTGTGAATGCAAGGAAAAAGTTCTTGAACGAAATTAAAAGTGAACATGTGAATGATAAGAAAGTGAAACAGCCTTATTGCTGATCTGGAGAATGTTTTAGTAGTCTGAATAGAAAATCAAACCAGACACAACATTCCCTTAAGCCAGGGCCTAATCCAGAGCAAGGTCCCAACTCTCTTCAATTTATGAAGGTGGAGAGAGGTAAGGAAGCTGCAGGAGAAAGCTGGAAGCTGGCAGAGGTTGGTTCCTGAGGTTTAGGGAAAGAAGCCATCTCCATAACATAATGGCACAAGGTGAAGCAGCATGTGCTCTTGTAGAAACTGCTGCAAGTTATTCAGATTAGCTAAGATCACTGATGAAGGTGGTAGCTATACTAAACCACAGATTTTCAGTGTAAAGGAAATAAGTCTTCTGTTGGAAGAAGATGCTATCTAGGATTCTCATAGCTAGAGAGAAGTCAATGCCTGGCTTTAAAGCTTCAAAGGGCAGGTTGACTCTCTTGTTAGGAGCTAATGCAACTGGTGACTTTATTTTGTTTTTCTAAGACAGGGTCTTGCTCTGTCACCCAGGCTGGAGTGGAATGGCATGATCTCAGCTCACTGCAACCTCGGCCTCCCAGGCTCGAGAGATTCTCCCACCTCAGCCTCCCAAGTAGTTGGGACTACAGGTGTACACCACCACATCTGGCTAATTTTTGTGTTTTTGGTAGAGATGAGGCCTCACCACATTGCCCAGGCTGGTCTTGAGCTCCTGAGATCAAGTGATCCACCCACCTTGGCCTCCCAAAGTGCTAGGATTACAGGTGTGAGCCACCACACCCGGGCAGCTGGTGACTTTAAGTTGAAGCCAATGCTCATTTACCATTCCAAGTATCCTAGGACTCTTAAGAATTGTGCTCAATCTACGCTTCCTGTGCTCTACAAAAGGAACAATAAAGCCTGGATGACAGCACATCTGTGTACAGCATGGCTTACTAAATATTTAAAGCCCACTGTTGAGACCTGCTGCTCAGGAAAAAAAGACTCCTTTCAAAATATTACTGCTCACTGTCAATGCACCTGGTCACTCAAGAGCTCTGACAGAGATATAAAGGAGATAAATGTTTTCATGCCTGCTAACACAACATCCAATTTGCATCCCATGAATCGAGGAGAAATTTTGACTTTCAAGTCTTATTTAAGAAACACATTTCATAAGACTATAGCTGCCATACATAGTGATTCCTGGGATGGATCTGGGCAAAGAAAATGAAGAATCTTCTGAAAAGGATTCGCCATTCTACATGTCATTGAAACACTCATCATTCATGGGAAGAGGTCAAAATATCAACTTTCACAGGAGTTTGGAAGTTTACTCCAATTCTTACAGATAATTTTGAGAGGTTTGAGACTTCAGTGGAGGAAGTCACTGAACATGTGGTGGAAGCAGCAAGATAACTAGAATTAGAAGTGGATCCTCAGCTGGGCATGGTGGCGTACGCCTGTAATCCCAGCACTTTGGGAGGCCGAGGCAGGCAGATCACCTGAGGTCAGGAGTTCAAGACCCGCCAGGACAACATGGTGAAACCCCGTCTCTACTAAAAATACAAAAATTAGGTGGGTGTGGTGGCAGGCACCTGTAATCCCAGCTACTCAGAAGGCTGAGGCAGCAGAATTGCTTGACCCCAGGAGGCAGAGGTTGCAGTGAGCTGAGATGGTGCCACTGCACTCCAGCCTGAGCAACAGAACAAGACTCCATCTCAAAAAAAAAAAAAGTGGATCCTGGCCGGGTGTGGTGGCTCACGCCTGTAATCCCAGCACTTTGGGAGGCCAAGGTGGCTTGAGCCCAGGAGTTTGAGACCAGTCTGGGTAACAAAGAGAGACCCCATCTCTTTTTTTTTTTTTTGAGACAGAGTCTCACTCTGTCGCCCAGGCTGGAGTGCAGTGGCGCCATATCGGCTCACTGCAAGCTCTGCCTCCTGGGTTCACGCCATTCTCCTGCCTCAGTCTCCAGAGTAGCTAGTACTACAGGCACCCGCCACCACACCCAGCTAATTTTGTTTTTGTATTTTTAGTAGAGATGGGGTTTCACCATGTTAGCCAGGATGGTCTCAATGTCTTGACCTCGTGATCCACCTGCCCTGGCCTCCCAAAGTGCTGGGATTACAGATGTGAGCCACCGCACCCAGACTTTTTTTTTTTTTTTTTTAGACGGAGTCTCGCTCTGTCTCCCAGGCTGGAGTGCAGTGGCGCAATCTCGGCTCACTGCAACCTCCATCACTCGGTTTAAGCAATTCTCCTGCCTCAGCCTCCTGAGTAGCTGGGATTACAGGTGTGCGCCACCATACCTGGCTAATCTTTTTTTTTGTACTTTTAGTAGAGACGGGGTGTCACCGTGTTGTTCAGGCCGGTCTCGAACTCCTGACTTCGTGATCCACCTGCCTCAACCTCCCAAAATGCTGGCATTACAGGCGTGAGCCATCACGCCCAGCCTATTTTTTTTACTAAAAAGATGAAGTGGATCCTGAAGATGGGACTGAATTGCTACAATTTCATGATAAAACTTTCATGGATATGGAGTTGCTTCTTATGCATAAGCAAAGAAAGTCGTTTGTTGAGATGGAATCTATTCCTCATGAAGATGCTGTGACATTGTTGAAATGACACGAAAAGATTTACAATATTACATAAACTTAGTTGATAAAGCAGCAGCAAGGTTTAAGAGAATAGATCCCATTATTTAAAGAAGTTCTACTGTGAGCAAAAAGCTATCAAACAACACTGCATGCTACAGAGAAATCTTTCCTGGAAGGAAGAGTCGACTGATGCAGCAAATTTCATTGTTGCCTTATTTTAAGAAATTCTGGCCAGGCGCGGTGGCTCACGCCTGTAATCTCAGCACTTTGGGAGGCAGAGACGGGCGGATCACGAGGTCAGGAGATCGAGACCATCCTGGCTAACACGGTGAAACCCCATCTCTACTAAAAATACAAAAAAAAAAAAAAATTAGCCGGGCGTGGTGGCAGGCGCCTGTAGTCCCAGCTACTCGGGAGGCTGAGGCAGGAGAATGGCGTGAACCCAGGAGGCGAAGCTTGCAGTGAGCCAAGATGACCCACTGCACTCCAGCCTGGGGTACAGAGCGAGACCCCGTCTCAAAAAAAAAAGACATTCCCAGGCCGGGCGCAGTGGCTCACATCTGTAATTCCAACACTTTGGGAGGCTGAGGCAGGCAGATCACTTGAGGTCAGTTCAAGACCAGCCTGGCCATTGCGGCAAAACCCTGTCTCTACTAAAAATACAAAAACTAGCCAGACATGGTGGCTGGCGCCTGTAATCCTAGCTACTCGGGAGGCTGGGGTGGGAGAATGGCTTGAACCTGTGAGGTGGAGGTTGCAGTGAGCCAAGATCGTGCCTGGGTGATAGATCATGCCTGGGTGATAGAACAAGACTTTGTCTTAATTTAAAAAAAAAAAAAAAAAGAGAAGAAACTGCCACAGCCACTCAGCCTTCAGCAACTACTCACCTGATCAGTCAGCAGCCAACAATGTCAATGTAAGACCTTTCACCAGCAAAAGATTATGACTCGCTGAAGGATCAGATGAGCATTAACATTTTTTAGCAATACAGTTGACCCTTGAGCAACACAGGTTTGAACTGTACCGGTCCACTTATATGTGGATTTTCTTCTGCCTCTGCCACCCAAGACTGCAAGACCAAGCCCTCCTCTTCCTCCTCCTCCTCAGCCTACTGAACATGAAGATGAGAGTATGAAGACTTTGTGATGTTCATTTCCACTTAACAAATAGTAAATATACTTTCCTTACCTTATGATTTTCTTAATAACATTCTCTTTTCTCTAGCTTACTTTATTGTAAGAATATAGGATATAATATATATTACTTACAAAATATTTGTTAATCAACTGTTATCAGTCAGATTCCCAGTCAACAGTGGGCTACTAGTAGTTAAGTTTTGGGGGAGTTACAGTTATATGTGGATTTTTTTTTTTTTTTTTGAGACGGTGTCTCACTCTGTCACTTAGGCTGGAGTGCACTGGCGCCATCTCGGCTCACTGCAAGCTCCGCCTCCTGGGTTCACGCCATTCTCCTGCCTCAGCCTCCCGAGTAGCTGGGACTACAGGCGCCCACCAACACGCCTGGCTAATTTTTTGTATTTTTAGTAGAGACGGGGTTTCACCGTATTAGCCAGGATGGTCTCGATCTCCTGACCTCGTGATCTGCCCGCCTCGGCCTCCTAAAGTGCTGGGATTACAGGCGTGAGCCATCGCACCCAGCCGTTATATGTGGATTTTTAACTATGCAGTGTCAGCACCCCAACACTACTCAAGGGTCAACTGTAAAGTATTTTTTTAATCCAAGAATGAACAATGTTTTCAAAGACATAATGCTATTTAACACTTAACATACTATAGTGCAAACATAACTTTTATATGCAATAGGAAACCAAAATATTCACGTGACTTGCTTTATTGCAATATTCACTTTATTGTGGTAGTCTGGAACTGAACCCACAGTATTTCCAAGGTATGCCAGTAGAGTAAAATGTTAATTACAGAATCAAGTTGATGGGTTCACCTAGGTAGTACGTGTTCACTGTACAATTCTTTTTTCTGTATGTTTGGAATTTTTCATAATAAAATATTAGGGAAACAACCCATGCACTCAAAAATTCAACATTATGATGACCGGTAAAATCCATTACACTTCTAATGACCTTATCAGTTCAACAATACAGGGACAAAAGTAATTTGCTGCCTGACTCCGACTAAACCCTTGAAGGAATAAATAAGAAAAGGTCATGCCTGACTATCATCAGGCCTAATACAATACCCAAGGAATATCGGTTTGTGAAGAAAGTAACCAGAGACCACTGGTTTGAGATAAATCACAAAACAGGACACTAAGACGTGAAGACATGTGAAGAAATCCAACTCACCTGATTGACAACTTCAAAATAGATGCCAAGTGTAGATGTAGGATCTAGGCCACAGATTTTCCACTGACTCGTGCCACCAACACCAAGCTCCTAGGGGTGGGAAGAGGAATTTAAAAAGCAAAACCAGAAAACCATCCCTATGGTTAATCGCTAATGAAAAGTACTGACTGAGTAGGGCAGGCTACTTAGAGTATCTTCTTTTAGGAGAACATTTAAGTTGAAATAAAACCTTCCCCTGAAAAGAGAACAACTGCAGACCAGATGAAGGCTTAACATTTACATTTACAACTTAAAATTAAGCTTTTTATATTGACATTCTGACCAACTTTTATTACATCATATATACTATACATATATGTTATTTATGTTTATTTATTTTGAGATGGTCTCTCACTCTGTTGCCCAGGCTGGAGTGCCGTGACACAATCACAGCTCACTGCAGCCTTGACTTCCTGGGTTCAAGCAATCCTCCCGCCTCAGCCTCCCAAAGTGTTGGGATTACAGGTGTGACCCATCGTTCTGGGTTTACACATATATTATGTGTGTGCGTGGCGGGGTGGGTGTGTCGGGGGGTGTCTCTACGTGGTATATAACACTGAAATCCACAAATAATCAATCAAGTCAGACTCTTAAAAAGACTCTTAAAGTGAAATCACACAGCAGCTCTAAGGTGAAGAGTGGAGAGGATGCACTCTGTTCTGTCAGTACTCCCTAAGCTAGATAATGAGATAGATGGATTCATAGGAGTTCACCTTCCTTGTAGTGGCCTTTTCTAAAGGATGCAGGTGTTTATTATCTGCTGGAAAGTGAAGAGCTGTGCTCAGGAAAAAGGCAAAGAAGTCAAAGGAGCGTTCATGCCTCCCATTCTTGCCTCGCTAACCCCATTCTAAGCACCAGACCCATGATGGCTCCTCTAGAGCTCCAAAATATCATTTTCTCACTGATACACAAATTCCTTACTTAAACATTTGCTCTTTAGATGCCTTTATTGGAGAAACGATAAAGACAATTAGGAAATGACCATTTTACAATCCCCAAAGAAATAAACTGATTTGCATGAAGATCAATGGATGCTAAAAACCATTAGGCTGTTGGCAAACAAGATTTTCATATTGTGCTACACACTCTCATTCAAAAGACTGCCTGCTAATGGCAAAGGGGGAAGTGTTCCCTTACGGCAGAAAGGCAGTGGGGCAGTCACCACCATCACCAAGCGATCTAACTCAGCACATCTAACATGGGACAGCAGACATAGTGCCTCTGGATGTGACACAAGCATAATGTACACACTGCCCAGGAAGAATGCTTGGCAAAAAGGCTTCGCCTGAATGTAAACACACCTTTAACCCTAACTCTCACTTCACAAAGGCTATAATATCAAATGCAATGCCAGTTGGGGTAAAAACAGCTACAAAGGGCATTTGGGGGGAAATTTGGCAAAAAATATGAACTAGATATTAGGAAATTATTATTTTCTTAAGTTTGATAATGACATCGTGGTAGGAGAACATCCTTATTTTTAGAAGATGCATACTGAAGTGCTTAAGGACTGTCATGATATCTGCAAATTATTTTCAAAGGTCGGCAAAAAAAAAGTTGATAAATCAAATGTGGCAAATAAATGAAAATCAGATAAAGCAAATGTGTCAAACAAGACAACAGAGCAATTATGGCAAAATGTTAACAATCAATGACTAAATGGCAGGTATATAGAAATTCATCATACTCTTCTTTAAACTTCTCAGTATGTCTGAAAATTGTATTTTCCTATTCTTTGCATCCTCATTCCCCAAACACAACTTTCACGGCTGAATTCTACTAGAAATATTAATTAGTTTGTACTAATTCATAAAAATACCTTCTTAAACTACTTCAAGAAGCCTTCAGCAGGCAGATTTTAAGTCCATGAAAAATATTTTATAACAAGGCAGCCTTCCAAAGCCTTGCCAGGAAATAGGGGTACAAGCCCCTTAGTACTCTGGGGGTAATGAATGACTCATCAGATGGGCTTAGGGCAGCAATTTGCCTCACTCAGAAGGCTACAGGAATATGCTCTCAAATCACCTTGCCTCTCCCAAGCTCAACAAAAGTTTAATTTATGTGGTCACCCAAGAACGTTTGTTGCTGACAACATGAAAGAAGACCCACACTTCCAGTGTGCCAGGCACTAACTGCTTCACCTGAACCAGCTCATTTAAACTTCCTAACAATGCTGTAGAGTGGGCACTGTTATTATCCCCATTTGCCAGATAAGGATACTGAATCACAGAGCAAATAAGTCCTTTGCTTGGGCCAGGTGCGGGGTGTAAACCTGCACCTTGGATCCACATCCGGCTCTATGGTCTACCCTCCCATTGACGATGACAATGAGGGAAGAACATGACTGTGTAACCCCAGCCCAGGACCACCTTAGAGAGGCCTTGCCAAACCAAATGGTTTGCCTCCTAGCAAGTAAAGTATAATCAGAGGAAGCGGACAATAAGCAAAGCCGCTCATCCCAAATGATAACTAAACTGTTCTCAAAAACTATTACTAGAGAAAACAGATGTCTGCACACACAGCAGTGTCACCCACTTCCACAGCAACTCATGGTGGTCTCTGTTGTAAAAGGCTTGTTATTAGCTGAGTGAGACAAACATATCACCTCTAAGGGCAATGAGCAATAGGCTTACTCTGGAAGGACTGTGCTGAATGTTTGCCTTGTGCTGAACAGCATGCCGTGGCTTTGGCACAACGACCATGGGCGGTGGAGTCAGGGGCACTTGAGCTCTAACTCCTTCATGTCAGTTCTGACCCTGAGGAAAACACTGAACCTTTCTGAGCCTCAGTTTCCTTCTCTCTAACCCTTTGGATGAACAGATGGAATAAAACCACCTCTCCAAGTACAGTCATCAATGAGGGTTAGCCCTTCTCCTGTCACTGCAGACACATCCAACAGGTGACACATGTGAGATCATCATGCTCTGACACTTCTGACGGGTTAAATCCAGGGCAGGAGATGAGGGTGATGGAGTTGTTTTCCTTACATTTTCTGACACACACGGTCCTTTCACATTCAGAGATACGCATGGACCAATGGCTCCTGCAATCTTCAGTTCCCGAGAGGTCTATAACAAAATGTGACAGTGTAAAGTTAAAGATCACTTCAATCCACCCTGCTCTCATCATGGCCACAATGAAAGCTTAGAGGGAAAATATAACACTACTATTCTGCCAAGAGAAAACTCCACAGGGATCATAACTGCTTAGTCCTACAAACTTTTCCTCAGCCACTGTGATTAGAACTTTAATAAAATCCACCCTTAGAAACACTTGAAACATGAGTATTTTCAACTCTCACAACTTACTTTTTAAACTTTGAAATTACTGTACATGTAGATAACAAGTCTAACAATACTACATTCTTTTCCAATCCCTTGTATGAATATATTCACATTCATGTATATCCATAATTATTTGCATATTCCTAATCAGAGAACATACTGTTTTCTGCTGCTTTAAAAATACTTAATTCATGAACTCCAATATAATGACAAGGCCAACATACTTAGATTTTTAAAATGTGATTTCAAAAGTCCATCTTTAAAAGAAAACCCTCAAACATTTAAGATTATGGTTTAAAGTCTAACCTAGATGATTTAATAATTATCTCTAATTCTCCAAGTAATAATTCCAATCGTATCTTCTAATGACGGCCCCCTACCTGCCACGCCAACTGGCAACTCTGTTGCCCAGGCTGAGTGCAGTGGCATGATCATAGCTCACTGCAGCCTCAAACTCCTGGGCACATGTGATTTTCCCACCTCAGCCTCCTGAGTAGCTGGACCCACAGGTGTGCGCCACCACATGAGGTTAATTTTTTTTTAAAAAATCATTTGTAGACACAGGGTCTTGCTATGTTGCCCAGGCTAGTCTGTAATTCCAAAGCTCATGCAATCACCCCACCTTGGCCTCCCAAAGTGCTGGGATTACAGACGTGAGCCATCATGCCTAGCCTAACACCCTCTTTTAATGCTTTCTCAATGACTTAGAATCAGCTGTATCAGGGTCATGAGTCCCTACGTGGAGAAAAAAAAAAAAAAAAAAAATCTCACAATGCTGTCTTTTTTTTTTTTTTTTTTTTTGAGACAGTTTCACTCTTGTTGCCACGGCTAGAGTGCAATGGCAGGATTTTGGCTCACTGCAACCTCCGCCTCCTACGTACAAGCCATTCTCCTGCCTCAGCCTCCCAAGTAGCTGGGGCTACAGGCATGTGCCACCACACCCGGCTAGTTTTGTATTTTTAGGAGAGACGGGGTTTCTCCCTGTTGGTCAGGCTGGTCTTGAACTCCCAACCTCAGGTGATCCGCCCGCCTCGGCCTCCCAAAGTGCTGGGATTACAAGCATGAGCCACCATGCCTGGCCCAATGCTGTCTATTTTAGAGCACTCTGGCTATTCTTTAAGAAGGCATTAAACATAACCACAGCTCTGTGCAATGCAGTGAGCGATGCTGATGGCTGGGTGGACGCAGACCACCATGTGGCTGCCCCTGTCCTCAGGCCACAGTGCTGCTCATAACACCCACCCTACTTCCTCTTCTATCTCCTACTGCCTTGAAGCAGGGTAGAGCAAAGCCTGCGGGGGAACCAGGCAGCTCGTTACTTAGAACATAAATAAATATATAGGTCATCCTCAAGAAGCAAAGGGATAAAGTGAATAACATGCTTTTAATAGCCATTTGGTTGAGATCCTTTTAATTGGCTTTTACATGCCCGTGTCCAGCAGGTGGAGGTTGCCAGAAGTCTGGATATTGATTGAAAAAGTAAGAACACTATAATTCCACTGAAGTTTTAAAAGTATGGCCAGGTACAGTGGCTCATGCCTCGTAATCCCAGCACTTTAGGACACTGAGGCGGGAAAATTGCCTGAGGCCAGGAGTTTGAGACCAGCCTGGGCAGTACAGTGAGTCCACATCAAAAAAACAAAAAAAGTCTACTGTACCTTTACGTCCAAAGTAGCACCAAATGCCATTCGGAAATCTCCATTAAAATCTTTAGTAAAGATTCTTTGGAATGTCTGCTTGAAGAGAGAAGTGTTGAAAGAATCTCCCATTACCATGTAGCCTCTAGGTAAGAAGAAAAAAATCAAGTGAATATTAGGAAGATTGAAAGCCATTCAGATGCTCCCTCAGTGTTTACAAAAATAATTTAAAGAAAAAAAGAAACCAGGTCCCCAAAGGTGCTACTGATTAATTTAAATATAAAAAACAGGCCGGGCACAGTGGTTCACGCCTGTAATCCCAGCACTTTGGGAGGCCGAGGAGGGCGGATCACTTGCAGTCAGGAGTTCAAGACCAGCCTAGCCAACATCATGAAACCCCATCTCTGCTAAAAACACAAAGATTAGTAGCCACAATCCCAGCTACTCAGGAGGCTGAGGCAAGAGAATCACTTGAACCCAGGAGGCAGAGGTTGCAGTGAGCCGAGATCAGACCACTGCACTCCAGCCTGGGCGACAGAGCAAAACTGCTTCTCAAAACAAAAAAATAATAATAAGTAAATAAATAATAAAATAAATTTAAAAAATAAAAACCAGCATGTTAAATTCAGACTTAGCAAAGAAACTACTTCTAAAGCATTAAACAGAAGCCTTAAGAACAGCTCTAATTCCTCACAGTTCTTTGGTATTGGAAAATACCCAGGCCTGTGGGAAATCCTTTTCAGGTTAATTTACTGCCTCAAAACACTGAATTCTTGACTTTACAAGAATTATTTTTTCCAACTCATGGGTATTAATATTAATCCCTTACTGAAGTTAGAGGAAAACATTGTGCAAAATGTCAGCATTTCATGCATTTGGACAAAGAAGCACAGCTTGACGTAAGTTATGCCTCCAAACGTCATTCATAAAACAGTATCTCAGAATCTTGAAGAACACAAGAAAGATCATCTGGTCCGGCCATCTCAGAGTGTCTGAACCGTCTAGTGAGGAGTCAGCTCTTTGGCACCAAATATCTACCTCTTCCTTAGTTTCCTGGAACAATGACATTTTCCAGCCTGCCTTGCCTATGGCCATGTGCCTCTGTTGACATGTGAGTTCTGACTATTGCTGTGTCCTTTATATGTGGAGTGTGTTCCTCCAGGAAGAGCAATCCTTCTCTGACCTTTCCTCCTTCCTGCTGCTGTAAATGGCTAGAGCTCCAGCAACTGTCTTGAGCCACAGATGGCATATGAATGGTGGTAGAGCAGCTTAGTAGGAGCCTCAGCCCCTAATGACGATGAAAGCAACATACTAGCCCCGGGCTGCTTACCGCCAGAGAAATAAACTTATTTTGGGTTTTCTGTGACATTCACACAACTCTAATACTAACACTCAACCAACCCCTCTGCAAAATACCTGCCAAGTTACATCCAGACTAGGCTTGAACTCCTCCAGCATTGGGAGCTTCCTCCCTGAGCTGTCCATTCTGTGTTTGAACAGCTCTGTTAAGAAAGGCCCTTCTTGATATTGAGTGAAATTTCATTTGCCAGCAGCTTCCACCCACTCGTTTGGTTCTAGTTCCACTCTTGGGTCACATACAGAAAAAATCAGCTTCCTTCACAGGAAAGTCCCTCAACTGCTGAATACAGTTCTCACACCCCCATGTGTCTTCAGCTTAATCTTTTCCAGCTACTTCAATCATTCCTCACATGACAGTTTCCAGGACTCTCCACCACTGCTCTTCTTCAAACATCTCCAATTCATCTCCTATTGCCCCTTGAAATTGCAATGCTCAGAACAGAAAACAATGTATTTGGATAAGGTGTGACTAGCACCAAAGAAACCAAGCATATGGTCTTCCCTGAAGATAATCTCCTTCTATAGCGCAGCCTACGATCACCTTGCCTTTGCTGGAAGTCATCCCACACTGTTGGCTCACCTTGAGCTATACTAACACATGTGTGCAACAGATGGTAACTCTTCACAGAAAAAATTCACACAAACTCTAGCATACAATTTAAGGGATGTTCACAAATACACTAAAGCTTTTCTATGGACATTCTGAGTCAGAACTTCTGGAAGGCCCTGGTAGGAATTCATACTATTAAATGTGGATTACTTGAGATAGCTACATCAGTATCATTTGGGACCCTAATTCTATCACCTAACTCATCTGCTGCTTTCTAGGACAACTCCAACTGATTCCGGTTCTACCTTCTATTCCTTTTACTCACTGGGGACCAGCAGCATCACCTGTGGGGTTGTTAGAAATGCAGACTCTCAGGCCCATTCCACAGCTCTATGATGCTTCTCCAACTTCTGTGCATGCAAATCACCTGGGATATTGTTCAAATGCAGGTTCTGATTCAGGTCTAAAGTGAGGCTCAAGATGCTGCATGGTTCTCAAACTCAGCTCTATGTTATGTTAGACTCATGGGAGAAACTTTTAAAATGCTGATGCCCAGGCTGTACCTCATGCTAATTAAATCAGAATCTCTGAGGACAAGACCTAAAGAAAGTGTAGTTTTTAAAGTTCCCTTGGTGATAACAATACGTAGCCAGCTGCAGACCAGTGCTCATCAGTGGTTCCTACACTTTCACGTGCCCCAGAATCTCCTAGAGAGCTGCATTCCTGGGGTTTCCAATTCAGGAGGTCTGGGTAAGGCCTAGAAATATACAATTCCAATCAGTTCCCAGGAGCCCCTAAGGCTGCAAATCTTTTGGACACCACCACATGTTGAGAACCACTGCTCCACACTCTGGTCTGTGAATACAATACTGACTTAGGTTTTGAGTCAGTACAACCTCTAGGCTGAGGGCACTTGGAGTCAGCCACAAAGTATGGCCACTTAGCCAGGTTTCTCCTAGTTGTTTCAGCATTCAGACCCTGTTTTCCCCAATTCTCAAAAAGTGCCCTGATGAAAGCCATGCTGCTTGCTTTCCTGGCCTGGTCTCTGTAAAAGTGTTAACAACTCTAAGGAACAAATGAAGTTACTCTGAAACGACTTGTTTGTAGTTAACTCTTGAGCCCTCCTACTAATCACTACTTCCCTCTCCAAGGAGCCCACAGGCCCTCCCCAGTCACTGAAACCATAGCCCAGAGCTACCTGAAAACTTCTCTAAGTTGGCCTTGCCCATTCCTATGGCTCCATCACTAATTTCTCTTTCCTTAAAATAACCTGTCACTCTACCCAGGTTTTCGCTGTCAACATACCCAGTGAGATTTGCACAACACTTCATCTCCAGAAGTCCAGTTTGATCAAGGGCACAAGCATAAATATCAATGCAGTGACCATTTGCAGCTGTTCGATTAGCAAGCATCTCATAGTGCTGTGAAGAGAGGAAAGCTATCTTTAGGAAACAGTGACATTATTCCCATGGTATGCCTGAATATACCGAAGGAGGTAATCAAATATAAAAATATGTAAATCATTTTCTTTTCTCTTTTTGTGACAGAGTCTCTGTTGCCCAGGCTAGAGTGCAGTGGTGCAATCTCCACCTCCCAGGTTCAAGTGATCATCCTGCCTCAGCCTCCCAAGTAGCTGGGATTAAAAGCGTGCGCCATTATCCCCAGCAAATTTTTGTATTTTTATTTATTTTTTGAGACAGTCTCACTCCATCACCCAGGCTGGAGTGCAGTGGCATGATCTCAGCTCACCGTAACTTCTGCCTCCCAGGTTCAACGGATTCTTGTGCCTCAGCCTCCCGAGTAGCTGAAATTACAGGCACATGCCACCATGCCCAGCTAATTTTTGTATTTTTAGTACAGACAGGGGTTTCGCCATGTTGGCAAGACTCATCTTGAACTCCTGATGTCAAGTGATCCGCCTGCCTTGCCATCCCAAAGTGCTGGGACTACAGGCGAGTCACCACGCCTGGCTTAAATTTTGTATTTTTAGTAGAGATAGGGTTTCACCATGTTGGCTAGGCTGGCCTTGACCTCCTGACCTGAAGTGATCTGCCCACCTCGGCCTCCCCAAGTGCTGGGATTACAGCCGCGAGCCACCGGGCCCGGCCTGGAAATACTTTTCAAAAATATCTGAATAAAATAAAAATATAGTTTTCAATCTCAGAACCCTTTGAGTAGTTTTAAGGCCACCCACGCTAATTAAGGTCTGAAAGTAGGAGCGATAATTTAACAGCAGCTAAGATTGGAAAATTGTCTCTGAAACAGCGTCTTGCTGACCATGACACATGACCTTGGCAAAGTAGCTGTCACTCCAAAGCAGCCCAAACCTGACAGTGGGCTTTCAGAATTACAGCCCGTAACCAAGAGCACCTACCTTGGTTGCCTTTTTCATGAATCGTGCATTATCTTTCTCAATATCATGCCAAGAACGAATAGGAATCTTTAATTCATCTCCAACCACCATGCCAGGCCCTTGGGTAGGGGGCCCTCCAGTAAACAGCATGATCCTGGCTCCCGTGTTTGGAAAAGTGCCCTAAAATAGCGAATGGCAGCATGTTAGAAGTATACAGCCCCACCTTTGAGTATGGTTTCAGTTTCCCAATAGAAATACTCCAAAGATGCATTCTCTCCAGCTGTTCTAAAAAGTGGTGATACTGCAGAATAATACAGATGATAATGCAGAAAAGCAGCACTTGCCTTCTTCCAACCTTATGGGTTTGCACACTTTTATTAATTCGCTGTGAGTGCTCCCTATTGCTCTAATTCTTAGTTTTTCAATGAAAACTTTTGGCATTTTCAAAATGTTGAGGGGCTCCCTCAACATGAATGATAATGATGCCTCAAATGCTTTCTGATACATTAACACAGAGGGTTGACTTAGATCACAAGTGATTTTCAAACAAAGCCAACAAATATATTTTCTGAGAGCAAATTTGTATGATTTGAGAGGTCCTGGTAAATTTTAAATTACCTCCAGCAAGCCAACAGCAATGGACAAAGCCACACCAGTGGATCGCAAAGGTCTCTTCCCCTGAGTTACTGGCCATGGGTCCCTCTGTAGCTCCCCAAGAAGATCAGTGAGGTTCATATCAATCTTGTGAACAGGCTGCAGAAATCTGCAAGATTTTAACAGACACATCAACCCAGATTGAATAAAGTACTCTGGTCTTCAACACTAGATGCCACATAATTACTGCTCTTCAAGATAATTATTCAGAGTAGTAAATGACTGGTAATTTTTTTCTTCAAAGCTATCTCTCTACTAACACAAAACAATTTAAAGCAGTTTTATTGAGGAATATAAAGCCCAGTACTTAGCAATTTACATATGTTGCATGGAAAAAAAATTGTCTTGAAAAGGAGCAATTCAGTTTAACTAATTTTTAGGCAGCAAAAAAATCCTAAGGACATGCCTAACACGAGTTGAGTCTACGTGAGGTCCATTTACATGGACAATCTTCATCATTCTTTTTTTTTTTTTTAATTTAATTTAATTTTTTTTTTTTGAGACGGAGTCTCGCTCTGTCACCCAGGCTGGAGTGCAGTGGCCCGATCTCGGCTCACTGCAAGCTCCACCTCCCAGGTTCGCGCCATTCTCCTGCCTCAGCCTCCCGAGTAGCTGGGACTACAGGCACCCGCCACCGCACCCGGCTAATTGTTTGTATTTTTAGTAGAGACAGGGTTTCACCATGTTAGCCAGGATGGTCTCGATCTCCTGACCTCGTGATCTGCCCGCCTTGGCCTCCCAAAGTGCTGGGATTACAGGCGTGAGCCACCGCACCCAGCCCATTCTTCATCATTCTAATCTGTGCTTCTCTTAAGCCTGGAGAGTAAGAGGTTGTCTTCAGCATATTGGGCAATGCATTTTATCGAGCTTGTTAGCTCAGTCTAGGGCAGCCCCAGGCACTCAGTGGGCTGAGTGAAGTGAATACCCGGTCATAAGTATGTTTGAGCACACATGACAGAAGTCTTTTCAGTTTTTCCAGTTTTACTTAAGCATCAAAAAGGACATTAGATGTGGAATGTCTAAAAACAGCAATTGAGCACAGTGGTCTCAAAACCTTTTTGACAAAACACTGAATATTGATTAGGCTTAATCATTTATCCTTTTCTCTAATAATAAGAAAATACAAGTTCTAATATTTTTCTTCCCTTACTCCCATCGATCATCTGCATGTCCATCACAGTACGTGTAACACTCCACGTTGGGATCTCACCTGCTTGAAGCAAAAGGGTGCTCCTGTGGTTGCGCAGGTCGTGCTTGCTGCATGGGCATGGCTGGCTTGGTCAGGCCCAACATATCCTTAAAAAAAAAAAGCCAAAAAGATTCATTTCCAATGACACTAAAAGTGAATGACTAATTTTTAAGAAATGTCCTCAGCTGGGTGTGGTGGCATGTGCCTCTAGTCCCACCTACTCATGAGGCTGAGGTGGGCCAATGGCTTGAGCCCAGGAATTCAAGGCTACAGGGAGCCATGATCACACCACTGAACTCCAGCCTGGGCTACAGGCTCATTTAAAGAGACCCCAGTCTCCTTTAAGAAAAAAGTCCTTGTTTCTGCTCCTGTACAAGTAAGGTACAAACCTGTATTTGCTTTGCAGTTAAATCCTTGGTCCCTCGGAAGACATAACTTTTGGAGATTCCTTCACAGCTTAGCTCATGAACCTGCACCATCCTTCCAAATGTGATCAGACCCACCAGAGCATCTGGAGGAAGAAGACTCAGGGACATCTGCAGGGACTCTTTGAGTGCTTGAAGGTCATCTTCCTCCAGGCATGTGTCAACCACATAGAGAAAGATCAGAGGGGACTGAGCACCTCGCTTTGGGCAAAGAAAAGCAGTATAATGATCAATATACAAATAGACTTAACCAGCACTTTTTAAGGCAAATTAGGTATGAAAATCGTAAGTCTTCATCTGTATTTAGTTTTAGGAGATAAGGACATCTATACAAAGCTCTAACTTATTAAATGACTTAGATTCTATTAAATCAAACTAAACATAAAAACTATTTGTATCCAACAACTTAGCCAACATTTTTTAATACCTCCTACATGCTAGACATTGTTCCAGGTCCTGGGACACACAGTGAACAGAAAAAACAAAGACTTCTACCTGCCTCAAGGAGCAAACTTTCTGGAATGGAGAGGTTAAGGGGGACTGCAAACACCAGGAGGAGAGGCAGAGGGCAGAGTCAACTGTTAAACAGAGAAGTCAGGGCAGCCTCATTTAGAAAGTAGCATATGAGCTAGGTTCATGCCTGTAATCCCAGCACTTTGGGAGGCTAAGATGGCAGGATTGCTTAAGCACAGGAGTTCAAGACCAGGCTGCCAACATGGCGAGACCCTTTCTCTAACAAAAAAAAATATAAAAATTTAAAAATTCGTTGGGCATGATGGCACATGCCTATGGTCCCAGCTACTCAGGAGGTGGAGGCAGGAGGATCCCTTAAGCCCAGGAATTTGAGGCTGCAGTAAGCTATGGTTGCGCCACTACATACCAGCCTGGAAAACAGAGCAAGACCCATCTTAAAAAAAAAAAAGAAAAAGAGGGCCAGGCACAGTGGCTCATGCCTGAATCCCAGCATTTTGAGAGGCCAAGGTGGGTGGAACACGAGGTCAGGAGTTCAAGACCAGCCTGGCCAACATGGTGAAACCCCATCTCTACTACAAATACAAAAATTAGCCAGGCATAGTGGGGTTCGCCTGTAATCCCAGCTACTTGGGAGGCTAAGGCAGGAGAATTGCTTGAACCCAGGAGGCAGAGGTTGCAGTGAGCTGAGATCGTGCCACTGCACTCCAGCCTGGGTGGCAGAGTGAGGCTATGTCTAAAAAAAGAAAGGAAAGAAAGAAACAGAAAGAAAAAGCCTGAGGGAAGAGAGGGAAGGAGCACCACAGATACAGGGGAGAGCTCCAGCCTCAGGGAAAAGCTAGAGCAAAGGTCCTCAAGCAGGAGTGTTAGCACATTCAAGGAGAGTCAAGGAGGCCCACTGGGCTGAACGAGGACACTAGCAGATACTGGGGTTGGAGTGGTAACACGTGGGGCTTTGAAAACTGTCTTTTACTCTGGGTAAAGGAAAGCCACTTTCACCACTGGGGTTTTCTGAACAGAGAAGTAACATGATTTTTTTTTTTTTTTTTTTTGAGACGGAGTCTTGCTCTGTCACCCAGGCTGGAGTGCAGCGGCATGATCTCAGCTCACTGCAAGTTCCGCCTCCCGGGTTCACACTATTCTCCTGCCTCAGCCTCCTGAGTAGCTGGGACTATAGGCACCCACCAGCATACCCGGCTAATTTTTAAATTTTTTTGTATTTTTAGTAGAGACAGGGTTTCACTGTGTTAGCCAGGATGGTCTCGATCTCCTGACCTCGTGATCCACCTGCCTCGGCCCCTCAAAGTGCTGGGATTATGGGCGTGAGCCACCGCACCCGGCCGATTTGTTTTTAAGGAATTACTGTGGGCTGACTCCTTTTTTGGACTCAGCCCGCCTGCACCCAGGTAAAATAAACAGCCTTGTTGCTCACACAAAGCCTGTTTGGTGGTCTCTTCACACGAACATGTGAGATATTTGGTGCCAAAGACCCGGGTCAGAGGGACTCCTTCAGGAGACCAGTCCCATGTCCTCACCCTCACTCTGTGAAGAGATCCGCCTACGACCTCAGGTCCTCGGACCAACCAGCCCAGGGAACATTTCACCAATTTCAAATCGGGTAAGCGGTCTTTTCACTCTCTTCTCCAGCCTCTCTTGCTACCCTTCAATCTCCCTGTCCTTCCAATTCCAGTTCTTTTTCCTCTCTAGTAGAGACAAAGGAGACACATTTTATCCGTGGACCCAAAACTCCGGCGCCAGTCACAGACTCAGGAAGACAGCCTTCCCTTGGCGTTTAATCATTGTGGGGACGCCTGCCTGATTATTCACCCACATTCCATTGGTGTCTGATCTCCACAGGGACGCCTGCCTTGGTCATTCACCCACATTCCCTTGGTGACAAGTCAATTGTAGGGACTCCTGCTTTGGCTGCTCACCCACATTGCAGCCCAGGGCTGCTCCCCACCCCCTACTCCGTGTCTCTATCCTTCTCTTTAAACTTACCTCCTTCACTATGGGCAAACTTCCGCCCTCCATTCCCCTTCTTCTCCCTTAACCTGTGTTCTCAAGAACTTAAAACCTCTTCAACTCTCACCTGACCTAAAATCTAAGCATCTTATTTTCTTTTGCAACACCGCTTGGCCCCAGTACAAACTTGACAATGATTCTAAATGGCCAGAAAACGGCACTTTTGATTTCTCCATCCTACAAGATCTAAATAATTCTTGCTGTAAAATGGGCAAATGGTCTGAGGTGCCTGACGTCCAGGCATTCTTTTACACATTGGTCCCCTAGTCTCTGCTCCCAATGCGACTCGTCCCAAATCTCTCTTCTTTCTCTCCTGTCTGTTCCTTCAGTCTCCACCCCAAGCTCTGAGTCCTTTGAATCCTTTTCTACGGACTCATCTGACCTCTCCCCTTCTCCCCAGGCTGCTCCTTACCAGGCCAAGCCAGGTCCCAATTCTTCCTCAGCCTATGCTCCCCTACCCTATAATCTTTCTATCACCTCCCCTCCTCACACCTGGTCTGGCTTACAGTTTCGTTCCATGACTAGCCCTCCCGACCTGCCCAACAATTTCCTCTTAAAGAGGTGGCTGGAGCTAAAGGCATAGTCAAGTTTAATGCTCCTTTTTTCTTTATCTGACCTCTCCCAAATCAGTTAGCATTTAGGCTCTTTTTCATCAAATATAAAAACCCAGCCCAGTTCATGGCCCGTTTGGCAACAACCCTTAGACGCTTTACTGTCCTAGACCCCAGAGGAAGGCCCCCAGAGGAAGGCCGTCTTATTCTCAACATGCATTTTATTACCCAATCCACTCCTGACATTAGAAAAAGCTCCAAAAATTAGATTCTGGCCCTTAAACCCCACAACAGGACTTAGTTAACGTCACCTTCAAGGTGTACAGTAATAAAGTAGAGGCAGCCAAGTAGCAATGTTATTTCTGAGTTGCAATTCCTTGCCTCCACTGTGAGACAAACCCCAGCCACATCTCCAGCACACAAGAACTCCAAATGCCTAAACCACAGCTGCCAGGGGTTTCTCCAGAACCTCCTCCCCCAGGAGCTTGCTTTAAGTGCCAGAAATCTGGCCACTGGAACAAGGAATGCCCGCAGCCCGGGATTCCTCCTAAGTCGTGTCCCATCTGTGCGGGACCCCACTGAAAATCGGACTGTT
The DNA here is from genome assembly GCF_028885655.2 of Pongo abelii. Classification (NCBI taxonomy): domain Eukaryota; kingdom Metazoa; phylum Chordata; class Mammalia; order Primates; family Hominidae; genus Pongo; species Pongo abelii. The sequence continues at coordinate 13,211,042 of NC_072006.2, read as the reverse complement.
CAACTCACCTGGCAGCCACTCCCAGAGCCCCTGGAACTCTGGCCCAAGGATCTCTGACTCCTTCCCAGATCTTCTCAGCTTAGCGGCTGAAGATGGACACTGCCTGATCACCTCAGAAGCCACCTAGACCATCACGGACGCTGAGCTTTGGGTAACTCTTACAGTGGAGAGCAAGTCCGTCCCCTTCTTAATCAATACGGAGGCCACCCATGCCACATTACCTTCTTTTCAAGGGCCTGTTTCCCTTGCCTCCATAACCGTTGTGGGTATTGACGGCCAGGCTGCTAAACCTCTTAAAACTCCCCAACTCTGGTGCCAACTTGGACAACATTCTTTAATGCACTCCTTTTTAGTTATCCCCACCTGCCCAGCTCCCTTATTAGGTCGAGACATTTTAACTAAATTATCTGCTTCCCTGACTATTCCTAGGCTATAGCCACACCTCATTCCCACCGTTTTCCCCAGTTCAAAGCCTCCTTCGCATCCTCCTCTTGTATCCCCCAACCTTAATCCACAAGTATGGGATACCTCTACTCTCTCTCTGGCAACCAATCACACGCCCACTACTATCCCATTAAAACCTAATCACTCTTACCCCACTCAATGCCAATATCCCATCCCATGGCATGCTTTAAACGGATTAAAGCCTGTTATCACTCGATTGTTATAGCATGGCCTTTTAAAGCCTATAAACTCTCCTTACAATCCCCCCATTTTACCTGTCCAAAAACCGGACAAGCCTTATAGGTTAGTTCAGGATCTGCGCCTTATCAACCAAATTGTTTTGCCTATCCATCCCGTGGTGCCAAACCCATATACTCTCCTATCCTCAATACCTCCCTCCACAACCCATTATTCTGTTCTGGATCTCAAACATGCTTTCTTTTCTATTCCTTTGCACCCTTCATCCCAGCCTCTCTTCGCTTTCACTTGGACTGACCCTGACACCCATCAGGCTCAGCAAATTACCTGGGCTCTACTGCCGCAAGGCTTCGCGAACAGCCCCCATTACTTCTGTCAAGCTCAAATTTCTTCCTCATCTATTACCTATCTTGGCATAATTCTTCACGAAAACACACATGCTCTCCCTGCTGACCGTGTCTGACTAATCTCCCAAACCCCAATCTCTTCTACAAAACAACTCCTTTCTTTCCTAGTCATGGTTAGGTACTTCTGCCTTTGGAAACCTAGTTTTACCATCCTGACTAAACCATTATATAAATTCACAAAAGCAAACCTAGCTGACCGCATAGATCCTAAATCCTTTCCCCACTCCTCTTTCTGTTCCTTGAAGACAGCTTTAGAGACTGCCCCCACCCTAGCTCTCCCTAACTCATCCCAACCCTTTTCATTACACACAGCCTAAGTGCAGGGCTGTATAGTCGGAATTCTTACACAAGGACCGGGACCGTGCCCTGTAGCCTTTTTGTCCAAACAACTTGACCTTACTGTTTTAGGCTGGCCATCATGTCTCCGTGCGGCAGCCACTGCCGCCCTAATACTTTTAAAGGCCCTCAAAATCACAAACTATGCTCAACTCACTCTCTACAGTTCTCATAACTTCCAAAATCTATTTTCTTCCTCACACCTGACACATATACTTTCTGCTCCCCGGCTCCTTCAGCTGTACTCACTCTTTGTTGAGTCTCCCACAGTTACCATTGTTCCTGGCCCGGACTTCAATCCAGCCTCCCACATTATTCCTGACACCACACCTGACCTGCATGACTGTATCTCTCTGATCCACCTGACATTCACTCCATTTCCCCATATTTCCTTCTTTCCTGTTCCTCACCCTGATCACACCTGGTTTATTGATGGCAGTTCCACCATGCCTAATTGCCACACACCAGCAAAGGCAGGCTATGCTATAGTATCTTCCACATCTATCATTGAGGCTACCGCTCTGCCCCGCTCCACTACCTCTCAGCAAGCTGAACTCATTGCCTTAACTCGAGCCCTCACTCTTGCAAAGGAATTACGCGTCAATAATTATACTGACTCTAAATATGCCTTCCATATCCTGCACCACCATGCTGTTATATAGGCAGAAAGACAATCACTACACCAGGGTCCTCCATCATTAATGCCTCTTTAATAAAAACTCTTCTAAAGGCCACTTTACTTCCAAAGGAAGCTGGAGTCATACACCGCAAGGGCCACCAAAAGGCATCAGATCCCATCACCCAGAGCAACGCTTCTGCTGATAAGGCAGCTAAAGAAGCAGCTAGCATTCCAACTTGTGTCCCTCATGGCCAGTTTTTCTCCTTCTCATTGGTCACTCCTGTTTACTCTCCCACTGAAGTTTCTACCTATCAATCCCTCTCCACTCAAGGCAGATGGTTCTTAGACCAAAAAAAAAAAAAAAAAAAACTCCTTCCAGCCTCACAGGCCCTTTCTATTCTGTTGTCATTTCATAATCTCTTCCATGTAGGTTACAAGCCATTAGCCTGCCTCTTAAAACCTCTCATTTCCTTTCCATCGTGGAAATCTATCCTCAAGGAAATCACTTCTCAGTGTTCCATCTGCTATCCACTACTCCTCAGGGATTGTTGAGGCCCCCTCCCTTCCCTACACATCAAGCTCAGGGATTTGCCCCTGCCCAGGACTGGCAAATTGACTTTACTCACATGCCCCGAGTCAGGAAACTAAAATACCTCTTGGTCTAGGTAGACACTTTCACTGGATGGGTAGAGACCTTTCCCACAGGGTCTGAGAAGGCCACTGCGGTCATTTTTTCCCTTTTGTCAGACATGATTCCTCGGTTTGGCATTCCCACCTCTATACAGTCCGATAACGGACCGGCCTTTATTAGCCAAATCACCCAAACAGTTTTTCAGGCTCTTGGTATTCAGTGAAACCTTCATACCCCTTACCATCCTCAATCTTCAGGAAAGGTAGAACAGACTAATGGTCTTTTAGAAACACATCTCACCAAGCTCAGTCTCCAACTTAACAAAAAGGACTCTGTCAAGAATAGAGCCCAAAAACTCACCAACCAAACAAGTAATTACACTGAACCCCCTTGGACACTCTCTAATTGGATGTCCTGGGTCCTCTCAATTCTTAGTCCTTTAATACCTGTTTTTCTCCTTCTCTTATTTGGACCTTGGGTCTTTCATTTAGTTTCTCAATTCATAGAAAGCCACATCCAGGCCATCACCAATAATTCCATACAACAAATGCTCCTTCTAACAACCCCACAATATCATCCCTTACCCCAAAATCTTTCTTCAGTTGAATCTCTCCCACTGTAGGTTCCCACACTGCCCCTAATCCCGCTAGAAGCAGTCCTGAGAAACATCGCCCATTAATCTCTCCATACCACCCCCAAAATTTTTTCACCGCTCTAACACTTCACTATTTTGTTTTGCTTTTCTTATTAATATAACAACACAGGAATGTCAGGCCTCTGAGCCCAAGCCAAGCCATCATATCCCCTATGACCTACACGTATATATCCAGATGGCCTGAAGCAACCGAAAATCCACAAAAGAAGTAAAAATAGCCTTAACTCATGACATTCCACCTGTGATTTGTTTCTGCCCCACCCTAACTGATCAATGTACTTTGTAATCTCCCCTACTCTTAAGAAGGGTCTTTGTAATTCTCCCCACCCTTGAGAACGTATTTTGTGAGATCTACCTCCTGCCTGCAAAACATTGCTTGTAACTCCACCGCCTATCCCAAAACCTATAAGAACTAATGATAATCCACCACCCTTTGCTGACTCCTTTTTCGGACTCAGCCTGCCTGCACCCAGGTGAAATAAAGAACCTTGCTGCTCACACAAAGCCTGTTTGGTGGTCTCTTCACATGGACCCATGAGATAATTATTTCTGATAAAAATGGAATAAAACTGGAAATCAATAACAGAAGAAAGCAAAAATATCAACATATATATGGAAATTAAACTCACTTTTGAGCATGCTCATGTTCAAGGGTTGTAAGACTTAATATTGTGAAGATGTTCACGCTACCTAGTGAACCAGAGATTCAATGCAATCCCTTTTCAATTAACAATTTTTTTTTTTAGAAATAGAAAAAGTAACCAACAAATTATATGGAATCTCAAAGGACAATAAAGAGCCTAAAAATGTTTAAAAAAAGAAACAATGTCACCTTTTCTAATTTCAAAGCACATTACAAAGCTACAGTAATAAAAACAGTTTGGTTCTGGCATAAAGACAGACAAGTTTTCCAATAAAACACAATGTAGCAGAAATGCAAACCTCCAACATATGGGTAAAGTTATTTGAACAGCTATATTCATTGAAGCATTATTCACAAAGGCCAATATTTGAAAGCAAAACAAACTTTCCTCACTGAATAAATACAATTTGTAAAAAAAAAAAAAAAAAAAAAATTACTTTGGCTGCTGGGTGAAGAATAATGTATAAATAGGCAATGGTAACATTAGGGAGAACAATTAGGAGATTCAAGTAAGAAGCAGTGGCTGGCCCAGGGCAGTTGGTAGTAGGGAAGGGAAAGTGGGTGGATTCTGGATAAATTTCGAATATAGAGCCAATGGGATTTTCCAGTGAATTAGATATGGAACATGAAAGAGAGAGGTCAAGGATAAGTCTAAGGTTCTGAAGCTAAACAACTAGATGATGGAGTACCATCAACTGCAATGAAGAAGGCTACAGAGAACAGGTTTGGAATTTAATCAGTTTTACCTTTTTAGTAGCCTTCTATAATGTCAGGACTTGAAAACAATGTCAGTAGATGCACACACATCAAACCTAACGGTCAGGATCCTGCTGCCCTCACAGCTTTAAGTCCCCTGCCCAGGTAAGAGACATGGAAGACAAAGGATTTCAAGAGAAATTCAGTATTTAACATTGCTCATTAAATGCACAACAAAGAAATTACCTGTATCACGTACTCAATTGTAGAAAATTGGGGCATCAATTCGGCAGGCTGATTCACCTCAGATATGCCTCCATAAGCTGGAGGAAACTGAAAAGAAGGACACAGTTTTATTAGGGTTGACATATCTGTATTACACTTTTTATTTTCCATGTGTAAAAATGATAATGATGCCAAGACGAGAGGAACACTTGAGCTCAGGAGCTCCAGACTAGCTCGGGCAACACTGTGAGACCCTGTCTGTATACAAGAAGTAAAAAAATTAGTTGGGCGTGGTGGCTCACACCTGTAGTCCCAGCTACTCAGAAGGCTGAGGTAGGAGGATCACTTGAGCCCAGGAGGTTAAGGCTGCAGTGAGCCATGATTGCGCCACTGCACTTCAGCCTGGGAAAGAGAGCGAGACTCTGTCTCAAAAAAGAAGAAAAAAAATGGTAATGACCACATATTTATTCTGAAAGCACAAAATACAGGACACGTTACAAAAACATAAAAATCAGCATTTAAAACTTGTAACTCTGCCTTATATTTATATCATTTCTATCTTCTTAAAAAATATTTTTTAGAGCAGTTTTAAGCTATTGTAACTTCTAAATGTTTAAAAGCACACTTTATGTTGCCCAGGCTGGTCTTGAACTCCTGGCTTCAAGTGATTTTCTCCCCTCAGTCTCCCAAAGTGCTGGGATTACAGGCATAAGCCACCATGCCTAGCCAAAAACACACAAATGAAAACCATTTCTTAACTTTTGTCCCGCAAATTAAAGGCTGAGATTTCACCTATCTCATCAATAGTCAATAGTCTAAATAAAGCCAAAGACTTTATTTAGGTTTATTATTTTGGCTATTATCAATAAAGTAATACATATAGAATGTAGAAAAATTGGCAAGTCCAGGAAAATAGAAGCAAACAAGGGAGGAAAAACCCCCCAAAATCCTATCACCTAGAGGCAGCTACTGTCAACCTCCTGGCAGATTTCCTTCCAGACTTAAGCACAGTTGAGAACATCCCATATATATAATGTGGAACTTGTTTTTTCCAGTCAACATAATGCCACAGGCATTTTCTTTTGTTTTTAAAACTCTCTGCAAATGTTTTAAATTCACAGCTTGTGGGTTGGCTTATAATCCAAATAGTCTTTAGCTTTACATTAAAAATACAAGTTGAGGTGCATCTCCCCAAAGTGAGTAGATTATCACTCCAGGCCAGTGACCTCAGAGTGACCAAATGCAAGTGCTGCTGAGCAGCTGACAAGCACCTTTAGGGGCCTCTGGTTGGGAGAGAAGGGTACAACTGAGCATGTGAGCCCCAGCAGGAATCTCAGTCAGAGCCAGCAGAAGACTCTAGCCCCATCCTGGCCATGACTGCCCACTGACTGCAGCTCCCAGCAGGGAAAAGCTCGATCTATGACTACAGACACACCAGCCACCTCCCAGCAACCTGGAGAGGCCCTGTTCACCCACCCAGTCAGCCAGCTGCACAGAAGGGAGCAAAGGAGATGGAGATCACCCTGATCCCTCCGTCTTCCAGCTCTACATTCATTTAGAGCTAGAAAACCCCCACACTGTCCAGCTAGGAAGGTTACAAAAGATTATTTCCACTTAGGACACATAGACTTGCAGGTCATACTTGTAAACTGGCAGGTGACAATCTTAGGTAAGAATAATAATACCAAATACTTATATGGCACTTACCATGTGTCAAGCACTGTTCTAAGTCCTTTATACTCATTAACTCAGTTTAATTCTCACAATAATCTCATGAAGTGACTATAGGTATACTATCCTATCATCCTAATTTTAAAGACAAGGAAGTTGAGGCACAGGCAGTTAAGTGACCCACCCAAAGTTACACAGGAAATAAGTGGTAGATCTGAGAGCCAAACCCAGGCAGTCTGGCTACAGATCTCCGGCTCTTTAGCCACTATGCTACCCTGCCTTACAATTTCTATAATAAATTATATTAAAGACATTAATCCTAAATGTAATAGGGAGCAGAAATGCTTTTAAGATTTCTATATACTTCTGAATCTCTCACGAAGATATATTTTAAATGACATCTGCTTATAGTTTCTGAACCTATGGTCAGTCATCAATTGTACACTGTCCTCTTCATCACTAGACTTATGTGCTGTATCTGAGAATGAGTAATTGTAATCATGATCAAATATATGAACAAATGCATGCGAAGAGCTTAAGATCTGTTAGAACAGTGTACACTATGCTGGACACAAATTTTTTCTAACAACTTTATTGAGGTATAGTTTACGTAACATAAAATTCACTCATTTTAAGTATACAAGTCAATGATTTTTAGAAAACGTACAATTGTGCAATAATTACCACAATCCAGTTTTAGAACATTTCCACTACAGGCACAGTTACTTTTTTTTTTTTTTTTTGACACTCTTGCTCTGTTGCCAGGTTGGAGTGCAGTGGCGCAATCTCAGCTCACTGCAACCTCCACCTCCCGGGTTCAAGCAATTCTCCTGCTTCAGCCTCCTGAGTAGCTGGGACTACAAGTGCGCACCACCATGTCCAGCTAATTTTTTTTTTTTTTTTTTTTTTTTGAGACAGAGTCTTGCTCTGTTGCCAGGCTGGAGTGCAATGGCACAATCTCGGCTCACTGCAACCTCCACCTCCCGGGTTCAAGCGATTCACCTGCCTCAGCCTCCTGAGTAGCTGAGACTACAGGTGCCTGCCACCACTCCTGGCTAATTTTTGTATTTTTAGTAGAGAGGGGATTTCACCATGTTGGCCAGGATGGTCTCGATCTCTTGACCTCATGATCTGCCCGCCTCAGCCTCCCAAAGTGCTGGGATTACAGGCGTAAGTCACCGCGCCTGGCCTAATTTTTGTATTTTTAGTAGAGATGGGGTTTCACCATGTTGGCCAGAATGGTCTCGATTTCTTGACCTCGTGATCCATCCACCTCGGCCTCCCAAAATGCTGGGATTACAAGCATGAGCCACTACGCCTGGCCGCACAGTTACTTTTATAGAGAAGTCTCTCTTGTGATTTGTGAGCTCCTTCTAGTTTGGTACTTTTAAAATTTTTAAATCAAAAGAAGCTCAACACTGATACCTGGACCCTAAATGTTAGAAAGATCAGAAAATGAAAATTCAGTAATGTATACTGTTCAATTAGAATATACTGAAGTCAAGAGAAATATGAACAACAGGTGCTTTCTTTGGGTCACAGATTCACTGCCAACAGAAAATGTGTAAGAAAAGGGAATTCAATGAACAGCCCCCACTAGCCCCAAGCAAACGACAAGGACTCAAGAAAACCACTCAACAGAATAAACCACAAATGTTCAAATTCAATATTGTGCTGAACAATAGCTATCACCCTGAGTTCAGCAGAAACTGCTCACTGCCAATGTAAACACAAATTCAATCTAACTTAATTTTTTTCATAATACAACTAAAATAAAACATATAACATTTTTTTAAAATAATTCACATACCTGATTTCTTTGAAAACAGAAATTACAGGCCCAAAGTTTTGCTCGATAATCAACCTGACTGTGAGAAAGATAAATATTATAAGTAGGTACCACTTTTATTTTTAAGGTAGAAAGTGTTTATTTGTAAATTTCAAGTTCAGTAAATCACACAAATAAGTGTTTCTATGTGTATGCATAAGTATGAGTATGCAAAACGTTCACTGCAGTTAGAATTCTGGCTAAGTACACCAAAATTTCCATCAAACAGCCACAGTGAAGAAATACTAAATTTTTTTCTCTTTTCCAATTTCCTAATTTTTTAAATGTCATGATTTATATAAATTATACGTCATTTCTCTCTTGCCTTTTATCTTAACATACTCTTTATGATTTTTTTCTAACATCTTTATTGTCCAGCTATGTGAAACTACTAAATTCCAACATTAAAAGCATATTTCACACACAGGAAAATGCTTCTAGATTTTTAACCTGACTTAGTCCATTTTAAGAAAAGTTGGGCAAGCACATTTCACTTCCTCAAACTGGTTCAAAATAATGCTTCAGTTACTTTTCCCTTATTTTCTACATTTAGAAAATTAATAACCAGTGGCTATGCACTCACATATGGGCACATTAAATAAAAGCAATGAGAATGAAGTAAAAAATGTTCCCTCAGATAAAAATTTTATGACACTCTCTACCTGTTTAAAAATCATTTCAAATAATGCCCACATTTAAAAGAAATAGGTCACTATCTCAGGCACAAAAAAAAAAATTACACTTAACAAATTGTTAAGAGTTAAAATTTCTTCTGCCTGCTACTTCTCCTTGCCATACAGCATCACTGTACCAGGGAAGCATGAGAAGACAGTCTAAGCTTTCGAATTCTTTTGGGAAATTACTTTAAGAGGAATCAATAAAGTCTACATTTAAGCCAAAAGCAAACTGATTATCAGCAAAAAAAAAAGTGAATTACAAATCCTCTCCCTCTACCTCTACCTCATTCCTGTAAGATTCCAATTTTATCTGGAATTATCAGGCCAGGGAGATTTCTACAAATATTCACCACTTACTACTCTCCACAAGAATCGTAAGAGTCTCATCATCTACTACTCATCACAAATTTGATGATCTGCCCAAATTTAATGACTTTTATGAGCATCACATAAAATTCATAATATATTGTATTTATCATTTTTACCAGTTTCAAAAGAATCCATACCAAAGTGGGTTGAGAACAGCTTTACAAGTTGGCCTGCTGCAAAGCACAGGTTCATATTGTACAGGAGGTAGGTCTGGACGTTCTTTCAAAGGAGTAAGGAGACAAGCCAGGGGTACAACCATTCTTGTAGCCTCCAGCCGGCTGGAAGGCCACACGTTCCAACTAAAACGCACACCATCCCGTTCTTCATTCTGCTGGATGAACTCCAGGTATGTCGCCATAGTCTAAAAGGGAACTGAAGATAAAACTTTAATGACCTTAATGGTATGTGAAATTCTGAACTAAATGTCAAAAAAAGAAGATGGATCATGTAACACAGTGTTTCTTTTTTTTTCCCATCTCAGCTCACTGCAGCCTCCACCTCCCGGGTTCAAGCGATTCTCCTGCCTCAGCCTCCCAAGTAGCTGGGATTACAGGCATGTACCACCACGCCCGGCTAATTTTTTGTATTTTTAGTAGAGGCAGGGTTTCACCATGTTGGCCAGGCTGGTCTCAAACTCCTGACCTCAGGTGATCCACCTGCCTCGGTCTTCCAAAGTGCTGAGATTACAGGCGTGAGCCACTGCACCCAGCCTATCTAACACAGTGTTTCTTAAATACTTGGGAAGAACCTGTTGCTGTAGAATGACAGTATTTCTTTTCCATCTGATACCCAAAAGTCAGTTAACCGCACAGTTATTATTGACCACTGCTCCTTTCTCACCTCTCCTCTCAAGCACTTAAAAACAAATCAAAGGAGTGGGAGGTTTACAATCACCTGATCATCTCCAAACTACATGTAGTTAAATACTACTACCTCTTCAAACCTCTTCACAGATCACACGTCCTATCAGTCAAGCCAATTTCAGCCCCTTGCTCAGGGTAAGTCTTGAATCCTGTTTCAGCATCCAACTATCTTCCTCTCTAATCTCCTTCCTTTCTTCCTCTATTAAATTTTACATCCCAAGTGATTTTTTTTTTTTAGTAGCGGCGGGGGGGGTGCTCATTCCCTTCCGCACTTTGTTAACTTTGGAGAAAGAGCTGGATACTGATCTTCAAGTTTGGTTCATAATGGGAACCAGTTTTGAGCTAAATTCTTTCTACTTGGTATTACCAAAATTACTATTATGCTGAGTCTCACCAGAACCTCTTTCCTCGCCATGGTTGCTTATGTTCATGCCTTGATAGGCTGTGGTCAAGGCCAGGCGCAGTGGCTCACACCTATAATCACAGCACTTTGGGAGGCTGAGACGGGCAGATCACGAGGTCAGGAGTTCAAGACCAGCCTGGCCAACATAGTGAAACTCTTGTCTCTACTAAAAATACAAAAATTAGCCAGGTGTGGTGGCACGTGCCCGTAGTCCCAGCTACTCAGGAGGTTGAGGCAGAAGAATCGTCTGAACTCGGGAGGCGAGATTGCAGTGAGGCGAGACGGTGCCATTGCACAGCCTGGGTGACAGAGGCAGACTCTATTTCAAAAAAAAAAAAATGAAGACTGTGGTCAATAAAACTGTCCTACAGGCTAAACTCTCAAACCCAGATGATCCCAACTTCATTGAGTGTTTATACATCCTGTTCATATCCTAAAATCTAGGGTAACACACAACTCAGCTACTGGGGTTCAAGGGTACAAGCCCCTCAAGAAAAGTAGTAAAATGGCAAATTAAAGAGTCTATCAAATTAAAGTGGCCTCTCGCGCCCACTTCCTAAATATGGATAACAACTGTCTCTGTTATTTTGGGAAGTACCATACTGTAAATAATTTTGATTAAGGCAATAATATTGCATGGCTAGAAAAGCAAATGAATTACTCTACTACATAAAGCCCAGAACACAAGAATTCCAATGTTTGCTCCAACTGAAACTCTAAGAAATCTATTTGTTATTTCTGGCAAAGGCAAGAACCTGAAGCACTGTGTGCACAGGAAGCACTCTGGAGCTTCATGGGAAGCAAAGGGATAACTAAAGTCAGAACGAAAGCAAGTTCTAATATCACAACTCTCAGCAAGTATGTCAGCAGATTTCATTAAATAACAGTCTCTCTCTCAAAACGTTCTTTATTAAAAGGTACTGGCGGCCAGGCGCGGTGGCTCACGCCTGTAATCCCAGCACTTTGGGCGACCGAGGCCGGTGGATGACCCGAGGTCAGGAATTCAAGACCAGCCTAGCCAACGTGGCAAAACCCCATCTCTACTAAAAATACAAAAATTAGCTGGGCGTGGTGGCAGGCGCCTGTAATCCCAGCTACTCGGGAGGCTGCGGCAGGGAGGACTGCTTGACCTTGGGAGGCACTGGTTGCAGTGAGCCGAGATCGCGCCACTGCACTCCAGCCTGGGCGACAGAGCGAGACTCCATCTTAAAAAAAAAAAAGAAGCTACTGGCTCCATCTAATGGTTTCCAAGTATGTACAGCCTAAGACCTGCTCCCTCCTTTTCCCACTGCCTGTTTCCCTCACCCTTCTAGGGTCTGGATTCTTAGCAGTGGACACATAATCCAAGGGGACTATAGAAGGTCCACTAATCATCTGAAGTTATGCGCATGAGGGAATATGCCTTTTTTCTAGGGAGATGGGTCCATAGCTTTTACCAAAGTATCAACGGGGAAGGTATCTGAAGAGGCAAATAACTGAAAGTATGAATTAGTGAATGAATGAAAGGCCTGGAAAGATAACAGGAGAATACGCCAAAAAATCTGAACCACCCTTATCTCGCCAACTCGTAACTTCTCAGGACACAGTGATCATGTGTATATAAGAATAAGTGAGGTTTAATCCTTGAAGGGAGTCCAAGGACCTGGGTTCCAGTTCCAGCTGTCATGAAGCAAAAGTCGTTTCACTTGTCTGAGTCTTGAGTTTCTCAACTATAAAACGGGGGTTGGGTCCTTCCAGCTGTGCGCACCCCGCAATTCTGGGGAACCTGGAGCCAGAAATGAGTCCCGGCCTGGTGCGGGACGACACCCCCAGGGGACTCCTGGATCATCGATTCTCCCGCTACCCCAAACTATCAAGAAAAGGCCTCATCCCAGAAGCCGCCCACCTCGCCCCCGGCAGAAACTCATACCCGTGCCCTCGGCCCTCCGTCACCTATGCGCCCCGCTCACCTGGCCGGAGCCGCTCACCTAGCTAGAGCCTTCCTCACCCACAGATGCAACAGGCAGGTTCCGGCTCCCACCGCCAAGTCCAGCTCAGCTCTCAACCGATTGGCCAGCTCCCCAGTGTGTCATGCCACGGCACTGTCCACTGGCCAATCAAAGAGCGCTTCTCCGACGGACTGGAGGAAGCGAGAGAGTCAGAGAAGCTCTGCCACCATCTTGGAACAGGGCAACACAGGTGTATCTGGCACTTCAAAACGAGAGTTCCTCGGAACACGTTTCCCCACCCCTAAACGTTTGTTTCAGAAAACCCCGGCGCCTGCCGCACCGTTGCCTAAGCGCAGCCAGCGCTCCTCAGAGGTTCGCCCTGACACAATATGACATCCGCTCGTCTCAGTGGGAAGCCCCGCTGATCGCCTTAGCTACCGGAAAGCGAGAACGATGACGTATGCTCGCGGAACAGGGAGCTGCACTGGTTGGAAGAAACTAAGGCTGCCGGAAGAAGGTATTAGCATGCGGAAGGGGCGTGGCGGAGGGGCGGGGGGGGGGTGGTGAGCGCGGCGGCGCTTACGCACTTGCTGGTTTGGGAGTTGGTCTCTGTTGCCAGTTAAGTTTGAAGTACGGAGGTGTGGTGGTGCTTCACGTTACAAGCTCTCCTCCCCTCGCTTGCTGTAATGTCTTGGTGCTCTCAGCGGAGGCTGGCACTAGCGCACAGTCCCTATCATCCTTCTACATGAAGATAAATAATTGAGAATTGTAATATTCAAGCATTTTAGGAAAGTAAGCTTATAAATACATGGAACACAAATTTCTTTTAAAAAATAATTCCAACTTTTAGATTTAGGGGGTACACTGCATATTTGTTACCTGGCTGTGAGGTTTCGAATTCGAATGATCTGGTCACCCAGATACTGAGCATAGTACCCAAGTTTTTCAGCCCCTCCCTGCCTCCCTCCCCACTCTAGTAGTCCCCAGCGTCTATTAATGTCACCTTTGTGTCCATGTGTGCCCAATGCTTAGCTCCCACTTACAAGTGAGAACATGTATTTGGTTTTCTGTTTCTGCGTTAATTCTTTTAGGATCATGGCCTCCAGATGCATCCATGTTGCTGCAAAAGGCACGATAGAACACAACTGTATACAGCCACCACAACCGTTTTTACACACGCTGACAAGTGGCAAACATGAACACATCATTACTGTGACTCAGAGTTGTAGTCTCTGTAGCATATAAAAATAAGAAGCAAAACGATGTAAACATAAAATTATGCAAGAACATATCTAGGCATCCAAGAAGTATCCATTAATTAGCTCAATTTAATACGAAGTTTTAAGTTATCTACATATCATAGAAATTGTTAATAGTTTAAGGCACAAAGAAACAATTACTGTTAAATGTGAGAATGATTCAGTTTTGTTGAACAAATTGACATTTTTCAGGATCTTAAACATGTAATGTTAATATTAGCTTATCAATAGTAAACTTTTATAAATTTAGGAAGTTCAGATTAATTATTCTCTATAAGGAAACAAACTCAAGTAAAATGTACACATGTATAATACTTAACACTGAGAAAAGACATAGCTGGGATTTTTTTTAACCAAAAATTAAAATAATATTATTTGCCAAAGATTTGCCTTGATTATTTGAACCTGGATTCTTTCTGTACTAGCAATTTCTGTAAGAAGGACTGTTATAAGACCATCAGGTTCGATTGTCCATTGTGCGGTAACAGAAAGGAGTTGCAGCAGATAGAGTTCCATAATCAAGTGGCAGCCGAATGAGGAGACAAGAGGAATCCTCAAATCCACCTCCCCAAGAGATTAGAGATGGCATTTTTAAGAAGTCTAGAGGGGCAATGGGCTAAAGTGTGGGGATTTCTGATTGGTCAGGAAGTGAGAGGTGAAGTCATGGGACAGGGAGACGAAGACGCTTCATTCCAGTGTTGTTCCTTGGTGGAGGTCTTTATTTATTTATTTAAAAAAATTTTTTTTGTAAAGCCAGGTCTCACTTTGTTGCCCAGGCTAGTCTCAAACTCCTGGCTTCAGGCGATCCTCCCGCCTTGGCCTCCCAAAGTGCTAAGATTACAGGTGTGAGCCACTGTGCCCTTCCTGGTGGGGATCCCTAGACAGTTTGGCATCAGCTGTTTTGTGGGAATTCAGGATCTGAAAAATACGTTAAGCAATTCCTGGGTACAAAGAGCTAGTGTCAGAGATTCTGTGGATAGGAGCAATCAGGGAATAGGTGATCAGTGTGCTGCAAGGCTTTTGGTTAGTTAGCAGCTGCAGAGAAGTGAATTGAAGGGCACCAATGCACCCTGGTCAGTGCCTAACTAACTGCCTAAAGCCTGGCTTGTAATCTTGTTAACCCTGTGAGGATGGTTTCAGCATTTTTAAGAAATTTTGCCTGCATAAAGTTTAATTTACTTATTTTCTGGAATTTTAGAAATATTTGATTTACATGTGTTTATTTCCATAAATGAATTATAACAGAGCTCCTTTAAGACATGAAATAATCTAACTTATTAAAACTTTACAAAGGTAGTAAGATATTTTTTACTCCCACAACAAGAGGGGAAGGCCTTTGTTGATTACAGCCAGGAAAACACATAGACACATAGCATATAGCTTTGGTTCTACAACTTTGGCCACAGGTCAAAAGTAAATTCAGAAAACATAAAAATTCAGTGGACTAGATAACAAAAAGCTGTTCTCCTTCCCAGTGGGCATGGAAGTCTTAACTGATTTGAACTCATAAATAGACAAAAAGGCAAACAAACAAAAAGACTAACAAACCAGATTTTTCATCATCTCCTATCCAAAAGAGAATAGATCTCTAAAAACTATTAATTCACTTAAAGAGATCACCAAATGTTCAGAATGTAAAACCTAGTTCCTAATTTTTTTTTTTTTTTCTGAATGAGGCAATGTATTAACCCAGCATGGTTTGTTCCAATGCTTCTTGTTGGCAGCTGCCACCTGTCCGGCAATTCTGTCCAGATCTCTCTGTCCCTGTGGTGTCAGTTTGCGGCCCCCATCTTGGTCCTTTTCCACCATTTTCAGCCCCTCCAGGGCTTGGAGGACCCGGCGGAGGACACTCGTGAAGCCTCGGCTGAAGTGGCTGGGCATGACGCCGTTTCTCTGACGTCCCCATAGATCTTGGTCATGGAGCCAACCCCAGCGCCACCCCGGAGGTACAGGTGCGGCGCTGTGGAACCAGCTCGTGTGTAGAACCAGTTCTCAACGTAGGGAGCCAGCTCTTTGTGCTTGGCCAGCTTGACGGTGTCCACCCATTCGGGGACTTTCAGCTTCCCGGACTTTTTGAGAAAGGCTGCAAGAGCTCTGACGAAGTCCCGCTGGTTCACGTGGTTTACAGGAACTCCAGGCATCGTGCGGCTTCCGCGCTGCCAGCCAGGGGAAAGGGAGCGACGGGGATTCCCGCAAGTTCCTAATTGGTGTCGCCATTCATGGGGAAAAATCCGCCAGCTGTGGGCGAATCCGAAACAAAACCCAAAATCAGTAAGGAGGAGAAAGAAACCTAGGGAGAAAGTCAGCAACGCTGTAGTACTATTGCTACTTGGTATTCACTCCCGGAGCCAGGAAAAAATGTGCTTGGGCTTAGCCCCATGGGGTGTTCTTCAGTAATGTGGTTTACCTGGTTCTGTCAGGTGAATCCATTGGGATGTTGGTGAAAGCTTCAAAACTGTTAAAGTGTTTCAAAAGGTAAAATTATGGCCTTCATGCAAATATAAAATGAACATGTGCCAAAGATCTTACTTAATTCATTCATTGATTTTAATTAATCCCTACACCAGGAGGGATGTTCAAACTGGTTCTAAGAAGAATTTGATTTATAGTGACATATTCTCTATCACACAAAATTGATTTGCATTGCTGTGGACAGGAATAGTTTACATTGTTATGGGCAGGGAACATTTGCATTACTATCTTCTATAAATTAATTTCTATCTCTACAGAGTTGTAAAATAGCATACTCAAAGGCAGAGGTACATCCCTCCTACAGCAAATGACCCGGGGGATTTTTTGTTTTTGAAACAAAGTCTTGCTCTGTCGCCAGGCTGGAGTGCAGAGGCGGGATCTCAGTTCACTGCAACCTACACATCCCGGCTTCAAGCAATTCTCCTGCCTCAGCCTCCCGAGTAGCTGGGACTACAGGTGCATGCGACCATGCCTAGCTAATTTTTGTAACTTTAGTAGAGACGGGGTTTCACCACGTTGGCCAGAATGGTCTCGATCTCTTGACCTCGTGATCTGCCGCCTCGGCCTCCCAAAGTGCTGGGATTACAGGCGTGAGCCACCACTCCCCACCCCCAGAGAGTCTTAAAAATGCACAGCACTCCCTAGAAATTTCACCCAGTAACCTCTTTTGACTATTTCAAAATCTTTCATAATTTTTCTGACATATTATCATCATCTATAGCCTGAGTCTAAATTCTTTTATTTATTTTATTTTATTATTATTATTTTGAGATGGAGTCTCACTCTGTCACCCAGGCTGGAGTGCAGTGGTGCAATCTTGGCTCACTGCAACCTCTGCCCCTGGGTTCAAGCGATTCTCCTGCCTCAGTCTCATGAGTGGCTGGGATTACAGGTGCATGCCACCACACCTGGCTAATTTTTGTGTTTTTAGTAGGGTTTTCGCCATGTTGGCCAGGCTGGTGTCAAACTCCTGACCTCAGGTGATCTGCCCATCTCGGCCTCCCAAAGTGCTGGGATTACAGCTGTGAGCCACCACGCTCAGCCTAAATTCTGTATTTCTGGGTCAGACTTTTCTACCTAACATCGGATTCAAATATTCAGCAACCTGCTGGGTTCTTCAAAGCTTGTTTACTGTGCACTGGTTACCAATTCAGTTCACTGCATCTTGGGCTGTACTTCTACTACCTGCCCGAGTCTGGTGAGCCAGAACACTCACATACACAAGTTACATGAAGTGGATTTATTACTCACAGAGAAGCAGCAAGGGACAGCAGAAGCCTAGGATTCATGATGAGCTGGTCTCTCAAGACTCAGGAAAGCCACACGGTGCAGATCGAGTCTCGTCTGTGCATGCCCACTTGTACTCCAGCTGGGAAAAGCCGTAAAAGCATTGAAGGACATCTTGTTTTTAGCGGGGCTAGAACACAGCCTGGGCTGTTCTGGCTATTTCCTCCTTGTCTCAGAATATTATATTCCCAGCACATCAAAATTATTCTTCAGAACTAGGAGCAAGAAAGTAGGGAGAACTGGGCCAGTCCAAGGCCGTCTGGAGAAATGTCCTGCAGATATCACTGGGTATTCTTGCACATCTCGATCTTAATATGTCCTAAACTGAATCCATCATCCCCCTGGCTCCCAGTGAACCTTCTGCCTCTTGTACCTTGTTTCACTTGAAGATGCCATTCTTCTCCCAGTTACTGAGTCTATAAAGTAGGAAGTTATCCTTGGCTCCTCCTTATTTCTAACACTTCCACTTTGAAGGTGACACTGAATCACTTGGTCTTGTTAATTTGTTACTGTAAATATTTCTCAATTTCATCTACTTGCTTAGTTCAGGCACTCATCCTCTGGTTGGATTCCTTCAACAGTCTCTTGAATGATTGCTTTGCCCAAATTTTGCCCGATCCAAAAATCACATTGGTTGCTGAATAGATTTCTCTAAATCACATATCTGACCCTACTATTCTCTTGCTTAAAACCCTACATAATTTTCCCATCATTCACAGGATACAGTAGGGGCCCCTGTGCTACTCACGGGCCTCAATGATCTATAGACCTCAATCCTCCAGTAATGAACCACTGTCCTTCCCAGTCCACAGGTGCTGTTTGTTGTTTTGGTGCCCTTTTGCATGCCTTCCTCTCTGCCAAGAACAGCCTCTTCACCTCCCTTCCTTTCCCAGGAGCTGCCATGTGCGCTTCAAGACTTTGAAGAAGGCTTCCATTGACCTCCTTTCTCCTCAACGTGGCAAAACCAAAAATCAAACAAACAAGTAAACAAAAGCAGTGGCAGAAAGGAAAAGTAACCACAGAAGCGAGGAGAATAGGTTTAGACCATGAGTTTGAAGACTTAGAGACAAACTGCCCACAGAAAAGATCCTGACCTGAAAAGAAAAATCCAGGCAGAGGAAGATTATTCAGCAGGAGGGCCTCAGTGGAGGGTGGGTGATCCCTTTAGAAGGAGGGCCTCAGTGGAGGGTGGGTGATCCCTTTAGAAGGAGGGCCTCAGTGGAGGGTGGGTGATCCCTTTAGAAGGAGGGCCTCAGTGGAGGGTGGGTGATCCCTTTAGAAAGAGTCAAACTGTCTCAACAACTTCTTGCGAACAACTTCTTCAATATTAGCAAATGAGGTACCAAATATAAAGGTGCATTTTCCGATTTTTAAAAATTCACAAAAATGGCCAGGTGCAGTGGCTCACGCCTGTAATCCCAGCACTTTGGGAGGCTGAGACGGGTGGATCATGAGGTCAGGAGATTGAGACCATCCTGGCTAACACGGTGAAACTCCATCTCTACTAAAAAAAAAATACAAAAAAAAAAAATTAGCCGGGCATGGTGGTGGGCGCCTGTAGTCCCAGCTACTCGGGAGGCTGAGGCAGGAGAATGGCGTGAACCCGGGAGGCAGAGCTTGCAGTGAGCCAAGATCGCGCCACTGCACTCCAGCCTGGGTGACTGAGCGAGACTCCGTCTCAAAAAAACAAAAATTGACAAAAATGTTGGCTTTTAGCTTTGAAACCAAAACTATTTCTTGTGTGATAATGATAAGCTCAGAAATTGTTTGTACAAGAGATAAAAAGTAGAAAACAAAACGAATGTATGTAATTATAATCTCAATTATTATCGGGATAAACAACCTAAGATGAGAGTTAATGTCACTGCCTTTTTTCTCCTTCTAGAAGAATGAGCTAACTAAATCTTAAGAAAAGCTAGATTGCTAGATCCTTTTCAGCCCCCAGTTCCTGTTCAGGGAGTATCATTGCTTCTTGAACTAAAAACTACTAAGCAAACAACCAGTTGGTTATAGGAATGTCTCTACTTGTTTTATGTTGAAATTTTATTCCTTTTTTTTTTGAGACAGAGTCTCACTGTGTCACCCACGCTAGAGTGCAGTCGCATGATCATAGCTCACCGCAGTCTCCCATGCTCAAGCGATCATTCTACCTTAGCCTGCTGAGTACCTGGGACTACAGGTGTACACCACCATGCCTGGCTAATTTAAAAAATTTTTGAAGACATGGAGTCTTGCCATATTGCCCAGGCTAGTCTCAAACTCCTGGGCTCAAGCAAATCCTTCCGCTTTAGCCTCCCAAAATGCTGGGATTACTATTTTTAAATTTGAAAGAGCTATATTGAGGTATAATTGATGTACCTTAAGCTGCACATATTTAAAATGTACAATTTATTAAGTTTTGACACCCATCACCACAATCGAGATAATAAACATGTATCTCACCCCCAAAAGTTTCATGTCCCTTTGTTAATGGTGGAGGGTGTCCAGTTTCTTGGCGTCTTGAACAAACAATTAGACAAAATGCACAAAGAAAGGAAGGAATGAAGGGTTTCATTGAAAATGAAAGTACACTCTACATTATGGGAGCGGGCCTGAGCATAAGGGCTCAAAGTCCCCATTATAGAATTTTTGAGCATTTAAATACCCTCTACTTGGGGTACACCCTATGTAAATGAAGAGGATGAAGTAAAGTTACAAAGTCATTTAGTTGGCCTATGCCCTGTGGAGAGGTTATTTCGTCATAACTGAAGTGTGAATCGGCCTTCTGTTCCCTGCCTCCAGACCCTATTTTCCTGCCTCATCTCCCCGCTGAGAGATGTGATCCCCATAAATCTTTATGGGAGGCAGAGGGACTGATGGTCTTTTTTCTGTAACTGCATCATGCTGGCTTGGGGTGTAGTCCCTACCTACTGGTGATCATGGAACTCGCCCTGCTCTATCTAGTGGAGGCAGGGTAGTTTCTTGATGGCTAGGGGTGGTGTCTTCACCTGGAACTGGCTGGAACCTTTGTTGCATGATCATCTGAAGCTTGATGGTCTCTAGACGAGAGGAAATTAATTTGGTTAAAAGATTTAATGGGAACTTTAGGGGGTGGATACCTACGCTGTCAGAGATGTTTGTTATAGAGATCTGCAGAAAAAAAACACAAAACCTAGTATGTTCTAGAATCTATGGTTCCTTAAAGTCTTAGCACAAGCAACTCCATTTTGGTTTGGTTTGGTTTGTTGGGGCCTAATGCATGAGCTTAGTCCAAAACAATGGCCTCCCAAAATTTTGTGGAAAAAATTCTCCCTTTTTGGTCAGGTTCTCTCTTAGGTGAGAGTGTGACCAAAACTTAGGGCCTTAGTGCCACTCTCAGTTACCATCATTTTGGGTTTCGGTCTCAGCACATCGTTTATAGGTTTTGGTATTCTCATGGTTGCACATTTCTTTCAGCTTTTGTCATTCCAGTTGAAGAGAGAACATCTGACGTTCTAGAGATGACTGCGTGCAAACATTTAAAACCTTTGAGAGAATACAGCGCACCAGGGAGACTATTGTAACTATTGGGAGGATAACACCAAGAGTTTGGAGTATGCTCCTAAACCCAAGGCCCCGATAAATCAAACCTCCTAAAATCAAATAGATCAAAGAATAAGCTAGATAA
The DNA here is from genome assembly GCF_028885655.2 of Pongo abelii. Lineage (NCBI taxonomy): Eukaryota > Metazoa > Chordata > Mammalia > Primates > Hominidae > Pongo > Pongo abelii. The sequence goes on along the minus strand of NC_072006.2, from coordinate 13,189,785 downwards.
AGAGTCTACTCACTTGACTAAGCAATTTCTTCATTATTAATCCTCTACCACTGAATTTCTTTTTTTTTTTTTTCCTTTTTTTTTTTTTTTTTTTGAGATGGAGTCTCGCTCTGTCACCCAGGTTGGAATGCAATGGCACAGTCTCGGTTCACTGCAACCTCTGCCTCCTGGGTTCAAGCAATTCTCCCGCCTCAGCTTCCTGAGTAACTGGGATTACAGGCACCTGCCACCACGCCCAGCTGATTTTTGTATTTTTAGTAGAGATGGGGTTTTGCCATGTTGGCCAGGCTGGTCTTGAACTCCTGACCTCAGGTGATCTGCCTGCCTCGGACTCCTAAAGTGCTGGGATTACAGGCGTGAGCCACCGCGGCCAGCCAATGAGGGATACATTTCTAATCATTGCTTCTTTTACTTCAAACCATGGTAAAAGGACCTAACAAATGATGCCTTTCTAGAAGAGTGAAGGCCTCCTGGCAATGTTTTCTTTAACCCATGATGTGGGTTAGCAGAGTGAACCAATGTTTTGTTTTTGACTGATTAGGAAGCAATGCATGTACCATTAAAGTTTCTTACCTACTTCGGGCCTTCATCTTTTATCTATCAAAGTATAAGGTTATCCATGTATAAGGCTGGCTGCAAACTCCTTCACAAATAAAAGTATGCCCCATAAGTGCACATAACAGACCCCTTTTCCACTTCTATTGTTTGTAGAGGCATAAGCAAGAAAAAGAAATATTGAAAGGTAAGAGTTTCATGATAGTAGAAGTCTTAATCTGTGAACTTGGGAAAAGCTGTTCACATCAAGGATGCCATTTTCTTCTTGGGAGAAATTTCCCAGAGTAGCTTTACCTCAAAACTTCCAATGGGTGCACAGTTCCAAAAGTGTGGAGGGACCCTTCTCAGTTGTGAGACCATGAACCCAAAGCCCAAGGTCCTGAAGTTTTGTTTTAGTGTGGATGACAAGGACAGTCTTCTCCAATGTTTCCAGAAAATTCAAACCATAAAAAGCTTTCTTTCCCGGGTGAAAATACACTGTAGCATAGTAATCTACTGTTATAACATCAGCCCTCTTGCATGGGAAAGCTTTTATACAACCAGAATGACAAATTGGAATTCAAATAACAATTGAATGAAATCCCCTTACAAAATGTTTAAACGGCCCACCGGGTGACCAAATGTACAAGAAGCTTTAATTGTCTTCCCAGGAATATGGGACTAAGCGTTGGTTATAAACTATTTTAAACAATTTCAGTATCAGCTGGTTTAATATGAAAATCTGACGAAGTATTTTCTTGGTATTTAATTAAATTTTTGTTTGTTTTACTTGGGTTAGTAGCTTTATGCAAGGAAATTTCATTCAAAGCAATGAAAAACAACAACCAGGGCTGATACTGACTACTAAAAATTGTTTTAAAATCAGAAGGAAAAATAATATGGATTTCAGGCGTTGCCAGATTATAAATGGGTTTTCTGCATGTTTGAAACCAAAAACAAACTTTCCTATAGAAATATCAGTAAATCTAGCAAAGAAATAACACACCCCAAGCATGTCATAGCCTGTCTTAAATAAGGGGAAAACATGAGAGCACTAGTAAGAGGCAAGTAAAGGGTGCTTTGCTTTACAATTGATGGAAGCTCGCAGGCTTTGTTCTTCGCTGCCCCACGCTGCCAGCGGCAGGCAGGCCAAGGAGGAAAGAGCCCGGCCTCCCCAGTCCCCGCAACTACAACTCCCAGGATGCCGCGGCGCAGGCTCCCTGCGGGTGCAGGCTGGGTTCAGCTCCGCTGGACCCGCGCTCGGGGACTCTGGCCTCGCTGCACTCATGGCTTCTCCTAGCAAGGCAGTGATTGTTCCCGGGAACGGAGGCGGGGATGTGACCACCCACGGCTGGTATGGCTGGGTGAAAAAGGAGCTGGAGAAGGTAAGCGCCCAACGCCTCGCTGCTCCGTGAAGTCAGCCTGGAGGGAGGGACGGCGGGCGAGGACTGAGGGCTGAAGTTTGAATATGCGTCTAATCCCCTCCAGCAAAGCCCTGTGTGTTTTCCTTCCTCTCCCCCTCTGCCTTCTCTTAAAGTCTGAGCTAGTGGTAGAATTTTGACTGGTAAAACTGCCTGGAAGACTTCTCTGAGGGCTCAGCCTTTAGAGTTAAAGGAACCCTTTTGAACTACCGAGGCTGAGCCCCCGAGCCCCGCCCCCCGTATCTGCTGCTGGTTCAGATTTGGGACTTCCCAGATAATTTTACATCTTCACTGCTCCCCGCTTCAGCTTTTAAAAAATTAAATATGCTACTTAATATATACAAAGGATATACGTAACATGCGTCTACATTATGAGGCATAATGTAATGAATTACCAAACTAAAATCTGGGACATTGCCTATACATCATCTTCCAAACGACCCGTATGTCTACCCATCTCAGTCCCGTGCCATCCTGAAATTTTTTCATCTGCTTCTCTTTTTAAAATTACTTTTCAACCTATGAATATACCTTTTAAACAATAGACTGTTCTATTTGGCTTCTTGGTGAGCTTTATAAAAATGGCATCTTACTGTAGGCTGCCCTGTGCCGTTTGATTTTTATTTTTTAACCCTCTTCTGTAACCAGGCGGTAAGTCGGCTCCCTGGGTTGCCGTCCTCTAGAGCGGGTCTCCAGAACAGATTGCAGGGCTGTGGCTGAAAACCCTGGTCAGAGTTACAACCCCAAAGGTCGGGGCTGGAGCTTCTGAGAGGATGCTATCTCCAAATTTCTGTATCACGTTCTTGTGCCACGTTTTACCTACTCCCTGGCACACCGTCTATTTGGCTCCAGGTCAGTCTGTCTAGAACACATTTGTTCATGCCTCTCTATAGATGCAGGCCTGTAGAGGCAAATATGGGTGTACGAATGCAGATACAGGTCTCTCTATAGAGATCAGCAGAGCTGCCTAGATACAGAACTACAGATGGAGTTAATGCGAAAGGATGGTCACTTAACCTACTTCATTTCATAACACAAGTTAATACTGAATTGGTAACAATCATATCAGGTGCCTCATTTCTTATTAGCAAAGTATTAGTTGTAATTAAGCTCTTTATTATAGCTTTTTCTCCCCCCTCATATCATAGATACCTGGTTTCCAGTGTTTGGCTAAAAACATGCCCGACCCAAGTAAGTTTTAAATTTGTTTTTAAACAGCCTCATCTTGTTGGGTTTTGATATTACCATTTTTGTGGTAGAGAACAAGAATATCGTAATGGAGAAACCAAAGATGCCTATATACCTAAGAAAGAATAAGGCAAGCAGCTTGGGGAGGAGGGTGTGAACCAAAAGCCATAGAAAATTCTAGTAAGGATCAGGAAAGCACCTGGGCATGGTAAAATTTAATTTTCAACTTTGCACCAACTAGATTTTTCCCTTCTATATGTCTACAAATATTTTCAGGCAGAATTTGTGGGTATTATACTTGAGGCATAGGTATAAAACTTTACAGCATCTATTTGAGATCCTAATGTTTAAAAATGTCATATTGCTACTTTTGTTCTGGGTATGCCTATGACTTGTCTCAGGAATCCCCTTTTTGGAAAGAATGAATAAATGTGTGTGAATTTTAGAATGTTGCAAGAGTTTTTTTGCTTTTTTTTTTTTTTTTGAGATGGAGTCTTGCTCTATCACCCAGGCCAGAGTGCTTTGGCGTGATCTCGGCTCACTGCAACCTCTGCCTCCTGGGTTCAAATGATTCTCCTGTGTCAGCCTCCCAAGTAGCTGGGATTACAGGCACGCGCCATCATGCCTGGCTAATTTTTTGTGTATTTTTAGCAGAGATGGGGTTTCACCATTTGGTCAGGCTGGTCTCGAACTCCTGACTTCAAATGATCTGTCCACCTCAGCCTCCCAAAGTGTTGGGATTACAGGTGTGAACCACTGCACCTGACCAATAGCTTTTTTTTTTCAAGTTTGAAAGTTTACATTAAAATTTCAGAGTTATATTTTATTATTTCCTTAGTAATTTCTTACAAGAACATGGTAAACAAAAAAAAAAAAGAGAGAGAAAAGAAAAACTATTTACCAAAACTGTGGACTTGGGTCTTTCAAGTAGTAATACATTAATCTTTGGCTCTGTTAACACAGTCTTGTCTCCTGCTGTGGTCCTGCAGTTTTAAAAGTTGTGAATTGCTGAATAGTTGCCTGTTTGAAAGGTGGGGCAGCATTGGATTCAGACTACCACTATCAAATGACAGACTTTTTCTTTACCCTGAACCTTAAGTTACAGCACGAGAGAGCATCTGGCTGCCCTTCATGGAGACAGAGCTGCACTGTGATGAGAAGACTATCATCATTGGCCACAGTTCTGGGGCCATCGCGGCCATGAGGTGCGATCTTTGTTAAACTGCTATCCCCTTTGTGGGCTCCAGTCATGCTTGCTTGAGAAATACCTTGTGTATATCTTAAATTTCTGTTGAAGAGGAAACAGTGCTGACCTCTAAAGTGGTAACATAATCTGTCCTAATTCCTTCCTGGTTTTGCTAGTGGATTGAAAAAAAGCAAAAAATCTGCTCTTATTGAGATGCAGTGATCGTTTTAAAGCATAAGTGGCTGCAAACCCCACTGGCTTCTCATCAGTCAGCTCTGATTCTGTCTCTACAGACTCTCTTTCTCTCCTCCCAGCCAGGTTTACTGACCTCATTGCAGTTCCTGGAACATGCCAAGTACACGCACATCTTAGCCTGCTCTCATCCTTCTACCTGGGATACTCTGGCCCTAGACATCTGCATGGCTTTCTATTCCCCTTGAAGTGTCTGCTCAAATGTCCCCTTTTGGTGAAGCCTTCTCTAATTACTCCATGTGAAACGGCTTCCTCACTCTACTGGCTCCTATCTCTTTTATATCTTATTATCTGCAGCACTTTTTACCATCTGACATCCTGTTTATTTCTTGTGTCTCCTGCCAATAGAATGTAGACTCCATGAAGGCAGGGCTTTGTTCACTCTGGCACTGAAACCCCATTGCCTAGAAGAGAGCCTGGCATATGGTAGATTGTGTCTGCAGTGTTACCCACCTGGGAATCCCCAGTCCTTAGGATTCATGGGCACATCCCTACTGCTCTCATTAGAATATTACATCTCCCCTTTTAGCCTTATAAGACCTAGCGGGTAGGGAATTAGCTAGCTGAATAAGCTAAGTTTACCCTGTAAGGGTTGAGTTTCTTTCATATTTGCTAGGCAAAATGACAAAGGATAATAGTTTTTATTTGTTCCAAGCAGTCACTTAGGATGTCACATGAATTGCATGTCAGGGAATCTTGCCAAATTTCATAACCTTTCAGCTACACTGATTAAAGTTACAAGAGTATTTCAGGATGGAGCTACAAAATTATTGTACACTCCTAGTGTAAGGATGTTTATATGCTGCCAGGCGTTGTCTGGAAAAGGAAGAGCTCCTTGTATTATTGAATTCTGTTCCAACTCAAGGCCAACTGCATTTTTCTCAAGCTATTGATTAATAAAGATGTGCCTGCTTTTAAAGATCCTTGAACTCACTGCAGGATTATTAGCAACCTTCTAAGAATTGACTTCTAAAGTTAAGGGAGGCAAGGAGAAAAATGGATGCCAAAATGATTGGGTTAAGGTTGTAGAATTTCCTATTGACAAAATCATGGAGGACTACCCTACAGATGACTCTAATCATGAAAGGGAAATCGTGCCTTTCCAATGGAGAGATCAGGTGGATATCACCTTAAGCAAATGATCAAACTTAATCTCACCAATAATAGACTGGCATCATGTGTCCCCTGATGTGGTGGCATGGGAAGGACACAGCATCACCTATGTAGTATCCTTGCCAGAAATGTTTACCTCAGTCTAGTTGGGAGGAAACAGACAATCCTATTTAGAGGATAATGTGCAAGACAACTGGCCTAAACTCTTAAACAATGTTAATGTCATTTAAAACAAAAAATTTTAAAGTGACTGAAGAGCCGTGAAAATAAAATGCAATGCATAATCCTTGACTAGATCTAGGATTGTAGAATGTTTTAAAGGACATTTTTGGTACAGTTGGGGAAAAATGAATACAAATAATATTGCAGTATCACTGTGAAATTTATTGAGTGTAATAGTGGTACCGTGGTTAAGGGAGTGGCCTTCTCAGGAGATACATGCTAAAGTATGGGTGAAATGTGACAAAATTAATGAATCTAGGTGCTTGTTCTTTTTTTTTTTTTGAGACAGAGCCTCGCTCTGTTGCCCGGGCTGGAGTGCAGTGGCACAATATCGGCTCACTGCAACCTCTGCCTCCCAGGTTCAAGCAATTCTCCTGTCTTAGCCTCCAGAGTAGCTGAGACTACAGGCGCCTGCCACCACACCTGGCTAATTTTTGTATTTTTAGTAGAGACGGGGCTTCACCATATTGGTCAGGCTGGTCTTGAACTCCTGACCTCAGGTGATCTGCCTGCTTTGGCCTCCCAAAGTGCTGGGATTACAGGTGTGAGCCACCATGCCGGGCCTAGGTGCTTGTTCTTTCAACGTTTCTGTAGGTTTGATATTTTTCAAAATAAATGGGGAAAAAAGTTTAGGCCCAAGAACAAAATACCAACCCTAACTCTTTCTTGGCACAAAGGCCTCTTGAAATTATTACTACTATGTGTCTTTCCTTATCCCAGTCTTTGCTGAGGGAGACTGCTGCCTGCAAATATAATTGTGGTTTTTGCCAATAAAGGAGCCTCCCTCTACTGGCTCCTATCCTCTTTATATCTTATTATCTGTAGTAGTTTTCACCTAGATCTAGTCAATTCTAGATCTAGTCAAGGATTATGCATTGCATCTGACATCCTGTTTATTTCTTGTCTGTCTCCTGCTTACTTTTAATGGCAAAAACTGCAATTACTTTTATACCAACCTAATAGTTAGCTGGGTGTCTACTTGCCAGGCACTGTAATGGGCACCAGGAACACAAAGATCAATAGGACTCATGCCTGCCCTTAAGGAGCTGACAATTTATTGAGAGAAATGTACATAAGACAACACAAATCAATAATATAAGGCAATGTGGAGTGTGTGGTAACAAAGGTACATTTCTGGTATTGTACAGTGTTTCTTAAAATACGGTTCACAGACCACTTGCATTAGAGTCATCTGGGTTGAAGGAGGGATCATACCTTAAAATGCAGATTCTAGGCCTTAATGCCAACTTTCTGAATCAGAGGCTCTGGGTCTGAGCCTGAGAATCTGCATGTTCACCAACCAAGTGACACTGATGCATACTAAACGTGGATGGATTACACATTTTTTGTTTATTGGGAAAGGTTTGCACAAGTTTCAACTACCTTGAAAAATGAGTAGTGGCTGGGCGTGGTGGCTCACGCCTGTAATCCCAGCACTTTAGGAGGCTGGGGTGGGTGGATTATTTGAGGTCAGGAGTTCAAGACCAGCCTGGGCAACATGGTAAAATCCCGTCTCTACTAAAAATACAAAATTAGCTGGGCGTGGTGGTGCATGTCTGTTATCCCAGCTACTCAGGAGGCTAAAACAGGAGAATTTTTTGAACCCAGGAGGTGGAGGTTGCAGTGAGCCAAGATTGTGCCACTGCACTCCAGCCTGGGTGACAGAGTGAGACTCTGTCTCAAAAAAAAAAAAAAAGAAAAATGAGTAGAAGCTCATCCAGTAGCCAGGGTTGGGCTTGTAGTTCTGCAGTTTCCTTGCCATTTTTCACATCAACCTCAACAGCAGGTAGCACGTGCTTTCTGTAGGCTACCTCAAATGAGTTTTTAAATAGTTTATTGACTTTTTGGTGATCAGAGGTAACATTATATATTAGCTGACATCATTTTTCTTTCTCCAGGTATGCAGAAACACATCGAGTATATGCTATTGTATTAGTGTCTGCGTACACATCAGACTTGGGGGATGAAAATGAGCGTGCAAGTGGTAAGTCCAAAGGTAGAAATCTGAGCAAAGCCCTTCTCTAGACATGGGGCTGTCTGCTCAGGTTGTAAAAACAGTGCTGTCTTTCAGATAGGCTAAAAAATTCTAATAGCATATGAGAAAGATTTACCACCTATCTTTGGATATAAGTTTGCACTTGGATTTCTTCCCAAGCTGTAAGTCTAGAATTGAACCCTAGAGGCCTTGTTTTAGTTGAACCATATACCACCTCTTCACGAGTAACTGTGGTATCAAGCCCTACAGATTTGAAAACAAAAGAAGTGCTTCTAACTCACACGGAGGCTCTGCTCCTTTGTGTCTCTATGTGGGTCGCCAGTAGGTATTTTAGAATATCTAGAAGGGAGATTATCCATGGGCACTGAAAGATCTTTTTTTTTTTCCCCATAGGATACTTCACCCGCCCCTGGCAGTGGGAGAAGATCAAGGCCAACTGCCCTTACATTGTGCAGTTTGGCTCTACCGACGACCTATTCCTTCCCTGGAAGGAACAACAAGAAGTGGCCGATAGGTTGGAAACCAAATTGCACAAATTCACTGACCGTGGCCACTTTCAGAACACAGAGTTTCATGAACTGATTACTGTGGTAAAGTCTTTGCTGAAAGTACCAGCATAGACTGTATGATTTCCGCTATTTTGCATCCCAATATAGGGGTAGAATAATATCTACTATCAGCTGATTACTAGACACATAGAACATCCAGTTAAGTTCCAAAAGTGCCTGAAAAACAAACACAAGTTTCAACATTCAATCTAAGTTACAAATAGCATTTCCATTTTCCATAGACTCTAAAACTCCCCAAATTACTATGAGCTACTGCAGTATTTTCCTCATTTGATAAGAAACATAAGGACAGCTTAACTACCCTTCTCTATCCAAAGTAAGTCAGAAACAGAACCCAGGTTTCCTGATTGCCACTCCTGAGTAAAATTAAATAGGTTTTATGTATGTTGCAGGTGTTGCACACTTTTCCTCTTTGAAATCAAACTTTTCTATTTCATTGGGGAAAGAAAACATGACTGAAAGTCCAGAGTGTTAGCTTAGAGCTCAAAATACTAGCTGCTGTTTCAAGCTGGCCCCGGACATTAAACTCAGACTAGGGCCTTCACCTCTGACACTTGCCCCTAAGTCCTTCAGACATGTTGAGAGAGACTGAGACAGGAGTCTTCCAGAGTCAGGCAGGAGGGAGAAGCAGAGCAATATACATACATAATATACGTACAACTGACTAGATTTGTTTGAGACAAGAGTGGTGGGATCAGAGCCATGTGGAGAGCCCATGACCTGTCTAAATTGTTGCCATGTGGAAATGGGGCAGAGTGTTGCCAATTTTCTGATTTTTTGTGTGGAAAAAAAAATCTCCAAATTGTAGTTTTTAAATTTGGGGAATGCATATATATACACACACACACACACACACACACACACACACATACAATCCATATACATGTGGAGTATGTAAGTTGGCAATAACAGTATACATCAAAAGATTTACAAACACTGCAAGACAAATAAAATCCAAGCCATCCATTTGTGACCACAGTCATAAGCATTCACTTAGCCAGGGGCTTTTAGATAATTATCTGTGAAGTCTGAGAAAAGACTAAGATAACCAAGATGAACATAATGTCAAAGGACGAAATCATGGGGACAATTTGGATTTTGTTCCAAAGACAAGTGTTTTTAAAGAGAACCTTTCCATACTTCATGTTCTGTTCTATAGAGTTCAGCCTTTTAACTTCCATGGCCCTTTAGATCTCTCTCAAGCACATTCCATTTTCTTCTGATCATACTTCCTCAGAAAACCTTTTTTTGGCTGGGTGTGGTGGCTCATGCCTGTAATCCCAGCACTGTGGGAGGCTGAGGTGGGTGTATTGCTTGAGGCCAGGTGTTTGAGGCCAGCCAGGGCAACATAGCAAGACCCCATCTCTACAGAATATTAAAAAATTAGCTAGGCATGGTGGTGCACACCTGTAGTCCTAGCTTCTTGGGAGGCTGAGGCAGGATTGCTTGAGCCCAGGAGTTTGAGCCTTCAGTGAGCTATGATCGTGCCACTGTACTCCATCCTGGGTGATGGAGCAAAGAACCTGTCTCTTAAAAGGAAAAAAAAAAAATTTAATTAAAAAAACCCACCCTTTTTCATTTCCCAACATTTTTTGGCTGTTATGATCGCTACATGTTACTTCAAATAATTTCCAGTGAATCCACACTTGATGTTGCAAAGCCTAAGTTTGCTGCAGAAATATAATTTCCTACACTTCATGCCTAAAGGAGATTCAGAGCTATTGCTTAAAACCAAAAGTCTTGGTTTTTAAATGTGCTTAGACAAAAAAAATCAGGAAAGGTACCCTAATCGTTCAACAGCAATCATCTTTGGGGAATGGGCATTTTGGTAGGTACAGTGTGGTGGATGTCCTTATTATTATTTTTGAGACAGTGTCTTGCTCTGTCTCCCAGGCTGGAGTTCAGTGGCACAAATCTCAGCTCACTCTAACCTCCGCCTCCCGGGTTCAAGTGATTCTCATCTCAGCCTCCCAAGTAGCATGAACTAAAGGCATGTGCCACCACGCCTGGCTAATTTTTGTATTTTTAGTAGAGACAGGGTTTCACCATGTTGGCCAGGCTGGTCTCGAACTCCTGGCCTCAAGTGATCCACCCACCTCAGCCGCCCAAAGTGTTGGGATTACAGGCATGAGCCACCATGCCCGGCCCCTTATTTTACTTTATCCTCCTGATTATTAGAATATGTTACACTAAACATGTATTTTATAATAAAAAATAGTTAAGATTTAAAACAATGTATTTGACTACTAAAAAACAAATTATATAAATCGGTTGAATAATAATGTTGTTGAAGAGGCTGTTTAGCACTAATTTGACCAAATCTATAGTCAAAGTTTGATTCTACTTGAATTTTTTGGAAATTTGCTGTTGTGTTACTTATTCTTTGCCTTGTTCTCTGTGAAGTCCTTTCCTAAAAAAACAAACTTATACAATTTAGTTCACAAAACTTTGTTGACCTCTTTCTCTGTAGAAATGAAAACTAAATGTATATAATTGAGAAATAATTCTGATACTCTTCATTCCTATAAAAGTAATTAAGATAGACCTATAGGATTGTTGGACTTTGCTGCCAAATATAGTAACCAGTAACCACAGCTAGCTGTAAAATTGAAAATTCAGTTCAGTCAAACTAGCCATATTTCAAGTGCTCAACAGCCACTGTTGGCTATTGGTTACCTTACTGACCAGCCAATATAGGCTATTTCCGTCATTATAGAAAGCTCTATTGGACAACATTGGTTTAGGACATACATTTTGTATTTTCCCCTCACCCACCATCCAATAATGAGTAATAGTTCAAAGTAAAAGTGACTTAATTTGAAATTACTTCTGTTTGGCTAGTTTGCTTAGCTGATCACCACCAACATCATAGGTCTATAAATTGCCCAACTAAGGGGTGTTTCATGGGAAAATCCACACAAACTATTCATTAAAAACCATAGAGCCATGGACTGTCATTTCTGATTTCTGTTTGATTGTTTGTGGTCATAATTGAATATACAGGGGCCTGTATACACTCTGGGGAGTATCTATTCTCAGGTGAGCAAAATACCAAATACTGAATGGAAATCAACTGTAAGTATTAGGACTTCATATGCAACTTGAATTTTTGGTGCTATCTGGAGTCTAGAGCCCCACAATCTGTTTTGGTTACAGTTTATCCCTGTAGGAGAAATGATCCATTTAACTATTCATCAGAGGTGCTGTATTTTTAAATTGTCTCTTGTCTCCTTCAGTTAATTTTCAGAATTAAAAACATGCCATGGGAAAAAAGCTTGAAGTTTCTCTTTATTGGTGAGGTAAGGAATACTTTTGTTTTAGCCATTGAATGTTAAGCTCTAAAAACCAATCTTTAGCTATAAAGATATAAGACAAAGTCTATATTTAAAACATATAAGCTGGTTTCTTCTCATTTCTAGCTGTCTTCCAAGTTCATATATATACATACATATATATTTTTTTACAGTCCAGAGATCTTTTATTAACACCTATTGTGCCGTGAATTCATAGCGAGTAAGTTCCAGCAGCTCAGGCTCCTTCCCATTGGTTCTCACAAAGTGTGCTTCTCTGGGTGGAGCAGGCTGGCACTTCAGTTGAACCCAGGTAACTTTCTCTGGAGACGGAATCTCGCTGTCACCAGGCTGAAGTGCAGTGGTGTGATCTCAGCTCACTGCAACCCCCGCCTCCCAGGTTCAAGTGATTCTCCTGCCTCAGCCTCCTGAATAGTTGGGACTACAGGTGTGTGCTACCACGCCCAGATAATTTTTGTATTTTTAGTAGAGACAGGGTTTCACCATGTTGGCCAGGATGGTCTCGATCTCTTCACCTCGTGATCCGCCCGCCTGAGCCTCCCAAAGTGCTGGGATTACAGGCGTGAGCCACCGTTCCTGGCAAACCCAAGTACGTTTCTCTTTGGCTTCTTTTTTTTTCTGATCGTTTTCCTCATGCATTTCAGGAAGCTATCTCGGCTCTTAGAGTGCTTAATGTGCTCAATATGCACATTAATTCTCTTGGCAAGAATCTTGCCCTTGTTTGTTTACAACAATGCCAACAGCATGCTGGGTAACATTGTAGACTCTTCCGGTTTTGCCATGGTAACACTTGTGGGGCATTCCTTTTTGAACAGTACCCATTCCCTTGATGTCTACAATATCACCTTTCTTATAGATTCGCATATACGTGAAGGAACAACTCCATGTTTTCTAAAAGTCCTAGAGAACATGTATCAGGTGCCTCTCCTCTTTCCCTTTGTGTTCATCATTTTGGCGAATTACTGGAAGATGGGGGTTCTGGCCAAAAGGCTGTATATCTTATATATGTATGTATATCCAATACTTGAAATAATTTTTGTTACAAACAGCTAGTGTCATCAAATGCTAATTCACAGAATGTGGCCTGAATTTTATTTTACTGATACCATTTATCTTAAAATAACTCTTCTGATATCCACTTAGAGCATCTCCAAACTGTATTAGAACCCAACCCTCAGTACTAGTGGAGCTTGAATTCCTTTCCATGGGTCCCATGTTTTTGGCTTGGATATAGAAACTTCTAAGTGGAGCTACAAAGTGAAAATATGAAGCTGAAATTCTAAAAAGCCCTACAGTCAACTTCTGTGCAACAATACATCAAATAACCTAGTGTTTTCTATGTGGCTGACGATAGGAACTGAAAGTGCTATTAGAACTGAGGACAATTATAATGGCTTTCTGCTTAGACACATCACACCATGATTTAGAACAGAATAAGGAAGGGAAATAAATCCAAAACAGAATAAGAAAAAAAGAATGTTATCCCCTCTCTCAAAACAAAGTGTGAATGGAGGGCATGGAGTATATTTAGTTTTAGTTAATGCTATAACAAAATACCGTAGACTGGTGGTTTATCAACAACAGAAATTTATTTCTCACAATTCTGGAGGCTGGGAAGTCCAAGATCAAGGTGCTTACAGATTTGTTTTCTGGTGAGGACCCACTTTCTGGTTCCTGGATGTTTGTCTTCTCCCTTTCACATGGCAGAAGGGGTGATGGAGTTCTCTGGGTCTCTTTATATAAGGGCACTAATCCCATTCATGAGGGCTGTTACTCTCCTGACCTATCACTTCCCAAAGGCCCCACCTCCAAATACCATCACATTGGAAATGAGATTTCAACATTAGAATTTTGGGGGCACACAAACATTCAGTCTACTGCAGACATTAAATAAGAATCTAGGGTAAATTCTAACAAAGAATACATTGGAGTTACAGAGTAAAACAGACTTTAAGAAAGAAGGAACAGTGAAAATATTCTTTAGGATGAAAATGATAATATTTATGTACTAAAAATATATCCTTGACAGTAGTCATTGGGTTTGAAGTAAGTATGGTAGCATAATCTCCTAAAAGAACATTTCTGATATAAAAAGGAATTAATATTGTGCGGAAAAGGCATGTTCCACTCTCCCCCAGTCATACCCCAAGTTTGCACTCCTTTGCTATTCCTGCCTTTAACCACTTCTAATTTCTTTTCAATGAAACCACTGAGAAAGTAGAAAACAGAAATGGTGGTAGTGAACCAGATATAAAAAAAACTTCCAATGAAGAACTTAATAAATAACTTTATAAAGAACATTTTTATACTCTAGCCATTATCATAGTACTTGGTAAATACGGGTTATGTTGGCATCTTTTTCCTTGACCCATCAGAAGTCTTGAAAGATGTGGTCCTCCGGAGTTTCAAAGTGTTTTATTTATTGAAGAGTGAATTTCACTACTAACCTTATTTCTTTCATATTCTACTGGCTGTTTTACCAATATAAATTTAGTCTTCATAAATAAAAAAATATGTTTTCATAGCAGCAAGTCTAAATCCATTATTGTGAAGTTTGCTTTCAAGGAGATTTGATGTTCCATCATGAATTAAATTATCTGCTCCCAAAGTAACTTCATTTGGAAAATGTCAATAAAGTTCATAGCTCTCTATTAAAATTCAAGCCACTCTGTCATGTAAATACAGTTAGATGGTGAAATCTCACCACCTTCATGGCAGTCATCAAAAACCTTTAAAAAAGAAAAAAAAATTATATTCAAATTAAAGTTTTAAAATATCTAAGACTCAACCACTTATTTAAAGCAAGATTAAAAACAAAACTTTCAAACTGAAAGGGACTGGGACTGTATTTAAGAACATACTATGGCTGGACACGGTGGCTCTCGCCTGTAATCCCAGCATTTTGGGAGGCCGAGGTGGGCGGATCACAAGGTCAAGAAATCAAGACCATCCTGGCTAACATGGTGAAACCCCGTCTCTACTAAGAATACAAAAATTAGCTGAGCGTGGTGGCAGGCGCCTGTAATCCCAGCTACTCGGGAGGCTGAGGCAAGAGAATTGCTTGAACCCGGGAGGCGGAGGTTGTAGTGAGCCGAGATGGCACCGCTGCACTCCAGCCTGGGCGACAGCAAGACTCCATCTCGAGGGGCGGGGAACACACTATAATAATAGGGCCTGCTTTGTGATCCTCAAGTTAGGAGTAGTAGAGAGGCTTTTTTTACTGTGGCATTAAGATGACCATGCTCACCTGTCCGCTGGGCAAAAGGCTATCACCAGGTAACACAGGAATACAGGCAGGGAGACCTATACATATGAATGACTTAATTTTGATTAACCGAATGTTTCATGTTTAGCTACGTTTTTGTGAAGGGTGCAAAATAGAATTCCTAATATGTTAGCCTTTTGTCTAGGGATTGAAACCACGGCATACAGAGCTTAGGCATACAGACAAAGGCTGGTATAATGAAATAAAACACACACAGGCTCATGACTATAAATGCCATGAGAACTGGGACAGTGTCTCTTGCTTTCTCTTGTATCCTTAGTGCCTAGAGCATAGAGTTGGCACTTACAATATTTGGGAACGAATGAAGGAGGAGTGCTGGGGCATGCTGCAGGGGAAAGACATGATCTCTGGGTTTGAATCCCGGTTACTTCTAAGCCGTATGCCCCTATGTCTTCCTAAGCCTAAGCTCCCTCACTTTTAAGGGGAAATAACACCACTAGCTTCAAGAACGTAAGGAGGATTAAATGAGACCACCTATGGAAATCATCAAGGACACATCTGGCCCAAGGTAGGTTCTCAACAAATCTCATTTTCTGCCCTATTTAGGTGAAATGATTAGCCCTCATCAAAAAGTGTCCATTTCAAGGCCAAGAGCAGAAAACGCAAATATCCTTAATGTGGTTGTTCCAAGAAAGAATGTAAAGCAGGGGGCCGGGTACAAGGGCACATGCCTGTAATCTCAGCACTTTGGGAGGCTGAGGGGATCACCTGAGGTCAGGAGTTCAAGACCAGCCTGGCCAACATGGTGAAACCCCGTCTCCACTAAAAATACAAAAAATTAGCTGGGCGTGGTGGCGGGCACCTATAATCTCAGGTACTCAAGAGGCTGAGGCAGGAGAGTTGCTTGAACCCGGGAGTTGGAGGCTGCAATGAATCAAGATCACGCCACTGCACTCCAGCCTGGGTGATAGAGTGAGACTCCGTCTCACCAAAAAAAAAAAAAAAAAAAAAAGTAAAGCAATGATGTGTTCATTAAAGGTCTGTTCATCAAGGTTTCATGGAGGTTTGAATAGCTCTTGTTCAACCCTAAGAGTCTGAGAAAACTGGGGTGTGCTTGCTCTGTTTCTTAATGTGGCACCTGCACCCGGGGTCAGTCAAGTGTAAAGTGAAGCCACTTTAACTCACCGGGCAGAGTCCACAGGGTGCCCGGACCAAACCCGTGGGAGGGATGATTGGATTGACTGCCCTGTACAGTTTCATGTGTCCATCTACACTGCCAACTGTGCCTTCTTTTGCAGCAATAATCGTCATCTCCACTTTTCCATCATAAATGAGCGTATTCAGGATGGTTTCAATGTCTTCCATGGATAACTCTACCTAAAAAAGGGATACATCAGAAAGGACACAAATAGGACAGGGAGACATCCACTTGGAGGGTGTTAAAAACAGTAAAGTGTTGCTGGGCGCGGTGGCTCACGCCTGTACTTTGGGAGGCCGAGGCGGGTGGATCACTTGAGGTCAGGAGTTCGAGACCAGCCTGGCCAACATGGCAAAACCCTGTCTCTACTAAAAATACAAAAATTAGCTGGGTATGGTGGCGGGCACTTGTAATACCACCTACTCGGGAGGCTGAGGCAGGAGAATGGCTTGAACCCGGGAGGCGGAGGTTGCAGTGAGCTGAGATCGCACTACTGTACTCCACCCTGGGCAACAAGAGCCAAACTCCATCTCAAATAAATAAATAAAACAGTAAAGGGTCATAATTCTGCTGTGAAATGGGAGAAACATTATGCTGGGGTGGAGAAATTTAAAGCACTAAGAGGAGGAACAATAGTCCAAGTTAGCACAAACCACTGAGATGCTAGGGACAGAACTCCAAGCTCATGCTGAGTTTGACACTTTCTGGTATCTTTACTTCCTAAGTAAAATCTAGAAATCATAAAAATAACATTTCTTTAGCAGGAATTTATTGG
The DNA here is from genome assembly GCF_028885655.2 of Pongo abelii. Classification (NCBI taxonomy): domain Eukaryota; kingdom Metazoa; phylum Chordata; class Mammalia; order Primates; family Hominidae; genus Pongo; species Pongo abelii. The sequence continues at coordinate 13,172,794 of NC_072006.2, read as the reverse complement.
AGATTTATAAAATGCTTGAGCAGAAAGGCACTTTAGACATCAAATAGTCCAAGTTCCTAGTTTTTATGAGAAATCTGAGGCCCAGGAAATTAAAGTGATGTGTCCAAATGGTCACTTTGATTTCTTCACTGTGAAAAGCATCAGTGTCCTTAAAAAAAGAATTTCAAAAGGCTAGGTTACAGTGGCACTTTGGGAGGCCAACGCAGGAGGATCACTTGAGTCCAGTAGTTCAAAACCGGCCTGGGCAACAAAATGAGACCTATCTCCAAAAAAAAAAAAAAAAAAAAAAAAAGCACCAGTATCCCAAGCTGAGTATCAGTTCAGACAATGCCCAATGGCAGTGACTGCCTTTGCCTAAGATACAGGACAGTATTTTCCCAAAGTGGATTCTGCAGAATGTTCGTAGCTACCATCTCAAAAAAAAAACCAATCTGGGTCAAATACATGTTTGGAATACATTGTATATGACGAAGAATAAGTTTTAAAAATAAGATGAAATTCAGTTCTGACCTTACTGATTCCCAATTCACAGATATATTTCCACACTTCATGTGATGAGGCAAATGAACTATTTCTTTGTATCATTGGGTTCTGTTTGCTTTCTCGTGCTGTTTCTGCCTATAAGGATTGAAACATAAGAAATGTAAGTAAGAATATTGGTGTGTTTTCTGAATACACTTTATACTGAGTCAAACCAACAGCAGAACATATTTAGTTTAGTAAAAATTCCCAATTTCAGGTTTTTAATTCCTATAAAATATGAGAAATAGATTAAAATCCTTTGTGAAAAACTTTTTACAAGAGGGTTTGCAGTGATGTTTCCTCAATCATACCTCACCTTGGACTGTAGGAATTTAAAACACTGTTGGTTAAGCACCTCTACAAATTCAGATTCAAAATCCTGGTCACTGTACCAGGCTCCACCAGTCACAGACCGGTCTGGCTGCAGGTTATAGAGCATATACACCTTCTTTTTTGAGGCCTAGGAAAGAACATGCACAGTTCATGTGTTTATAAGATAACAATTTCCAAAAACAGAAAGAAAAACACCTATATTTTGGAACAGTTTAAGATGTACAAAATTATTGCAAAGATAGTACACAGAGCTCCTATATACTCCATGCTGTTTCCCCTATTTTTAACATCTTGGATTAGTGTGGTACACTTGTCACAATTAATGAACTAATATTGATAAATCATTACTAACTAAATGCCATACTTTATTCAGATTTCATTAGTCCTAATGTTCCTTTTCTGCTCCAGGATTCCATCCAGGACATCATACTACATTTAATCATCTCTCTCAGGCTTCTTTTAGTTGTGACAGTTTCTCAAACACCATATTTCTATCACTATGGACTCATGAGTATTTATTTTATACTTTGATTTACATTCAAATACTTCATTGTTATTCCCACACTGGAAGCTTTGGAATGCTTTGGGCATTGGAAGCTTTTCACTTGGTTCCTGTATCCCTTTGATATGCTCCCATCGTGTGTGTGTGTGTATTTTAGCACTTTTTTTTTTTTTCTTTTGGAGACAGGGTCTTGCTCTGTTGCCCAGGCTGGCGTGCAGTGGTGCAATCTTGGTTCACTGCAACCTCTGCCTCCTGGGTTCGAGTGATTCTCCTGCCTCAGCCTCCCGAGTAGCTGGGACTACAGGCACGCGCCACCATGCCCAGCTAATTTTTGTATTTTTAGTAGAGACGGGGGTGTCACCATGTTGGCCAGGATGGTCTCGATCTCTTGACCTCGTGATCCTCCCGCCTCGGCCTCTCAAAGTGCTGGGATTACAGGCATGAGTCCCCGTGTCCAGCTATTGTAGCACTTTCTTACTTTTTAGCACTACAAGATGTCAAGAGCATTTTCTTTTCTTTTTTTTTTTTTTTTTGAGACGGAGTTTCGCTCTTGTTGCCAGGCTGGAGTGCAATGGCACACGACCTCAGCTTACTGCAACCTCCACCTCCCAGGTTCAAGCGATTCTCCTGTCTCAGCCTCCCAAGTAACTGGGATTACAGGCGCCCGTCACCACGCCCAGCTAATTTTTTTGTATTTTTAGTAGAGATGGGGTTTCACCATGTTGGCCAAGCTGGTCTCTAATTGCTGATCTCAGGTGATCCACCCTCCTTGGCCTCCCATAGTGCTGGGATTACAGGCATGAGCCACCGGGCCCAGCCATCAGGAGCATTTTCTATGTGTTCATATTATTGCATGACAGCATTAGAAACCACGACTTGGGCACTAGATGTGTTCATTGCCATCGGGATGCCATCACTTCTAGGCCTTCTCAGTTGGCAGCATGAGATTTATGTGTGCATATTAACCCTTGTATATATACATAGCTATACTCAATATTTCTAAACATAACCATCTATATTATTTATATTAAATTACACAAGAGTCCATACTGATATTTTCAAGTTTAATCCATTACTACATGGATCATTCTAACTTTCCTTGTTTGTCTGTAACTGCTCACTCCAACACTGAGGAACCCAAATTTCACTGGGTTGTAAACATGAAGAATTTGGGCCAGGCATGGTGGCTTATGCCTATAATCCCAGCACTTTGGGAGGCTGAGGTGGGCAGATCTTTAAGTCTAGGAGTTCAAGACAGGCCTGGGCAACATAGTAAAACCCTGTCTCTACAAAAATACAAAAATTAGCTGAGCATGGTGGCATGTGCCTATAGTCCCAGCTACTTGGAAGGCTGTGATGGGAGGATGGCTTAAGCCCAGGAGGTTGATGCTGCAGTGAGCTGTGATCGTGCCACTGCACTCCAGTCTGGATGACAGAGCCAGACCATGTCTCAAAAAAAAAAAAAAAAAATTTGGCTAGACTTTGTCCCTTTTTCCTAGGAAGTAACTTCTACATCTTTGGAATTTCCCAATAGGCCTTGTTATTCATGGTGAATCCCTTAGACCACACCTGGGTTTATGCTAACAAGGTGACTCCTGATAGGACCCTAAATAGTTTCAGGATAGGAGCTGTCCATGCTGGAAAGACCAACCACATGATTAGAGGGTTGGGGCTGTGGGCCACGTGACATCAGTCCAATCTCTTGGGAGGAGAGAGGAGCTGGAGATTGAATTCACTCACATGACCAAGGATTCAATCAATCATGCCTGTATAATGAAACCCTAATAAAAACTTTGGACAGCAAAGCTTGGGTGGGCTTCCAAATTTGGTTAATGCTTCTGTCATACAAAATAATTTCACCACTCTAGGAATATTTCTCATGCTTCACCTATTCAACCTTCCCTACCATCCCTGCCCTCACCCCTGATCTTTTTAGTCTGTCTAATTTTGCCTTTTCCAATATGTCATATAGTTGTAATCATATAGTATGTAGCCTTTTCGGACTGGCTTCTTTTACTTAGCAATATGCATTTAAGATTTACTCATATCTTTTCATGATAGCTTATTTCTTTTTATAACTGAATACTATTCTGGTTTGTTTATCCATTCACCTATTGAAGGATACCTTGGTTGCTTCCAGTTTTTGATTATGAATAAAGCTGCTGATTACGAATAAAGCTGCTATAAATATTCATGTAGTTATGTGGACATAAGTTTTCAAATCAGTTGGGTAAATACTTAAGAGCTTGACCTTTGGATGATATGGTAAGACTCTGTTTAGTTTTGTAAAAAACTGCCCAGTTTTTTTTACCAAGGGACTGTACCATTTTGCATTCTTAGCAATGTATGAGTGTTCGTCTTGGTCTGTATCTTGTCAGCATACGGTATTACCAATTTTTAGATTTTAGCTATTCTAATAGGTGTGTAGTGGTCTCTCACTACACTAAATTTTATTTTAATTTGCAGTTCTCTAATGAAAAATAATGTAGAGCATCTTTTCATATGCTTATCTGCCATCTGTATGTCTTCTTTGGTGAGGTTCAGTCTTTTGCTCATTTTTAGTTGGATTATTTGTTTTCTTTGTTTTTTTTTTTTGAGAAGGAGTTTCGCTTTTGTTGCCCAGGCTGGAGTGCAATGGTGAATCTTGCTCACTGCAACCTCTGCCTCCCGGGTTCAAGCAATTCTCCTGCCTCAGCCTCCCAAGTAGCTGGGATTACAGACATGTGCCACCACGCCTGGATAATTTCGTATTTTTAGTAGAGACAGGGTTTCACCATGTTGGTGAGGCTGGTCTTGAACTCCTGACCTCAGGTGATCTACCCACCTTGGCCTCCCAAAGTGTTGTTTTCTTATTGCTGAATTTTAGGAGTTCTTTGTATATTTTGGAGACAAGTCCTTTATCAAATATGTGATTTGCAAATATCTTTTGGTTTGTAACTTGTCTTTTCATTCTCTTAACGTGTCTTGCAAAGCAGAGGTTTTCAAAAAATTTTGATAAACTCCAACTTATTACCATTTTCTTTCATAGACTACTATTGGAGTTGTAGTCCAAGAATTCATTAACAAAGCCAAGGTCATGTAGATTTTCTATGTTTTCTTCAAAAAGTTTTATAGTTTTGCACTTTACACCGAGATCTAAGATTATTTTAACCCTTAAAAGGACACAGAAGTTCACCAACGGATGAATGAACAAAAGATGATATACATCTATACAATGGAATTTTAATTGGCAATAAGAAGGAATGAAGCACAATATGGATAAATCTTGAAAACATCATGCTAAGTCAAAGTAGTCATACATAAAAGACTACATATTCTATTATTCCATTTATAGGAACTGTCCAGAATAGGCAAATCTATAATAAAGGCAGAAAATAAATTATTCGTTATTAGGGCCTGTGGAAAGAGAGGCTGGGAAACAAATACTAGTGGCCACATTTGGGGGTGATGAAAATGTTCTAAAATTAGGACAGCGGTGACGGTTGCACAACTCTTAGATTATAGTAAAAACCAGGGACTGTAAATCCAAAGATTTTACACTTTAAAAGGTTGAATGAATTCTCTGGTATGAATGATGAATTATATTTCAGCAAAGCTGTTATTAAACATAAAGATGTAGAAGGAAGACTGACAAAATGAGGCTACATGATAGGGATTTATTATATGATTTTTTCTACCTTTGTATATATTTGAAATTATCCATTAAACAATGTGGAAGGGAAATGCTATTCTGATAAATAAAATCACTAATAAGCATCAAATTCTTATAAGTGATGTTATAATTCTTATAATTCTTGTTTTATTCAAAAATATAAACTTGAAGCAACATATGTAAGTGGATATTTGAGGAAAGGTCTACTCACTGCCACAGACCTAACAGCTCTGAAATTATAAAATTTGAATTATAGCTGTAATTCTTATGAACTGTGTATTGAAGCAAACTTTATTCTAGGGGAATCTCAGTTCCTCTGATGTCTAAATCAGTGAGGTCAGGGGCAGATGTCCCTGAGGGAGCCAGCTCTGGAACAGGGGTGGGGCAGGATGAGGAGCAGGAAAAACACACGTGTACTAGAAGAGAAGCTCCACCAAGGCAGGGATCTTTCTACGACTTGTTCATTAATGTATCCCAAGCACTCAGAACAGTGTCTGGCACACAGCAAACACTCTTTGTTGAAGGAGAAAGCTAATATGTCAGGATAAAGTAAATTATCTTACACACCACAAAATCTAGGAAAAATGTTCACAGTTTCAAAGATTCTTCACTGAAGACAGTAAAGTAGTTTTAGATTTTTGAGTGGGTGACACACCAAGAACTAACTGTGCAGGGACAAGTCTAAGCAGTATCTCCAAACCAATCCAACATGAGCTAAAATTTTAAGTCTTTTTTGACCAGCTGTTCTAAATCATGACATAACTTCAAGAATAAAAACTTGAAGCAACATATGTAAGTGGGTATTTGAAGAAAGGACTACTCACTGCTACAGACTTAACAGCTTTGATAAGCTTTTTACTTTCCAGATTCTTCAGAATTTTGTTGATTTCTGTTAATGGCAAATTACTTTTATAGCGGATATCTCTGCTCCATATTCCTATGAGAAAGTAAAGTAAAATAAATTGAACTCTGGTTTTCATGGATTTTTAATGTTATTCCTCTAACTTGTATCTCATTCTAAAGCTAGCAGTATAAAGCTAACAGTAAAAATGAAATGACTTAGAGGTAAGAACGTTGGCTAAAGTAGCAAAAATATGCTAAACAATAAATAAGTGTAATGCTTTGTAAGACTTATTATAATGATTTGTAATTTCTAACTAGAAATTTCTTGGAATCCCAGTGTGGCAAACTTTTAAAAAATTTATGGAAAGGGCTGGGCATGGTGGCTCATGCCTGTAATCCCAGCACTTAGGGAGGCCGAGGCAGGTGGGTCACCTGAGCTCAGGAATTTGAGACCAGCCTGGCCAACATGGTGAAACTCTGTCCCTACTAAAAATACAAAAATAATTAGCCGGGCCTGGTGGCGTGCACCTGTAGTCCTAGCTACTCGGGAGGCTGAGGCATGAGATTCGTTTGAACCCAGGAGGCAGAGGTTGCACTGAGCCGAGATCACGCCACTGCACTCCAGCCTGGGCAATAGAGCAAGACTCCATCTCAAAAAAAAAGAAAAAAAAATTATGAAAAGGACGTTTTTATAATGGAAGGAAAAATCATGGATGCAATGGAATTTTATCATCTGTACCCTTATCTCTGTTTTCTGATATTTTCATTTTAGATTGTAAACGTGAAATACAAACTTAGATTTGGGTCAAGGTCAACTGCCATCCTCAAGTGGGACAAAAACACTAGATGAGTGTCTGCATGCATGTAATCCATTATTTATACAACATTGTATTTGTGAGATGGAAAAGGAAGCCTACGGTTCTTATGGCTGCTAAAAGCCTTGTGTGAGAAGCAATGATTTCTTTTTCAAAGAAGGAAATAAGTGTTATATATGGAAAGGGAATGTATGTAAATATTTTGCTTTATTTTCTTCCCAATGTAATGGCATATGAGATAGGAAGATTAAAAAAATATGCAGAATGGCTTTCTCATAGGACTATTTTTAAAAATGTTAATTTTAATAAATATAAGAATTAGTTATGTAATTTCAGATTACATCTCAATTTTTCCAGCTAATATCAATGACTCAAATAGATCCCAAATTATTTTAACTTAGGGTTGCAATTTAGATACAGTTCTTCAAGGGGGTAGAAGAGGAACTATAGCTGCTGAGGGACATCTGTTAAGACACTACTACACCACACCAGCTTTCCTTTTGGTCCTTGCAAAAACGAGAGGTGTCAGCATCCACAATTTATAGAAAAGATAAAGGAACTGAAGCTCACAAAGTTTAAGTAACTTGTCCATGGTCATATAGCTAGAAGGCACAGATTTAAAAAAAAAAGAAACTTAAATTTTATTTATTTTGAATAGATAATACATTCATGTGACTCAGAATTCAGAAGTCTTTTTCCATCCCTGGCCACAGCCCTCTAGTTCTTGTCTCTTTCAAGGCAACAATGGCCTTACTCTTGGGTGTCCTTCAAGCACATGCATGTTATATTTGTATGTTCTATTCCCTTCCTCAGTATACTCTGTCCACTGAGTTCTACCCTGGGAAGCTGAGATCTGGGTCCCTATATCTAGTTCCAAAGACAACGTTTTCTTCTGCTTCATCTTCCACATGCTTACCTTTATTTCCTGCATCCTCTATGATTTGATATACCAGTTTTTCTTGGTTATCGGATCCCTTCATTTTACTGTAGCGGAATAAAGTAAAATTAGTAAGGTAAAGACTATAGGATAATCTAATAATCTACATCACTACTTAAACAAAATTAGCAGACAAGGTCACCACAGTGACATATTTACCAAAAGAAAGGCTTACCTTAAAAAGAATGAGACAGAGCTGTGTGTACCAACATGAAAAGATGTCCAAGATACAGTAAGTGAAAAAAACAAGTTGCAAAACAGAATGGATAGCATGATTCCATTTTTGTTAAAAAAAAAAGAGAAAGATTATATATAAATATATAATCATCTATGTGTATTTATATATAGCTAGAAGAAAGGATATATACTAAATTATTAAGAGCAGTTACCTCTGGGAAATGGAATATATCATAGGAGGCAGGGATGATACACAGGACAGGTTTATGTAATTTTGTATTAGCTTTATTCCCAACACATGCTTTTGCAATAATAAACATTTTTTTAAAATTAAAAAAACAAGTACTTACCCAGCATTCTGAGAGTCCTTTATTCTATATAAAAGGCCCGTATTGCTCCTTAAGAGATCCAACTGACCCTAGTTTTTAAAACAGTAGAAAACAGGAGTCAGTTATTTTGGAGATATGTTAAATCAAATGACAAATGTTGATGCATTCTTTTAACATTCTTAATTTTTCAAAACCTGCTCTTTAATCTCAAAATTTTTCAAAATATCACTAACAACTTCCTGTAGGCTAGATCTTGGCTTGGTTATATGATCAATGCATAAAGAATTTTTAAAAAGCAGCTTGAGAATAACAATCTATATTAAAAATCAATATAAATCCAAATTACATATATAAAATAAAATATAATTTATATAAATAAAAAGTTGAAATAAAGACTAAATAGGCATATTCTCTTGCACAGTGAAAAATAAAATTTATAAAGTTAATGGCTGGGCGTGGTGGCTCACACCTGTAATCTCAGCACTTTGGGAGGACAAAGCATGTGGTCCATTTGAGGTCAAGAGTTTGAGACCAGCCTGGCTAACATGGCGAAACCCTGTCTCTACTAAAAATACAAAAATTAGCCAGGTGCAGTGGCATGCACCTGTAGTCCTGGCTACATGGGAGGCTGAGCTGAGATTGCATCACTGCACTCCAGCCTGGGTGACAGAGCAAGACTCCATCTTGAAAAGCAAAAAACAAACAAAACAAAAAACAAAAAAAGTTAATAGTGACATTTACTGAAGTCAGCCAATGAATAAAAGGACTAGAGTAGTATTGTTTTTATATAGCAAATCAAAAGTAAAATAAAGTATGTCTGTCATGCTCCTCAATTTCCTTGGGTCCGAACTTAACAGAACCCAGATAATTATACCACTAGGCTCTGGAAGTACTGGAAAGCCACAGTTGAGAGGAATGCTATTCCCTTGTTTATTTATTTATTTATTTATTTAGAGACAGAGTCTCACTCTGTCACCCAGGCTGGTGTGCTATGGCACAATCTCAGCTCACTGCAACCTCTGCCTCCCAGGTTCATGCGATTCTCGTGCCTCAGCCTCCCAAGTAGCTAGCATTACAGGTGTATGCCACCATGCCACACTGATTTTTGTATTTTAGTAGAGATAGGGTTATGCCATGTTGGCCAGGCTGATCTTGAACTCCTGGCCTCAAGTGATCCACCTACCTCGGCCTCCCAAAGTGCTGGGATTGCTAGCATGAGCCACTGTGCCCGGCCCATTCCCTTGTTTTAAAACAAGACACTCATGACTTGGAAATGGATTTACATACTGAATGAACAGTGACACACTCCTTCTGTTCCCTGACCCCACGAAGTGGCAAAGTAGGACTACAAGGCCCAATCCAGAGGCTCTGGGTCATTTATCCAGCTTATGAATATTTACTGAATACTTATACTGTGCCAGGTGTTATGATAGGTGTTTGGGGGAACAACATTAATTCTAAAAGGGAAACACACAGCTGACTTCAATACCCATCTGGTTGGCATTAAGATAGAGGTAAGTAAAGCCACCCTGAACTCCCAGATTGGGTACTCGGAGAACAGGCTGTGGCCCAACCTGGGGGGGTTCAGTGACTTTCTAGAGACAATGGCAGAGTTGAGTCCTAATGGGTTAGTCATCTGTAAAGAATAAGAAGAACCTTCTAAGCAGGGGAACAACATGAGTCCTGAGGCATGAAACAGCATGATGTGGCCGGAAACCAAAAACAATCTGCTCCTCCTGAAACCTAACTTTTGAAGTAGAGTGGTGGAGATGAGGCTGGTGAGCAATGCAGGGACTCAGTGTGGTAAACCCAGGAGTTTGAACTTGAATCTCCAGTATAAACAAATTGTAGGTGGTAGAGTGCCTTGGTCAGACCTGCATTTAAGACAGATCAGGGGCCAGGCGCAGTGGCTCATGACTGTAATCCCAAATCAGGCTGGCTTCTCTGAGACAGATGGAGTCATGGAAACCAGTTAAGATGCTACTGCAGCTGTCCAGGTAAAAGCCATGAGCCTGAACATGATGCAGTACCAGGGATAGAAATGGAGGGGGTGTGGACAGCAAATTTAAGAACTGTTTTTAAGAGCTAAAATCAGAAATATTACATGATTTATTAATAATCACTCCCTTTCTTAATATCCTTTGATAGCTCTACTACTGCCTACATACAACCTATAGCCATAGGACTCGCAGTGGGTGGGTGGTGGCAGAGGTGGTAAAAGAGAGGTGCTGAAGATGATTTTCAGTCAGAAGGAAAGAGCTGAGAGGGCGATCAGAGGAAAAAAAGAACTTTTTCCACTGCTACAACCTCCCAGAATCCCTTCCTCTGTCTTTCCTAGAGCTGAAGACCTTAACCACAGTGAAATAACCAGAAATCAGCAACATTCCTTTGTCCTTGGGCTAGAACAGGGGTGAGCAATCTGCTCCATAGCTTGTTTTTATAACCAAAGTTTTGTTGGAACATGGCTGTAGCCATTTGTTTATGTATCATCGTCCATGGCTGCTTCTTGCTAAAATGACAGAGTAGTTGTGACAGAAATCATATGGCTCACAAAGCCTAAAACATATACTGTCTGGCACTTTATAGAAAAAGTTTGCCAACTCCTGAGCTAGAAAATTGATGGGAAAGGTTTAAGAAAAGATTCATCGGACCCCAAATCTCCACATCCAGAGCCCTTGGAAATCCAACAAGGCTAGTAGACTTAAAAAACAAATCAGTCATTCAGATGAGGCCTTGGCGTAGAACTCTTTAACCTAACTGCTACTAAAGCCAAACTGAAATGCTCTTAGGAAAAGGATGTTTTGATGATGAGGGAAAGTAAGGGAGATTTAGAGCATCAGGCACCACTAGGTGGGTTTTTAGACAGTCTTGCTTGTTTGTTTCTGGACGGATGGAGAATGGCTTCACTGATAAATTCCATTGCAATGTCACTGGGGGCTAAGGCTGCACTTCCTCCACAAAGCCCAACATTCTTCATTCAACTGGACCCATTCTTGCTTCCTGAAATGCTCAGAGTGACAATGTGGAGAATGAAACCCTGATGACTGGGCTCTGTGACAACTCATAGGAAAATCAGGGGGTGGAGGGGGGTGGTATATTTTATAGGAAATGGCCCAACACCAGCAGTAGGAAGCAAACAGAAGGTGAGAACAGACTAGGCCTATGTATGGCAGTGGCAATTAATAAATACAACAGTTATACCATAATACATTTATTTCATTTGTCTTATAATGCATAATTATTTCTTCTTTTTTCAATTCAGGTAGTTTGAGCTGTTTCCTGGTTTAGAGTCTTATCAGTCAAACCTAACACACTTTCTCGTTTTATGACTGCTGTATTAGGGTTCTCCAGAGAAAAAAACCAATAGGATACATCTCCTTCTTGAAAGATTCATCAGAAGGTATTTGCTCTGTGATTATGGAGGCTGAGGAGTCCCATCATCTGCCCTCTGTAAGCTGGAGACCCAGGAAAGTTGGTTTTGGAGATCAAAGGGCTGAGAGCAGAGAGCTGATGGTGTAGATGCCAGTCCAAGTCTGAAGGTCTGAGAACCGGGAGTGCTGAGGGCACAAGATTCATAGCCCAGCTCAAGATTGAATTGAAAGAGTGAATTCAATCTTCCTCTGCCACTTTGTTCTATTTAGGCCCTGAATGGATTGGATGATGCTCACCCAACTGGACCCATATCTACTTTACTCTGTTCACCAATTCAAAATGCTAACTAACCTCTTTCAGAAACACCCACACAGACACTCCAATAAAATGTTTAACTAGATATCTAGGAATCCTGTATCTTAGTCAAGTTGACATGAAATTAACCATCACAACTACATAATAAAAACCAGTGATAATCAGCATATCAGTAATTATGCAAAATAGTTAGATTCACCTTACCATAGACAACAACCTATTGATGGCTACTGCCCGCTGCTGGGCTTCTATATGAGGCATTTCATTCTGAATTACTTGGTCTGTGATTCCATGAGGGAACTGGTGACATAATTCTATAATCCTAGAAACAAAGGTATTAATGTTATCCTTCATGGTTACCTGTTTCAAGAGACAGTGGGGGTAAAAATACAAGTAGAATAGTTTGAAATTGTGCCTTTTTCACATTTGGCAGACAATCTGGGTTTCTGTGATGGTTTTGGATCAAAGCATGTCAGGAATTGAAGAAGATGATTTCTAAATACATGTTTACAGTATTATTGTTATTTAAGAATATTTCTTTTCCTCACTAATAAGAACTTTAAATTAGAGCAAAAGTCTAATGAAATCACAGAAAAAATATTAAAGCTGAGACTTCAGTTTTCTCGGGTGTAATAAGCATGACAAGTTAAGCCATAAATCTGCAAGCAGGAGGCAAATGCAGATGTTTCTGGTGGGAAGCCAAAATTTATTATGACAATTCACCATAATGGGGCCTGTTTTTGGAATTATACCTACCAAACAAAAAAAGTCAAAATCTTCACCTAGTCAACATCAACAAATGTATTATTCCTAACAGTCTGAGAAAGTTGGGTCTTTTAAAACTACGTGATAATCTAAGAGTGGCAGTGCCTCGGTAAAGAATATAAAAGTGGGCCGGGCGCGGTGGCTCACGCCTGTGATCCCAGCACTTTGGGAGGCCGAGGCGGGCGGATCACGAGGTCAGGAGATCGAGACCATCCCAGACAACATGGTGAAACCCCGTCTCTACTAAAACACAAAAAATTAGCTGGGCGTGGTGGCGCGAGCCTGTAGTCCCAGCCACTCGGGAGGCTAAGGCAGGGGAATCGCTTGAACCCGGGAGGCGGAGATTGCAGTGAACCGAGATCGCCCACTGCACTCCAGCCTGGTGACAAAGCGAGACTCCGTCTCAAAAACAAACAAACAAACAAATAAAAATAAAAGTGGCAGAGGCTTTGGGTGTCCTAAAAGTCTTGAGTTCAATACTGCACTGAAACCACCTGGCTTAATGTTACTTCGTAATCACCAACTGCGCCCTAACTCCGCCTAAACGTTTTGTCATAGACGTTCCCTTAGTGACAAGAGCGATCCTGGATCAGAACATCCATTCACAAGTGTTCTACGGGGAAGGAAAGCCGAGGGCTCCTCTCAAAGTACTAGTGGATCGCGTCAAAGTAGGAAGGCAGCGCATCATCACAACTTCCTCAAAAGTATCAGGGCAAAGCCAGCCAGCTACACAAAGTTGCAAGCTGTCAAACCCATTTTGAACTTCTTGAGTTCTGCTCTCCCAGGATGGGAAGGAACAAGTGGGTCCAGAACCCCGCAATCGTTTTCCCGCGTGCTCACCTAACCCGCTCCGGCCACTCCCAAGGGATCCCGGAGAAGGGGTCCAGCTGCCCAAATGACTGGGCGCCTGATGGAGTGCCAAGCCGGAGCCTCACTGGTTTACCTGTTTTCTATTTCGACCGGATCCGCGTCGGGCGGCTGCACCTTCACCTTCACCTCCGCCATGAGGGCGCAGTTCCTGACGCCTGGGGGGAAAGATGCACGGAGCAGCCCGGTAGCAAGCCGGGGAACCCGGAAAACCAGTGGAAGATAGCGCTCTGCCGAGGGCGAGGGGCCTTCTTCCTCGTGTCGCAGCCGGTCCTTCCTTGCCTTTCGGCGGGAGGTGGCCAAGCCGCGCCTGCTCCAGCCCACTTACAGGCGCCGCTACAGCTTCTTATTCTTGTTTTCCAGAATGTCAATGCCCATCGGACGCACAAGCCCGGTTCCTTCATTCTGAGTTGGGAAACCAACTTTTAGCACTTGGCAACTCTGTGAAGGAATATTCTTAGATGCCTACGGGAAAGCACTGGGAAAGGAACTTCAGGCGGGTACCAGGCTCCCTGCGGAGCGGCAGGGGCCGGTCTAGTTGCTAAGAAGCTGAGTTTTCACCAATCATCTGCCCAGCTCCCAGTGGGCGGGGCGCGGCTCGTAGCGTCTGTGGTAACCCGGGCGGCTGCGAAGGAGGAGGCAAGAGGCGGTAAGAGGCCGGCGACTGGGTTGGGCGCGGCAGAGATGCATTAGGGGTCCCGATCCCGGGCCCCGCGGTTAGAGGAAGAGGAGGGCGGCTAGAGGAGGGGAAGAGCTTCCCTTACTCCAGCCGAAGGATGCAGGTGTCCTTGGCAGCCCCTGATGGGCGGGGACAACCAAACCGGGGTTCCGGATCCGGGCTGCGAGGGGGCGGTCCACGTTGGGAGAGTTGAGGGGTCTGGGGATCCTGTTGACTGCACGTTGCCATTTGGGCCTGGCGGATCTGCCTTTTTTCTTGATTCCCTTTGTGTGGGGCCCACTGGCCACCCCAGCTTCCTAAGGCCAGCTGCCAGTTGACGCTCGCGAATTACTTCCTCTCCTACATATTTTTTATTTAGAATTTTTCAACTATTTTTATTTTATCTGCCTTTCACTTGAATGGAAATGCGACTATGGGCAAGTCTCAAGTCCAGCACACTCCTGTAGGAGCTATTGTTGTGCTGTCAGTATCTGTAGTTTATATTCTTAGCCCTAGATCTGGAACTATCCAACAAGGCATTAAGTTCACCCCTTAAATTTAGGTACCCCATTTTTGAGAATACAGTCTGTGACAAAGCTCAAACTGCAGACATGTTCAGATCAGCATTATTAGAACTGCAACAGGCAAAACTAAAAAGAGACTAGAAATAGCCTAAATGCCCAGCCACAAATGGATAAATAAGTACATGGAGAACTAAATAATACAGTGAGAATGCAAGAAGTAGACTATAAAAATGGAATGAATATGTAGATTATAATTGGGCAAAATCTGTGGATTATTAATGAAATTTGAAAAGGCAATACAGAGATGTAAATGGTTGTTGTGTTAAGGTGAGCGTTTTTTCCCCCTGAAATCTTCTGTGCATTAAAAATTATGACAACCTTCTTCCCCACCCTCACCTCCAAAAAGACCAGTAAGGCTTTCATACTGTAGTTAATTATTAATACCAGGATTTATAAATACAGTAGATGGAACGGGAGGCTTGTGTTTATTGGTCACTGTTTATATTCTTGCAAACTTCCTTTCCACTGAGAAGTAGTACTCTGCAGTCCTTCTAAAGTGTCTTTGCAGCTTTCAAATACTAGAACTGCTCTGGTGATAATGGCAAGGCTGTGAACCCGGAGCTTTCCCAAAAAAGATAGCTCTAACTAACATTTTGTGGTACACACAGAATTACTTCTGTTCCCCTTATATGATGACGTGCCCTGAAGCCAAGAGAGCTGACACACACCAGAGGCAGGAAAAGGCAATAAATGATTTAGAGGGAACTCAAGTCAGAGCATTAGTGATAGTCTCTGTTTTGCCTTACTCGTTTAATTTGCCCTTTTAAAGTAACTTCTTTCCCCCATCTCATTCATTCATGCTCTTTTCGCAGAAGTGAGGTATTTAGATAATCGAAACCCCACGCAAGACCTCAACAGCAAATACAGCTGAAATGTAATTATTATTTCAATTAAAAAGGGAATAATATTTGTAGTGCCATGTTAACAGTATTCTCTCGTTTTAACTAGTTTTGCTGCATTTAAATTAAGTGCTTCTCTTCAGCTTTTGTGTACAGCTATAAGTGCACATTGGAATTCATATATATATATATATATATATGGAGAGAAAATGACTGCTGGTTCAGTGTGTGTCCCTCAGATCATACCACTACGAGTGCCTCAGCCTGGAAAAGCTAACCATGAAATTGATAACAATACGCTTTTGGAAATGAAATCAGGTAAGAATCACATATGTTTGAAATTGTTTAAAATAACATTGTCATATTTCTTGTGTTATCTGGTTGCTGGTTTATCTCTTTGCCTGCTTTCTCACTCTTTGCTCAGCTTTTTGGGAAATTTGTAAAACTTCTAAAATTTGAAACAGTGCTGTACATTGATGGTTTATAGAGTGGTATACATTTAGAATAAAATGGTTAGCTTTGACCAACCTTTCATTTGTATAGTTTCAGCAATGTCTTGACTTACCTTAGCCAAGGTAAGATGTCCCGGTGCTGGCCGGGCACGGTGGTTCACACCAGTAATCCCAGAACTTTGGCAGGCCGAGGCAGGTGGATCACTTGAGGTCAGGAGTTCAAGACCAGCCTGGCCAACATGGCAAAACTGTCTTACTAAAAATACAAAAATTAGCCAGACATGGTGGTGGGCACCTGTAATCCTAGCAACTCAGGAGGTTGAGGCAGGAGAATTGCTTGAACCCGGGCGGTGGAGGTTGCAGTGAGCCGAGATCGCGCCAGTGCACTCCAGCCTAGACAACAGAGCAAGACTCCGTCTCAAAAAAAAAAAAAAAAAAAGTCCTGGTGCTTCCCCAAACTTTTCCAATATGCTCATTATTTAGCTGGTATAATAAATTTGACCTACTAATACAGGCTTTCGAGTCAGACAGGTTGGAGACTTAATCCCTGCCTTGACAACTTCTAGTGACCTTGGGTACATTACTGAGCCTTTTTGAGTCTCAGTTTCCTCACTGTAAGACAGGGATAATAATATCTACTTCTTAGAGCCATTGTGAGGATAAATAGGTTCGTGTATGTATGAGGTGCACAGGGTTTGGCATATAGTAATGCCAAAATAAATCTCAACTGTAACTACAGAAATAAAGCAGTGAGGGCCAGGCCTGGTGGCTCATGCCTGTAATCCTAGCACTTTGGGAGGCCAAGGCAGGTGGATCACCTGAGGTCAGGAGCTCGAGACCAGCCTGACCAAAATGCTGAAACCCTGTCTCTACTAAAAATACAAGATTAGCTAGGCATGGTGGCCAATGCCTGTAATCCCAGCTACTTGGGAGGCTGAGGCAGGAGAATTGCTTGAACCCAGGAGGCAGAGGTTGCAGTGAGCCGAGATGGCGCCACTGTACTCCAGCCTGGGAGACAGAGCAAGACTCCATCTCAAAAAAAAAAAAAAAAAAAGAAAAAGAAAAAAGAAATAAAGCAGTGAATGTATATCCTGCCAATATTTATTCTTCAAAATCTTAAATATGTGTGTATATCTACACATACACATATATATACATACACAAATATAATTAACATAAGGAAGGAAAGTTTTACAGGTAAAACATATGAACAAATATATGTGTAAAAAAGACTTTGAAATTCCAATTTTTGCCTTTTTTTAACCAATTATATATTTTAATAACTGAAATGTGTACAAACTATCTGCATTTATAGTATGACCCCTGTGCTGCTTAGACCAAGAGTTCTAACTAAGCATATGTATTATTATCTGTGTTCTCCTTTAGCTTAAAAGCTGATACAATTTTTTAAACTGTCAAACCAAATTAAACATTTTAATATATGTGCCCGTAATTCTTAGGAGAAGTTGGGTGACTATTGACAAAAGATGATATGAATGGTAGGGTATCAAAATTCCCTAATATGTAAATATCAAATAAATAAATAGTTTTCACAATTCAGTAACAAAAAGAACAGTAACCCAAAAGAAAAATGGGCAAAGGATATGAAAAGATCTTTTTTTGTTTTTTCTTTTACAATTTTTATTTTAGGATCGGGGGTACCTGTGCAGGTTTCCTACCTGGGTATATTGTGTGATGCTGAGGTTTGGGGTATGATTGAGGCCATAACCCAGGTAGCGAGCATTGCTGTAGGTTTTCAGCCCTCCCCACCCTCTAGTAGTCCCCAGTGTCTATTGTTCTCATCTTTATGTCCATTTGTACCTAATGTTTAGCTCCCATTTATAAGTGAGAACACGTGGTATTTCGTTTTCTGTTCCTGTGTTAATTCGCTTACGATTATGACCTCCAACTGCATCCATTTGCTGCAAAGGACATGTTTTCATTCTTTTTTATCGCTGCATAGTATTCCATGGTGTGTAGGTACCACATTTTCTTTCTGCATTTCACCACTAGTGGGCACCTAGGTTGGTTTCATGTCTTTGCTATTGTGAATAGTGCTGTGAGGAACATATGGGTGCATGTGTCCTTTTGGTAGAACAATTTATTTTCCTTTGGGTACATACCCAGTAATGGGATTGCTAGCTTGAATGGTATTTCAACTCTTATTTCCTTTTTTTTTTTTTTTTTTTGAGACTGAGTCTTACTTTGTCACTCAGGCTGGAGTGTAGTGATGCAATCTTGGGTCACTGCAACCTCCGCCTCCCGGGTTCAAGTGATTTTCATGCCTCAGTCTTCGGAGTAGCTGGGATTACAGTTGTGTGCCACCATGCCCAGCTAATTTTTGTATTTTTAATCTGCCTGCCTGGGCCTCCCAAAGTGCTGGGATTACAGATGTGAACCACCGTGCCCGGCCTCAACTCTTGTTTCTTTGAGAAATTTCCAAGCTGCTTTCCACAGTGGCTGAATTAACTTACATTCCTGCCAGTAGTGTATAAGTGTCCCTTTTCTCTGCAACATCTGTTACTTTTTGACTTTTTAACAAAGGCCATTCTGACTGGTGTGAGATGGTGTCTCACTGTGGTTTTGATTTGCATCTCTTCGATGATTAGTGATGATGAGCATTTTTTCATGTGTGTGTTGGCCACTTGTATATCTTCTTTTGAGAAATGATGAAAAGACATTTTGTAGGAAAGGAAATATAAAGGTCTCTTAAACATATGAAAATATTTCTTCTCCTTATGCTTCTCCCTGCCCCTTCATCTACTTGCTGAGCAGAACTAATCCCTGCTTCACCTCCAAGCACTTAATCACCACCTGACAAACTACATTTCCTTGTTTGTTTACTGTTTCAGTGTCCTTCCTAAAACATAATCTCCACGAGAGCAGGGACCATTCTAGGTACAGGGGATATGCAAGGAGCCCCTCAGATATACTTTTGCATATCCCCTATACCTGGAATGATGTCTGGTACATAATAGGTATTCAGCAAACATTTGTTGTAATGAATTAGTGAGTTTTACTCAAAATGCAAGAAAGATGAATTGAAACTACAAGATAGTATTTTTTTAACCTAGGAAATTAGGAAAACTAAAAGAAAAATGGATAACACACTAGATGAGGAAGATTGTGGTCAAATAGGTGCTTTCATGCATTGCTGGTGGCAGTGTAAATTGCTTAACCATCCACGGAGGGCAGTTTGGAAATATTAATCAAGATTACAAATGCTGGCAGGGCACGGTGGCTCACAGCTGTAATCCCAGCACTTTGGGAGGCCGAGGTGGGCAGATCACCTGAGGTCAGGAGTTCGAGACCACGTTGGCCAACATGGCAAAACCCCATCTCTACTAAAAATACAAAAATTAGCTGGGCATGGTGGTGGGTGCTTGTAATCCTAGCTACTCAGGAGGTTCAGGCAGGAGAATTGCTTGAACTCGGGAGGCAGAGGTTGCAGTGAGCTGAGATCGCACCACTGCACTCCAGTCAGGACGACAAGAGTGAAACTCCGTCTCAAAAAAAAAAAAAAGATTACAAATGCATGTATCTTTTGACTCAGCAGTGACTAGTTCTACATATTTGTCTTGCCCATATATTTACAGAAATAATTCTTTACAAAATTATTTATTATAGTGCTTATAATTGCAAAAGAAACAAAGAAAAGGAAAAAAGAAGGCAGCCTAAAGATCTATGTGTAGGGAATTGGTTAAATTATTGTTCATCTATATAAGAGAATGTGGTGCAGCTACAACAAATAATGAGGAAGCTCTTTTTTTTAAAAAATTTAAATTTATTTCCTAGGAAGCTCTTTATGTACCAATATAAGACATACTGATAAATGAAAAAAGAAATGTGTGGAACAGGGTATAGTATGCCATCATTTGTGTCAAAAGAGAGGGGGAAATAAGAATATGTACATAAATGCTTGTATGGATATAAAATATTTTTGAAGGTTACTCAAGATACCATTGATAACCTCTGGGAAGCTGGTGTCATGGGTTGGGGGAGACTTTTCACTGTATACCCTTTTTGACCTTTTGAATCTTGAATCATGTTTGTATCAGTGCCCTGTTGGAGAGGCAAAAGAGCATAGTAGTTCAAGAGCAGGGGCTATGTATCCAACCTAGCAGAAGTCAAATCACAACTCCTCTATTATTTAGCAACTTTATTCATCTCTCTGGGACTCAGTTACCTCATCTATAAGATGGGTGTAAAATAGGACCTACCTCATAGGGTTGTACAGATGAAATGAGCTCATTCAGGTAAAGCACAGTGCTGGTGCAGAGAAAGAACTGCATTATTGCTATTACTATTCATTTCCATTATGTATATATAATAACCTGTAGATCAGTTATTTAAGGAGATTAACACAATCTTAAATCACAACTTTTTTTTTTTTTTTTGAGACAGAGTCTCGCTCTGTCGCCCAGGCTGGAGTGCAGTGGCGCGATCTCAGCTCACTGCAAGTTCTGCATCCCGGGTTCTGGCAATTTTCCTGCCTCAGCCTCCCGAGTAGCTGGGACTACAGGCGCCTGCCACCACCCCTGGCTAATTTTTTGTATTTTTAGTAGAGATGGGATTTCACCGTGTTAGCCAGGATGGTCTCGAACTCCTGACCTCGTGATCCGCCCGCCTCGGCCTCCCAAAGTGCTGGGATTACAGGCGTGAGCCACCGTGCCTGGCCTAAGTCACAACTTTAAATCTTAACTTAAATCACAACTTTAAATCTTAAATCACACACTTAGATCTTAAACTGACCTATAGGCATTATTCAGGGACTTGCTACTTTGGTGTTAATTATAGTTATCCTGTTTTGGATTTTTCAGACACTCCAGATGTCAACATATATTATACTCTGGATGGCAGCAAACCTGAATTTCTAAAGAGAATTGGTTATGGGGAAAATAACACATTTAAGTATATAAAACCTATTACTCTGCCTGATGGAAAAATACAAGTTAAAGCTATTGCTGTCTCTAAGTAAGTTAAGAGCATGGTGATTAATTTAATTTATGATATAATAACATTATGTTCTAATTTTATTCATTTTTTCCTATCAGAATCAGTGCTGCATTAGAAGGACACTACTGAAATGTTATTTTAATTTCAGCATACATACGTAACATTTGTATTTTACTTGCCTTTCATTGAGGCATACTGTAAGGTGCAGAAATCATAAGTATACAGCTCAGTGAAGTGTTATGTGTATTAATACTGTTTTTATTTTAAATTCCACATTGGGGTTTCAGGAAGGAAGATCCTTTCCAGGGCTGGGGGCCTCTAAAGAGCTCCATCTGGCTCTGAAGAAAATACTGTGTTCACGGAGTGGCTCTTTTATTCCCCAGGATGCAGCCTACAACCACCGCCATCATTCTCGATTTCGTTTTGTATCGACTTAATTGGCCTTCAAAGCTACTGTCATTTCAACTTGTTGGACATTAGCTACCATACTTTTTTCTTTATCCTTTTTTTTCTTAATGACTTTTTCCCGTTTTCAATATAGAAACACTATTTAATTTGGCAACCTTCACCATGTGTTGTAGGCAAAAAAAAAAAAAAAAAAAAAAAAACTCAAATCCTTGGCAATTCTGTGTGGCTGTGATATAGGAATTATTTTTCCAGCAATGCAGGTTTGGCCACATTTTGGGAACATTTAAAAGCCCCAAACCAAATACAGTACTTGGCTGGCCCAGGTACTTTAAAAGGACTCTAGCCCCACCCCCCACTGACTGAATTACTGCATGGCTTTTTGAGGAGAGCTACACATTCCACAGCAAACATGATTGCTTTGGCATCTGAAAATTATAACAAATAAAATGAAACAAAACAACCCCTTTATGCACATTATTATTGTTTTAAAGTGGGTTCTGCAAATGGAGTATATGCATGTTATTATTCTTTATAAAATGTTGTCTCACTTGCCAGGCCACTTCTATCAAGGTAAGTCATCTCAATTATTAAAAATTAAGAAGCTAAATGCTCTGGTGGCCAAATGCTGTAAAGCAGGCCTCCTTAGAAGCTGCAAGTAGTAGTAAAATGAAGAGGCAATTTAATGACTGACTATGCAGTTTGAAGGAGTTAATAAGGCTTTCAAGAGAGTAAAAAATAAGGTCATTCTTTATGCCTCTCACCGTTCTGCTCTGTGCCCACTAAGTGTCTATTCTGAAAGGTACTGTTAGTATTTCAGATGTACTCAGGTTAGGGACAATATTTATTTAAAAATGTTTGAGTTTTCAACTCAAAAGGTGAGTGCCTTAGCTGGTTCCCCAAGGAAGGGCCAGCTAGGGTGGGGGAAACAACCTGGATCTTAGGGGGTGGAATAGATGGATATGAGCCAGGCCTCTACTCATGTGACCTCATGTGGGGTTGTAAGTGTGCATTCTGGGAGCCTCATGACCATCCAGGATTCAGGTGATTCCTGGATGGAGAGGCTTGTGATGTCTGGGAAGTGTGTGTTAACAGGAAGGACAATTGGATCTTGGATGACAGGCCTGGGGCCAAAGGTGAACATGCAGACGAGATGGATGCTGAGGCGAATAAGTTAAGCAAGTGGTTCATCTAAAAGATCATCTATATCTGTAACAAGATTTATGAATCTGTTTAACATTAAACAACATAGAAGTTTTAAGCTAACTTTCTTGAAGATGGAGAAAAAAATTCTAAGAAATACACAATTCATCTAAATAGCCACTACCTATCTGTGAGTGACAGTATTTAGAAATAACATCTCAGCTTTCTGTGATCAGAAGGCACTCGCATGTTCACTGGCTGGAGTGACTCATAGGTGGCTAAATTCCCCGGTTTAAATCTCTTCTTTAAAAAAAAACAACAAAACCAG